>NW_024609838.1:15418211-16044756 GCF_016920785.2 Ixodes scapularis | reverse complement strand
GTGTAATTTAAACGTCTGTCATGTTTTTATTGTGAAGTACTAGCATGGTCTCAATATCGCAAATTGTTCTGGTTTTGTCGTTTTCTAAAAACCAACATGCACTGCAAAAGGTGTGCTGAAAGCAGCAGGTGTAAAAGGGAATTACTACAAAAGGAATGGTACTCCCTTCTGTGGAATGGGTCACACCCTGTGCCCGAGGATGTTGTCCTAAAGTAGTAAAGGGGCATTAAAAGTGGATTTTGAGCTAACCTTTTTATGGCATAAACTCAATTCATATGCCTTAAGCATCTTGGAAAATCCAGAAATAATCATGCGTGACCTTTTCTTCATTAAAATGTGGCACGCGGGGCCTGTCTGGATCTTCGGTTGTGTTTTTAATAGCTAAAAACGATTGCGCAATATTGTAATTTTTGTCCCTTTCGACAAAAGCGCCACAGAGAAGGACATAAAGTAAAAAACGCAACACAAGCGTTTGTGCTGTCTCCTACTTTGTCCCTGTCGCGCTTTTGTCAAAAAGAACGATGTACCCATTAACCTATCTCACTATTGTTGAAATTTTTTATGACGCGCGTCTCAAGAAATAAATTTCACGTGAAAAAAAAAAAAAAAAAAAAAAAGTTAGAGCCGTATTGACGGCGAGAGATTTATTTGAAATTCTGCTCGCAAAGTCCATGACGTCACGGAATGGTCATTTGCTCTCTCCACCTCAACGTGAAGGCGAAGCCGATTCACCTCTCCTTCATGCACTCCAAATGCCGAGAGCGGAAACATGTGTAAAGGAAGTGTCAACGAACTAAATCGCGGCGCGCCGTTAATGTTTTTCTTTTTTTTTTTTTTTTTTCGCATAAAATTAACTTTTTGAGGGAAATGTCCCAATTAGACTGTTTAAATTTGCTCTTTTTTTATGGTTTTTAGGAGGTGTCTTGCGGGAAGGCAGTATTAAATCTGTTTCGGTCGGAGTGATTACTTATGCATCCCAATAAAGTGACTGGTAAGTTTTTATTTCGTGAAACATCAATTTCCAGTTCAGAGTAGACGAGCATTTGGGGAAACTAGCACCACTTAATGCTTTTTCTTTTTTTAATGTTTTTTTCCTAGCCTTACGAAAAAGCATTATTAAATCCACTTTAATCGGCGTGAGTAATTATGCATCTGGATGAAGCATTTTGAGTGAGCGCTGTAAGTTTAAAATTTGGTGGCTTCTGCAGTAGTAACTCTTCTAAAGGCAAAACAAATCGCACTTTACACGCGCGTTCATCAACGCCTTTTTTTGTTATTTACTTGGAATAATTTATACAAAAGGCGAGCGCGTTCGGCACCTGTACCTAAATTCTTGATGCTTGGGTAATTACTAATTTGGCAAAAGGCGCCAGGGTTAACAACTTTGTGAGATTTGCCCTGCGCGCTCAGGTGAAACTAGGCTTTGGTAGAAAAAGCTAGAGCCGGGAAATACACGTCCAGCGCTCACCAACAACACTTTATTCGGCTGCGTAATTAATCGCGCCGATTAAAGCGGATTTAATATCGCCGTTCCGTAAGGCAGGCGGCTCTCGCTACCTTATTGTTTCTCTGCAAGTTGGCTACCGCTCAAGACAAACTGTAAAAATCGTTTTTTTTTTTTTTTACGATTTTTGTATTGGCAGTTTGTTGGGCTCCTGTGTGTGACATTGACCTGGTTAGAGCCTTGAAATGAAATTGACGTCTCAATGAAATAACTGAAATACATCAAAACGTTCGCCAAAACACTTTATTAGAATACATGATTAATCACTTTGATTAATATGGGTTTAATTAATGCTCGCATTCGTCATTCCAGCAGGCACGACAGTACTGCAAACATGCAAGTATCCAGGGAAAGGGGGGGGGGGCGCCTTTGCCCCCCCCCCCCCCCTTTCTCCCGCCCCGAAATCTTCCATCATTTTGCAGGGATCTCCTCTCCCCCTCCACCATACAATATCTTGGCATTTTGTCATAAGCGCCCCCCCCCCCCCCCCCCCTCTTCCCGATACAATATCCTGGCTACGTGCCTGCTTCAGAAAAAAAGTCCGTTCACCTCATATACGAATACTCCTTGCCACAACCGCCGGGAACTTCTCTAGGCAAGAGCTAATTACTCCAATAACATGCTTAATTGGTCTAATTTTATTTCCTTCGTTATCACAGCTGCTGCTGTTGTTTGACGGAATTCAGGTAGATTATGCTCTCATTTTCATTTCCAATGCATCTACAGATATTGTCACAATGATTTCCCACAAAGTTGACACAAAATATTCAAAGCGTTTGCAAGAGAGCGACGAGATGACTCCATTCTGTTCGCATAAAGTTTGTCGATGATATTAGTCGAACGCTGAGGATTTATTACCGAATTAAGCTCTCTCGACATCATACCTGTGCGATTATTCGCACAGATTATATCCGTGCGATTAAACAAATTAAAGTAATAGCGTTTCCTAGCATTTTTAATCTCCTCATTAAAGTTGTTTGTTCACGATTTAAAAATCGTTAGTTTATCTAAATTCCTTGTCTTCTCATTTTCTTTTTTTTTAGAGGCAATTTTTTATTTTAATTTTTCTAAGCAACTCTTGGGTTGGGCAAAATTTTCGAGATTTTTTTTTTTTCTTTTTTCCTCCGATAGATTTGTAGGGGAAATAGTTTTCGTAGAGCAGTTCAAATTTATCGATAAATATATCAAAAGCTTTATCCGGGCTGGATTCACCGCTTACGTCATTCCAATCAGTGCTGCGTAATTCAGCATAAAAAGTATCTAAACGGTCACTCGTTCTAAGTTGGAACCAAACACACTTTTCTGGTACTTATTTCGTCACACTTATGAACGTATACGAATGTGGCAAGGTGATCACTGATGTCGCAGATGACATCAGTAATCCATGTACATTACGGCAGATAATTCGAAAATTGCTATAAACAGGTCTATTAATGATTTAGAGCTCCCAGTGATTCGTGCTGGTGTGAAACAACCATTTGCTTGAATAAAAAGTTCCAGTTGTTTTTTCGGAGAACTCTCAGTTAACGTGTTGATATTAAAATCCCCGCCCAAAATCACAACTATTTATTTTCAAACAATTCCGCAAAAAAAAAAAAAAAAATCACGAAGTTATTTTCGGAGGGATGGTAAACAACAGAGACAAGCTTTTTGTCAAACCTCAATGACAATACTTCGTGGTCGTCTGGTACAGTTGAAAAGACACTAAGTAGTTCACAGACAACTCCCCTGGTTGCTAAGATTGCGACGCCGCCACCGCGCTTAGCAGTGCGGTTTAGAAAATACGTGTTATATAGAGATAGCCGGGAAAACTTCACTTTCATCATATTACCATGGCTCAGTACGCATTCTAATGTAAAAAAAAAAAAAAAAACATTCAACTGCTCAAAAGTAAAAAAAAAAGAAAAAAAACATTTTTAAGATTAGAAGATTTGTTTCATACAGATGGCGCGTTGAAATGAATAATTTTAAAAACACACCCCGATCATCTTTAATATAACGTGATAAATCACGTGGCAGAAAAAAACATGCGGTCTGTCATCTTAGGATTAAAAAAAAAGAAAAGAAGAACATTAGAAAAGCTGCCTTTTGTAAGTGGTCTAGTTTACTTCAATCCTAGGCAGTCTTTGTCCTTCAAGGGATACTGAACCGCAATTTCGAGCTTACAAAATAATGCGGGACGGATAGGCGGGACGCTGCAAAACCCCAATAACATCACTCATACAGCGATATCTCTAACGGATGGCCGTATTTTTGGAAAAGAAGTGCGCGACTGAGCACGGCTGACGAGGCCGACGAGCACGTCACGATTCCCATTCCCTCTCCTCCTCGCTGCGTCCCGTCGGGCTGGTGAACCGAAGCGAGGAGGAGAGAAACAAGGCCGCTTCCCCTCATTCTCAAAATCTCCATGAGGACAATGACGACATAGCCCTCGCTTGATCGCGCCCTTTTATTTTCCAAAAGTACGCCCATCCGTTTGAGATATCGATGTGTGAGTGATGTTTTGGAGTTAGTAGCGTCCCGTTCAACGCTTCTGCTGTCTTAGTTTGCGAAATCTAAATTTCAGTTCAATATCCCTTTCACAACGTCAGCTCTTTCACCAGTATTTTTGCGGACTAGAATGTTTCCGTTATGATGTCATGCGTATTCATACTGTTTGTCACGGGCCCATTCTTTCGCGGTTGCCTTATCGTGTTTTCAAGAATGAAAGGGCCAGATCGATTTTTGATTAATTTTCCTTTGGCGGGCAGCCAGGCGTCTCGTGTGTTCTGCATCACAAAACGAACAATAATGCCGGGCACCTTATCTGACTTTCCCGGTAATCTGTGAAATGCGGTGATATCTGCCTTAACGAGCCAACTTTGCTGCTGTTCCATTTACATTCTCAAGCAAGTTTTTATTCTTGGTTTTGGCAATTCCGCGAAGTTCCAGGTTTAATTTTCTACTTCTCCATTCGACATTATTCATCTCACGTTTCAGTTTTTTTACTTCGCTTTTCTGCTTTTGATTCTCGATCGTTTCCCTATTTTTCCTAATGTGTTTATATATTTTTTTTTTCGTTTTTTTTTTTTTCTTTTTGAGCAGGTCGTTATAGTCTGAAAGGTGTTTGACGGTTTTCTCGATATTATCTACCGTCGCTTTCATTGTCATGAGCGAGTCTAGTTTCATGTTCATGCTCGCAAGCAGGCTCGCCATGTCGACTTCAGATTTTTGCTTTTTACCTCTGTACGTCCGCGATCTTTGCGGTTTAAACGCTAGGCATAACCATGCCTGTTTAAAACTGTCATGTTTCGTTTTGAACACTTTGGCACTGACCCCGGACCATGCATCTAGGTGGTATGAGTAATCGCACTCCGAGCAGCACAGCATTTCTCCAGTTTCAGGTAATTCCTCAGAATACAAGTGACACTCATTTTCCATCTATTAAAATGCTAAAAAAAAAAAAAAGTTGCGCACGTGCTTGTGGGCTGATAAGAGACAGCGAATAGCAGCAGCAGCGACAGTAGTTTCGTTAAAATACCTGCACGTAAAAAACCCGTAAACCAAACTGCAAGTAGCGTGCGAGAGATGTTAGCAGGCTTGTATCACCACGCTGCCGCCGCTACCAAATTCACTTAGACAGTGTCTTCCGAAAATCACAGCAGCAACTGAATCGAGAGCGGCATTGCGCATGATTCTAGGCAGAGAGAGAGAATGCAATTTCTTAAACAACACAAGCTAAGTGTTCAAGATGTCCAATGCTTGGTCGACCACCGTTTGATCTTCTAATTGCTCCGACGCTAGCCAGGCACCTCAGGAAGTGGGAGGGAGGTTAGGGAGGAACGGGGTAGATACAGCAACCGGGCACTGTTCTATATTGGCGTGTAGGGAGGGACAGTTAGGGCATGAAAGATCGGAACGGTGTCGAAAGTGGTAGAGCCTAGCGGGAGTTATAGAAGGGTATTTGTTTGGATCTTTTTAATGATGTGGATTTGCGTGACATTGAGGTTAGGGTGGGACCGAGATAGGCGTTTCTGAGAGTTCCGGAGGTGTTCGTAGTGAGCTTTGATTGAGCGTTTGTAGATTAAAGCCAGATCGCTTGACGTCCATATTTGTCGAGCCTTTACGCTTAGGAGGGGTTCTAACGAAAGTACACCCGCCGCTCGGTCGAAAATATTCTACAACTTGCTACAACCGGTGTTTTCGTAATCGGCAGATCTTTTCTTTTTTCTTTTTTTTTCGTTGTTAAAACGGGGAAAGTCTGCGTCAGCGTGGAACTTAATTCGTGTGTATCTGCGTACCAACGAGCAGGTAATATAAAAATAAAAGAAAATACAATAAATGAGATAGCCCAGTAGAAACGCCAACTGGTTATATTGAAACAAAATCAGGTATCAGTACTAGCTATCTTGAAATAAAATAAACGTAGCCAACACACTCTAAAAAAAAAATAAAAGGTGCAGCTTTTACATTTCTTTATTCCATATAATGCACCCCAAAACTTCAGCTCGACGTACAGCGCACTAACGTCGAACTGACGGCCCCAACTTTTACGAGAGAGTTGATGCCGGTGGGATATATAAAAAAATAAACAGCTAAAGTACGTATCAACTATAGAAAAAAAAAACGAAACAAAAAAACAATGAGGTTTCGCAGTTAAACCAAAAAAAAATATGATTATTTTTTTTTCAGTCAGTTACAGGTACAATAGCTATTTTATTAAGTTGTACAACTCGGCTATCAAGCCGCTCGTCAAAGTTGGTACCGTCCGTTCAACGTCAGTGCGCTGTACGCCCAAGTGAATTTTTGTGGCGTCTTATACATAACAAGGGGTGTAAAAATATTTTTTTCTATGTGTAGAAATCTTGAACTTGAAACAATTAGAGACCTACATTTATACTAAAATGCTGGAAAAGAAACAATGTGTCCTGCCTAACGTGTACGCTAGGGAATGTTTGCGTATTACCTAGCAGACGATACGGAATCACGCCAACCACAAAACAGAGTCGCGAAAATGCAAAAGAAAAAAAAATCAGAAAGAAGAAAAAAAAAACCTAATGTCTGTTAATGTGGACAGCTTGCAACTAGCAACTGCCTTCAGTTGCTAGTTGCAACTAGCAACTGGAACTGAACCTTCATGTTCAGTTCAAGTTGTTCAGCTGTCCAGATTAACAAGCATGAACCAACAAGCACCACTAAGCCCGCCCATATAATCCATAAGTTCATACCCCTCATTTTCGCCGCACACGTGATGAAAGTTTCGATGGAACGAAGCGCTAGATCCTCGAGCAGGACCATGACCCTCACTCCTAATCCCACTTTCTAAAAGCCCTCTAAGGTCACTTTTTGAATGAAAATATTTATATACACCAGCCAAAAGTTTTAGCTTTTGGTGACACAGCAAATATTGGGTGAACAAAGTAGATCTTGGCAACGTTTCGGCCGTAACGTCAACCATTCGGCCACGTGCGCGCTTGCTCGGAGACGCGTGTAGCAATATCTCAACAGACCCCATAAGTCCAACAAAGACTGACCCATAAATCCGCCCCTAGGTCTTGTTCACTTGAAGACCGCATCCTCTAAACGCCAGAACGTCAACTACTTCGCACTTAACACTGCTTCAATTGACATTAAAAATCTGGCATTTAGGGACGCGGTCGTGGTGGCGCTTTAAGAAAAGAAACTACAAGCTCACTCGATGCTGCCACCGGCGCAAACCAGTCGGGGACTTCAGCCGACAACGCGCGTGCAAGCTAATCCAATGCAGTATGGACGACAAGGCCCGCACGCCTTTCACCCCGCAGACGTCATCACTATCCACGCAGCGCCGCTTGCACCAGCATCGCCGCCAGCGCACCTTGCAGCGTCTCGCAATGAGAGTGACCCTAGCACGCGGCGACGCCAAGATACTTTAGAGCTTAGCGTGTCTGCCGCTTGGGGCGTGTCGGGGGTCCACTAACGATGACGTCATACGCAGGCCTCGACTTCTAAGTGGTATTGCCAGGGCAGACAGCTGTCGAGAAGGGCTGAAATATTTATGTAATCAAACTTCGACTGGCTACAACATATCTATCAACCAATTACAATTCACATCCGACGGAAAAGAGTGATGTGTTGCCAGGGTCAGTCGGCTCGGTGACGGCTGTCTGCAAGCATCTAACGTGACCCCACGGTCTGGCCTTCGCCAGAAAGCGGCGCCACGCCTAACGTTACTGAGGGCTTCCTTGGGCGCCTTGCGGCGACAAACCGTCAGAACATTTCACCGAGTGAACGAGTGATCGTGAAACTGATATAAGAAGCGCCCCGTCAAATGTTCCGAGGGTTCGGCTTGTCTTTGGGGCCCAAACTAGGGTTTGGAAACGAACGTCTCATTTAGAGCCTGAAATACAACCCCACTGCAACGTTACGTTAGACGTTGTGACATAGGGCGATATGGGGAAGTACAGCTTGTTCCCCTTATTTCGACAAGAGTGCCTTCATGTGCGCTTCGTTTAGAACTTTAGGGTGATGACATCTGGCCATTTTGTTCCGAACGCTTATTTTTGTTTATTGTCTGAAGCGCGTGAAAGAACGTGCTACGCCGACATTTTGTTCTCGACGATTTCTTTGTATTTCCCTGTGAAAGTGTGCTGTTGACATGGAGTGTTAAAAAGGATGGCATTACCCTAAACAGAAGGACGTTAACTGCCAGCTCGACTTGCAAGTTATACGTCCGACGTCACTTCACTGGAGAGCGCGAGAAAATATGAATGCTAGTTTTAGCCTCGCCTCCATTTTCTGTTTCCTAAGTAACTACTTGGAATTAAAAGATAACGAAAAGTATACCAGTAAGAGCAAAGCTTGGGAATTCTTAAAATGTGTGTGGATAGCTTGAGACATATCAAGAAATTTGAGTAACGCAATTGATGACAATCGAACTATGGAAGTGTCGGAGGTTGGAGCCGCCAGCCGACCACATGGGAGGAGGAACCACGGGGAAGCCAACAACCTTTCCAGACGTCCGTCAAACCTGCGGTAAGTGAAGATAGTACCAGAAGCCTACGAGCGTAAACGACTAATGTTCAGAAGAGCAGCGTGAGCTGCACAAGTTCACCAGGGCTGAAGATGAACCTAGCCCAACGAACAATCTCATTATCGCTCCGGGAGGCGATAATGACTGTAGGGGACTGTAGCAAAGTACAAAATAATGAACAGATAAGTACAAATACCCAAATAAAAGAATAATTATGCGTGTACACTAGCACGCAAAGTTAACCCTGAGAAACGGATGATGTCGAAAGACGATACACAATGGTAAACGGCTTCTGATAAACAACGAACAAAATAACTCGGGATGTCATTTTTTGTGCAACCAAATCCACTATGCAAGGAGAAAAGACGAAAAGAAAAATTGCTACTCTGATAGCCTCCGAACAGAGCCACGACCTGGGTCTGGGGTGGGGGCTGTCCCGACTCGTAACTTGGCGGGAACGCGAAAGCGCTGAAAAGCGAAAAGGCGGTTGCGTCAACACACCGCGTCACGACCACGGAAGGCCACCGCCAGAGGCTCGAACCTCGGGAAGAAAGCGGAGCAGCGCCGAGCCGAGCCGCGGGCTTGCCCCCCGAGCTTCGAAGTTTTATAAATAACCGCGAGTCCTTGGAGACGCATCCGGAAGGCGGCAACGCAGCGCAGCCCGCTGGGTCGCTGGGACGCCGCCCCAAGATCTTCCGGAGGTCTTCGGCAAGACGACCGCGGTCGTGGAGACAGCGACCGCAGCAACGTCATGGCCGACCCTGGCAGGTCCCTGGGCGTTAACCTCTTCGTCTGCTGCCTCCTGGTGCTCTGTGCTGGACTAGTCTTCGTGGTACCGCTGCTCGGTCAACTATGGCAGGTTGGTGCTCAGTCCTCCGCGGGGGGAGGGTTCTCATGGAAGCTCGCCTCCTTCCCTCTCCAGGAAGCGTCTAGTGGTTGTCCTCGCGGTCTATATAGCCCTCTCTCGCTCTTATGCTGTTGAATTTCGTTAGCGTCGGTTATGATTTCACGAGAGAGCTACCACTCCTCTCCGAGCTCGTTGGTTGAGCTGTTAGGGCGTGATTGGAGACAACCCGCGTTCAGTCGAGCTCCTTCAGGGAATCCCTCGGTGGATTTTCAGCTCTCTAAAAGCGCTCCATGCTGCGCGCTGCTACCTTTGCCCACTCGGCCGTGGAAGGCGTTCTGAACACGCGCAGTTATAGTGCCAAACACAAGACGTCGCGCACGCGCCCACAGCTCAGTGACTAGGCATTTTCCGCCTGGGTGCGCTAAAAAGGTGTGTAACCTCTCCACTTTTTACCTTGTCCCAACACGGCTGCCCTCGCGGATGTGGGCGGATTATTTTCCCTGCAGAAGACTGAGGTCGTACGTCGGCTTCTCAACGCGCGGTCACACTGCCAAAACTGAAGACAGTCTGCAGACCCCGCCCGCGTGTTCCTGCCTTGACGATCCTGCCACATGAGTCACACAAAAACTGTCTGCATGCATGTTCCAAGCCTGCATACAGGACATTTATATGCTTCGAAGGTGCCCGAGGACCAGATAATTATCTCATTCTGCAACAAACACCTTGACCTTTGTGCGATGTCTGAGCAGTTGGTCTGAGGCATTAGTGCGGTAAATGCGAGCGCATAGGGCGTGCGCACAGGGGAGGCAGGGGGGGCGGCCGCCCCCTCTAATCATCTAGGGGGGGGGGGGGGGCGCAACCTCGCCCCCCTCCTCCCCCCCCCCCCCCCTTAATGAAAAATCCTGTGCACGCCTATGTGCGAGCGCACGCTTGCACGTGCAAGGAGATGCATACAAACAAAAAAGCAGCCCGAAACCATTCCGATTCCGCCATTGGAGTGAATTATTATAGATCAGGAGACGCGCAATAATGAGACAGGAGGGAGCCTTAAGATTACGTAATTGTAACGTGATTCCGACTTTCTGATGACGCATTCAGTGCTGCATGCCAGTACTTTCGCAATTACTTCCGGGAGCGATGCTTGACTTCGCTTGGCGACTCCTTCGCCCGGGACAACATGCGGAAGACGCAAGCCGAATCCATGCACGTAGTGGGTCATTCCATGTGAAACGTCCCAGACGTTGCGCTCGACCACCTCCGATTTCTAAAAAAAAACTCATGGGCTTCGGCCACAATGTCCGTAGCCATACCCTAAAATAGTTTTGACGAAAAAAAAATTTGTGATGACGTGAGCGCGATTTTAGTTTTTGAAAACAGCGTGAAACTAGGCATCACTCAATAATTTACGAAAAATCAGATTTTTTATGAAATACCCCACAATATTTTTTTCTTAAATTTGCACGGTTGTCGGCTTACAATGTGGTTGAGTTTGTGCAGTTTTGTTTAATATAAATATTTAAAAAAAAATCATAATTTGATTCAAAAATAAACATTTTTGTTATTTTATAAAAATATATATAATTGCTCCCGGGACCTAATATAACTGTTTACTGGTTTCCCTCTAGGTATATAACCTATAAAAATATTTTAAACCGCTGAATTAAAACCTTGCAGTAAAACAAAAATCCTGAAGTTGCCAAAAAGTGCGTTTTGACGCATAAACAGCCGTTTATTCCACCCTGAGGTGGTCCAAGTAAAAATACAAAGTATGGTGGGTTTGGAAGAACGATTGATCGTCTTTTGATTCTGAAAGTTTAATCAGAGTAGTTTTTGTTTAAAGCGAGAAAACAATTTTTGAAGTTGAAGTCTCGCACCACTACCCGGCGTCGCTTCTTAACGCCTCTTCCCCGCACAGCACGCCACCTGCGACGATAGCCGAAGCGATTAGGTCCAAAGAAACAACGGAGCTTGCTGCCCGCTTCCCCTCGTCCCTCTTCTCTGGCTGTAAGGGAAGAAACGGCGGGCATCGTGTACTAATCGGAAGTGCCACCAGTGCGTCACCATAGCAGGCACGTTGTGCCCTTTGTACCCGAGGGCGGCTCCTCACACTCCGAAACGTGGTCTTGGACTATCGCTCGGTGCATGTGCGCGCGGTTTGGCGCCATCTAGCGACTGAAGCAAGAAATATTGGGTACCCCTGGGAGTGGTGGCTGCATTGTTTAAACGTGAGCTATTACTCTGGTGGCGCCGCTGAGCCTAGTGTCCGAAGCAAGAAATACTGGGTATCCCAGGAAGCCGTGATCGCGTAACGTGCCAGTAGAGCGGAAGCTACGGACCTGGCGGGCCAATGGGAACGTGACTGCGGATCACCGGAGCGCGCATGAGCTCCGAAGAAGTATCAGGCTTTTCGCTGCGTCATGCTCCAATATGTGTGCGTTGCGTCGCGCATTTCTCTGCCTTCGGCACGCAATGTGGGGCTTATCGTTCGCCGTTTGCCAAGTTGAGGCAGGGTATAACCGTGCGCTCTCACCCTGCTGGCGCCGCCTGGCCGTTGCCGGCTGCCTATGGGGCTAAAGTTCCTAGATGAAAGCTTCCTACAAGTAGCGACATTCTTTGAAGCGGCGACTGCGTGACGGTGCAGGTTCTAGGAAGCGAACGGCGGCGCACAGCAGAAGACTGAACTGAATGCCGCCATTTTGTTCCAGCGGATTGTGCTTTGTCATTTGTATTGGCTGTTGCTTGTAAAGGAAGTATCAAGGGACTTTATATGGGACCCGTTCGCGCCGCTGTTATCTCAGCTCGCGGCTGCGTGGTGCACATGCGAGCAAAGCTTTGTCGCTGCGACAACGTTGAAAAGGTGCGTTGTCACGGTGACACCGTGGTGACAGAGCGCACTCGCGCCGAGCTAAAGCGCTTGCGTACCGAGCGGCGGTCACGGCATGTCATAGAATTGGACGTGCATCTTCGTATATCTGGCCTTACAGCGCACGCGCAACCTTCTCGAGCCCGTCGCCAGCCTGCGCAGCATGTATAGGGAGTATTCACTGGCGGCCATAGCTGTGTGCGCGAATGCTGAGCGCGTGCTGATGGCGAGTTTCCACAGTTCTTTTGCGACGTGCATTCCGCACCATCAAGAGCGCCGGTCTTAGCAGCCTATTAATGTGAGCTCGTTCTGAGCATGCGCTCTAAACAGCACCCACAAATATGGCGTCCAGTGAATACTCCCTATAGAAAGCTACGCGCTCCGTTCTTCGTATTTCAAATTTTCAGTGTATCGCGGTATTTGCTCCCTCAACAGTGCGGGCAGGCGATCACCGGAGAAACTGTGCTATCGACCAAAAGCGTCGCAGTCGTCGGCTTTCCAGGACTGGTCAAGCACGATTTGAGCATGATGATTTTTACTTTCATTAATAGCAGTAAGAGGAACGTCAGAGCGTCAACCTTAACGGTGTCAGTTTAAGAACGCGATGATTACAAGCGTCCACCGCACTTTTTACACACACCGTTAAAATTGTCGCTTGTAAGTAGGGTTCCTTGTTTTCGGTATCTACTTTTCTTCACATTCGAGGATTCTTTTTCGATGTTTATTTTTTACCAGAATTCGGTGTGTTTCGGTGTCTTTGTGTTATCACAAATAGACACCGACCCACAAATCGGGGTTTTTGCCATATACGAGCCCCGATAAACCCACAAGTCGGGGATTATTGGGTCTCATATGGTAAAAGCAAAGGTATATCTGGCGCGCTCAAGAAAAAACGACGTTATATGCGTTTTTTTATTACTCAATAAAGCACACAGAAACAATTTTCGAAGAAAAGACCAGCGTCGCGGACAGTTCCGTGCGGTCGATGCTTGGGTTGGACAGAAAGAAAGTTATTTACAAAACTTTCCTGCCGTGAAACTGCGGTTTTTGCTTCTTCAAAGCAAGCTTCAAGTCGGTGTTTTTCGGTTTTTACCGATTTCGGGAAAAAGAACCTTCGCAGGTTGTTTTCCGGTGAATACCGGTATGTAACGAAAACACAGAACCCTACCTATAATTGATAATCCTGGTCGGGATGTCACAGATAGGAACCATAAGAAGGAGCCACTGATTTGCATATTTCGTTGGTACGTTCCTGTTGCACCGTACCAGCGGGCTTTCCAGTCACGAGTAGGCAGACATGCATGCCAGCTCGCCAGGATGGTGAGCGACCGTCCTGCCAGCTCGCCACTGGCAGGATGGCAACGGCAGGGAGGATTCGCCACTGGTAGGATCGATAACATCTAGGTGCCTTGTGAGCATCGAGTATGCACGCGCAGTCAAAGTACGACCGAAGACCACAAGCACGTGCTGGAGGCATCCAGAAGGGACGCTGTACCGTTCCAACCTGTCAATGACTATGCTGGGCGCAAGTTTGTCTACTTCTTGTACATGGGTAACGATGATGTCAGAACATCAAACGTTTATTGGCCGATTGAAAAAAAAAAAAATATAGTGCGTAGACTCTCAAGGCATATAGCATTCAGGTCCACCCCCCCCCCCCCCCTTCCTGTCAGTCAAAACCAATCCGAGCTCGGCATCATTATGACGTCACCGCGACTCAAGAAGCAGACGACTTGCTTTCCGCATAGAGGTGCAATATAGGACAAGCGCAGGGCGCGTCTTTTTTGGATGCCAGTCCTCACGCACACGCTCACTGCTTTCCGTCGTGCTTTCGCTGCACGTTCAAGGCGCCACATCGGAGGAAGGAAGCTCGAGCTGGAAGCGGGAGAATTTAAATATTTTGTTGCCGTTCTTATCCTGCGGTCAGTGGCTTTACATGGCTTGCACGTGACGCCTTATGGCCATATCTTTCTGGTCCTTACTGAGAAAAAAAATTTCGGTGATGCGAGCTCTTAAAAGGGGCACGTTGAGCAGCAAGGACACCACAATAGCCGCTGATGTGACATCAGTGCGAGCCGTGAATAAGGAGTATTCACTGGGCGCCATATTTGTGGGTTCTGTCTAAAGTGCATGCTCAGAACGAGCTCTCATTAACAGGCTGCTAAGACCGGCAATATTGAGGGTGCGGAATGCACGTTACTGTGGAAGCTCGCCATCAGCACGCGCTCAGCAGTCGCGCACACAGCTATGGCCGCCAGTGAATACTTCCTATAGACGAGACAACGTCGCACAGAAAAGACTTAGAACTTTACGTTAGCGCATGCAAAACTGTCAGTGGTCGCCGAGTACGAACACCGGCTCAGCTGCTAATGCCGATTGCCCGTGTTGCGCTGCGTTAACAGTACACTCCCGGACAAAACACGCTAGCCGGGCGTTTGCTGCGTACAATTCCGACAAGCACCGTTATCTCCAGAATTGTCAAACAGCTTGAAGATTGAGGCCAAGGCTTCGTGTTCCAAGCCAAAATTAAAGCAAAGCTTCCTAAAAAATAAAAAAAAAGTCTTCTGTAATGCGGAATAGTCGCAGTGATAACTGCGATACCTTATCGAACCCAATGTATCCATCTTGCACTTACGTTTCTTGCACCTTACGTGAAGTAACCATTGCCAATGTCTGCTCGGTGAGTGACAGACTCATCTGTAACTATAACATGAAATCATGACGTCACGTGACACCTTGGCGTCATGTGACGAACATGACGTCACGTGACACCTTGGCGTCATGTGACGAACATGACGTCACCGTAGCGTCACAGAACATCACGGTGTCATGTAATAAAATCGACGGAGCACGCCCTACATCATCATTCCATGTGGGAGGAAGAGCCTATAGGACCATGATTAAAATGGCGCGAAAAGGACAGGGTCAAAAAAAGGCACACGTACGACAATACTGGCGCCAGTCCTGTCGTATGCGTGCCTTTTTTCTTCCCTGTCCAGGTGGCGCTATTTTAATCATGTCTAATACAAACCAACTAGCCCAATCAAAAGTCGTCTTACCTATAATTACTAGCGTTGTCAAACAGGCAGAGAAGACGAAGCAAAGAGCGCTGTTTCAGCTCGTATACCCTTTTCTCCTCCATTCTTCCATCTTCGCCACCATAACCCAGCGTCCTCGCGATATCTGTTAAACCTTGAGGAAGGGCGGGGCGAAGCCCCATGCACGTCAAAACTTTAACTATAAGCATACAGCACATAATGTGTCTATCTCTTGAAATTTAACCCTATATACGTCGCCTCGAACACGAAAGAACTTTCACGTGAATTATCAAACACCTTCTCCTTTCCTGTGTCCTGTTTTTTGTGATCTCTACATCGTTAAAGATGATATTCCTTGCATTCTTTCCTCCCACATTTGTGTTCCTGCGTCTTTCCCTTTCTTTTTCACTGAACTAGTCTGCGTGCTCCGCCTCATCCTTAGTGTGCAGGTATTTCAGTGTCAGCATTCGGGTTCGGTTTGTCCGTTTTGTGTTTAACATTTTTATGCATAAATACTCGAATACTTTTCGTGTCCACCGGGTATCGTTTATTCCAGTTAACCTTTCTTCAAATTTCAATTTACCGGTTGCCTCTGATCTCAAAGGACGACCAGCCCATGTAACTCTGCACTCCCTCCTTTTGTGTTCCCACGCGCAGCGCTGACATACCCACGCTCCTTTGTCGAATTTCAAGTCCCGAGTTAATCCTTGATCTCAGACACAGTACCCGATTGACAAAAGACAGTGCTGACACCATTACCAGTTCCCATATATCCCTAACCACTTCGTATTCATTATAGTTCCATATTGCCTCGTTTTTCTTTTTTTTCATACCTGAATTTCCGTTTCCCTTTTCTAATTGTATTTTCTCCGTGTTCCTCTAAGTATTAGTTAGTTTTAGTATTACGTATACGAGCAAACGCAAGCACTGTGCGTTTGCGTTAGCGTTGCGTTCTCCACGCTGCGCATGCGCAAAGTCGCAATGCGCCAATCCAAGGCCGCGCAGCTTGGGTTTGCGTTCGCAACGCTAACGCAAACGCATAGTGCTTGCGTTCGCTCATATACGCAATACTAAAACTCACTATTAATGCGATATCGCTAAGGACCTCGTGTTGCTGAAAAGCCGATGTCGGTGGCGGTGTGACGTGAAAATCTTGATCGGTCGATAGGCTCATGACGTCACAGCCACATGACCTTGCGCGGTATTTTCAAACAACCCCCAACGCTCAAGTGAAACCTGACTTCATGCGCGGAATGAACGTGATTAAAAAACATGACTTGTAAACGATAATAGCCCCTGGAGAAGGGGAACAAGGGAGACCAAGGACAAACACAAATCTCCAAACACGACTAGGTGATTGGTGCGCGACTGAAACAATCCACCTGGTCCTGGTATCGAACCAGGGACCTCTCCATTTCCTGTGGAGCGTTGATTATCGTTATTCTTGTTGAGCTCGCTTGCGCCTTTGCATTAATTGCATTATCAGCATGACATGTAACGCGAATTAAAGTATGTCGAATATCTCAAATGATTTCACTTTATAAAGTAAGTCATTTGAACCAACCGAACCCACGACCTTTCGGTTGCGAGCCAGACAAGCTACTGACTATATAGACCACGCAAGGCTCGCTTGCACGGCTTGGGAAAGAGGGAGAGTTCATATGTTTATATGCTCCGCTATCACGTTCCCCTCTTAAAGGCGAAGCTTAAGCGTCCTCCTGTAATTTTTTGTTTCTTCCCTCATTGAGCTATACTCCCAGATATTTGTATTTTCCCACGCAGTCTAGTTCACTGTCTCGTATTTTTAGGGGACGCCCAACCCTTTGGGTCCCCGCCCGCCCGCCCCAGTTGACACTCGCGGACTCGCCTACGATTCCGCGAGTGTAAACGCACAGTACCCCTACAAATACCGCGGACAATACGAGTAGCCTCCAAAAGTCGGGCACCAAGCCGGCCCGGAGTGGTTCCTGAAGCGTGGCTTCCGACGCGTTCCTCGGCACATGCAGGTGATCCCGGAGCTGTCGACGGTCGAGGTGGCCATGCGGTTCCAGGGGCTCTTCCTGGCGATGGCCGCCGTGTGTGGCATGGCGGCGTACTGCCGCCGCGCGGGATCTTCGCGGCTGCACGCGCTGGTCGGTAGCTGCGCGGCGTGCGCCACGGTGGCCGTCTGCCTGACGGCTGTGCTCTTCGCCTACAAGCTGCTCCTGCTGCTCCAAGTCCTCGAGAAAGACGGTGGGTCGGTGGCCGTTGGTGGTTGCCACCCTCGGCTGTTGGCGATCGTTACACTCCAGGCTATTCTTCGCGGACGCTACGAGCTGAAGGGACACATCAGACAGCGTCAAAAGCGCAGGTCACTGGGCCTCCTCTTATGATTGGTTCAGCGAAAAACACGCACAGAAACATGACGATTACCACGATGGTGCGCTTTAACGCGGTCTCATTGGTCGCATCACATCGTGGGTGAAACGAAATCTAAGAAAAAAAAAATGGATTATTAATTCTTGTTTTTTATGTCATTTTCGCACGACTGAGCGGTAAAGGGAAGAAGCGAACCTGAAAACAATGGCCATTCATTTCGTTGGTGTCTCGTCAGTTCCAACTTGGAGGAAAACAAAAATTGCCCGGCTCAGACATTTTGTCAAATGCTGTGCGCAGCGCAAGTTCGTCTGCTTCGTTTGCAGGTGCTGTAGTGACGTCAGAACGCCGAGCTTTGATTGGTTCTGATTGAAGGATAGTGGGTAGACGTCAAGGCAGCTTGCTTTGACGTCTGCCCACTATCCTTCCATCAGAGCCAATCAGAGCTCGGCATTCTGACGTCACCACAGCACCTGCAAACGAAGCAGACGAACTTGCGCTGCGCATAAAGATGTGATAGCGCAAATACGCAGTTCCTACACCACTACGCAGCCCCCGCTCCTGCGCAGCGGAGAGAGGCGGGGAAGAGGGGGCTGTTAGCGCACCGCCCCCCCCCCCCCCCTCCCCCCCGCGCGGTGCAATGCAATTGGTCGAGAATGCGCTATAACGTTAAACTAACAGCTGCGTTCCCTTGCTTATACCCTCTCCCATGTCCTTGCCACGGCGCGACCAACGCCAACAGGAGCAATCAAGGTCCGTGCAGGGTTCCCATACAAAACTATCGCTCTAAAAAAAACATTAGAATTTAGACAAGCTTTGGCCATATCTGTGTTGACACTAGCTTTATTTTATTTTATTTTTTTTCACTTCCGCGGCCTGTTACACATTTTTCTCGGATCCCATTAGACGTAGAACTATAGCGTATACCCATGTCAGCGATTCAGGGCCGGACCCGAAGGAACAGCTAGAGCGTGTGCCGTACTTACGACACGTGTGTTCGGTGGCCGTCGGCCCCTGTTCCGGAGATCCCCTGGGCAAACAAACTCCCTTCTATTTCGGGTCAGAGCCAGCAGCCACGGCATGCACGGGCGCACCGGACTGCGGAAGCGTCTGCAATAGCGTGGTTGCATATATATATCTCTCAACACAACAGCCGGCACAGACACAGAAGTCCGTGATCTCGACCGCAGGCCGACGGAAAAGCAGCTGTAACTGGATCCGAAGCCTTGCAAATCTCGCGCACAGTGGCTACCGATACGAACTAATAGGCGCAAACGGCGACAAGGCTATACAGACCACGCGGTCGAGCAGGCAGCGGGTGGGATCAGAACCGCAAGCGATACCTCCCAACCCCGGACGCACGCACGGTAGCCGTGTGATAGCGCGGCTTGTGCTGCCTGCATGGTCTCCTTTTGCGCATTCTAGAGTATAACTTTATAGCGCTAGCGTGCACTGTACTTCTGGCCTTCAGCACAGTGTGAAACTTTGGTGTACCTCACAGTCAACAGAGAACATTCGGTCATCCGAGTAAGATAGTACAAAAGGGGCATTATTAAGAATGTAAGTTGTACCCGAAGGGTTTATTTAAGCCGCGACAAAGGCGTCAACGAGCACTGGGACTATTGCTTACACCCAATACTGTGCGTTCTATTTTTTTATTTTTTATTTGGACATACTGCCAGCCGCCTGTTGGCAGCCAAGGCAGGGGTGGGCATAGACGGACACACACACGCACAAAAAAAAGCACGATAACCCAGCGCACAGCAAGCATACATGACAAATCATCGGCGATCAAAAGAGAAAAAGAAAAGTGTTCATAATCATAATTTTATTTTCAATGAAAAATAAAATTATTTTTATTATTATTAATCTTATTATTATTATTAAGGTATTGCCGACGTCATAGAGGAATCGTCGCGGGCCAAACGTCGACATTAGTCCATATTGACCGGTAGATGTACATCTAAATAAGGGCCGAGCCTTTCGCGTTAATTCAGTGAAAGAAGGGCCGATGTGGACGACGATGCTCAGAGACCAAGGAGGTGAACCTGGACAACCTCGGGGCGGTGCTCCTGCTGACGCTGCTCTCGGTGGATCTGCTGGCGCTGCTGGCCACCCTGGCGGCCACCGTCTGCTGCATCGTGTACCTCTCGAGGGCCAGGAAGCTGCGCTGCTGCGCGGCGCGGCGCGAAGGCAGCTACCCCGTCGAGGACCACAAGTACGGTGCCCCCGGACTGCCGCCCAGAAGGCCCCGCGGCTCGTCGGACGTGCCGGTGCTCACCGCGGCCAGATACCCCACGACGGAGAGGTGGGCACCCATACGAACAGCCTTTTCCCTTTCGCTCGCTTTCTTCTTCCACATCCTCTGCTTTAAAATGAGCGAGTTACAAACGCCAGCTTGCTTGGTTCGCAAACACCCGACTGTGACGTCACTGCGGTGGCGCTGCTATCCGAACTGCGCATGCGCAGAAGCTTCAGTTGACGCGGTTACTGCGCACGCGCAGTGCCCCCACCTGACGAGGGCGAACGCGAGGATCGTTTCTAAGCGGCACTTTGGTACCTCCTCGCAGGGAGCCGGAATACAGCCTGCCCCGCAAGGGCGCTTACGGGGACGACCCAGTGGCGCAACCCCGGCTGGTCATGGCCCCAGACGATGCCCCGGTGCTGCACCTGGGCAGGCAGCCCCCCGGCACCGTCTACGTGCTGCCGCCCGGAAGCCTAGTCATGCTGGAGTCCCGCTAACGAGCTCCGCTTTTGTCTCACTCACTCGTCACACGCTGCTCAGAACCGATACCGCCAATACCACATGCTCCGTGTTGTCCTTACCCGGCAACGTCCAGTCATATGGCGTACGTATTAACACGGTGTTTTAGAACGGGCCGGGGGGACGCTTGGGGCACCTGAGCAGCGTAGTGTCTCGACGCACAGTGTATGCGCGGAGCTTCTGGGCATGCGCAGTACGCAAGCTGCTCGGGCGACCCGAAGCGTTGGGGACGCCCTATTCTGAAACTCTTTATTAGCGACCAGTCCACGTACTACGCCACCACGCTCTTCCAAGGGCTGCACGGACCACATGCCTCGTGCGCTGGCACACTTTTGTCTGCTAGCGGGACCCGGTATCATCCAGCACTGCCGCCCTTTGTCGAAAGTCACAGAAAGGACGAGACCAACAGGGCGTCCTTCGTCGCCCTACGGTGTGTTTTGGCTGCTCCTGCGCAGCTTACCAAAAGCTCCGCATGCACGCGACGCAAAGATATATACTTCTCAAAGCCCGCACTAGTGCCGATGACACAATCACGCTGCGCATATAACTTCTGGGACGGACTACAGCCTTTGCCAGGAAAATCAAGTTTCTACAAAAAATCCAACTTCTAAAAGCAAATTTCTAGGCAACACTGATCCCAATCTTCGGACATCTTCTCGAACCCAGCAGGAGAGGGGAGAAATTGAGTGAGACTTCAGCTAGACGGACTGTAACTCAAAAGATGCTCGAGCTTACATTTTACGCGCTCGTACGTCGTGTTTACTTTACACTGCCGCTTAGTCGAAAAGCCCGTGAATATCCTTGCGTTCACCCGCTTGGACAACATGGGCTTAGATGTTGCGTTCCTTTCATCGTGATTCTGAAACTTTTGGCGAGAAGTGAGAACGCAGAGCTGGACCACAAAGCTGCGCTGTTTGGAGAAATGTTGATATAAATGGCGCCTTGGAGCTACACCTCAGCACTGACTGTACAGAACGTGGGCGAACTTAAACTCGACAAACGGCGTCCGCCAGATACTGTTCCTTTAAATTTACCTCAAATGTGTTGTGAAATTTTCGCAAAGAAAAAGTAGCAAATTTTGTTCGCATCTCATATGACAGTGCATCACTCCACTTTCGCTATATTAACCGATGTCACGTTGTTCGTTTGTGTTTTGTAATATGTGACTGACGAAAACAAAGTAAATAAAGAAATATTTACGCCACGTTCACGTGCGGGAGCCGGAATAGACATTTTTCAGCATCCGTCGCATGGGCGCTGCCATCTTGGAATCGCGTGACACGGCCACCATAAGATGATCTCAATTCGTCACCCCTCCGCACCATGGCGACGGCGTTGTATTCGTGTTTTTTGTCTCGTGTCATCGCGTTTATGGTCTTCTTGTGTCTGCCTAAAGTAGCTTCGGTTGCGACTCCAACGGGGCAGCCTTTCACCGGCTTGACGTGGCCTCTCACGTCGCTTACAAAAGTCTACTGCGCGTTCTCTTCGCCCTCGCACCGTTTCAGAGAAGTTGAGATCGCTGAAAGGGCCCTAAAAGAACTCCAAAGTCGAGAGTAAAGCGTTGTCTGCTCACAGCGACAGGCGGCACGCGCGGAAGAGCGCGGTTTCCTCCGCGCGTGCCGCCTGTCGCTGTGAGCAGACGACGCTTCACTCTCGACTTCGGCTAGGTGGCGTAAGCTACCGCCCGATCCAAAGGGCTCAGCCGGATTCATTTATCCATCCATCCATCCATCGCGGGAGAACACGACACTTCCGCTCGGGACGGTTCGGAGGCGCGAGGGAAACTCGAGTTGCAGGACGACTCAATCTTTGACGTCACTAAAAAACTTTACCTACGTCAACGGGCGAGTTGTCTCTCAGCAGTAGATGAGAAATTTGTTTGACGTCACTGCACTGGCGGGTATCGTGCGGGAACTTCAAATCCAACTTTTGGAATTTTGTTTTTTTTTCACAAATATTGAATTCCCAAGCTTCGAATTTTGAGGGTAATGTCGAGGAATCGTTTTCAATCGTTTGGGAAGAAAGAAAAATTTGACTAGTTAGTGCCTTTTTAAAGAATGTAACAAATATGCTCACCATATGAACCAATGTTTGTTTCTTGAAAAAAACATGCTTAGCCTTCATAACAAATTTAAAATAGTTTTTTTTTGTTATATAGGACATATAAGATAGGTAACGAACGTATAACTCACATATTTTGGGATGCTTGGGACAATGGTAACATACACATCAGGCGATTTGTTTGTTCACGATATTACACCTAAATGTGTTAGACGTTCTTAATCGTATTTGCAATATAAACATTTGTTTGATTTGTTTAATTACGAATTTATATAAACCGTACACAATGCTCGGTCCCACTTCTGCAGTCATTCAAGTGCTTTAACGCATTTGTAAGACATACAATTCAATTAATTTATTTCAATTATTTCAACACAAATGTCGGGACTACCCCAGTGAAAAAAAAATCGGTCACAGACAGCTTGAGAGTGCCTCGGGATCGCATTATGTTGTGCCGAAAAGAAGCCATCTATATGAACATCGCCCTAGTTCAACGTTATAGGTTCCACATCGCCTCAGTTTCAATTGAGATCTGTCTACGCGGGCTCACGAAGCGGTGCCTTTTAGCACAACGTACAGGAGGTCTCTTCTCTCGAGCCCGTTAATTTCAGTTGACAAATTTTATGCAAAGACAAAATTTCGGACTTACCTTGATGGGCCTGTCACTCATCTCATATGCTGAGCATACGTCGTAATCAAATTTCAGTCAAACATGTAGTTTATTTTCCAACGCCAACGTTGTGAAATGCCTTGAATAGTACTTTAGCAGGTCAAGTAGCTAAAGATATTTCGCACCCGGCCAAGGACGGACTATCGAAATATTTTTCGAGCACGAATTTCATAAAAAGAAAAAAAAAAAAAGAAAAAAAAAAAAGAAAAAAAAAGCCGGCCGCGACAATATCTTTTTTTTTTTTAGAATGTCTGCGTTACTATAGCTTATACAGTGATGTGATTGGCTAGAATTCTTCCCAGCACCTCTTGAAGCAGCCAAAATTATGTTTAAAATACAAATTATTTATCTTTTTTTTTTTTTTTTTTTTAGCGCGCGGATGCTAATTTGTTTTGAAAGGGTGCTTTTTTTTTCCCCCTAAGCACGCGGATGCACTGCGGGGTAGGCAAGCATTTTAACATGTTTTAACGTTTTTCACACGTGTTGTCGTCATACGGCGCAGTGCACTACAATCTTCACGCGAAGACGCAGAAGCAGCGCCCCGAACTAGCGCAGTCAGTGCCCATACCGCAAATGTCGCTTTTCCGCAGTGCACCAAAGCTTCCGGGGAAGCGCCTTCAACGGAGCCTACAGAACGACCTTACCAAAGACCGCGCTACTGCCTTTCCAACAAACAAATACTAAAAAAAAAAAAAAAAAAAAAAAAAAAAAAACAGACGACTAAGACTTTGCAAGGCGATTAAATGAAAAGTATCCGTCGCCACCTCCATCGCCATTTTGGCGCTTTCGAAAGTGACAGCCACGCCAAGATCGCAATGGTGCGTCGTCGTACTGAAAGCCCTTCTCGCGTCTTGGTCTATAAGACCAAGACGCGGCCCTGACGTCACCAAGCTGCGGTGGCGCTGCCGACGGCACTGCGCATGCGCAAACGCTTCACTCCTCCCGAATTAGGTTTCTGCGCACGTGCAGTGCCCACACCTGGTGTGGGCAAACGCGGGCTTGTTTGTAAACAGGGTGTCGGTCTATAAGTGTCTTTGGCGCTGCATATGCAATCAACTTGTCAACCGGGCTTAATTATGATTCGCAGATCCTTGACAATTATATTGTTCTTCGTAAGTATTTCATGACGGAAAAATTATTTTTCCGATGCCGCCCACCACGAGCGCAGGATGTCGGTGCTGGTGTGTGGACAACGTAACCGATTTTAGATCTAACAAAATCTCGGGTGTTTTAGTTTAGAGCGTTCCGATACCTCCGATACCCTCGACGACAACACGACGCATCCGCAAAGGCGCCGATGGAGTTCCGGGTATCATTATTGGAGTCATCGGAACCATCTACCACAACGTCGAGAAGAAACCGCCCATTTGGTGGACTAAAATGGCGACCATACGGGAACTGAGGAGGTTAAAGCAAGGGGGCAGGCGAGCTGGTTGAGTACATACATCATATTAACCCTGGATGGGGGAAAGAAGGAGGACAATAGTCCTCCAGGGTTAAAATAATGTCTATACTAGTGATGGGGTGAAACTCCGAAGGTTCGGTTTCTTTTTGGACGAAATTTCGGTTGTTTCGAAGGTTCGGCACTTTCGTCGCCATATGGCCAACATGGCGTTGTTCCTCTTTGTTTTGTGGGCGTTGTGAGTGTGACTCTGAACCTTGAACCAAAACCCACATTCTATTCTTTTTATTATTATATATATATATATATATATATATATATATATATATATATATATATATATATATATATATTTTTTTTTTTTTTTTTTTTTTTTGCCTTATAGCAATACATATCGGATTGCAGGCCGTGTTAAAGGGATCTTCGTAGATCCTACGTTCCGATGCTGAAACTTGCGGGGGCGTCTGACCCATTCAACGCGTTCCTGATCCGTGCTCGAAGTGACGGCCAAACTGACGGCAGGAGCTCAGAAAGCAAAGCTGTATGGTCGCTTACGCGTGTCCGAGTGTCAAAGCTCTGGGCGCAGTGTGTAGGCCTTTCGAACATTTCTGTCACGAATCACGGTTGATATCATGATCATATGATCTTTATTTCGGTTTAGGAGAGCAGCGGCAGCGGTTGGCTGATCGGCGATTTCATTTCCACCCTGGAAACACGCTGTAAGTGGTCTTCGGCGCAGCACTGTGTAAACGACGCCCCACTCTGATGCACGAACTGCGGAAATAGCTTTGGATTCGCGCAGGTCTATCCCCGCCATCTGTTTGACGCCTGTGCTCTTGCGAAAAATAGTCACTCGGTGCGTCCCCCTGGAAACCTACATACATATAGGGCGCTATGCATTTCCCCTATTCGCGCTTCCCGCGCGGTTTGTCCTGGATTTAATAAATAAAGTTAAGAAATAAAACTATACACTGCTTATCTTGGGAGCAATGGCGTAGTAAAGGGAGAGGGGGGGTGCTCTCCCCCACCCCAGTACAAAATGCTAGATAATGAAAATAGAATGTTCAGCGCTTTACCCCATTACAACATCTACCAGGACGAATAGGGTGTATTTTTTATCATGATTTGGACAAAATGAAACTGAGAAAGGAGCGTCTCGTCAAATTTAGATAGGAAATCCGAATTCGAGATAAGCGACTCCGCGTACCTTGTTGGTTCCAACTTTTTCTGTAAGTACTGGTCTATTGTTAGTTCTAAGTTGATTCCTTTTTTTTAGTTTTGTAAACCAGTAAACAAACATTTCCTCAAAATAAGCAGGAAGAAGCGGTGACTGGCTTCCCGAGTCGTTTTTATTAAGCCTCTGCGTATTCACCCGGTTGACGCGAAACGTGCGAGATCCCCTCGCGATCGAAGTGGTAAATTTAGTAAGTCGGCCACACTTCAGCGTTTAAAAAAAATTAGGTTACACCTGCTATGAATTACAACCGTTTGTATCTTTAATTTTGAGGACCCAAAGGCTCATAAAGCGTGATGAGCGACTCAGTGAGCGATTATAAATTTGTAAACAATTCTTAGCCTAAAAATTGGATAGAACAAATTAATCAATCACCTGAATTTGCCGGGTCATGTCCGACAATTTAAGAATTACTGAAAATTTCTGCTTTTCTTTCGAGCAGAAGTCGCGGTGCGACAAACTTCTTTGCCACTTACTCGATATGGGGGAAGCTAAGCGTCAGCAACTGTCGATTCACACTTTGATAGAAGCGTCGGTATCGGCAAACTCAGTGTAGCTAAAACAAGTGTGCGGCGCTTTGCAGCTCAACTGTCCGCGCGTGCACAGCTAAAAAGACAGCACGTCATTTACTCTGGTGAATGCAAAACGTTTTCCTACAACAACCTCCACAGAACCGAAGAAAAAAAAAAAATCAGAAAGGCGGTGAATAAGTCTGACGCACGCCGCGCAGGCTGTAACGTGAAGGAGCCCGACTTGTTTTTAGACATTTGAGGCAAAAAAAAAATATATATATATATATATATAGAAAGCAACTTCGAGGCGTTGTTATTCATTAGAAAGATCAGTCACAAAAACGTCATACGCGTTTCTTTAACAAATAAACCGTTTTCAGTCTGCATAGGTGCAAACAAACAGAGCCACTCCGTCCTTCATACATAGAGCGTCGTCCGCTCGCATCCTACCAGCTGCGTCACAGGAGGGCGCCCGCGAGGTGGCGCCACCAATACATCTCGTCCTCGTCGCCCTCCTCGAAACTTGTACCGAAATTATCCGAAACGCTCCGAAGTTTGGTTGAGTACACAAGCACCTTTCCTATCCGAAACCCCCGTTTCGGGTTCGAAATCCGTTTCGGAAGGCGGCTCCGCTGGTGCCCCATACGTGCAAGCACGTGTAGCGGGCGCGTGGGCGTAGCTTTGGCTCGCACGAGCAGAGACACGGCGGCCACCGCTTCCGCAAAGCATCGAGGGAACTTTAGTTTCTTTGCACGCGCGACAACTTCGCTGAAGCTCTGCGCGTGCAGATCACAAGACGACACGACCAACTCGTAAGCTGCCGCCTGCCCCCTGAGTGCTGTGTACTCGAATGCTTGGGTAGTGTTGGGACCGGAGGGGCTCGGGGCTCGCCTGAAGCGCGTGGTGTTGATCGCGACAGGTGTCGATACCGGCGCGTTATCCAGAAGGTGTGCGCGTGCGCGGCTGCACGCGCGAAAATATGAATCTTTGGTGCCGCTTTGGTGGACTGCACATAGGATTCCTGATACAGCTACGACATGCCAGCGGTCGTACCGCGGCATCAATTACGCTGCGGCACGATCGTTAGCAACATGATGCTTCAATGTACTATTGGACGGTACAAGCTACATTACCCTTCCTTTACATAAAAACAATTGCTACTTTAAAGAAGCGGATTGCAAGTTGTTTCAGCATAGAATTAGCTGCGACTTTCGGTTTGTCGGATGGTGAGCATTTTAAATGAAATGCCCATTTCCTTGGTCGCAAAGGTCGAACATTAGATATTTGAAAGCAATATAACTCAGAAACAGTTTATAACTATTTCACAAATAACTATTTCACATCATTTTGAGCAGAAAACATGAGCACACAAAGATCAGGCAAGGAAAAAGTTGTAATAGTTTACAGCATGGCATCGAAATAATGGTTACAATGTGCAGCGCATACATGGTTACAATGCAGCGCATTATCCTCTTGAGGGGAAACCATCTGAAACCTACACGCTCATAACAATACATTTTACCAACAGCTGCTTTCTGGCAACCAGGTAAGTCTCGCCTGAGCTGGGTATTCGAAGGGAAAGACCCATGGTTCCACTGGGGGCGTATCTGGTTCACGCAGACATACAGGGTGTTTTTATTTTGTTCTTTATATAACTTTACATATTTTACAAAAAAGGGAAGTGGCAGATATGTGGATGCCGTCTTTCGTTATATCTGTGGGGCTCGGTGGACAATGAATGGGTGAATAACCGTTTGCAATGTTCAATAATTAACCAAAATCTGTTAGTTAACTTGTTTATTAACGGCTTAATTGGCCATGGTGCAATTGCAGTTTTAAAAGGAGTTATAATTAAAGGGGTAATGCAACAATTTTTGTACTTTGCGCAAATACCACTTAGAACGGATCCCTGACGTTAATGACCTATGAAACACGCGTTCGTTTATCACCCGACGCAATAGAAGTCCCAGAATAAAATTAAAGAAAAACGAGCAGCGTCCTACCCCTCAACTCGCAGCCAGAACGAGCAGCCACGTGATCTAGAGCCGATTATATGCCGCCAATGTAGATCATAGCCACGCACTGGGGTTGGCAAAGCACAGGACACGCGCCGAGTTCCACACATTGGTATGTTTCGGCTCACTGTCGTCGTTGCAGCGATTGGACACGGGCCACTACCCGAATGCTTCTCGAGCTAGTAATTATTACGAGCCCAAATCAAGTGCCCACGCAATGCTCGGGTCCAATCTATGAACCGCATTCAAATATCGTCATTGGGGTCTACTGCGATCCCCACGTTACGTCATCAAATTTTGCAAAGGAAAGATTGAATGAAAAGGATCGCTTTTGCCCTTCAAATTACACCGCAACAAAGGAGTTTCTTGGCCAGTGGCGTTGCGTGTGGGTATCCTTGAGTCCCAGGTGTGCCAGTAAGGTCGTGTAAAGTGAAAAACATTCCAATTGAATAAAGGTTCACCGCCCCTTTAAAGGCATACACAATTTCGATAATTCGCGAAAAGGCGACGAGGCTCGCAAAGTTTATCGTAAAAATTTGCCTTTCTTCGCTTGATTCAGAAACCGCGTTATGAAAATAATACGTAGAATAGTGGACATAGTCGTCTTGATGTGTGGCGCCGGCGAGTCCACCGAAAGCACGCTGTCGAGTTAGTGACGAGGGGACAGAAACAACTGCGTCATTCTTCTAGGCATCGATATCAGCACAACCTCATTCGCGCTTTCAGCGTGCGGTTTTTTAATTAAGCGAAGGCAAAATTTTAGCGATGAATATCTCAGGACAGAACGAGCGGGTTGGTAGAGATAATTAAGCTTGAGGAAGAAAACGAGAAGGGACGGACAAACTCAACAAAAACGAGCGCCTTGTTGCTTTCGCTCAAAGCTCGAATTGTTTGTTCGCGGACTTTCTAAAGTGGGTTGGCCTTTAATAATGGCTCCCTTTGAAGCTGCAAAAATGTCAAAAAGGAAAAGATTTGAAAATACTGATTTTTTTTATGTGCCCTGTACCCTATTTCACCTTGTGTCGTACCGCAGGAAAGGCTACAAGCGCGAGCTCCTTGCTTTAGGGCACATCTCGGCGGCACAAGCTCTCGCGCACCAAGGGCAGCTGCCAACGCTATGAGCTCGCGCTTCTAGCCTTCGCTGCGGTACAACATGAGGTGAAACGGAGTGTATAAAATCGTGGTACCGACACGTGCACCGCTCAAAAAAAAAAAAAAAAAAAAAAAAAAAAAAAGATAAGCGGGCTGCGCGAGCCAAATAACTCAACTACAGCGCCGCTACGAACTGTCAATACACGCGCCCTCACGAGCTCCCGTTGCCCAGCCGCTTCGGTCCCAACCAGGGTGGTCCCAACACTACTCAAATATTCTAGTACACTGTACCCCGAGCACTGACCGGTCACAAACTCCCAAGCCTCACCGCTTCGCTCGACACCAACACGACAAACGACAACAATCTGCATCAAAACGCCCCAAAAGTGAAGGCGTTTGCTTCACTTTTGAAGTGAAGCAAACGCTTCACTTCAAAAGTGAAGCGTTTGCTTCACTTTACTCCCCGAGTACCAAAGTTCTGGCAGAGCAACACATGTGCCGAATCAACGTAAAATACGAAAGTGTAATAATAAAAAAAAAAAAAAAAAAGAGAGTTTTGTGTTGCTTTGCGGCGACGTTGAGCAGAACTACGCAATTTGTGCATCGACCGCGCGACTCGCAAGACACATCCACACGACGTCGCCGCCGCGTCTTGGCAATACCACCTAGAAGACAAGGCCTGCGCATGACGTTTCGTTAGTAGATCCCCGACCCGCCCCAAGCGGCAAACACCCCGAAGCTTGACGAGAGTACGGGCCGCGTCGCAACTACGTCGCATTCACTTGCGGCCGCAGCTGTGTGCGTGACTGCTGAGCGCGAGCTGATAGCCAGCTTCCAGTGCATTTGCGACGTGCACGCGAACGCTCCCTCGGCCAGGAGCGCGAGCTAGCACGCGCTCCTGGCTTTGAGACGCGCATTTCTAGCGCGCGCGCTCGTTCTGCGGTAGGGCGTTTCGAAGCAGCTAACCGGGGTATAAACAGCGCCCTCGAAAATGGCGTTCAGTGTCAGCGTCAAGCGTCCAATGAAGGGCTTTTCAGCCGTTCGCGCAGCAGTAAGGCAATTTCACTCATGCATTTGACGCTCCACGTGAACGTCTAACTTCGTCGTATGCTATTTCCAAGAGACACTCTTCGTGAGCATCTGTTTCATTATCTGTTACACAAACCACCGAAGCAGGCGATGGAGCAGACGATGTAGCAGACGATGTTGCTCATCCGGGCTAGCTAGGGGGCGCTGAGGGGATCTACTAGTAATGACGTTTAGAGGAGGAAACGCGCAGGCCTTGTGTTCTAGGTGGTATTGGTCTTGGTCGGTATCAAAGCGTGCGAAGGTACAGAGACACGGCATTTCGGCGTGCCAAGGAAGCTTTGACCACGCCGCGAGACCGGCGAAACTTGCTTTCGACGAGTTGTGCCCTTTCCCTACAACACTGCGCTTTCGTAAAATTTCCACGTGTTCTCAACGACAAGTCTCAAAGCTTACACAGGGTCTTAAAAAAACTTATACTGCGAATGAAGACTAACGAGTAGAAAACGTAGCTTCAGCACGCTGCCGCCAGCCTCTGCAACGCTAGCGAAAACGCGATTTCGCTGCGTGCAAGATGGCCGTCCGGTGGCCACATTCAGATCACTGGTGGAAAGTTGCAAAATGAGTGCTAAGCGAGAGGAAGAAATCTAAAAGAACTCATAATATATTTTATAATAATAAACATACTATAAAATGCTGCCTCGAATAAATTTAGAGTTCAGACATTTGTTCGGGTTTCGTTTAAAAACGAAGAAAGGTGCGTATCTGCCCAACTAAACGGAGAACTTCGGAAGAATATGCGTTTGCGCAGTGAACTGAATAGTAGCAAAGCTTGCTTGTTTTTTTGGTCGCGTTCCCTGCTTTAACACCGCTCTCTCTCTCCTCCTCCTCCTCCTCCTCCTCCTCCTCCTCCTCCTCCTCCTCCTCCCCCCCCCCCCCCCCCCCCCCCCCTACTTTGTAGATCAGGTCTCAAACACAGCGTCCGTACGCATCCCGTGACAGCGAGTCCCCGTTCCCCAAAGCTCTGCCGTTCACATGCCTCGAGCGCCACAAATCATAGTTTTATATCGTGGATTCGTTTCTGCTCGAAAAGGAGTTCTGCTCATATAACGTGTTCACACATTTCGCACAATTGCCTTCTCTTGGACGAAGTATTACTTCGCCTAAATATTTGCCTCTCGGCCCTTTCTAATTTATATCATCCGGAATGGTAATACCACTACTAGGCTACAAGTGTGAGCTCTTTGCTCAAGGAGGCACCTCGATTGCATGAACTCTTGCTTAGCTGGAGCAACTGCCAAAGAAAAAACTGGGATCCAGGGCTTCTAGCTGCTAGACAACGATACCTTTAAAATATAAGATTTTTCTTAAAATACTGCCATAAAAATCGTCGCGAAACCAAAAACCGATGTACAATGAGATTTTTTCTATGACTATTGAGACATTGTGCTCGTTTCCAGTCTATGGTAAACTGTCAGTACGTTCGTTTTATATACATTTTTACAACATCAGGTGTGTGGCCAAAGTAGTCTTATCAGCAAATGAAAGCTACAGTTGGCAAAACGGTGAGCTTACAAAAAGCAAGAGGTTCCTTTTCTAGCAAATCTCCGGGGTGTTGCTAGGACAGTCGGCTGCTTGCAACGTGAAACACCACTGCTGTTTGTTTGTTACTGCTGTCTTTGTCCCAAAATAGCAAAAGATCGCCTTTGCCCCCTCCGCTCCCAGGGAACCAGCCAAAAGACATCATCTTTGGACATCTTTATTGAGTACACTGTCTTACAAACGGTAGGAAGCCAGATGGGGGCGGCGGCACAAGGAACACGCACGGTTACTTTGGAGCAGCTGCACCCTTTCACAAAAACAACAGACCAATCTTTGCCCGAGGGGGTAAGGCGGGCCACGGGACACACTCCGCCACTCACCAGTGCCAACACCACCCCAAAGACAAGGCCTGCACATGATGTCATCATTAGTGGACCAGCCATAAGCGTTGAACACGCCGAAACACAATAAGAGTCGCTGCAAAGCGGCAGATGCCGACGCATTATGGCGTCATGCTTGTTTCAAGATGCCGCAAGACGCAAGCTAGGTGGCACTGCATATATTCACTAGTGATTACGTTTTGAAGCATGGTGTAAGGCACAAAAAACACCGAACACAAGGAAGACACACACACAGGCGCCTGTCTGTGTAACCCCTGGCCAAGCGCATGCGTGGACGTGAGGAAGGGGACAAGATATGTATTTCTTTCTTTTCTGCACTTTTCAAATATAGTGAGTAGCACCTGTGTGCGTGTCTTCTTTGTTGTGTCCGATGTTTTTAGCGCCTTATGCCATGCTTCATAACGTTCACCAACTAGCCCAACTACAAGTTTTTCTATAGTGCCGACGTTTGGGCAGGAGAAGCGCTGGCCTTGCCTTTTAGGCGGTATTGGCAGTACACACTGTGGTATAGGCTCTGCTTGCAGAGCCGGAGTATTGCGTTTCCTTTCAGCGCCAACTCCGTGTAGGCGGAGAAGCGGTCACGTGCGCCAAGCTGGATCCAACTTTCATGCGGGAAAGCGACCTTCCAGGCGCCGAGTTATGGGCGGAACGTGCTTCTCGCTTTGTATTTGCAAAATATGTACCCTACACTAAAATTGGACGAACAGGAAGGTCATAGAGAGAAACAGGGGAAAAATGACGAGACGACGGCGCACGCGTGGCAAGTCGCCACACTTTTTGCTCCGCACGCCGCCTCACAGTCACGCCATCCGCGCACCCGGTTCTCCCGCAGAAGCGATGGTCACTTCCCGCAGTGCAGCCTTGGATCCAACATGGCCACCGTGGGAGCACCATTGTAATACTCTGCTCCGCAAGTGGAGCATACACAGTTACTCTACGCCAACCACTCAAATAGAGAGGGGAAGCAAAAAGAATGAGTAGATGCCATAAACAGTTGTAAATAGTCTTTTGATCTTAAAATGATACACCATACAAACAAAAAAAAAAGAGGACTCACACACAGACAGAGGACGAAGCCTAGGGAAGGAACTTTTTCAAATTGCTGACCACTTTCGTTTGATTTGTTTCCAAGTGGCAATGAGAAGAGAAAAAAAACAAAGCGGCTGGGAACGGTTTGCATTCGCGAGTCTTATTGAAAGCCGAAAGCGCGCTTGCCGCAGGTGGCTCAGACACGAGGTGTTATAGCACACGAGTTGCACGAGCACAATGAGACTCTAAAAATCTTACGTCACAACCTCATGAAGTCAGGCTGGGTTCGGGCTGTGGTTTAATTTTTTCTTTCTTTTCGACTCGCCCAATCACAGGTTGAGCTGCTCGAAAATCCTGCCGTCGAAACAGCTGCTGCAGAGTACTACACACGGTGATATGTCCCTAGAGAGTAGACAGTGCAACGTGCCCTGTGTGTTGGGCACTTGTCCTTGATTATGTATCTCTCCCGTTTCGTTGGCGCTCTACGGGTAACTGCTTCGCTCGAGTCCCGCAGAAATAACCGAAAACGTGGCGGGTTGCACACTCGACCTTTCACGACCTCCACGAAAAATGTTGCTCAAGTATTTACAGGGGATGTGCAGAGCTATACGTAAACAAACCCAAGTCTAGCGAAAAATATTGAAATAATGATAAAATAGTAGGCGGAGCTCACGTTGTACGCTATCGTGTGTATATATGTACGAAACAGACTTCCAATGCTGCCCAAACATCGCTTGTAAAAATATCTACCTGGTAAGTTATAAAGGGCTCTCTGTTAATATAACAGAAGTACAAATCAGCCTCAAAGGACGCACACGAAGACGCCTCCGTCGCAACGCCACCCTGAAAACGTGCCGTTCTTCGAAAACCATACACACATGACGCACACGGCGGGAAACCACACGCAACCCACGTAAACGCAGTCTTCAAAAACGAGGGAGGGGAACGAAACCCAAGGCGTGAACTCTGCACCGTAACCCATTTGTACGCTGCTCACGTTTCTGTCAAAAAAGAGAAAAGAACGGATTTCTATGCCAGCCACTTTTTGTCGGAAAAACGGCGGCAGACATCGTATATTCGGCTTCAAGCACACGCACATTTGAGACGGGCAGGACTGCTGCCAGAATTAAAAACGGTGACCTAGATTGCGAGCGCGAGCTTGCGCTCTTTCCTTTGCAGACAAGACGGCCTCTTTTCCCTACCCTCAAGTTAGGGACCGAGCGAGAAGTCCTTCCGTCGTACCCTCGGAGATACGCCGTCGTTCGTTCGCCGTCGTCGCTATATACAAAAAGGCGCCGTCTCTCCCAACACAATATAAATAACATGATGCTACGATGCACGTATGATACAATGAAAGATGAAGGTAAAAAACCTATGGAGTGAAGGCGGGAAGTCGGATCCCCGTCCCTTGCTGCCTCCCACGACAATCCAAAGAACACACCGACTAAAACGCAAACGACACAGAAAAGTCTGGCGTCGTGGGAAAAGGATACAAAAAGAGAAAACGCTACGCCCACCCCCGCCGGAGCCCTACGTCAAGTCCTTCTGCACGGTGCGTATTGCCTCTGCGATGACGTCAAAGTCGAAGGGTAGAAACCGAACCGAACGTGCTCCAAACTCGGGGGTTCCTGCATTCCTGTTTCGAGTTGGTCCTGCTTATTAATTCTCGGAGCCACGCTAGGCCTCAAGAGGCGTCGTTGTACGCCGGTCTTTTTTTCTCTTCAACTTGAGCACGACGACCTGGGAGCACGTCTCGTCTGCGCGCGACGTGCCAACAGAGCACGTCTTGCATGCGCACGATGCGCTGGTAGAGTCTCGGCGGTCGTTCTCGGGAGGTCCGGCGTCCCACGAAAATGCAGATAAGGGTAACCTGAGTGACTACGGGAGGAGCCGGGCCTCCTGCTCCCAGCAAGTTTCCGCTCCGACGCTCCGACCGCTTTCAAAAAGCGCCGAAACGAATAGAGAGACGGCTGCGCTCGGAAAACGTTTCTACTTACGTCGGCCTGGAGGCCCCGACTCAGCAATCTTCGTTCGGCGCTAAACGCCGTACGACGTCTCCTCGAACTGCAGAGCGAGAACCATACCTTTCGTTACACGATGCGAGCTTCTTGTTATAGCTACCTCCGAGTTGTAGGGACCTCGTTATGGTGCGACTCCATTCATTTTTTTTTTCTGATCCGGTGTCAAAAAAGAAGAACTGATAATGCGCAATCGGCTCCACAGAGAAAGCAACGGGCACTCGTCACGTCGATGGAGGTGAGAGGCGTGGAGTTTGGACCTTGGCCCAAGGGGGTGGGGACTCAGTTTGCATAGTGGTCGAAGCTGCTCATGTACTCCAGCGCTGCCCGGTAACAGAACTGGTACTGGTCCTGAACAGAGACAGACAGAACAAAGGGTATGAGTGACAAGCATTTTCCTAACCATTTCTGCCATGCTTGGCTAGTTGAAGCATGCATTATTTGTAGTGTTTATATGTCTGCAAGAACATCTTGTACAAATCGTAAATATGACCCAAAATCTGTGCCTTCGTTGTTAGGTTGTGACTAAGGTTAAATATATACACTTTTTCTCAACATTTTTGACATTAGTTTTATATGCATAGTTCCCTGTTTGTGTTGTGGAGTGTACAGCTGTTGTCATCATTTTTGTTTGTATTATACCGGGCCTTTCTTCTAAAGATGCTATTCTCCTTGCCTCGTTTCAGTTTTGCCAGCACTGCCATCTTTGTAGGAGGTGGGAACTCTCTAAAGCTGCAGCACTGTAGCTTTCTTTCCAGCCCTTCCCACTCCACTGTGGTGGTAAACAAAATTTAATTCACCTCAATTCACCACAAAGAAATTGCCCCAAGAAATAACACAGGTGTCTGTCATCACCCTTTATGCATTTCAGTATAACAGCGCAAATCTTAGGCACCCGTTTCCGGCTTGAGCGGCGTCGCTGTCGGCGTAACCATGTGTTGCATATTGAGACGTTTCCCATAATGACGTCACACGTGACAAAGGTCGCTCTCGTGAAGGTCACGACGAAGGTCACGACCTTTGCAAGGCCTTCACGAGTGACGTCACGAGGGCCACTAGGGTCCCGAGTGATGCCAGGAGGCTCTCGAGTGACGTCATGAGGGAGGAGGAAGGAAGGGAGAGGAGGAAGGGAGGAGAATGAGAGGAAAAGGAGCAGAGGGGGAGGGGCATACCCTCCTCTCTGCACCTTCCCCTTTTCCTCAAGAGCTGCGCTCTAATTCGGCATTACACGAAATTGTAAACGTCTTCATTTTTCTTCTTGGCAAGCGTAAGAAAAGAAAAAAAGGAATGCCAGCTTCCACAATTTCTAAGCACACTGCATCTACAAGGGCTCGCTTGCTACTCAAGAAGGGAAGAACCGTCAAGGATGGTTCCGACATTTCCGCTCGAGTTTGATCCCCTCCGTTACACCGCTTGCGACTCCTTACGATGATATGACACACTGAAGCCAAATATCCGGTACCCCTGGCTCACTTATGGTCCGCATATATTTCTGAATTTTCTAAATTAAGCAACAATCTTTTACCATGAGCTTCGAATAATTTTGACAATCTTATAAGCAACTATTTCTCACGGATGTTGCATAAATTTGATCTTGCGGATACCACAGAACCTGCAATCTAGTTCAGGACAGAGGTGTCCCAAGTTCTACTTGCCCACAGGTGCCCCCCACATTTCAACTCTGCGCAATGCGTCGTACTGGAACGCGACGAGTTGTAACACAGTCGGTCGTAATGTAACGCACATGTCCGAGCCTGCCTTTAAAATTACGCCTAAAATGTTATCGAGAGGCTATCGCTATAAAACGCCTCTCCAACTGGTCTGTTTACGGTGTCCCAAAAAAGCTCACTCGATTTTGTCACACAACTTCAGCGCTCTATTGCCAGGACCGGGACATTCAATGGCATGACACTCTGACTTTTGCGACGTCATTCACTGCCCCTTCGGGACCACTTTTGGTGTGTAAGTGGAACGGGACACTAAAAACACCACTTGGTGACATGTTTGAGGCTACTAAAATTGATTTTGAAGATTCGACTAGCTGCGCTTTTGCGAGCGACAAGCGGGTTCGTTTTTAGTCAAGGAACGCTGGCGCAGCACCCCTGTGACGTCACGTTGCAGCGGAGCTGCAGTCGATCGGTTGCATTGCATACCGCAGCACCACGGTGACGTCACGTCATGGCCGCACAGCTGACATTCAGTGTTGCCATAATTCTAGCAGATGGTTTCGGCTTTGCCGTAGACGCCCGAAACCAAACTTTGAGCCGCAATATTTATATAACTACACGCAATATCGAAAAAGAAAATTATACCTCAAAATTCAGGGATACCGCCTGAGCTTAAAACAGTCGTAACCCCAAATAAAAAAACATGAACTGCAGTTGCCCTTTAAGGATTGCAACATGCTAGGACCGCAATGTGCAAGGACGTGAAAACGCACCTCTGTCTGGACCATTCCGGGACGCTGGGTGCGAAGTGTCCGCACCGTCTGGAACATGTCCATGACGCCTTCGCACTGCAGTCTCTCCAAGACGATGCTCAGCGAGATGAACATGCCGGTGCGTCCGACTCCGGCACTGAAACGAGAGGGAAGGCCATTGGCACATACCACCTGGAACACCGTAGCGCACACCACCGTCCAACAGGCACGGAAGCATATTAGCAGGTGATGAGCGATTTGAAGACTACCGAATATGCGGTGCAATTGTCGCACTTAGAAAGGGTCACCCGAGCAAAATCGAAGCATTTCTAGTTTAACTTAAAAAGACAAGAATTTCACATTAGGAGCACTTGGCACAATTTCTCATTCAATTTTAGGTCAATCATTCACTGGATGTGTGCTCTCTATCAATGTTAGCAGACTGTTTGAACAAAATAATTTCTTTTTAAAACATGTGATCAAAATTGTGCAAGTCAAGTAACAGAACTAAAACTGCAGTTTTTGTTTTGGGCTGGTATAGCCTGGCTCACCTTGGATTACATCTGAATGAAAAATTTTGCTACAAAAACACAATCAAGTTCTTATGAAAGCATGATAGCAGTGACAACAATACTTTAGGGAAGCACAAACAGCAGCGACAACAGTACTTTAAAGGGCAACTCCGGCCAAAACTCAAAATGAAATAAATTACTGGTATCGCTGTAGTGACACAAAATACGACCCCAGCCAAAATATTACGTCCGTGGGACGCCGCATTCTCAACTAATGCCGATCATAAAAATGCAACCCGCCACGAGCCGCTGCTCCTTAGCGGGTGGCCAGCGGGTTGCCGATCGCTAAAGCAACACTGGGCCGTGACGTCAGTATCGTTCTCTTTTTTTCCTCCGGTCCGGGCGTTGCGCGGAGTGCGCTTCTTTGAACCGCTACCACCGCTACCTCGGCTTGTGATTGGCGTGTTTAGCCGTTGGTTTTATCTGTAGCCCGTGTAGCTTCGATATAGCCTTTTGTTTATTTGCTAGCGAGGACTCCAAGACTCTTTTTAGCGAGCAACTCAGTGCGCCTAAGACTGCCCAGCTGTTCCTCGAAAGATGCCGAGTGCAACTTGTAGCGCTTTGGGCTGCTCAAACAACCTGCCACGCAACACAAAGGTGCTTTTTCACAAGTTTCCAACACACCGGAAATTGTAGAAGGTGTTGGTGAACGCTGTTTGACGAGTGGACTTTGGACTTCGGCTTTTACGTGCCCGAGGAAAAAAAACGAAAAAAACAGACGCGTACAGCCCAGCACACGTGTGTTCGGGCACCGTTGCTCGCGCCGGAGAGCCTCAAAGCTTTGTGTCCTGGGAGTGACCCGCGGCACGAAAGCGAGAGGGGCCCCCAGTACTGTACGTCACTGGCAGCGTGGCGTAGAGCAACGCCGCTCCATCCACGAAGCCCCGAGGACAATTGAGGCCTAGCGACGAGTACAGAAGACCGCACCCACGGCGGCGGCCGCCGAGTACGGCACCGTAAGAGTTCACAGGTTTTCCAGTCGCTAGCTTTTGGGCACATGCACCAACTCTTTCTAAATATGCTGGATAACTACATACCTGCCAACCAGTGGGCTTTCAAATTCGTAAAAGTTCAGCAGCTGCAGTGGGGGGGGGTTACGCGAAATGATGTGCAGCTTAATGTCAGCCTGGCCAACGTGCGAAACGCTTGCATCACATGTACACGAGCTACAGAATCCAAACTTTGCTTGCTTCTTGGGCGGCATGAAGCATGGAAATTTCGCCGTGTAGGACTTCAGGAACACCTGAAAGTACTTCTTTTGAGGTTTGGAGTTCGGCATTGCGCCGACGAAGCCACAGTGACCAGAAGAATGCTACAGTTACACGTGCAACAAACACAGACGCCATACTTCTCGCCTCGAAACTGGCCGAAGCAACGAGGCCCAACAACGTCTGAACATGCCGAACCAACGTGCACCCGTGCACCGCCGAACACACAAACAAAGGCTTTGAGCTTTGGATTGGTTTTCGATCCGTGGCCACCGGATAGACGGATAGTAAAAACCACGACGCTGCTGTGGACGGTACCTATCGTCCTCTTCTGGCGGTGCAAGATACCGCCAACAACTGAGTTACAAAAAATAAAAAAATAAACAAAATTTTAAAAATATATATTTTTCGTAAGATTTGAAGCAAAATTCGTAAAATCGTAAAATTAGTCCCAATTCGTACATTTTACGAAACATTCGGAAGAGTTGGCAGGTATGCAACTACCACGTATATGGAATTAAAACAAAATCAGCTTACCTCCTATCTTTAGACGGCTAGCGCAACAGAGGTAGGTGCCGTTCGGCCTGCATACTCGTTGAACGAGAACGATCCTGACGTCACGTTCACGTAGCGGCTCATTTCCAGTGTTGCCGGGGCCTCGAGCAGCTAGTTTCAGTTTTGTTGGCCACGCTAAACAAAACCTTGAGGCGTCGATATCTTTAAAACTACGCACAATAACGAGAAAAAAAATTATACCTTGCTATTCAGGGAAGTTGACTGCACTAAAAACAGTCATAATCCCAAAGTCGAAAGTATGGACCGGAGTTGCCCTTTAAGCCTGTTCACACACTTGTATCTGCTTACGACCCAGTTCTTTTGATCTCTCATGACGAGAGAAAACAATGCTGCCGCCATCTATGAGGTCTACCCAGAATTATACATTTCACTAGAGCGAGGGTTTTGCGGAATTCGTGAGATCAAATGCATGTATTGTCTACGAGAAACGGTCGTACACAATAACAGTGTCGGAAGTTTTTACAGCGAAGAAAGAGAGGAGGATAAGCCAAAAAAGTAGGAAATGTACGGAAGTGCCGAGTCTTCCACAGCTTCCCGACAGATGGAGCCGGTGCGCTTCCTCGTCGTAAGAAATCCCGAGAGGTTTTAAGGCACACGGTCGTAAGCTGCCCCAAGCGTGTGAACCAGCCTTTGGACGTGGGAAATACGGGTGCCACGGCGGTCGGCGAAAAGCCAACTCGAATTCAATAGAGTTCAAGGACCTGCAGTGGACCGTGATGGGGCCCTCCTGGCCAAACTGCTCCTTGGTCTTGTGGACCTGGGCGATGAACTCCAGGTAGCCCTCGGCCGTCTTGGGAACGCCCTGTTCCGGCCAGTCCGTGAAGTGGAACTGCCGGATGGTCCGAGACTGGCCGTCCTGCACGGGCCACAAAGACACGTCTTGGCACGCTTTCGTCACTCCCAGGCAACTTCCACTTGGTAGCATTTGCTCAAAAATTTCTACGCCTGATAAAATCGGTTAGCGACTATCATAGAAATTAGGAAAGAAAAACCTTCCATGCTATGAGTATGACACAGATGATCAAACTTGGACCCGAGAATCATTCTGACCAATTTTCACCGTTTGATATATTGCATTTTCGATCGCAACATCACATTTATTCGCAGACCTTGATACAAAGATCCGTCAAAGGCCTATAAAGAGACGTGTGTCAACACATAGACACACACTCACTATTTTCGCCTCAAACAAAAATAGCGAATCAGAAAAAAACATAACAGACGTCAAACGACTTACACTGGCGACACGTGCGAACGAGGGCATTACCTTGGCATCTGTGACTTTGAACTCTCTGAGGATGTACTGGGGCATGTTGTACTCTGTGATGGGGTCCACTACGTAGTACAGGTAGCGCTGAGAGTGCTCGGAGGGCCAGTACTGGTGGCACTTCTCCTGTGAAACACAGAGTGGAGAAGGCTTTAAAACCGGAGGTACCCAAAGAATAGCAGCTCAAACTTGGGAGCCACGCGATTCTCGTTTTCAGGTACAACCCGAATTCACTCGAAATTTTCGCCTTTAATGACCAGACTAATGCCCTTATGTCCCAAAAACCGTAAATTCACTCTCTCATGTCCATCTTTTTAACTGCTCAAAATATGCACTTTGGTGTAACTACATACTATCACAGCAAGAGAATTTCGATGACCGTGATGACGTGATTACGAAGAAATGAAGAAAAAGAATAGAGCGAAACACAAAAATGAAAAGATGAGTCGTCGTTCCCTTTTTGTGTTTTGCTTTAATTCTCATTATTAACGTGACAAGAACTTTACACGTGAAAATAAAGTGCCGATAGGATTTCCCAACTACAATGTTTTGATGGTCTCGAAAAGGTTGTAGATGAGAAAAGTTTGGTTTTTCGCTAAAAATGTCCCAACCTTTAGCGGTGAAACATCCCACAGCATGTTAACGATGCTTTGAGAGTAGGAGGGGGTACTGACCCTGCCCATCTCCTTGAGCTTGGTTAGCATGACCACAATGTTGGAGTTGTGCTCCCACACCATCCTCCAAAAGTCTTCCGTGGTTTCGGCCATGGGGCCCTGGGTGGCTATGTAGGCGTTGCGGTACCGGTAACCCTGGAACAAGAGCGCATCACAAAACCCGTCACCTATGTTTCAAAACACACAAAAGAAAAGCTGCCGGGGCAGGCAATCTACAAACGGTCAGTCAGAGATGTCAGTTTATTTACTCTTCATACCACGCTGTAGCAAAGTTTGCTATTTTGTTGACGATTTCTCCGCTCTCATGCCGATAATGTCCACAATGTTAAAAAAAAAGAAGAAAAAGATTGAATAGGACAAAAAAGAAAAAAAGAAAAAGCCATATCACAGAATCTAATTTAATTTCATTTATTTTTCCTTAACCCTTTCACCATCTTGTTTTTCTTCTGGGGGGGGGGGGGATTTCTTACCCTCAACTGCTTAATTGCTGTCCTAAAAATTATATTTTGTTGCCTTCAAATGAAATTTATGCCAAAAACAAAATGGAAGCAAAATTTAAAAATATTCGCCGCTGCCATTCATTGGCAGAGCCGCAAACTAAGCAATGAGCAAGCCTGGTTCGTCAATAACTGTTGGGTGTGTGAAATGGGGAAAGTGGACGAGCTACACTTTCTGAACGGTTCAGGGACGGCTCCACGTTGACGAGCTAGGCTCGTCCAAAATAATTAAGGGGTTAAATTACATAAGGGGTGGGATATGAGTGAAGATAATACAATAATTTGAAACATACAATACAAAGAAAGACAAAAATAGAAACAGTAGTAACAAAAACTGCATACAAAGACAATCTAATAGGACAGTGGTGGTTAGCAGAGGTGTGAAGTGACTGACTGGCGGAAAATGGATCGGTCCGAAATAAGTTCTATTCACTCGGGGAGGGAGCTCCGGATCGTTAAAGCCAGTGGAAAAAAATGAGCTATTAAAGGCTAGTGTTCTGCCTGTTATACATTTTTTACACTTAAACTTTACATCTTTTGTACATTTCACTAAAAACGGGCTTGCTGCGCACAAAAGTTTACTGCTTAGGTTGCCGCACCAAACAGACACTCTCCACCATAATATTAGTTTTAATGACGATTCATTTCTAGAAAGAAAAATTAGAAAAACCGACGGGCACTTGTTTGTGCTAATAGTGTCCCGCCGTTTCTGCTGTTTATTTTTGTTGCTTTTCAGCTGAAACTGAACAAAAATTGTGAGTAAGGGTATAGAGCAATATGCTTGATTTTAAATTTTTTGTAAGTAATTTAAATGAACAAATACACTATTATATGGATGTTTTAATGTCATTCTACAGCCTATCTGATGTCCGAGTCCTCTAGCACAAATTAAATAGTACAAACAACAAATACGCTTAGATAGAACCACGCGAAACAAAAACGTGAAGCAGGCAGCTTACGGGCAAAGCACGTGTCACCCAGGTGTGAACACCAAACACGTCATAGCTACTCACGTCGATGAAGCTGGCGTTGATGTAATCCGAGCCGTCTACGCCGCGGATCGGTTGAAGACACACTCTAGTTGCTTCATCTGCGCAAAGACACAACTCGGTATAGAAAAGCAAGAGAGCCTCTAGAGAGATCTATAGAGTAAAAGGAAAGGTCCAGCTCACTCACAGGGTAGGATGTTCATGAGCCGGTTCTTGAACTTGTTCACCGGCAGGTTCGCACTGACAAACTTGTTGGACTGCGTCTTCATGTTCGCCAGTTTCTGCGCAACGACGACGTCAACCAAATGCCTGGTTTAGGTTGAGTGTCACTACCTACCTGGGCAACACTGTGGACCTATATATGCCTATTCAATAAAAGTTCTTCCCCAAAAACAATTTATACAGGACGCAAAGTGCAAGCAGGAAAATCTAAAGCTCGAGGTGAAGGGGGGTAGACTAGAACCACCAAATGAGCTACGCTCGAAAATAAAGACACTTCGACCACGTTGGTGCTCAAAATCGCCGCTGCCGGTTGTCCGAAGCTTTGTCTGAAACCCCGAAAAATGCTTTTCCGCCCTCCATGAATGGTAAAACAGTCAGCGAGAGAGCAAAACTATGTTGACGACACCATACCATAGCTCAGGAAAGTTGCTTTTTCGAAACATAACGGTCGCCGATTGTGTTTGCTCTACGCTAATCACCAAAATGATAGGGCCCACAAGAAGAGTTCAGGAACGGACTGCCGATATTGTACCTCATTGAGTGGCTCCTTGGTTGACTCGAGCCAAGTGTTGGAAATAAAAGCTGCAAACGACCAATCGAAGTGTGCTGCGACTGACGGCGGTGGCGGCTGCTTTGTGAAAAGGCACGTTGAAGCAGATGCGGCTTCAGCCAGTGTGCTGTACAATGTCTGGAATGGATTCTACGCTTTTTAATTGATGTAAAAGATGCCTATGAGGAGATGTGTGCTTTGGTGGAACAAGTGCGAGAAATGTTGCACGCATTGAAGAACGACAAAGACGCTTTTTCTATTTGGCTGAAACACTCTTTTACAACGGGGACACCTGTGACCGCACCTGCAGTGGAAGGAGCAAAAGTAGCATGTATGCAAGTTGTTCTGTAAAGGCACTTTGCGCCTCTACAGAACAGCTCGCATACATACTTTAGGCGGCGGTAGTGGGGAGACAAGGGAGCGTTTCCGCACAGCGCGACCACATGGGTATTTTGCAGCAGCTACTGCCAAAGGGGTTAAGGAGAGGGGGGGGGGGCTTGACATCTGAGAAACGACAGGGGGAGGGAGAGCAGTACCTCTGCTGTTGAGTGGCGTTGTGCGTTCATACGTGAGCATTTCTTGCCGGGAAGGGGCACTAACCGCTACCGTCGTAAAGAAGTGTGTAGAGGAAAGAGAGAAGAGCAAAACCGAAAAGAAAAGTTCAGAAAGAAAGAGAACCAAAGAAGAGGAACAGGAAGCCTGGGGAAGGCGGAGAAAGAGAAGAGTGGAAACATAAATGGAAGCCCAAAAGAAAGCGACAGGTATAACATTGCGAAGGAGGGCAGTAACCATTCCACATACCCAGGCATTTGTTGCATTCTTTGTACACCTAAGTGCATCATACATGCATCTGTCTGCTGCACACGCGTACGTGTCTATACCCCGTTTCGTCATACGATAAACCGCAGCAGACGCCACGAGTGATCCCGGTCAATCCGGTGCCGCGAACGTGCACGTAGCTATGCGCCTCGCACCGTCTGCACCCCTCTCGAAGGTCGCGCGACCCTCTCAGAGCGACGGATTGGCCGCGGCGTCCGCCGCATTTCATAGCAAGTTGAAACGGGGTATAGTGGTAAGTGTGGACTACACAAGACTGAGTGAGAGAGAACTTGCCTTGAACTCCATTTCCATGCCCGTGCAGGCCTCACCCGGCAGGGTCTGGAGCAGGGACTGGACGTGCGCCGCCAGACTGCGGGCGGGTACCTCTGTGTGCCCCGCCAGCACCGCTTCCAGCACCGCGTCATGGATGAACAGGTACTGGTCCTCCGTCTGCACCATGTAGTTGCGCTGGGCACGCAGGCAGGTCACGTGGCCGTAGATGTCCACCGTGCCCTCGTGACGCAGCCGCTCCAGCATCGAGTCAATCACCACAAAGCAGCCCGTGCGCCCCACGCCGGCGCTGCATTTGGCGTCACGCAAGGGCGTGCATTCAGCGTCACCAACCTCTCTTTCTCGAGTGAATGCGGCAATGCCGACTTGTCGGCTCTTGCCCACCGTCCTTCGGCACGGAGCCCCGGTTCCCGCCGTCTAAAAACGGTACGTCGTTTTAATTTTCGCCCGATAGAAAGGTAAAAGGTCAAAGTTTACTTAGGCACATTTCGGCTTTCGCGCGGCTCTTTTGACACGTCCGACAAGTGAGCCTCGAATGCCCTTCGATGAAGACTGATGGTGCGCTACGCCGAAGTACCTGCAGGCAGCTCCGAAGTTTCCTAAAATCGGGAATGCTACGAAGCTTTCCTCGAATCGGATCTCATCTCTCTATTGCACTCGATCAGCATGTAAGATGAAGAGAGAAACTGCTCCCCTCCTTTTCCCACGTGTCAAGTTTGAGGTGCCGCAAAGCTACAATTAAACGGGAACTGCGAGGCCCCTACACTTGGGCACAAAGCTTCGAAGTCCACCGCGCGCATTTGCAATGTCAATGGGACCCTGCTCGGTAGCATGCCATGCTAATAAGCTCCTATAAAAGGTAAAACAAATGTTAGTACAGTATAGACCACTTACAACGTAACCGCTTATAGTGCAGGACCAGGTATAACGCAACTTTTTTAAACCACCGGTTCGCTTCCCATAGAACTCCATGTAATTACATACCGCTTGAAATGCAGGCGCGCGAAGGGAAATACCGGTTATAGTGCGGTTTCTGAAACAGCCCACCAACCGGGCCGACCGACCAGCGCAGCGAGCACGCTTCCCTGTGCGACACTAGATAACGGTGCTAGCCTGGCTACCGCAAGAGGCACTCGCAGGGCAAGAAGGTTGCTCGAAGAAGCGGGGAGAAGCGAAGAAAGAGGCTTCAGTTGCCATAACGACGGAGGGACGCACGCACGTGTCGTTCACGTGCGTGTGTCCCTCCGCTGCGTTGGAAAACAACAGCCGCAACGACAGACCAATCGCAGGTCTAGGAGAAGTGTTCGCGCGCGTTGCATGCCGGTTGCGGGCTGGCTGCTTCTATCGGCAAACATGGCATCGGTTGTAATCGTCGACGTAGACGTTGTGATGGAAGCTCATCGTTCCGCGTAAAAGCGCTATCCTTGACTGTGAATTTTCATTGTGTGAGCGAATAACCCAGCACATACTTGAAGGGAAGATCCACCTACTCGTGCGGCGATGTCGTGGCGGCACTCGCAAGACGGCAGAACATCCGTGTCGTCGTGTTTGTTTACTTCGACTACAGTGGTGATTTCAAAGCATTTGTGTTTTCGAACATCGCTCGGATTTCTTATTTGGAGCATTTCACGCCTGTGCTCAAATTGAAGGTATTACTGGTGCGTATAAAGGATGCGAATTTTCACGCGTTTTTATCACCAAAAAAAAGTTATTAGGGTTAGCAATCCTGAACGCTTGCAACGTCGGGTCCGTATCACTTGAGTGAATGACATTTTAGCGAGCAGCGATATTTGAGCGAACTAACGTTTTAGCGAATAACGGGGGCGCGCGTTAACCCATCCGCCCTGCTGCGCTTACGCCTCTTCGCTGGCGACAGTCTGCAGCGGCTCATTACAAAAACGTGAACCCATTTGGCCCACCCGAAAATGCCGCTTCGCGGCGTCCGACTCTTCGCTAAAGTGTCATTTGGTGAAACGTGGGCGTTCGCTAAAACGTTGTTCGATCAAGTGAGTGCCTCCCCGCAACGTCCGTCCGCAACCCGCGACGCCGTTAAAAAGCTGCGCCAGGCGAAAGTTGCTCATTTCTTTCAAAATGTGTGACACACTTGAGAGAGAAGTGTACTAGTCTGCTGAAATAAAGACTTTCCTCAAACTAAGCTTTATTTTTCATCTAACATAAAATAAATTCTTTTACAAAGGTAAGTTGTCTCATGGCATGTATTTTGGCCTAAAAAACTGATGTTTTGGTTATTGCGCGGTACCGCTTATAGTGCGGATTTTCTCGACTCCCGCGACATACGTTATACAGTATAGACCACTTACAACGTAACCGCTTATAGTGCAGGACTGGGTATAACGCGGCTTTTTTAAACCACCGGTTCGCCTCCCATAGAACTCCATGTAATTACACACCGCTTAAAATGCAGGTGCGCGAAGGGAAATACTGGTTATAGTGCGATTTTCGGAACAGCCCGGCGACCGCGCCGACTGACCGACGTAGAGAGCACGCTTCCCTGTGCGACACTAGATAACGGCGCGAGCCGCAAACGGCACTCGCAGGGCAAGGAGGTTGCTCGAAGAAGCGGGAAGAAGCGAAGAGAGAGGCTTCAGTTGCCATAGCGACGGAGGGACGCACGCACGTGTCGTTCACGTGCGTGCGTCCCTCCGCTGCGTTGGAAAACAACCGCAACGACAGACCAATCGCAGGTCAAGGAGAAGTGTTCGCGTGCGTTGCATGCCGGTCGCGGGCTGGCTGCTTCTATCCGCGAACATGGCGTCGGTTTTGATCGTCGACGTAGACGGCCGTTGAAACTCATCGTTCCACGTAAAAACGCTATCCTTGACTGTGAATTTGCGTTGTGTGTGTCGCTATGATAACCCAGCACGTACTAGAAGGGAAGATCCACCTACTTGTGCGGCGATGTTGTGGCAGCACTCTCAAGACGGCAGAAACGCCCGTGTCGTCGTGTTTGTTTACTTCGACTACAGTGGTGCTTTCTAAACATTTGTGTTTTCGACCATCGCCCGGATTTCTTATTTGGAGCATTTCGTGCCTGTGCTCAAGTTGAAGGTATTACTGGCGCGTACTGTATAAAGGATGCGAATTTTCACGCGTTTTCATTGCCGGAGAAAAGTGATTAGAGTTAGCAATCCTGAACGCTCGCTACGTCCGTCCGCAACCTGCGACGCCGTTAAAAGGCTGCGCCAGGCAAAAGTCGCTCATATCTTTCAAAATGTGTGACACACTTGAGAGAGAAGTGTACTAGTCTGAAGAAATAAAGACTTTCCTCAAACTAAAGCTTTATTTTTCATGTAACATAAAATAAATTCTTTTACAAAGGTAAGTTGTCTGATGGCACGCATTTTGGCCTGAAAAATTAATGTTTTGGTTATAATGCAGTACCGCTTATAGTGCGGATTTTCGCGACTCCCGTGACATACGTTATATGCGGTCTACACTGTATGCGGTCTATACTGTAGCATTGAAAACGGCGAAGGGCGGTCGTTACCTGCAGTGGACGATCATAGGCCCCGCTTCGGGTGGGTTCATGGTGCGGACCCGCCGCAGGAACATGAGGAACGGCGTCGGGTGGTCCGGAACGCCGTGGTCCGGCCACGCCGTGAACTGGAACTGACGGACCTCCCGGCGTTCCAAATAACCGGACTACAAAAAAAAAAAAAAAAAAAAAAAAAGAAATTGTTTATACCACTCTGAAAATGATGGCACAATACGACCCCTCTACAATCTAGGCCAAAGTAATTTTATAAACAGTCCTTATTGTGCAAGCACCTTTACCACGTCGATATTCCAGATAAGTAGGGAAGTGCAAATAGCAATCTTTCAGTATGAAGCGAATAGTTTGTGGGCTGTTGATACAACTGTAGTCCACACAGTTGTAGTTAAGGGAACAAGAAAAAGAAAAAAAAAAGAACGAACACGACAAGGTTCTATAGCGTGATCAATCACCAGCTCGCCTGCACAATTTCTCTCATTTCAATACAACCATGTCTCATTAATATGGACACATCCATTGCCCCGAAAAATGGCCCATAAAGTGAATCTTCCATGGTACAATCGACTCTCATTAATTCAAACTCTCTTAGTTCAAATTTGCAGATAATTCAAACTTACATGCAGGTCCCATCCTATGCGTCTCTATGGGAGGAAACTCCCGGTAATTCAAACTTTGCTTTATTCAAACAAATTTTCAATCCCCCTCAAGTTTGAATTAACGAGATTCGACTTTGGTGAATCAAGACCAGGATCACAAATAATCAACAAGAAAGGTGGTCACAAAAGACACAATTTATTTAAGGAAAACAAATGCAGAGACTAATTTGCACTGACGTGTTAGCTATTAGAAAGACAATCTGCAATAGATTCGAGAGAGTAGACTCGTTGCTCCTATGGTTAGTTACTTGTGTTGCAGCCTTAATTGATGAACTCATTTTGAGCATGTACTGTATGCTGTTTTCATTCCTTTGTTTCTAGTCTGAAATAATGTATGCTTTGCAACATTTCAAACTTAGAAATACTTAGAAAAGATTCATATTCGATTCGAACTTCAAATCGAATATGGCATTATTCACTTCAATATTCGAAAGTTTGGAATATTCGTACAACCATATCAATAAGTGAAACACGGTAGGTAACTCGACCGAAGTAGGTTAATAAACCAAATGTTTCTTGCGAAAATACCTTTACTGCATTGGCATTCCTGACAAACAAGTCAATCAATTGTCAAGACAGAAACAACCTTGGGAGGTCTACCAAGGTAGGGAGAGAGCACAGATTGTGCTGCCTACCCTCTTGAGGCTGAAAGTCCGGATGCAGTAGGTCGCCAGCTCTTGGACGTCTTCGAGGGTGACCTCCATCAGGCCGTAGGTCTCCGATCCTCTCGAAGGCCAGTACTGGTCACACTGCACGAGCGAGTCAACCGGTCAGTCTTCGGTGCTTCGTGGGCTCGAAAGGAGGCCTAATGTATCGTCCATTCACTGCTTCCTTACAATTGTTGCGAATAAATTTTCCCAATAAAAAAGTTATAAAAAAACATTGTTATAATAGTAGAGCAACCTTTTATTAAGTTACCAATTGCTTGTTGTGCATGGCCACCTGACGGACCATATACAAAGCCCCACTGAGCAACGCGGGCAGCCATAATTTTTTCAGGCACCGCTTCCTGCGCAGGGCGCGACTGGACTCGAGGTAGCGCCGAATGGCGACGCAACATTCATGTGCAACACGCACTTAAGGCTGGTTCACACACGCGACTGCTTACGAATGAGTGCACCACAATCTTTTATGGTATCTTACGACTGGCACCATCTATGATGTGACCCTGGAACTGCATCTCCCCTAAAGCGAAAGTTTTGGGGTATTGGTCAAAAGACTTTCGAGCCAACAGTGAAAAAACGATGCGCACAAAAACAAAAAATATGCGGAAATTACGAGTGTTCAGCGGTCACTCGACAGATGGCGCCAGCGTAACGCATTCAGTTGTAAGCAGACGCAAGTGCGTGAATGGGCCTTTAGAGTCTGTAACCGAAATGTGGTGAGCCCGGATAATTGACGCAGCAGCTACTAGGCCAGTGCACACTTTTATAAACACCGTCTAGGTGGCGTAAGCTGCCGCCCGATTCAAAGGGTTTGGTCGCGTGCATCCGTCTATCCATCTGGCCCATTACGGTAGATGCGACGGGCACGTGCGAGGCGAACAAGAGAGGGGAAGGCCACCTTGACGCGGGTGCGCTCCTCCAGCTTGGTCATCATGACCAGGGTGACGCTGTGCTGTTCCCAAGTCATGCGCCAGAAGTCCCCGCACGTCTCCGGCAGGGGCCCCTGGGTGGCGATGTAGGCGTTGCGCCGCCGGTACCCGTCGCAGTAGTTGGCGTTGATGTAGTCCGAGCCGGGCATGCCCTCCAGGGTCTGGAGCACCACCCGGCTGTGGTCGTACGCTATGACGTTGGCGTACCGGTTCTTGGGCTTGTTCACTTCTAGGTTCGAGTTCTCCCAGGTGAACTGCTGTCCCGGATCGATAGACTGTGCAGAAACAAGCACAACGCTCATTCCTTTACTGATTTCACCCTTATTAGCGTATGAATGTGAAAAAAATATGTCATATACAATTTCAATAGAAAACATTCATAGCAAACATACAAAATGAGAAAAAAAAGAAATGTAAAAAAACGCCTCTAAACATGTCCACGAGGAACACGGTTATATAGACAGTTTATGCACACATACGGGAATGAATAAGATTCTCCAGAACATCTTAACATCAATGTAAGTAATCACTTGGGAAAACAATAAGGCCAATGATTCAGGAAACAGGTTGTTTAAGCTTACAGCTTCATAAGAACTGCTTAAGAGAAGCCCTTTGGAATTTTCATGCTGCACTTTATGAAACCAAATGAGAAATACAGGCTATACACAGGTTGTGCTGCACTTCAAAGTATAGGTTTTTACTCCTAAATTAACCGAAGCATATGTAAAGCTGACATACAAGTAGCATTTTTAACTTCAAGTTAGGGGGAAACATGGGCCTAAATTTTTAATTTTTTTTTTTTTTAATTCATTTTTTAATTTTGAGGTTTTCAGTATTAGAAACTAATTATACACCCTTACACCAAATTTGATAACCATACGCCAAATAGTTACGTTGATATAAAATATTTTCAACACATTGTGAAGCAGTAACAAAGTAAAGGAGCTCAAAGTTTGAATGCATTTTTTTCAGTTCCACTTTTTGCTGCAAATTTCATACGAAGGAACCTTTTGTTCGAAGGTGAAAGTATTCTGATACCACAATCAAGATGTTTCTGAACTAAAATTTACTCAGGAATTGGGCTATCTACTTTATTTTGTTTAAGTTGAAGTCCTCAGTGATAAAAAACTAAGTTTTCAAAAATTGACAGAGGACATATATGCATCTCATAGTTTGAGGTAATAACTCTTCCTAAAATATTTACATTTAAGTTATTAAAACTAGATAGCCCGAGGTCCCATATCCCCCCCTTTGTATTCAAGCAGTCAAAATGATGCTTAATAGCTTGATTTGCATATCATAGATTTCTTAATGAAAAGTAACACATCATCTTATGCAGGTATGTAAATTTTTCCTAGAGAGCTGAAAGTTTGCACAGTACACCTACATCTGAAGCTAAATATCCCCTGCAAATTTGATTCCAATCACTTCAGTAGTTCAAAAGTTTGACCTCTCGCCAGTGTCCCACATAGATACTGTCCACAGAATAATGAAAGTGTTCCCGAAATTAATCTGAACGTCAAACATCTTTCGGGGGATGGTCTCTTAACTCTACATCGATTCTTTTAAGTCGGAAACAATTTCATACACTTTTTACGTTCGAGGATTCACAGCCTGTCACATGCTCTATGCACTCTAAACCAGGTTGCTTCATTCATTTCATACCCAATTTCACTGCTTTTCCAGGTCACTTTTTACAATTCAATATTCTTGTCATAGCATCGGAATATCTCAATTTCGGTTAAGCCCACTAGGCAAAGGCAACAAACACTATCCGGAACAACACCGGGAAATAAAGAGACACGAACGAATGCAAAGGAACACACAAGCATGCACCCACCTCATACTCCTGAGAGAAGCGCAGGTTGTCGTTGGCCTTGAGAGCATCCACGTGGACCACAAGCTGCCCGACCGGAATCGGGGGATGCCCGACCATGGCGGGCGTCTGGTAGTTGAGCCGGCGCATCTCCACGGGGTCCGTGCCGGGCTGGCCACCCTGGGTGGCCGTGAGGTCGCCCGAGTTCATCAGGAGCTTCATGGTGGTCTCCCCCGCCGGCGTCTTTGACTGCCGACGTCTCCTGCGGGGAGTGGCAAAACGTACCGATTTAATGATGGCCGTTCGAACGATGAGTGGAGTTGGTGCCACCTAGAAGACAAGGACCGCGACTTTTTCCCTGAACGTCGTCACGAGTGGATCCACGCGGCGTCTCACAACGAGTGCGGTGTTAGAACGCGGCGAAGCTGAGACGGGTACATCAGCCTTTTTGCAGCGTTTCTGGTCAAGAGTGTTTGTTGCTTGGGCGGTTTAGAGATACACCAACGACGTCGTCGTACGCCGGCTTCGTCCTCTAAGTGGCGTCGGTAAAGGTCTTTTGAGGGGACGTACTTTCCTGGCACGCCGAATTAGTAACTGAAATTTCAATTTGATACCGTAACCACTGCGCTGCAAACACGACACTGCACGACATACAACTGCTGCAAACACGACACTGGCGCTTCTTCAAATTTTGCTCAGACAATATACTGGGGAACACAAACTTGAATCACCTAAGTTGGTGCCACGGATAAGACCCTTCAATCCCTCATGTTTGATGACAGCACAACATTTATCAAAAAGGAAAACAAAAACCCGGCAATGGCTTGTTTGTGCTGTATAGCTCACTCTGTACACTTTTGACTTGGTGCCAAAAACAATTTTTCATGAAAACCACTTTTTTTTCGGTCGTAAATGTATTTATAAAAGGAAAGCGCAGTCAAGGAAGACAGGCACTTGCAAAGAAAAGTCACATGTCTTGTGCATTTAGTCGTGACCCACGTTAGCATGCCTAGGGAAATCGGCAGCCAAATAGACAAAATTAAATGAAAGCACTGCGTCGCATTGTTGTCAAAAGGTAACAAAGACAGACACTCAAAGATCTTTTGAAGATGCTACATATATAGAACTCTAAAACTAACACTAAAAAGAACAGGAACGTTCCAGTAGAGATAGACAAATACAAAAGATGATGTGTCCGTCTCTATGTTTCCTTAACAACATGTTCGTTTCGCACGGCCTCCTTTCGTGACTAGGATAGTCGAGGAGGGCCCCCACCTTTTCATGAGGATGAAAAAGAGCGTGAGGAAGAGGGCCATGAAGACGATGAGCAGCAGGGGCCCCACGATCCAGCCCACATCCGCCCGGGAGCGCTCAATTTGCGACACGTTGGGCACATCGTCCGGGGAGCGCAGTCGCACCTGGGGCAGCATCTCCAGGCTCATCTCGTCCGAGAAGGGGCTCGTCGTGAACAGGTTCTGCAACAAAGCCATCACGTCGCTTGTCCAAGATTGCGCAAATATACGAATTTTCGAATAGAGGTTTCAAATAATAGGCTATTCGATATTTGCTCCCCCCCCAAGATGAACTGCAGTATTCATATTTTTCTCCCCATTGAATGTGCTTCTTACCGAGCACTGGTGCGACGCAGAGAAGCAACACTACAAAGAGTTCGCCTTCCACGGGCGTCTCCTCTCCACGGCGCACGGCACCTTGGTAATAAGCACGCTCATGGGCATAACTTACCGCGAGATCAACAGTTTGAAAAGAACAAGTGTTGCAGCCACATGCTTGGGAGAAAAGCACACTTTCAAGGCGGTATGGCGCACGCATGCGCTTGATGTATTTAAAAGGACCCGACAACCTGCCTTCATAATTCAAGATTGTCTTTTTTCTTTTTCTGAAATTATAAGTGTATGAAAGGCTATTTGCATATAGCATGAAGATTTAAAATCCCCCCCGATTAGGTATACCTGGGTATCTCTATAAGTTTTAATTTTATGTCCAGTGCATCGTTTACCTGGCATCCCTATGTAGGCATTGGACTTTCTGAGGCCACCGTCCATAACTATACCGTATTTACTTGCAGAATGAACACACATTTTTTTCCGAAAAATCGATGCAAAGTTGGGGGGTGCGTTCATTACGCGAAGTAAAATTTTTGCGTCCGTATTTACTTGCATAATGAACGACCTTTTATCCTGAAAAATTGAAGTAACTTCTTATGTATTTGCGCGCGGCGCCCGACCCCCTAACCAAACTAAGCTGTGCAATAAAAAAAAACAAAAAAAAACTCCTCTTTGTTTTGTTTTTCTCCTAATTCCTTGGGGTTTTTTTTGTTGCCGCCTTTCGCAAGCTGTTTCGTTTGCTTAGGCGAGGGCTCTCCGCTTATCTTTCTTATCTTCTTGCGCGCGGCGCCCGACGCACGACCCCCAATAACCAAACTGCGCTGTGCAAAAAAAAAAAGAAAGCTCATCTTTTTCTTGTTTTTTTTTTTTTTCTCAGTTCCGTGGGTTTTTTTTTTTCCGCTTTTCGCAAGTTGTTTCGTTTGCTTAGAGGGCTTCTCCGCTCCTCTTTCTTACCTCCTTGCGCGCGGCCCGCGCGACCCCCGTAACCAAACTGCGCTGTGCAAAAAAAAAGAGAAAAAAAAGCTCTTCTTTGTTTTTTCTTAGTTCCGTGTTTTTTTTCTTTTTTTTTCTTTTTGCCGCCTTTCGCAAGCTGTCTCGTTGGTCTAAGCGCTTCTCTTTCTTACCTTCTTGCGCGCCGCGGTGCGCGAACCCAAAGTCCAGACTGCGCTGTGCAAAAGAAAAAGCTCCTCTCCATGTTTTTTTTTTCTTGCTTCCGTTGGATCTTTGCGAATTTTTTTTAACGCCTTTTGCAAGGCGTTTTGATCGCCCACGCATTTGCGACCTCGCTGCACCAGGGTAAAAAAAGTGCGTTCATTTCGCGCGCGTGGGGTGAGGGGGTCAAAATTTTGACGTCCGATTTGAGGGTGCGTTTATTACGCGAGTGAAAAAAAAAGTCGAAATTTTGAGAGCCGACTTGGGGGGTGCGTTCATTACGCGAGTGCGTTCATTGTGCGAGTAAATACGGTAGTTAGATTAAAATCAGTATAGCGTAGAAATAGACAAGCGGAAGCTTGGTTAAGGCATCGATTCTCCCCGTGCGTCTTATTATTGCCCTGCAACAGGGTGGAAGGAAATCATGACTTTGAAAAAATCTAACAAGTCAAATTTATTTTATTTTAATTGAATTAATTTGATTTATACCACTACCTAAGAAGTTATTCATTATCACTATTTGTATATTTAAATATGGCAGGTTGATTGATCAATCTAGTTGATCACCGAAGACAATGTAAAAGAAGAGATTACTGTACATTTTAACTTTTTGTCTACGGTTAATTAGCAACTTTCTATCGATGTGAATCTGCCATACTGGAACAAAGGCAGATATTTTTAGTTGGTAAAAATTATGTATTTGTCTTTTTTGCATTCTAATTCGCTGGCAATATGACATTACTTTTATTGTTTTTGGTTTCTTTCCTTTTGTTTTGATTTGCTGCAGTAGGACATTAGGTAACTGAAAAAATGGAACAAAAAAAAATCTGAATGCTCCGATTTGCTCAGAATACATATTGAACCTGCCATAAATGTATTCGATCTAATGATTGTTTGATTTAAATATAAAACAAGTGCACACAGAAAGCATCAAATGATACACAAACCGTAAATAAATATTTTTGGGATTATTTTTGCGGGAAATATTTGATTTAAATCATCATCCGATGTGACTAAAATAACAATTTAAAGCATTATTTAAATCACAATTAAAATCACTTAGATCCTTTTCCTCCACCCTGCCCTGCAGCCAATGAAATTGCCGCGTTCGCCGATAAGAATGCAGAGGAACAAATCACAAAGCGAAATTCACGATAAGCCGTGCCCTGCATTTCCTAGAACGGGTACTGCAACGAAATTCTAGTGCCTATTTTATTATTGTCTAAATGTGAACCCTGTTCTGGCCACACCACAGACACCAATCTTTTTGTTTTAAAAGACACAAAAACATTATTCAAAACGAACAAACCGACTGCCAGGCCACACCACAGACAAAAATTTTCTTGTTTTAAAAGACACCGAAACATTATTCAAAATAAATAAACCGATCGCCAGACAGTGCCTGGTGTATGTTCCCAAAGCTGCTTCGAACGCCGTTACGTTCCCACGAAAGCAGTGCCACTTTCCAAAAGTACGCCGACAAGACGCGTGCGCGTGAGCCCTGTCGAACTTGGCCTAACCGCGCTTTCCTTCTCTCCTGCACCTGTTTAACCCTATCAGGAAGTAAGGAGAGAGGAGTCTGAAGCAGAAGCGAGTAACTTTTTCGCCTCCGCTGGCATTTCCGAACCAGCGATGGGGCACCTCAAACGACCAGGTTGTAACGCGTTGACCCCACCAAGTAACGAGGCTTGCAACCACGCCAGCCTCCCCGTATCCTCCCCCGTGAAGTTAAACGGGACGTCACGAACATGCCAGATCTCCCCAAACGCGTCGCGCTGACCAACGGCTGCCCTTCGAGTGCTCGTCCGACTTGTCCGTTTGGAACGAAAAATATGGCCATCCGTTCAAAACACAAACGTGCGACTGTCATTAGCCTGTATCGTCGATCGTGTTATTTCTGAAAGTGGAAGGTAAATTTTAGTTTTAGTTTCTGTCCGTTTTTTAGCTGCCAGAGACAACAGCGCACGTAACAGACATTCCAACGCGATATCTTTGCACGAACCCTTTAAAGTGAGGGAGAGGGAGGAAGCCCACCTTTTGAAGAGTGTCCACCACGGCCCTGACGAAGATCCTATAGCGCCTGAGCGGCTGCAGCTTGCGATTCCGAAACCCCCCGTTGACCTTCTGGTCTCCGAGGGTGAACCGCGCCGGCATGTTCTGGCGCACGAATGCCGCTGTCACGTACGGTCCGTCTTCGTCCAGCGGTGTCGACATTAGCTGCGAGATACGTTTATACAAAATGAATGGCTCTCACTTTTTCAACAATGGGCCGCCTACACTTCACAAGAGCGCGCGCTCGGCCGCCGGCCGCAACTCCGGCAGTAGCGAAACGTGGCCACCCACGCCAGTATGCCGCAGACAAACTAAGGGAGCGGAAGAACGACTTTGTCCTCGGAATTTTTTTTTTCTTGGTAACAACAATTAAAAAACATTCAAATTAGTTTTTTTTTTTCAGTAGTGGGCAACAGCGATATTTCTAACATGATAATTTGAGTGGCCACAAGACTACACCTTGACAGACCCAACTGAAGTATAAGCCTAGTCTACTAATATATTAATAAAAAGTAATTAACTCACCTCTTCTATCTTGAAGTCGTCGGGATCCTTGTTGGCAAACTCCGAAGGAACCACCACCAGGTAGTACTGCTTGATGGGACCATACTCTTCCGAAGCCTGAGGCAGCATCACCGTTATCTCGTCCCCATTGCTGATTGGCCACAGAGCGTCCGGCTTCACCATCGGCTTGGGAGCTGCACAGCCGAGATCAGACAAGCCGTCAGCCACCTCGTCGGCCGTGACAACGGTCGACGCCTAGATTTTGTGCCGGGACTGAATGACTGTAATTAATAACCGTTTGTGAGATCAAAGTTAAAAAAAGAAAAAGCTAAATCTTCTACAATGTTTTACTCAAAAGTCTGTGAACCTTCAAATACTCCAGATGGATTACAAATTATGCCAAAATCATCGTAAAAAGTGATTAGCACTGATAGTTACTAGAGAGTAGGGAAGCACCTACGTGCCGTTTAAACTCTGGAAAACTGTCTATGGCTCTACGTAGGGGGCTAGAATGCACCTCCGACTGCTGTGCTTACTATTCTATTCTATCCCCGCAACGAAGTGGTCTTTAAATTGGCAACAAATTGCGTCACAAAAGCTGGAGTGTCATTCCGTTGGCTGTCGCTACCCCGCTGGGCAGAAATCGAGGGACCATAAAGGGGGCGCGGCAGACAGACCAGTCGGAGACGCGATTGGGGCAGCGCGGTCTGGACGTACCGGCCATGGCGGTGGTGACCATGATCTTGGCGGGTGGCTTGAAGGAGCCGTCCCTGGGCACGGCCGTGATGTTCACCCGGTAGCTCGTGAATGGGATGAGGTTCTCGATGGTGATGTTGGTGGTGCCCACGTCCAGCAGCACATTCTGGGGGGGAATGGGCAGCTCCTGTAGGCCACCCTGGTTGTCGTAGAACTCCTTGTGGGCGCTGTACGAGATCTGGGCACGAGACGACGGCAGAGTTTACAACACTGTGCGAAGCAGGCTTTTGTTACAAAACAGACGGGGGAAGGAAATCGGCGGGGAGGAAGAATCATACTTTTGGTTTCTAAGCTAGGTGGCCCAAGCTACCGCCCGTTATAAAGGCTATAGCTGTTAGCATCCATCTATCTATCCCTTCATCGATAATAAAAATTAAGATTGCATAAATTGTGATATAAATCACACCAATTCAACTATGTTAATTTAAATCTCACCAATTTAAATATGTTGGTGTGGGCATGTAAAGGCAGCAGCTTAAATGGCTGCTAAAAACCCCTTCTGCTTTTTCATCCAGATCCTCGCCTGCACTTGCTGATTCCGTGTTCGACTATGCTGCGGTGCATCGCCCCCAGGATGGTGCATTCATGTTCGCGTCGTCGGTTTCCGGCCGACTCGTGAATGACTCAGCTTACGTGTGCTCAGACTGCCCTACCTACAAGGTGAACGACATCCGTAACGCATGTCTAGTCCGATATTTTCTTTGGACCAGTCATTTACCTTACAAATTATTTCAGAAATCACTGCCAACTGCAACAGTACCTTAGTCATGGAAACTTGCAAAGGTCCTTCCATTTTTTAAATATGGAAACACTGACTCGTTGTTCAACTACAGACCAATTACTGTAACATCTCATGTGTGCAAATTTATTAGAACATATTATCTACAAACATATCATGGAATATCTAGAAACTAACATCTTATGTGATTTACAGCATGGCTTTCGTCGGGAGTACAGTACCATATCACGACTAAGTGAATTCACTCATGATATCACTCGGCCTCTCCACACTGGCAACCAAGTGGACGCAATATTCATAGACTTATACAAGACCTTCGACGCGGTTCCTCACTCTAAACTTTTGCACAGACTCAATGTCATACTATACAACCATTCCCTAGTTAATTGGATAGCCAGTTTCCCCTTTCATCACTCGCAGTATGTATGTTTTAATTCATCAAAGTCTTCTATTAACAATGTGTCATCAGGTGTCCTGAAAAGCACATTCTTGGTTTGCTTTTCTTTTTGCTATACATTAATGATCTGCCTCGCAACATCCTCACAAAAATATGTTTCTATGCTGACGACTGCATTCTGTATAACACGATTAACTCAGAGAAAATACTGTAAGGCTGCAGGCGAGCTGGTGAATATTAACCATGTTGGATAAACCTGAGACTGAGGTAGAGAGGAAACATCAAAACGTAGAAGGGACAGAAAATAGACAGGACAAAGTCTGTTTTCTGTCTCTTCTACGTTTTGATGTTTCCTCCCCACCCCAGTCTCAGGTTTATCCAACATGGTTAAGACTAACACCCCCAATGATTATACTTTTCTAACAATTAATTTTTAAGCTTCTGCACATGGTGTAACACCTGGCAAATGAGTATAAATTTCTCTAAAACCGTCCTCCTGTCTTTTTTTTGAGAGTTCATCCCCTTCCTTGTTCACTTATTCATTTAACGGTTTCTCCCTGCAAAGAGTATTTCAATGCAAGTACCTTGGACTTCTCTTCACGCACAATGTCTTGGTCTAAACACATTGACTTAACGTGTAGCAAAGCACTAAAAAAATTGTTACCTGCGGCATACTTTACATGTTGCCCACCGAGATACTAAAGATCTGACATATAAAACACTTATCTGTTCTACCATGAAGTACAATTCGATTGTTTGGAATCCGTATAAAACACCAGATATTAAAAAACTCGTCACATATTAACAAACTCGAGTCAATTCAGATGACGGCAGCATACCACAAAAGCCCGCATATAATACAAGTTTTTCTTCCAAATTTTGCCATGTAAAATTTGCAGCTCTTATTATACGCGGGCCCCAACAATTTTCAGCTTGGATGAGGTGCGATCTAACGCTGTTTGATGTAGTTTCGGTTTCTAAGCAATATGACGTTCAAAACAGCTATCGTCATCCTTAAAATCACAATGTCCGAGGCGCCCACAGTCAGGCTAGGCAATAGCGTCGGCGCAAAAACAATGCTCGGCCGGCTTCAAAAGAAAAGTCGTCTTGGTTGCGGAAGACATCGGCAACAGTGCTGCCAGACGACAATTCGCTGTAAATGAAGGCAGCATTCGTGGATGGAGACAACAAAAGCAAGCCCTGTTCGCGTACAACAGAGGCCCAAAGAATGGCGTGTTTGCCAATGTCGAGGCAAGTCTCGGCAACTTTTGTAAAAGAGCAACGTGAAACGGCTCCTTGCCGTAAACATCGAGCTGCTGCAAGAGAGGGCGAAGAACTTTGGTGAGCCGACATTGCGTTGCTCGCTTTATGTGCCGCGCCAAGTTTTCACTGCGTCGGCGCACACTCGTCGCTCGCTCTTTCAAGAAGTGTGGGATTTCAAATGCGCTCGACGGTACTGAAGACGACTGACTGCCTTTAGGAGGAGGCGTCGGACAAGGAGTCTGATGATGGTGATGAGTGATTAAAAGGTTCAATTACGATGCAAATAAATGTTTTTCTTAAGACTTCTCGGTCGTATTTTACGCGGAAAAGTTTCGCGGTCTTTAAATTGTTTCGTGTAATATGCGGACAAAACTTTTTTTTTTTTTTTTCTTTTTCACAGTCCTCAACTCATGCCTCGTATTATACGCGAGTTTTTACGGTATTTCATTTTTAGCCGCTACGGCAGGGAATTTTCACCCACCTCTAACCTTACCACGTTAGGCCCGAGTCCCCTTGCTGCACATCGTCGCATCGAAACTATGAAGTTTCTATAGTTTATAATTAACTCTTCCAGTTGCACCTGATTAAGTTCATATCTAAACTTTTACAACGCAACATCGACAAGGAGCCACCACGGCTTAAATACTTCATCCTCTTTTTGCGAGTACCGACATGTTCAAATACAGCTCCTTTACCCGAACAATCAAAATTTGGAACTCATTACCCGGAATTATCACTATCACTATCGCCTGATGAGTTTTTGAGTGCCGTTGACAGCGGCTGATGTCGACGTTTCTGTTGTTTCATGTTGTGTGCCTTTTATTCTTTTATGTTTGTACGATCACACTTTTCTTTAGTCCCCACCCTGGAATAGCCCCAATGGAGCTGCAATATGCATAAATAAATAAATAAATAAAACACCCCCAAATTCAAAAACATTTTTTTTTTTTCATATTTAATGATTTTTTTAGTCATTTAATTTTAAAGCGAGGAATGTCCGAGCAACAAAGATTTATATGAGGCAGTCATTCCTCAAAATATATCTAATGTCGAAAAATTACCGTTTTCTAGCTAAAGTGATTTAAATCAAATAAATGTGATTAACTCCATTGTTTTTTTTCCTTTGATTACCTGTGTTTTTTTGTGACTAAGTTAAGAGCATTTGAATGTGAATGGCCACAAGAAAGCGAGTGTGAGAACAGCAGCAATCCTGTTTCTTCTTTGGCTAGAGCTATTAAAAAAACAGGCACGAAGAATCTGACAACAATTTCGAAGTATGTAGTGACCACTCACGTTGAACTTGATGTAGTCTAGCCGTGTAGGGGGTCTCCAAGACAGGATCATGCCATGAGTGGTTACTCCATAGGCACGCAGTTGCGTTGGCACATCTACAAAAATAAAAAAGAGAAAAAAAAATTGTTCCGATACTCTTGCGTTCTCGGGAAGACAAGTGCTTCCTCAGTATCTTACGGCAGATACGTCCTACAAGATAAGACTATGAGGGGCAAGTAAATCGAAAGAGACACATTGGTCCTTTGTGAAGTCATGTCATCTGGCAATATGTAGCATGACCGCATGACATCACCCTGTTACATGGCCATCAGGAGGTCACGTGACCTTATATCATGCAGCCTTATGTCATGTGATGTCATGTCACATCGCGGTGCCCCCTGACATATGGTGTCACATGACCTTCGGCCAGGTCGCGTCATGTGACACCATTATGCAACAGTGGCAATTGCTGTTAGAGTCTCGTGATGTCGCAGTGTCACGTAAAAATGATGACATGAGAGTTTCCTCAGTTGGGACTCTGTTCAGTTCAATTTAATAATCCTCAAAGGCACTTCAATGAAGTGCATTGCATTAGGTGCATTACACAAAGTGCATTACAAGAGGAGTTCCAGTGCACTATGAAGTGCATTACATGAGGAATTCCGGCACCACGGTCGGAGACTAACTGTTGTGAACACCACAACATCATCAGGGTGACATCACCATCCAGACTGCGCCCCAGAAGGTGACACAAGACCCCGGCTGACCCGTGGGGGTGACCTTGACGGTGATGACGTCCGAGAGCTTCCCGAGGGAGTCCCGGGTGTATGCAGCCACCTGGATGGCGTACACTGTGTGGCTCTCCAGGCCCGTGATCTCGGCCGACCAGGTGAGCGGCACCATCTTCACCGCCCACTGGTCCAGGTCTTCCACCGCTGTTTGCGCGTACAGCACCTGACAACGCAAGGGGGCATCAGACGCCACTGAGCTGTCAGTACTGCATTTTCTGGACTATGGTCTGCATCCGATCTGCACCCGGCACCTGCACCTTGTGCCTATTCCACACTTCAAAAAACTCTCATACACAGCATACTTTGCTAAATTCCTGCTTTAATTATTAGCTTTAAGAAAAGTTAGTACCATACATAAATCATTGCTAACATACTCTGTCGTTCACAATCCTTGCATTGTCCACACCTGCGGGTAGTCTGCACCACATAAAATTACAACCTTTAAATGTGTATAGTCCATGGATTGTAGTTCAGAAACTATGGTGAGTACGATAGTCTAGGGTAGGTTCCGCAGGGCTGTCGAAGCTACTTGTGCGAGCGAGACGAAATGCAAAGACACGTGCTGGAGCAACTTGTGGTGCAGGGGCAGTGGCAACGTGGAAGCTAAGCTAGCTTTGTAAACGTAGCATAAATTACCACAGCGCTCATCACAAAATCTTGATCCGACGGATGAAGTTGTTATAAGCAGAGTGTGTTGGCTTGACTCACTTTTCCAATCTCCCGTGGCTCTTTTGAACCTTTTGAGTGATATCACATCACATAACACGGCCATATGATATGGCCATGTGGCTACTCCCACGCTTCCCACCCTTGGCATAGCGTAGTAACTCTCCCTTCACAAGTCTCAACCTTTGCACAGTGGTAGAGCGTCAGGCTCGGAATCTTGGGTTCCGGGGTTCGATTCTCGTTGGCAAACATTAGGAAGTAACAAACAAAAAAAGAGGATGCAAGCAAGCTGCCAAAGGTTAAGCATAGTGACTTGACTTGAGACTAGGATTTTTGAAAACACGAAACCTTTGTCTCAGCTAAAGTCACCATTATCAGAATTCCAATCTTCCTCCTCACTAACGTGTTCTTTCGTTTCCACCAAATTCCGTGTCACACGTTACACGGCGGTTCTTTGTGGCACGCCTTCACGGTTTCCTCCCAATTTCAAGATCTTGAAACATATTCTACATTACAACTTGGGAACTGTATTCCTCGGCTGCAATTCACACGACGCAAGAGATACGGTTCAGAGTGCGCCGCCACCGACCTGGTAGCCCAGGATGTCTCCGAAGTAGGGCATTTCGTCCCACCAGACCTCCACGGACTGGTCCGAGGTGGCCACCGCCTGCACGTTGGTCGGGGCGGACGGAATGTCACCGGGCGTGCTGGCCGTCAGGTTCTGACTCCAGGGTCCGCACCCCTTGGCCGTGCAGGCGCGGACTCGCATCGTGTAGTCCGTCTTCTCGCTCAGCGAGCTGCAAGACGATAAGCATTGTGTCATCTAACGGGAAGGAGTCCTGACTGTTGCTTCCCAAATGGCTAACTTTAGAACTATGCCCACACGGGCGGCAACCACAACACTCGGCGCTCGACCGACGCAGCCGAACACTACGTCGGCGTTCCGCCGGGGCACGCGTAAACGATGCAGCGTGCACCGTGCACGCGTCCAGCACCTGCTGGGCACGAAGGCCGAAAGGGGTCAATCTCTCATCCTCCGACGACGTCTTTCAACCGAGATCCGGCTTGTTGCGTCCCGCCAACGTCATTTTGTTTATTGTCGACACTTCCTATATTACACCGCACCCCGCATCATCCAGGAAGACGACGAAAAGAACCAAATCCAAAAGCCTTAAATCTTAACATGATAGAATATCATGCTAAGATTTATGTGTCGGCCTGGCCAGCTAAAAGGTAATAATTACTTCCCCTTCTCACTTGTGTGCAACCTTTTGTTAGCATCGATTGCACAGCAGGAATGATCCCCTCAAACACAGAACTAGCTGTGCAGTTGTGTTTAGAAACAACAGACACAACAAGACAATGATTGGTGGAGGACAGCACAAACTACTGGCAATGATTATTTTATGTATGGAATTTCACTGAATTAATGTCACAATACAATAATTTTGAGCACCTAAATTTATGCTTTCCTCAAGTTCAAGAGGTTGTAATAAAACTATAATTCTTAATGTAGATAAAATACAAAGTATTTGCTGTTGGATCATGAAATGTCAATCACATTTTACGTGCAGAACTTCATAACGAAAATTGACATAAGAATGATAAGCATGCCTTCTTAAAAATCCCGCAGACCTCATCAAGGTTCTTTTCAAGCTTCCATCCTTTGCTTCTGCTACATTGGTGCAAATTTACTCCCACCTATACAAAAGTGATAACTAGATAAAGAGGTTGGCATGAAAAAATTTCAAAGCCTCCTTGCTAAATATGGAATAGGAAGAAGATATCGCCAGAATATCGCGGTCTATCACATATACTAGCCGAAGTTTCATTCTCAAATTTGAAATTTTCAAACGTCCTGCTCTGGAGGACTGCTTTCCCCTTAGCATATGGATGTGCTGCGGTGAAGCAACAGGCGCAAAATCGCTATGCCTGTTTTGCGGTTATCCCTTCGCTGTGGTAAACCCGTGAATGGTGCGAAGCGCAGTCAACGAAAATAACTAACCTGCCAGAATGGATAGCGAACACGAGGAATACTACGACACTTTCGAGTACTGTTCGCGTTTGATACGAGATCAAATCAAATAGTACGTTATCTGAGGTGACAACCGGAAGGTCTGAACACTCGCACAAGCCTTCCGTAACAATTCGGCCATGTGGCCGGGCCCGAGCCATTATATGTTCAGTGTTATTAATGCCAATTTACGTTACGGCACAATGTTGGCCCACCATTTTTCACTAATCGGTAAAATGTCGCAGGATGTAGCGGGGTCTGCACCCTGGTGCAGTTCGGTGCAAATGGCGCAGCAATCGCATCACCGAGAGACCGACGCATTCTTCGGTCACGAGGGTCTCCCCGGTTTTGCTACGCCACAGTGACTAAAACGCGTCTCCGATCGGCGCGTTTGGCGTCTTATTTCGCCCACGCATCAAAAGCGGTCTCGAAGTGGCAACGGACAACATAAAAAAGGCTGGAGTGTCACGAAGTCCGACGTCGCGATCCTGGCAGTTGGGCGTACAAGTTCTACAAACAAGCCCGAGAGAATGTGAGCGTTGACGTCGTTGCGGCGTCCGAATGCCTGGCTGCCGAAGCTTCCGTGAAGGGACCTGCGACAGAATAGGCATGTGCCACACCCACCACTGCTACAGAAACACCACAGAGACAGCATGACACTAATACGACATCGTGGGGTGAAAGTCGAGGGACCCCACTTTAGGACGCGGCAAACGCAGCGGCGGAGACGCGTTCCAGTCACCACAGTTAACGTGGCCGTACTCTCGTCGGGTTCGAGCCCGGCGCAACCGAGGAGGCTGGAGCACCGACCTGAACACCATGCGGGTACGGGAGGTGTTCCGGTCCTCGGCGCTGAACTCCGAGGACTTCTTTCGGAACTGGACGCTGTAATGGGTGATGTGTCCGTTGCGGTGCATGGCCGCCGGGGCCTCCCAGCTGAACGCCACTGTGTTGGGGCTCTGCAGCCGGAATGTCACGTTCTGCGGCGGCGACGTCGGTTCTGGGAGGATGGAGAAGAGGGGCGCGTTGACTAACCCAAGTTCGATATTGTCGGCCTAAACATCGATGCCGTGGTGACCCACCTTTAGCGGCTTCGGCAAGAGTGTCTAGACTTCCGGAGTACCCTTACGGGTTCCTCAATTAGCCAAAGGGGGGGGGGGGGGGGAAGAGAATCGGTGACTCACCTCCTTCAGGCGTGCTCACAAAGGTGATGGCCTCCTGACCCCAACCTAGAAGATTCCTTCCGGAAAGCCGGAACTCATAGCGGGCCCCTCGTGCTGCATAGAGAAAGAAAGGAACATAAGCTCGTGACAAGAAAAGCTTAATTGAACAAGGAGTTCGTTGGGTCCCGAAATACAAGACTCTACGAAGAGTTGCAAAATAATACTTGCGGTACTGACAACCGTGATAACCCTTCAAATGTTGCCAGCGACTGCTGATCCCAGAATTAACCGCAATTCAGTAATGTCGGACACTCGGGAGGACTGGTGCATTTCAATTGCGAGACCCTCTCTCATAACATTATCATACACCAATTCCTTTTCATGAACGATAGCAAACTTTATCTTCAAACGACCCCCCCTTCCCCTTCAAGAAAGAAGAATGAAGCATCTGGGTAAGAACGTACCCACAAGTTAAAACTCGCTACTCTCTCGCCCCGAGATTAAAAAAGGGTGCGCCAAGATGGCGGCCTGCTTGCCCACCCAGCTTCTCGACGGTCAGGTGTTGCTCCATGGGGCCCAGCTCTTGCTCCTCCAGGGCGCCTCCGTCCATGCGGCCGTAGCGCAGTCGGTACTGGAGCAGCTCCCCGTACGTGTGGTTGGGCCTCGACCAGTGGAGCTCCACCCGCAGTCGCTGGTCTTCCGTGTGGATGCGAGCCGTGAGCTCCGGCCGCGTCGGAACTGCGCCCGCACGTCAGCCAAAAGGGCGGCAGAGCCTCAGTACAGTCCAGTATGCATGGACGGACGTGTAATTTTGTGGTTCCTTAATACACCAGACATTAACCAAGAGCAGATTTGCATTTTTCTCTATGGTTCTTAATACACCAAACGTACCCAGGAGCACATTTGCGCACTTCTCTATCTCCTCTCATTTGTGTGAAAGTTCCTATTATTGAATGTTCAGCTGGTTCTTCCCAATGTATAACCAAATAGCTCAGCTTATCCTTGTCCCAATTACCAAGAGGGCCAACTTTTGAGAGCCTAGCCTAAAATGAATAAAAATGAGTGTCGACAGCTAGCCATGATGAAGGTGCGGAAAGAAGTTTCAGCTCTCGTACATTAACCGTGAAAGGAATTAAGACAGTTCCTATATCAGAGACAGACTAACATTGCTTAGTCGATTTATTGTTGGTAAAACAATACAACGTTCATCTTTTTTCTTTTGCCACATGCCAAGCAGAATGTCTGGAGAGTGCAATTGTGAAAAAGATTTTATAAGAAGCTTTTTCTTTTGATAACGACATTGTTTAGAAAAATCAAGCGAGTTTCACGCTTTCTGTGTGCTCGACTAATTCTTAATGCTTTGCATGAAAGATAACAATAAAGTAAAAGTAACAATTCCACAGCAGGATTCCTCATAAAATTTGAGTCAGGAAAAATAAAAAATAAATCTTTCCTTTAGTCCTATTGAGGAACAATAAAAAGACAAAAATGAAATTTATACAGAAAATTGAAACGGAGAAAAATGCATTCAGTGCCCATGCCTCTGTCTTTTATATACTACCGAGGCACTGAAAATAACCGATAGCAAGTTAACTAAGCAGCATTTATGAATGAAACTTTGTGGAAATACTCTTCATTACACGGGCGTGCTTAACCGCAGCTATAAGACTCTTCTAGCTGCAGTTAACTCTTGGACAACGTTCTGTGGCTATGGGTGCACGTGCTGTGCATGCACACTCTTCACTTCTGAAATAGTGGCTGTCCGAGAGTATAGTGCGGTGACTGGGGTGAAGTGTAACAGCAGTCAAGGGTGACTTAATTGCGGCTAAGGGTGCCCGCGTAATGAGGGTATAAAAGGTTTCGAGGCACGTGGCCGTAAGAAGTCGCGAGTGATTAAACCAGCCTTTCACGAAAATAAACGTACAGTTCCAATTAGAAACTTGCCGAGCGTCGTCCAAAACCCCTATATCGGTCAATTTTAGGACGACCAAAAGAACGCGGGAAGTGCGGCGATACAACAAAGTTACCGCTCGTGCAGCAGGCTCGAGGCCAACAACGCGAAAACGAGAACGACATTCTCGTCGTTTGTGGTCCTCGCGCGTTGCGGAGCGGGGCAGGGCGCGGCACCACCCACCTCCACCGTGGGTATGGGCCGTCTTGGGCGGGCTGCGGTTGCCGTCCCCCTTGCGGGTTACGGCGGCCACCTGTACGGAGTACTTCGTGTCGGGCTGGAGCCCCGTCACGTTGCGCTCCTCCGCGTTCTCGTCCGCCACGTCGTAGCGCAGCGCGTCATTGATCAGGTCCCCGTGCCGGTTCATCTCCTGCACGTGGATCTGGTAGCCCCGAATCAAGCCGTTGCGGTCCCGGTTCGAGGGGGGCTTCCACGAGACCGTCAGGGCCGTGCTGTTCAGTGCGGCCACCTTCACCAGGCGTGGCTCTCCAGGAACTGTTGTCAAAAGCAGAGCGTTAGCCCCGCCCCGTTTACCCTCTTCCCGGTAACGGCGCGTACCAAGAATGCAAATACTTTACTGGGGCGGTCACATTTGACTCCGCTCGTTCGCGTTAGATGGCGCGCCAAGTCCTTTCCCGTGCTCCGTTCACCCCTAAGCCAACGGCGCAGTGGGGGCTACGTGCTCAAAGTGACGGTCGCATGTATGTGTTTGGCAGTGCCATCATGCCCTCGCCAACACCCACGTGTAAGGAAGCGGGGTCGGGTGAGGGAGGAGAGAAGGTTTGTCGGCCTGGTGGGTGCCTGGCACCCACCACGCCGTCTGCTTTGTAGGTGAACCAAGTTTAGTTCTCCGGGCATCTCGCATCCGAAAGAACGCGAGAGTGCTGCGAGGTCCGTGCCGTTGCGCAGCCATGTAGAGCTAAGGATGAGGTTTCTGCTCATGTACCAAAACACTCGCCTGGAACCACCAGATAAGGTATGCTTCGAAGTGACAACACTCGAGGAATAGGGTATGAGCGTAGCAACTATTAAGTGATTCTGGGGAGATGCCTGAGACGGCTGTCTCGGCTGGCACTCGAGATGCCCACGACGCAAGACGGCAGCAGCCACCCCTCCCAATTCGAATGGAAAAGCCCAGAAACACAGTGCACCCGGCCGTTTCAACTGCGCAAAACCTGCCCGCACCGAGGCCGTTAGATTTTCGCGGAGTGAAATGTATTGCCCTAGTAAAGTATTTGGGTCAAGTATAGAAACGAGAGAATGGTAGCTTTGTCTCACAAGGAATGGCTGCGAATGATGTAAGAGGCAATGTCCTATTCATCTTTACGTGTTTTAGATTTATTAGACTGCATAAAACCGTTCCTTCATTAAGCACATTTGGTGGATTCAGCCATATTTGTACTACAATGGCTTTAGCCTATGTATTGTGCATGACCACATAACTGAAAAAAGGTGCCCTTGATGCACGAGCACCTGTACATCGAAAGCACCTTTTCGGGCAATGACTTAATGCAGGCACACACATTTGACCACAGATTTTACTTCCAAGTTAAAAACAGTGCAATGCTTCGTATGCTTGGATATTGAGGAAATCTTAGAGCACTGCGAAGGTTCAAATAAAATTGCTACGCACTGCATGATCCAAGTTTCAAGCGGATTCTACAGTACTTCAGCACTAAAAGTTTCTTTGCTAGGTCGTACCAGTACGTCTTCTACTCTGATGAATAAAACACAATTGGGAATGTGCCTCGGCAACAATCAAAATGCAGCCTATGTAGGGAAGAGGTAAAACTATACAGTAGGTTAGGTCACAAAGGATAGAGTTACAACTATAAATAAAATGGTTTCTGTCCAAGTGCCATAAACAACTTGGGAGATGTCACATTCTTTGCTACGTGCAATTCTCCATTACAAAACCATGCCACGTTAAATGAATTCCTAAAGAAAGTTCCATATGTCGGACTACGTGATTTTACCTCTAGAAAACGTGTGAGCAACTAATACATTTTTTAAAGAGAAAGTTATCCTAGTTGCAAGTACAACCCTATAAACCATCACACTTTAAGACTTTGATAAAGACAAGAAAAGAATCCGAGTCGTCGGGTGACGATAGCAGAAAGCAAGACAGGTACAGCGACATTGATGGCCACTGGGTTAGTTTGAGTGGCACTTAGGTCATAGTATGTACAGAGTAAGCGAGGGAGAGAGAGAAAGAAAAGAGCGAGAAGGACAGAGAGAACCGGTACCGAGAGCAGCAGCGTGTGTATACAGACCCGGGTACGTACATACAGAGGCCAGCCCTTCAGGCACGTTTCAGACGCAGTAGAGACAGGTCAGACAGCGCATTCTCATTGAGAGAAAGACAAGAGAGATACACATGCCCCCAGATGTAGAGAGAGAAGAAAACAAAGTAAACAACGGACAGAAATGGCAGTTGTCAACAGAGAGGCACATGCAAATTAGCGTCTGGTACCAACAAACCCCCAGTGAATCATGGACCAGTGGACTAGTGGCAGTAAAATGGCCTGCCACTTTATTGAACTGTCATAAAACTTGAAACTGAGGCAGTAAAAATTAACAAGTGTTTGTCACCCTGCGAGTTGTTCTCTCCGCATTTTTAGCTGCAGTCAAATAAAAAAAACACTGATTTGATTGATGATCGCGAAGAGAGAGAATGTGCAACCAAAAAGGTTGCAAAGCAATGTGAGAATTTTTTATTTGATGTTTGAGCGATTTTTAACAACTCAATTGTGAAAAAGGCTGTCATGAGCATACTTTCTGGCCATCCAGACACACCGGGGATTCGCCGTGAAACCATAGAAAGATAAGAAACAGTCGCTACACCAGCACTGATCCAGCATCCAAGAGCACATTCTACATCTTCAGCTTCTGGAGGCTATGCACGTATATCTGCAAATCGGCTCTGTGTATGGCTGTGTCAAGTGTCTTCAAAATTCAAAATCTCGTGTCAAGATCGTGTCAAGGTGATGTCAAGCTCAAACCACAGTAGGACACACTTCAATGTGCTTGGCCCAATAAAAAAAAAAAAGAAAAAAGTCCAAAACAGTTTGTTGAAGGCAGTGCCAGGGCCACAAAGTATGCCGCCCCCAAAAGTGCACAACACGCTGCATTGCAACCTTCGTCGGCAAAAAAATAAAAGAGACAGTTCCCCTGTCCACGGTTGCCAAATCAATTAGCTGGCGCACGGCTGCTTTCCGCAAATCATGTGTCACAAAAAGAAAACTTGTTTGGGAACAAGATGGCAGCAGTTGTACAAAAATGCACGACAATCGCGCCATTGTCATGAGACCAAAAAAAAAAAATGCAGTGAAAATGTTTGCTCTACTGTGTTAGGTCAGTGCTGCAACAATGCCAAGACCCGTTCACAAAAAGAAGAAAAAAAATGGGGAAAAGGGAGGAAAAAGACGACAGCCTCAAGAAAGTCGGCCAGTAAAAACTGCGGAAGAAGAGGATGTAGAAGGAAGTACAAAAACAAAAAAAAGGTTAAAGGAAAAAGAAAAGAAAAAATGGGGCAAACCTTCCAAAAATTGCCCTGTGGAGCCTTTAGAGTGTTGCTCCTCATTTGTTAAGGTGCTGGAAAAAAAAGTGAGTGAGAGGAGGAAACCTGTTGTTGCCAGCTGCGCTACAGAGGGAAAGGGGTAACAACCACAGAGAACATGCTCACGGGTGCAACGAGCAGACACGCATAACCATGCAACGAACGACGCACGCGGCGAGGGAGCCACCACATCCAGAGAGAATGGCTGACCGGTCACGGCACGGCTTGCGAAGCAGCTGCAAGATTCTCGCCAATTTTAAGAAGTCGTGTTCAGGATTTGAATTAGCCTTATCTGTTTCGTATTCCTATTGCTATGCACACACTGAGCCAAAGTCAGAGAAGCAGGTCTAAGTTGGCTCGAGAAAAATCGTAAGAGCAGTTCACTATCATACTTTTACAATGAAACACTGCTGGATATGTTGCAGTATACTAGTAATAATGTGGGGCTGCTGAAGTTTCCGATGACTGTTCGGCAGCAAGCGATGCTACAACTGGGCGGGGGTCGCTTCCACCCCTAGTTCCGACATTAGTGATGCCGTGAGGCCAGAGGACAAAATTAAAATGGGAGTAAGCAAGTCGGTCAATGACGTATACAACAGCTTAAGTATCAGGCAACGACCTGTTCTTACGGATTACAGCGGTACTGCAATGTTAAATGGTTGCACGAATTTCAGAGCAGCTAAGCAAAGACGTTACCGCGGACGCTGCCACCCACCCACGTACTGGCTTTGCAGCAGACTGCTTCGAAGCAGTGCCGCGACGCTGGAGGCCAAGCCGATCCGGAGCCATAGCCGAAGAGCAGCAGCAGACGCAGCAGCAAGGGAAAGGGCAACACAGAGGAGCTGGAGCAGGAGGAGGAGGAGGAGGAGGAAAGGAAGGAGAAGACTCGACACCACGGAGAGGGTACGCGTGAAACTCGGCCAGAGGCATTGACGGGCTACCGTTTGCCGGTATTACCCACGCTTGTTACCCGAGTTAGCAGATTTCTAAATCACATTCAACGTCTTTGGAGCAATGGAAAAGGGAGAGCTGCCCGTCCAGGTTTGTTCCCAGAATTTTACAAATCCTCAATTTCTTATGGGCATTGGGGACTATACATATCATTTTAGTGGTTTCTCCAACCAAGATCTGGAAGACGGAATCTCGGTCCCTAATAATTAACTAGTTACCATCATTAACCGGTAATAATTCATTAGCGATACTCTCCACATTCAGCAAGATGTAGAGGCCGATTCACACACTTGCGACTGCTTACGAGAGAACCCACTGGCACCTTCTAACGGGTGGAACACTTGGCGTTTCCATATATTCCCATTTTTTTTTTTGCGCATCATTCCTTCTTTTTTTGACTTCAAGACTAATGTTATAGGTGATCATTTCTCACAAACAGCACATACATTTGATCTTGAAAATACTGCAAAACCTTCATTACAGTGAAATGCAGTTCAATGGTCACCTCCTAGAGAGAGCTCGCATGTCCTCTCGTCGCAAGAGCTCGCAACAACTCGGTCCTAAGCAAACGCAAGTGCGCAAACGTTTCCTCATGCGTCTGCTCGTTACGAAACCCGCCCTCAAATAAGTGAGCTTTGGAGCCCGGAAACTTCGTCCCGCGTTCCCTCTCCGCGGTGTCCGAGAAGCTGCGCCGGTGCCGGGAGGTGGAAGGGGGTGGGCGGGGCACACGTACCGTCCTCGTCGGTGCGGACCAGCACCTGAGGGGACGAGGGGCCGTCTCCGACGGCCGTTCCCGCGAGCACCCAGACCCGGTACTCGGTCCACTTGTCCAGCCCCGTGATCGTGTGCGAGAGGTCGGCGGGGCCCTTGAGCGCCTCGTAGGGGGCGCCGCCGGGGGGCGCGTCCGACCGCAGGTACTTCACCTTATAGTAGGTGATGGCCCCGTTGTGCTGCTCGCGCGGGGGCGGGTCCCAGCTCACCCGCAGGGAGCGCGAGTCCAGCGCGTGCGCTCGCACCTGCTGCGGGGGCGCGCCCGGAACTGCGAGGCCGGCCCGGGACAAAATGGAGGAGCGTGGAGGGGAGAGGGGGAGTGCAAGACTCGCGAGGGGGAGGAAGGGACGTGAGCCTACGCTACATGTGCCAGAGGCTGTCCTTCCCTACTATATCCAATATAGTTCGACTTCCTTATGTATAGGGTTCGGTGTTTTTGGTTTAAGCCCCCCTTCCCTAAAAGAAAAAGTATGCCAAGTTTGTCCATGAGCAGTTTTAACTGTAAAACAAGCAGTATCCAGAGCAATGTGGCACACCTAGGCCGTGTTCCAAAATTTACTCAATCTTACTCCCGAGTAGTACTGTGCGTATATTCGAATTTTCGAATAGTCATTTCGAATAATACGCTACTCGATATTCGCTTCGAGATGAACTCTGATATTTGTATTCTTCGAATTGTTGACGGCGACAGGTTAGCCCCGTTAAACGCACTTCTGACCGAGCACCAGTGCACTGCGAACCTGCGAAACTCGCTTCCGTGGGTGTTGCTTTTCCGCAGTGCGCTGGTGCTCGGAAAGAAGCATGCTCAACGGGGACAACCCGCCATGATCAAGTTCAACACTTGAAACATACAAATATTGCAGTCACGTTCTAGAAACTCAAGTCCACTTTCAAAGCGAGATGGCGCACGTGCGTGCAAGGTTTGTGTAAGAAGCGAAAAGTTTGTGAATATTGATATCTACACTACAGTGAAAGGTCCAGAATTAAACTGTAGCTATTATGCGAGAGATGTCCTGACAACCTATGTTCACCATTCACGATCGTCTCCTGTTTAGTCAAATTCTGGATTTAATAAAGAATATTTGAAAACAGCAAGACGACTGATAAATCCCCTTGATTAGGTATAGCTGGGCATCTCAATAGGCTTATTTTTATGTCGAATGCATCGTTTGCTTGCCATTCCCATGTAGGTAACGAAATTTCTGAGGTTACAGTTCATACGTATAGTTGGATTAAGATTAACTTAGCTTAGATATTGACAAGTGGAAGTTTGGGAACAATGTTTACAAGTTCAGATGGGTTTTCATTCAGGCACGGTGCAATAGCGAAAAGGTTGGAGAAACTCTTCAACATTCGATTTGAAAATATTCGTCCAAAACCAGTATTCGCTTAAAATTCGCTTCGAACTCAAAATCCACTGTTCGGAGATGCCTACTCCAGAGTAGGGGTTTTGTACCTTGGCATTCTAAAACCCACCCCCATCCAGCGTTTTTCAATCTGTGTTGTCAGGTGACACAACCCACTGGAGTAACTCGGGTTCATTCGGGCAAGATTTAGAACACAGTCTTAGTGAACCATACTGCTTTACATTTTAGGCCCAATCGCTCATAGTTTCCGTATTGTCACTCTCTTAAATGGTGGTTGTGGTACTTCCTGTGACCGCACCTACCCTGAACATTGCCATTTTTAAACTGGCTTAAACTACAGTAATTGCTCAGTACTGACCAAAACAAAAATGGAAGGACCACATGGTCTTGAGTTGAATAAATATATTATTCATACCAGCCGCCGCCCCCCCCCCCCCCCCCCCTTCCCCACACAGCAAGCTTTTATTCTAGTCACAATGACAAAAAGAAATTCTTTTTAGATAAAATTTAAAAGTATGACGAATTCGAAAAAGATTAAAACCAAACACACCGAACCTATGTAGTGCCCTCACACCCAGATACTAAATTAGCCAGCACATCGAAAAATAAACAAAGACAGTGTGTCACATTTCTAATAATGTAGCGTTTCAGTGATTTGCAAGAACTACCCATGCAACCACGAGCAGAGTAATCAAGGTCACAGGCCACTAGAGAAACCAAGATAGCCTTGTCACATTTTTTTATACCACATATCTCATAGACTACAAATAGGCTTTCCAAATTTCACTCTATTGCTGGCACCAGAATGCCATTCCCAAGAAAATCGCTTTCTCGAGTCACAAGAAATATTTTCTATGCTCACCAAAAGCATGCACTGTTAGAAATGTGACACAGTGCGCCCATGCTGACAAGGGTCTTACCCCAGAGACACCAACAAAACTAGGTCCCCAACTGACGCAAGTGGCGTTGGCTCAGGGTGACTGGGCATCTCAAGGAAGGTGAAAGGCCGTTACACCATTCATGTGGGCTTCAAAACACAGGGAGCTGAAGAAAGGAATCACTAGTGGCTACCCTCAGGTGCAGGAGCGGTAACTTCATGGTGACTTAGTGAAGCGTGGCTCCTTCGAAGAGCCAAAGGAAACAAAAGAGGGGCCTCAAATAGTGAGCAAAGCGTGAAATCCCTGGTAATAGAGGGTTGTAATAAAAAGTCATCATCGAGCTTCTAGAAAACCGAAGCCAGGAAACCATAAAAAAGAAATAAATCAGTGCAATAGAAAGGAACACTTATGCGGCAGAGCATCTTAGATGTTTGATGCTTGCACTACAAAGGCGAGTTTACCTCTCCCTGCTATAAAAAACATTCCTTCGAATTCTTTACTCATGCTCTTGGCCTCTAAGGTGTTTTATGGGTGCACCTTAACCAAGGATCACTAGAGCTGGTGCAAAGCAAGGTACCACTACCCCAAACAAAACATGTAAGGCCACTGACATTATCAGAACAGCAGGGAGAAGCTTCAGTTATCGTGCCTCCAGCACGAGTTTCCTGTCTTCAACAATACTTCGGCGTCCTGCGAGCCGCAAGCGGGCGTGCGCAGCCGAAGCACGGTGGAAGGCAACAGGTGTGTGCTGGATTTCGTCTTGTCAGTAACTACGGTAAAGGTACCAAAAATGCTGGAAATAAACTTCAAATCAAACAAAAGGGCTATGCAAAAGTGATGCCCAGAAAAGCAACGGCACAAAATCAGTGGCAAAAGCAAACAACTCAAAAACCTCTAATCAGAATGCTCAATGTCAGTCATGCACTGCATTTGAAAAAGCAGCAGTAAAAAAAGGCAGGCAGGCAGAGTTAACAAAACCCACTCACCATACAAAAACACATTCAATTTAAATCAGTTCCATAAAGACTGAGGACTCCAAGACACCCTAAGGCATGGAGTTGTGCACAACAGTATGTCTACAGAACACCAGGACAACTAGTCACATTAACTTCTAAAGGAATCTGAAGCTGAAAGTGAGGCTCAATCGAAACAGCTGGAATCTATGGCAGCTAAAAATGCTGTTATGAATCCTGCTGCAGAATTAGCCGAGCGTTTTCCCAAAAATTTCTTAATGTCACGGACCTTAAATGAGCTAACCAATTCTACTAAATTTGGTTTCATTTGAGCGAGAACGAGAAAAACTAATTTTCAAGAAAATCCAGACGCTTTTCTCTTTTACCTTTCAAAGTAGCTAGAAATGAAGGAGTACCATGTGATATAACCTGAGAACAGAGAATGCTCAAAAATAAAATTTGACTGGATGATTTCTTTTTAATTAAAAGAATCGTCTTTTATATGCAAAGTGTTTACACTCTCCCTTTAACTCCTTCTTTTCCTTCTCATGCAAACAATTGGGGTTTCAAAAGAAATGCTCCCGGGAAAAGAGTCTCCAGGAAAAAATGTCTCCGGAAAAAAAGAACCCAGGCAAAACGTTTACAGAAAAAAAGGCCCCAGGTGGAAAGTAAAGAAAAATGTCCCCAAGCCCTATTGAAAATCCATTTACATTTCAGGATTTCTGAATATTCTGACGTACCCATCAAAGATGTTTGATGTGTTTGAGATGTCCCTTAAAGTTTTCTAAAAGGCTTGACGTACCCTTTAAGAATTCCTAAAGGATGTAAGAGACCCGTCACAACTTTTTGAAAGGCCTGTGGGGTCTGTCCCAATCCTATCCGTGAAACCACGCCACCCATAAAAATTGTTTTAATGGGTTTGTGGTAGAGATCACGTGACCCCTCAGGACATATGCGTCGGGGAAGCCACTTACCGTATTTACTCGCAGAATGAACGCACTTTTTTTCCGAAAAATCGATGCAAAGTTAGGGGGGGCGTTCATTACGCGAAGTAAAATTTTTGCGTCGTTTATTTACTCGCATAATGAACGGACCTTTTATCCTGAAAAATCGAAGTAACTTCTTAGCTCTCTGCGCGTGGCGCCCGACCCCTTAACCAAACTAAGCTGTGCAAAAAAAAAAATCCTCTTTGTTTTATTTTTTTAGTTCCTTGGGTTTTTTTTCCGCCTTTGGCAAGCTGTTTTCTTTGCTTAGGCGTTGCTTAGGCGAGGGCTCTCCACTTATCTTTCTTATCTCCTTGCGCGCGGCGCTCGACCCCCCGTAACCAAACTGCGGTGTGCAAAAAAAATAAAAAAAAGCTCCTCTTTTCCTTGTTGTTTTTCTCGGTTCCGTGGCTTTTTTTTTTTTTTCTCTTTTTGCCGCTTTTCCCAAGCTGTTTCGTTTGCTTGAAGGGCTTCTCCGCTCCTTGTTTGTTACCTCCTTGCGCGCGGTGCGCGACACCCGGTAACCAAACTGAACTGTAAAAAAAGAAAAAGAAAAAAAAAAAAGCTCCTTTTTGTTTTTTCTTAGTTCCGTGGGTTTCTTTCCTTTCTTTTTGCCTCCTTTCGCAAGCTGTTTCGTTCGCTTAGAGCGCTTCTCCGCTTCTCTTTCTTACCTCCTTGCACGCGGCGGCGCGCGAACCCAAAGTCCAGACTGCGCTGTGCAAACAAAATAAAAGCTCCTCTCGCATGTTTTTTTTTCTTGCTTCCGTTGGATCTTTGCTAATTTTTTTAACGCCTTTCCCAAGGCGTTTTGTTCGACCACGCTGCCCATGCATGCGACCTCGCTGCACCAGGATGGAAAAGTACGTTCATTTCGCACGCGTGGGAGGAGGGGGTCAAAATTTTGACGTCCTAGTTGGGGGTGCGTTTATTACGCGAGTGAAAAAAAAAGTCACAATTTTGAGAGCCGACTTGGGGGATGCAATCATTACGCGAGTGCGTTCATTGTGCGAGTAAATACGGTAATCATTTTTGGACCAAGCTGCCATGATGAGTTTTGGAAATTGAGGATATGTTTGTGTGTGTGTGTAGGTGCTGTAGTCGGGAAAAGGAAACAGACAATCGTGGATGTGTGCTTATAAACCTGTCTGTCACTGCCCGGGTGACCGGGCGCCAAGGAGGTGACCGGGGGCGACTGCTCCATGTCGAGAATTGACGAGGCGCCGGCCAAGCAGTGCTAGAAGGCAAACGTGATCCCTCCGCAAGAAACCCCCCGTGCCCCCGAGCCAACCTAGGCGTGGCAAAGGAGGGCTGCACTTCCCTTCGCCCAGCGCTGGGGAGAGGGTGCAGGGCCAGCAAGGCTCTTCTCCAGCGGTCGGCGGGGGAGAGTGGTGCGAGGAAGCCGAGGAGATCGGCACAGCCCTTTCCATCTGCTCATGGGCGGTTTGACTGTTATTACTGCCGTGCATGTTTGGAGCAGACCGATTTCCTTCAGGAAGGTGAGCATAGCTTTGAGGGCTCACTCCTTCGTCTGTTTTGATCCGTGCGGCTTCTTCCACGGTACCGCAGAAGAACCAAAGTGCAGCGTAAGCCGCCTTCAGCGCTGCCAGAGCATCATCGTGTCTGAAGCATTCCAGGAGGAGGTGGTCGGTGTCGGCCTACTTGCCACAAGCCTGGCAGCTGGAGCCAGCGTCTCACCGCATGTAGTGCCTGTGCGCTGGGGTCACGGCACGGTGGCTACCGAGACAGTGGGCGACGGCCGCAGTCCGGCTACGTTTTTTGAGCTTCTTCGTATGTCTGGTTTCAGACACACCCAGCGAGCGAAAAAGATGCTGGGGACGTCGTCGCGACGGCATCAGGGACGACACCATGACTGTACTCAGGATTTCTCAACGGTGGCGGATGTTAACTGCGCGTTCATGGTTTTCGCTAAACGTGCTCACTGACAGTGTGTATGTGTCCTTATGGTGCACCTGCTCGGTTTTGTTAGTTGAACCACAGTATATCAGGAATTTACCCAGGGGCATTGTGAGTACTTTGAAAGATTTTTTTTTGTCACAATGAACTTGGTTGCCTTTATTTGATCCGATCCCTTTCGTCTACAGTTGCTTGCGCCCAGGGTGGAGAAAACATTGGTTCTTATCATCTTTTTGAGTTACAACGAGCATGCGAAACTCAATGTCTGAAATAAACTTCCAATAACGTTTTAAACAGCGTTTTCTGTATATGGCTCACAGTAGTTTGGGCGCCGTCAGCCTGCATAGGACGCCTCCGAGCTATCCTCCCACCACAGGAATGTTTATTCGGCCACTATAGATGCCGGTCACATGACCAACAACTTCTCTAAAGCATGGAGCCGGAGATTTGGAAGCATGGTCGGTCACAGCCACCCAACAGTATGGGAGGCTGTCGACGCTTTGCGCTCGGAGGAATCGACCGTGACAATGAAGGTGCCCCCAGATCAAGTTGTTGCACCTCCGGTGCAGTTCGACACTCGTCGAAAGGCAACGCAGTCTTCAGAGCCTCTGCGAAAGGCACGCCGCTGGGGCAATCAGAATTAAAGATTTCACGTGTGCCGCCAGCCGTACGATCCGCTTTTGACTTTTTTGTATGAACCTAGAGTGTGTCATTTCATTCCTGCTTTTGTAACATTGCATCTCAACTGATTTTTTTAAAGCTGTGAATTAAATATTTATAACACCTCCAGCATTAAAACGTGATTATTGTTTTGGGGGAAATTTGAAAGGTTCTTTTGTACGAGTTCTAAATAGGTACCTCGGGGAATCAAACATATGTTTGCTTCTTTCTTGGGGACGTTTTTTTCCTACTTCTTACCTGGGTTTTTTTTTCCTGAAGATATATGACCAAACCACCCGAAGGCCATGAGAATCATAGCACCCCAGCATTAGAGATCCCTTTGGGGACATTTTTTTCTACTTTCCACCTGGGACCTTTTTTTCTAGGGACATTTTGTCCAGGAACTTTTCTTCCAGGGACTATTTTTCTGGGGACACTTTTGCTACACCCAAACAAATGGCATGGGAGATCTTGCTTGAGCTTGTCACATGAAAAATTCTGACCACAGTCACGAGCTTTCAAAAATGCTTGCAGAATCTGCCACGAGCTATTTTTATCTGAAGTTTCAAGAAACTTGAAAGACACTCTTGCCTTGAGGAAATTTGATTTATAGTAAACACAGATGCATTATATACCTGCCATTACGCAAATTCCAACTTGACCCTCACTTTTTCAGTTCCCTATCTCTTTAGAAGCCTCCCATTAGGGCAATCTTCGAAATCTGTAAGCGACACAAAAAGATGGGGCAAAATAAAAAGAAACAAGGAGTAAAGGGTCTTGGAGCATTGTAATACCTGAAAGGCCTCAACAGCCTAAAATTACCATACATAATGCAGTTGTGACAATAGAGGGGCCATAAACAAAGTAAATGAAGCACATTGAATGCTTCAGTAGAAATCACTGCTATCAGCTCACTTTCAGACAATCACAAACAGTATGCTCCATGTCTGATATAAGCTACACAGAGAGCCGAGACAAACTCTAAACTAATCCAGTTACAATTTATGGAAACTAGTCACCCTTTGCACAAAAAGGCAGAAGCCCCCGCAAGTGAATCTGAGTGGAAGAGGAAAGCGTACGATAGCTCTCCACAGGAAGAACATGCATCGACGTAACGCTGGTGCATACACTTCCTGTGGTGAGCCAAACAGATCTTAGTGGTGAAGCATAGTGCTGGTGTTACAGAGGTATACCATAGGAGTCACACAATACTGTCACTATGGTAACACAGGTGCAACATTGTAAGAAACAAAGACGTGCCATTGGACAGAGAACACTGGTGCCTTGTTGGTGCTACTGGTGTGATAGGAGCGGGATAGTGATGATCGAACGGGGAATGGGAATTCTCGTTTCGAATACGGGCCGGAGCTGTGCAAGGGGAGTGAGACGGGCACAGCAGCTGGCAACCACTGCTCCACGCAACAAAGGTGTTGTCTAATCTTGGCAACTGATGGTGCAACAAAAACGTTCGACACTAAATGGATTATGCTACATACAATGATCGACAGAGGTAGCCCGAACGCGACAATCGCACCTTGTCTCAATTTGCTGTGTCAGACCTTGAAATTTTCCCCCACTTGTACCACACATAAGCACATTCCACCCTGCTCATAGTTTAGATAACAGCATTTTAGGCGTGAGAAAGAAATGGAAGCCAGATACCGTCTACTGCATGTTCGGGCTAGCTATGTCACACTTTATATATAAAAAATCCCAAAGAAGCTATCTAGATTTGAATAGGGCCCTGTTACATAGTAAATGGATGTCACTGGAGACTTTTACTTATGCAACACCCCAGTCCTCTGTATGCTACAGAACAAACGCCAGAGAGTACTGTGCCTGTACGCGCAATTAGCTTTTATCCCACTAGTAACATGGCTCCACCAATTCAGTCAGTACATGATGAAAAATAGACTTTGTACAGAGAGCCCTACACCATAGGGCCGTATGGCATCTTCGCGTGCACAATTTTCTTCTGTCTCTTGCGGTGAAGGTCATTCTCCACATCATACTTATGGACATTACAGTGCTATGGTGCTTGGCGGTGGTATGAGGGGCAAAAACAAGAGCAAAAGTGACTTTGAATAGTATAACTGTTGCTTCCAGCATGTCGTCTTGCAGATGACTTCTCGTCCTTGCTGGCTGCCGTCTTCAGAAACTTCGACCTGTACACGCATCTTTCGCAAAGGTGGCAGGACACGAATAGGAAAAAAAAATGTCCAATCTTGGTTGGCAGACAATAGACTACTGACAAGCCTAGTTAAGGTCTCCCTGTTCGCTTGACAGTTTCTTAGACAAATATATACTATGCACAGATAGCAGCCAAATGTGAAGAAAGCACTCCTACTTGCAATGAGGTGGCAAAAAAAAAAAAATCAGGGACGAATCATTTTTGTTAACTGTCAAAACGAATAATCTTCTAAAGCCAGCGTCACGTCAAAATAGAAGGAAATGCTTTCTAATGCTTCCTTCTGCCTGGAAAACACAACTGTGACCATACGCAGATGACTAGAAATTGCAAAGGCTTGTTTTGCATCGTCCAGAGGGCATGACCTCAGCATAGTGTCACAATTCATCAGAAACAAGAACAATCTTGCAGAAATCAGTCATGACCCCAGTAACATCTTCCTTAGCGTACAGAGTCAAATAAAAAGCTTTAGGACTTCCATAATTACAAATCCTAAGACATTTTGATACCACAATGCACCACATTCTCGGTTAGTCATTGAACAAACTGAATTTTGCTGGCTGGCTAATCAGCTTTCATATTACAGGAGTAGTACAACGAGATTATGACCGGCAGAGGTAACAGGATGATGAAACAACATAAGGCTACACACTTGAAAAAATATGGTCTTAGTCCGTAGTAAAAAAAACAACTATTCCCAGAACCACTCAAAGTTACATACACACCTGCTAAGAGTTCTATTGTTTAACTAGTAACAGAGTATTTCTTGATGCACTGAAAACTCAAAACAGCAATCCAGCCATTATCAAAAGGTGGATATAGACAAAGACAGGTTACAGCACCTAATATGGCTGTCGGAATACATCTAGAATAGTGAGATAAAACCCTCCAGAGCACAAAGCGCTGAGGACTAGAGATGCAGAAAGGCACAGATGTCAATCTATGCAAATCCTGGTGTGACACAGCTAGAGTGAATGAGGCAGGGTTTTTCATACATGCAAGAACCATTTTCTAGCAGCGTATTAATTAATCGATAAATAGCTAAATAAATAAATGGCGCGAACCAGGTTGCGGGTGAACTAGCGTATTTGCTCGATTCCAGCGCATTGATCAGCAGTAATGTCTGCCTGTTTACTTTCCCAGAGAGCATGTGGAGAGCCAATGATTACAATCTATGAAAGGAGCTAAGTGAATGATGGTGCAGTGATCCCCTTTTCACACAAAACTGTGGAATTCACTATAACTAGGGTTCCATGTTTTTAGATAAATATTTAAAAAAAAAAACACTTGCCGGTCAGATTTTTGTTAATTAAAAGACAAAACTTTAAGGTCACAACGGCAAAATAAAAAGCAAGAAAAAGCAATAAGAAATAGTGCTTAATGAATAAATTTTGCAACAGCACAGGGTTGGTGGTCCTGAGGAGTGGCCCTTTCAGTTTCCTTTAAAATCTTACCGTATTGACAAAAGGGTTTATACTGTTTACCTCGTCAAGGTTTGTTGTACTTCTGGGTCACGACAAAAGTCGCTGTTCCTGTTTCCAGTATGGAGCATGCTACTTCTGCTTCTTAGAGGGAGGAGGGGTTGTGTTTTTATAACAGTGAACACTAAAAACTTGTAGATTTCACAGGAGGGGCAGGCAGCTGGAGCTTGTACGCTTCCCACCAACTACATCTACCAGTGTTTAGTTCTTTCAGAGTATAGAAGTTAATCGGAGCAATACTTTTTTGCAAGATATGTCGTGGGACAGCTAGTATTGCAATGGCAGGGGCCCCAGTGCCAAATGCATCCGTGGACATATCATTCAACACGGGTGAGTTCTAGTGAGGGTATGTTTGTGTCCAAATATTCTTTATTTTTATTTTTCATTAAAAGATTAGAAACACAATAGAATTAAACTCAAAATTTAAAAAGAAATTTCAGAACCCAAAATGTAAAATAAACTTTGATAAGCTCCAAATTTTCAGCAAATATTAAACACCGATAAACACCCTCTGAATTTTACAAAAAATAAACTTCGAAAACATAAAATCCTGGCTATAACCTCGAGTCTGGCTGTGGCGCTTCACAAGAACCGAGCCCATGCATAGAGAAAGACATATTTACAGTGCTTTGTCTAAGCAAATGATAATGCAGGAATTATCATTTTGCAGAAAAAAATTAAGCATATTTTAGTCCTACAGGTAATGTCTGGAGACGCAAAATGCAGACCTCGTTTCAAGCTGCACTCAGTGTTTTTTTTTTTTTGTTTTTTTTTTAGTTTTTGGGTGTTTGGAGGTTACACTAAATTCTGCCCCATTTAGGAGAATTTTTTCTCACAAAATTCATTCGGAAAACATATCCCGCAAAATTTAGAGAGAAAAAAGGTCAGTTGAATTCAGAGGTTATGAATCTTCCCGAAGTTGTGAAGGTTGTGAACCTTCACAAAGGTTTTTCATAAAGGTTTTTGTGAAAGTTTCACATGAAAGGTTCCTATAAATGTTTTTCAGGATGATTTTCGGGATAGAAATACCTTCACAAAGGTTTTTCACAAAGGATCTTGTGAAAGATTTTTGTAAAAGTTTCTTGCAATCGATTTTCGGGATAGTTTTCTGTGACGGTGTTTCATAAACGTTTTTTATGGTGTCACATCACACATTCTTCGTGAATTCCAGGCCTAAACACATTCCATATTAAAAAGCTAAATGCAATATTATGCTAAGTGTGGCATTTAACATGGACTGGGGTTCAATGTAGACTTCTACCAAGCTTGTAATGGCTATCCATCCAGACGCCCTGTAGAAAAGTAGGTGAACGGGCCGTAGAATCGAGCAAGTATGGCATCTCAACGTCGTAGACCATCCCAATTCCGCAACCTTTCTGTCCGAACCGACAATTCCCGCATAACCGCGTCACAAGCAGATGACCAAGGCAATCCACTCACCGTACTGTTCCGTCCGCACGGGCAGGGGCGGCGTGGCGGCGCCCTCCCCCATACGGGAGCGGGCGGCCAGCCAGAGGTAGTACACGGTGTCCGGGTACAGGCCCTCTAAGAGGTAGCTCTGTGAGTCCGGCACCGAGCGGTGCTCCTGCTGCTGCGTGAACGTGTCGTTCCAGTAGAGCTCGTAGCCCACCACCATCTCCGCCGGGTCCACGGGGCGCGTCCAGTTCAGCTGGATCGCCGTGGACGACACCGCCGAGGCGCGCAGGTGGCGTGGCTGGCTCGGCACTGTGGCCGGAGAAAAAGTCTCGCTACATGCCCTGGAACACGTCTTCGACTACTGTGAAATCCCGTAAGGAAGCCCACCCACAATGATAAATAGTGCAAAATATAGGGTAGATGATCTTTTGAAGTGAGACAGCAAAATTTGATAAATAAAAAAATACTGATAAGCACGAGGGCATTGGCTACAAACCATGTGACACGGGAACTGATACCACAGATTGCGTATATGGCACATTGGCGTTTTACTGTTTGATGAGCTACAAACTTGCAATTGTAATGGATTCCCTTTAATCTCCTCAGTGACACCTCTAACAGATGTATAATGGGCAATAGAGTCAATTCAGGCAAGCAATATAGACATGTCTTGTTAGTATGAACCCTGCTATACAGACAACATTTTCAACGACGAACTGAGTAAATGCACGCATTTTTGCCCAATTATTGGGAACGACTCACATTAAAGACAATTGCAAGAAACGGAGGTGTCCATGTTATAGAGACACGACTGTACCTTGCCTCAGAAACCGTCTAAATGGTTTGACCGGCAAAAGCAGGCCCCGCTCACCTCCCTGCTGGGTCTTGACCTGGACCGGGGAGGAGAAGGGGCCCTGACCGCGGCTGGTGAAGGCCTGCACTCGGATGGTGTAGATGGTCTGGGGCGACAGGTTGCTGATGGTCGTCAGTTGGTTGTTGTCCACAGTCTGGGCACTCCATGAGAGTGTCGGGATGCTCGGTTGGGTCGTGTAGTACACATTGTACCCCTGCGGCGGGAGGCCAGAGCTGCACACTCGCGACACGGACACGCCTAACATTCCACACTCAAGCGATCCCTTAAAGGCTGATTCAGACATATACGTCCATGTGCGACAGACTGTGCTACGACTACTTATGATGATGTGGCTACTATCCCAGGTAGCAGGCCAGAGAAACACCCAACTTTGCACAAGCTTGGCAATCCTAGGTTCCCAACTTGGGCCCAATACGGCTTGACTCCGAAGCATTCATTTTTATCGGAATACCTATTTCTATGGCTTTTCTTTGGCTCGCCCCATAACTGCCAAAGTGCCAGACTTGAGCCGAAGATGTCATATATAAACCAAAGAGCCAGCAGTCAAACCCAAGTCTGGCATTTGTTTGGCAACTTAGGCCCAAGGATGCAAGCCAAACTACCAGCAGTGAAGCCTAACTGTGGCATTTGTTTGGCAAATTAGAGCCAAGATACCCCGACTTTGGCCGAAAAAGGCCAAGTTTCGGTCTACCTTGGCTTCTATAGGTTTTTGAAAGCCCCAAATTCCCAGACGAAAACAAACTTTGGCCCAAAGAACTGTGCTACCTAAAATGGCAACTGAGGTCTGTGCAACGCACTGTAGTGAAGCGTAAGGAGCCTCCCCCTTACGCAATCAGTTGCTCAAACACAGATGTCTCGAGCGGCCCTAAGTGCACAACCCACGGCACTAATGCAGCTTGGCGAGAAACATACAAAAGTAGCTAAAAAATGCGTATCATTTATGGATGTATTGGGCAAGTTCATGCGTCCTTATTCTCAACACGAGTAAATATTATCATAGACATTGCTTATAAACTGTGGCGAGATAATCCAAGAAGCTGCTGCATTCGGCTGGTCTCAATCCAAAAAGGCTCGATTCGTGGCGCGCCGTGGCAAACGCACAACTCACCATGACCTGTCCGTTGGGCTCCTTAGGTGGATCCCACTGGACCAACACTGTACTCGAGCTCAGGGTTCGAGCATGCAGGTTCCGAGGTGCACTACCAGGTTCTGAAACCACCGAGGAGAAGAAATCAATACAGTCCGATGTCCAGGAACTGCTCCACTTTTTCACCAAACAATCGGGAACCCAGAAAAAATGACATGCACAAGCTAAAAGGAAGGATTAGCTACTACCCCCAAACCAGTACAGATTAAAAAAAAAAAAAAAAAAAAAGTCATGTCCTAAAATGTCACAAGCAGAGACGAATGAAGTTATCTATGAAACCTCATAAACTTAAAAAAAAAAAAGAACTACTACAGCTTCATGCCATTTTGGAGAGAAAATGTCAAAGTAGACAGGTGACAGCAACTGAGCTAATTGGTAAAACGTAAAAAAATAAAGAGCACATGAAACACAAAGACGAGAGGATGAACAAACCACAGCAATGTAGTCTGTTAGCTTTCTCGTCTCTGTCCGTGATCTATGTGCCCTTTGATTTACCACGTCAGAGCAGCACTGGCAAGAGAATCTAGCTGCTTTCTTAGCTGTATAAAAATGTAGGTTGAACATCAAGCGTACCTCATCCTCACATCATTAAATAAACACACATACAAGAAGAAAGAGGCATCGCTCGGACAAGAAGAGATGAAAACGAGGTAGACAAGACGAAAAGTTTGTGCAAGTCAACCAGTCCTTCCAACAGTCCTTCCAACGAAAATCGGGAGTTTGAGAAACCAAAACAGATGATCCACTCCTAAAGGAAGATGGACCGCGGCCTCTTTACCAGTCACAGTCAGGTGCAAGTGTCTACTTCAACCGGCAGTCAACTCTACAGCAGTCCCGGCAGCTACTTCGGTGAACGGGGAAAAAAGGGTGCGCTCTTAAAGGGGTATTCACACGAGGGAGAAATCCCGGGGATTTCTCCCCGGCACGCGCATCCCACGACGAAAACGTCAGGCTTCTCGATGTGCAAGAGCCTCACGTTTTCATCTCGTGATGCGCGCGTGCCGGGGAGAAATCCCCGGGATTTCTCCCTCGTGTGAATACCCCTTAAGTAACAGAAAACAGGGAGGTGGTCTACTTGTATGCAATGCAAGGGAACTACATCCTACAAATGCTCGAGACATTTATTTATTATGGTTTTTTGGATAGTTGCAGCGAGCCCTTACCCGAAGTGAAGGCATGCAAGTAAGCATGAGCTCTTGCAAAAGCCAAGCTTTGGATAGGAAACATGTGGTTGGCGTAATGCCCCAAAGCCTCGTGCCTTGCAAAGTAATGCATATACAGTCGACTCTCATTAATTCAAACTTGCGGATAATTTAAACTAACATGCAGGTCCCATCCTATGCGTCTTTACGGGAGGAAACTCCTGACAATTCAAACTTTGCTTTATTCAAACTAATTTTCGGCCCACCTCGAGTTTGAATTAACAAGATTTGACTGTAATAAAAGGGTGACAGACTTTACAGCAAATCATGCGGGGTGCATAATAAAAAATCTAGGGGGTTTTCCTTTTCAAATCGAAGAATAATGCAATGCAGAAAGCTAAGCGCATGTCTTCCTTGCATGCAACTTGAACTTTCTGTGTGGCACAATTCAAGACAAGCAACCAAGGAAAATTTAAAAAAAAAATCAGATGGTGGGAAACTGAAATGCGGGTAAGCAAAGCGTGCAAATCAGGGGCTGCGTCTCGACTCAGGAACTCTCGAATTGGCAGAAGCGTCAACATGGAGAGCAATCTAGCTACCTTTTAGTACGATACAATCATCAACTGATTGATTACTGAAGATGGGGCCTAATTGAAACTTCCAGCATCGAAACTTCTAGCTGAAAAAAGGTTTCAGCAGAATGGAGGCTGCGGGCAAGAAGGACACTTCAGCCGACTTGAGACGCCACCGAATCGGCAACAGAAAGAGGGAAGAAGCGTCTCGGGAATGAGCGGCACACTTACTGCTCCCTCCAGCCGAATCCACTGAGGTTGGGGGGAGGGACAGTTTTAAGGGAGAAGAAAGAGAAGAGGGGGACACGAAGGGAAGGATGGAGCCGAGGGTAAGGGAAAAAAAGAGAACAACAGCACGGTGGTTATGATACACACACAGAAGCAGTGCGCTGCACGACACCAAGGACGGCAGCGGCGGCGGCAGCAGTGGTACACAGGGCTCTCTTTCGGGATGTCTATGTGTCTGCTGTGCTCTGAATACATGGTGCACGAGTGGAACTATGTGAAATTATGTCAAGAGGATTCTGTGCCTACACAAGTTTGAAAAGACAAAGATTAAAGCCTAAATAAAACGTCACAGAGAGTCAATGGAACTATAATGAAAGTGCTTTTACATCATAGACTTGGATTACAAAAAAATATTTAAGAAGTTTAAAATAAAAAAATGAATCAAATACAAACATAATAAGTGCTGTGCCTTCCTGACTGAAGTTTGACATGCCACCTCATTGTGAGCATCTTTAACTTCTTTGCATTTAGTTGGAGATGTTTAGATATTTCAGTAAATAAGACCACACTCTTAAAAGGAAATTCCAGTCAATATTTTTTAATTCGGGATTACGGCTGTTTTCAGCTAGAGCAGTGACTTTGAATTACAAAGTAAAATATTTGTTTTCTCGATATTTTGTGTAGTTTTATAAATATCACAGCTGAAAGTTTTGTTCCGGGGGTCTACGGCAAAACCAAAATTATATGCTAGAGGAATGGCAACACTAATCATTCGCCATACAGCCGCAACGTGACATCACAAGGGTGCTATGATGCGCAGTACAACCAATCAACTGCAGCTCCACCGTGACGTGACGCCACAAGGGTGCTGTGCCAGTGCTCAAAAGCCAACCTAACCTGCTTGTCACCCACTACAGAGCAGCTGGTCGCATCTTGAAAATCGGTTTTAGTGGAGTACACGGCTTTACTTTGACATACTAATATTTCACCTATGATCCTATTTCGTGGCAGCAAAGCGATACCAGTCATTTATTTCAATTTCGTTTTCGACCAGAGTTGCCCTTTAAGCAATTTTTAAATACAGAAGCACCTAAAAAAGTTACTGTATCTTTAGCTGGTTGGAACTGGTATGCTCCCAAGATAGTGAGTGAGTTTTCGTGACACGTTAGCTTAGAGAAACAACTCAGTCATGCACCCCTTAGTTACATGGTGATGGTGATGACTTAACTACATGGTGATGACTAGCGGGTGAGTTTCACTCAGAAACTAAGTTATGAAAAAGAAAGTCAAATAAGCGCATGCATGAGCCAGCTCGCACGAATTTAGCAGGAGCACTTGATGAGAAGGTATGTCTCAAGAAGATGCAATATGCATTGCAGCGTCACTCAATGAAAGTGGAAAAGACCACTGTTTGAGCAAAAACCTGCTGAACACTTGCGTGACTGAGTGAAGCCATCTTTGAACGCCAGTCGTCTTTTCACTCATACCTAACAGATACTGAGAGCACCTGCAGATTTTTTATGAAATTATTTCAGGGCTTCTAATCACATGCCGACACCTTTCAAAGAAAGGAAAACCATGAAATACATAATTTTAAGAGCAGCAATGCATCGAGGAATATTTCACAGCACAACAATAACGACAGCTATTCTGGGGACCACTGTTTAGTTTTGAGAATAATTTACAAAATAGTCAAAAATTACATACAAGGATACAAATAAAATCTCACACACAAAAAACCTCTCTACTACATGATTATCTTTGCCACATCAGTACCTTAAATGCTATGGTCCCAGCATTACACAGCAGAATTTCTCTTTACAGCAGAGTTAATTGTAATATGCTTAAAACAACAGTTCTGCATTCAAGTACTGATGCAGTATTTCCCTTTTAACTACCTGACTTTGGTAGAGGACCCCACTGCAGTTGTTTACATACCTTCGCAATAAAATGAAATCAAAGGATGCAGAGGGCACAGGGCAAGATGTTGGGCAGCTTCTCTGTCCCTCTGCAATCTACCATTATTAAAATACCGAGCATGCCCATGTCACACTAAGCACCCAGCCGTTACCTTTAAAAATTTCCAAAATAAGCTAACGAGATACAAGCCGCTCACCCCAGATTTCCGAGCCCACCTAAGCTCCTAATCACCTTTAGAACCGTAGTAAAAAAACGTACGACTCCTCACAGCGAGTTACTAATTTCACCAGTCATGCATTCAATTAAGATATATGTACGTGCCTCTTAGATCAGACTTACATTATTCTATCGAGAAGTACACTTTCCGAACGCCACAGACATTGTTTCTTCCTTTGACAACCAAACCTCGTAAGAACCACCTGGCACGGTGCACGAATAACGGGCAAAACTTCCCTTTTTTCTCAACATGACGAGTACAGCTGAAATGCTCCTCCGCATCGGCTGCCTCTCCAAACGCGCCGGTGCAAAGCGGCTAAGTCCAAAGCACACTTGCCGGACGACGCCCGATGCATACGTGCCTGTCCAAGGTGGCGAAGCTCGCCCCCATCACGTGCCCCTTTGTGTATTCGCTCTTGGACTGAACGAATGCCCTTCTCCCCTTTTTCGAGGTTCTCTCCAAACTGTGGGTGGGTGCTTGCTCGGTACTAGACGGCAGTAGCAACCAAGCCGCACTCTTCTGGCAGAGAAGCACACTACCACTGTAGTGCCTTGAACGCCGAACAGTGCGTTTATCGCATCCTAAAACGCAATCCCTCGATTTCCGTACTACGACGTCGTAGACGTGCCGCATTATCGCCAGCTGTACAGTCGCCGACCAATTTTTCGGACACCAATATTTCAGACTCGTTCGGTATTGTGGACCTAACGGAGGAATCGTGATTTACCCGACAGAAATTTTACATATTCAAAACCGACGTTTCGGACAGCTTGAAGTCTGAAAGTTTGACTTTTCGGACAAAATCGTGGCGAGCGATTGGCGAGAAAAACCACAGTGAAGCCGCCATTTTAGATTCGACGTTGGCTGCACATGGACTGACTTGATCTGGCAGCGCTACTTGAGTACTGCTAAGTCCTACCGCTCGATGACGCATGCTAGAACTTTATATTTCTCTAGTTGCACGTCATTATTGTCATCATTGTTACCCTTTTGCTTCGCTCGTTCGCCATTCTGTGGTCGCGGTCTTGCACATTTCATCTCGTCTCGGTGAATCGCGTTTCCGGACTACGCTGGCTCGAACGTCCTAACCTCACTCATTTTTCCACCGAGCTTTGCTACGAAGCGCGAAAAGTACTCAACCATAATGCTAGAAAAGAAGGCGGCGGTTCCCGAGCTAATAGAAAGTGGCCGAACGCAAGCGAAGGCGCAGCCTAAAGCAATGCGCTATAAACAGCTTTTTGAAGCCCGCTAAAACATAATAAAGGTAAGCTTATTATATGCCGAATTTTCGGACTGCTCCATTATTCGGACGTTTTTTCGGTCCCTGCAAAGCCCGCAAAATCGGTCGGCGATTGTACACGGCAGAAACACCCGTTATGGCGCAGGTCACTCTCCAGCTGGACGGTGCACGGAAGCTTCGACGGCCGGAAGTTGGGAAACCACGACGACGGCGACGCTTGTGTCTGCTAGTTCTTTTCATTGGCATTTCTACCACCAACCGCGGGGATCGCAACATCTGACAGCACCACGTGCCAGCTCCTGTGACGCCACCCGTTGCCACTCGAGAACCAAACTGAAACCAAACCTGACGTCGTGTTTGTACAACGTAAGGTTGGTCCTTACGTCGTACAATACATACAGTAAATACTACCTAGTTGTGAGTAGCGTTCTTTCCTATCTCTGTCTCTTTCTGGTGTTGTCTTTGCACTGCATTGTAATTATAAGGTTGGTCCGCTTTCGAGACGCAGCGACGCCGGTTTACGACGCAGAAGAGAAATTTAGCCAGTGCTGTGCTGCTGCTGGCTCGAGGTCTTCGACGTGCGTCATGCAGTTGTAGTATGCGACCGCATGCCGGTACGAAGCTCGTCCGTATCGAAATGGGCAGGGGCGGGGGAATCGGGTCCCGAGATTCCTGGGTTTCGCGGCGCGAGGTTCTGCTCCACGTGCTCTGAACTGTGGCATGCCAACGCGTTCAACCACCAATTTGACAACCGCCTTCGACGATAAACGCGCCGGCCGAAGACGCGCTCCAGGCAGCGTACTGCCGCACCCAGGGAACGGGTGCAGTGGTGTACCAACTTTTTTTTGAGTGGGGAGGCAAACCATGCCCCGGCCCCCCTCCCACCTCATAGCTGGGGGGTAGTGCCCTTGGTATCTCTTGGGCGCCGCCGGCCAGTATTTGTCCTGCCCAGTGGCGGCTGTTTCAAGGGAGGAAAAACACATGCCTTGCCCCCCCACTCTGAGAACTGAGGGGGGGGGGGGGGGGGTGTGCAAGCACCCACCCTGCCCCCCCGGTTGGTACGCCTATGAACGGGCGGTTCCAAAGAAGAACGGGCCAGCGCTTTGGGGCTCACCGGTCTCGCCGGTGGTGACCATGACGGGCACGCTGGGCGTGCCCCGGCCCAGGTCGTTGGTGGCCAGCACGTAGAACTCGTACTCCGTGTAGGGGCTCAGGTCCCGCACGTGGTGGAAGGGAGTGGTGATGCCACTCGTCTCACTGTAGTCCCGGTTAGACTGGCGCGGCTTGTACTGCACCACATAGTAGCGGATGTTGTCCGCCCCGGCGCCCTCGTAAGACCACGACAGGCGCACCGACGTGGCTGTCACGTCTGACACCACCAGGTTCGTCGGCGGATGCGGAAGGGCTGCGGGTGAAAAAGAGAAAAACCATCTAGCAGCACTGTCTTTCTCGAAGTGCTGTGCAACAGCCGTCACGAGAAACTTAAAGAGGAAATTTGCAGCACCATAAAAAGGGTTCCTCATTCCTTTCCCTTCCCCTCCCCCCAAACACTACGAGGGTTCTACAAGGTTGACCAAGGGCCCCATGCTACACGGTGGGACCAAGCAGAACCAAGGCAGCGGGACAACGTCGTCTGCTGCGATTGGTCAGCGCCGCGCCACTGACCAATCGCCACAGACGGCATTGTCCCAGTCCCTTGGTCCAGCTTGGTCCCACCGTGTGGCATAGTGCCCCCGGAGTTTTGACCCCAAAGAAATTGCTGAACAAGTGTATCACGATGAAACTGGCGGAAGACGCTAACATGATACTTCTCGGATATTCTATGGCCAGAATGCCGTATCTTAAACATGCGGATTAACACCAGCTGGTATCATGGTAGCACGCAATGTGCATAACTGCAGAGCAGTGGTGTACTATATACCTACTGTAAAATACCGAGCAAGCGCCCACTCAAAATTTGAAGGTAATAGCGAAAAAATATGGGTGGTGCATGTAAAGTCATCAATCTTACATACTGTAAATGACTTACTTTTTGTGGGCTCAATATTTTGCAATTTAGGTCAAAGCTAAAGCTTCGAAATAATTCGCAGGTTCTAATTTTTGCGAAGCGGTGGGATCTCAATATAGATTCCAATGTGTTTACATTTTACCAGAATAGTTCGCGGGACCTGTTTTTCGTGAATTGTAGGTGACTCGCACGTGAAAATTAGGTCCTTGCGAAAATTAAGTTGTTTACAGTGTGCATGCACTGTGCATGTTTTTTCAGATGCTTCAAATTTTGGATGTGGGCGCTTAGTGTGGAATGGGTGGATGCACAATATTCTACGGTACTACAATTTTGGGTGAATGAGAGAGTTAAACCAACTGAAACAAGACTGAAAACACAGTATGGAGAGAAAACAATGTTTCAGACAAGAGTGTACATTGTTTTGGCGAACAATGACGACCAAACGTTTGTCCAATTGCACTCGCACCGCTCAGCTTTTTGTATGCCGCAGGAATCGGGGGGGCCACCAAAAGGATGGTAGCGGTATCTGTAGGGTTTCCACCTTTTTTCAAAGAAAAAAAATGCATGTATATACAGCGTATAGGTCGACTCCGAATATAAGTGGACCGACCTCACCACGTGCCCCTCTTTCAACTTGCAAGGATGCTCTAGTTGCTGCCACGTGAAAGAAGAGCACATGCTGTCACTTGTCTCGTTTTTCTCTATTTTCACGACGCATCTTCAACACTCTAAAGTGCTATAAGTTGAAAGAACCAGTTCCAAAAAGATTAAGAGAGCTTCAGTACGCCAGCTAACATTCAGCGACGAGACTCGGCCAAGCTGCTCGGCCAAGGCTGACGACGAGAATGAGATCCTGAAGACTCGTAATTCTGAATCCACAACTCCGAACACGATGTCAAAATTATCCGACGGGGTAGCTGAGACAATGTTCCCAAACGCAAACGGCGCGAAAGACCCGTGTTTCGCGTTGTTTCTACGTCGCAGAGCAGCACGTTGCCCCAAACATAAACAGCGCCACGTTTTGTAAAACAGCGTGGCGGCCTTTTGTTTTGCTGCCGAGACAACGGAACGAAATGGCCGGCTCGGGACGCACCTTGCACGAGCACTTGGGAGACGTGCTCGATGCTCCCCAGAGAAGAGGCCGCCACGCAGGTGTAGTTTGCGGACTCCTTGATGTTCTCCAGCACGAGGACATTGCGTCCCACGGGCACGTCGCTCTCCGGCGTCAGGTCCACGTGCCCCTGGCGCCACTTGACGTACGGCATTGGAGAGCCCACCGCCACGCAGGTCAGGTTCAGGGTCGCCCCGGGGGTGACCTCGTACGACGCCTCGGGCGGGATGGAGAAGTAGGGCGGCACGCGGCGCACTGGATGCCCGAGGAAAGAGGGGAAAGACCCTTCGTTGAGACCTCGTAAAAATGCGCTGGTTGTGCGAGACCGCTTAGGGTAGTGCCTCCGAAACTCTGGCACCCTGCGACGCATCAAAAATATCAAATATGCCATGACGAACCGCCCTCCCCGACGGCTTTTTTTACGATGCCCAAGCTTTTCTTTTTGTGTGCACGAATAATAAAGCCAGAAATTGAAGTGGAAATTTTATTCGAAAGGTAAAATAGCCCAGGGTACGCCAGCTGGGCTAGAAACTGTTGCAAAAACAAAACAAGAATGAGCACAAACATGAATGACTGCTCCTAATGACAAAAGAGGACTTGTTTGTTTGAACGCAGTTTCTCTAGACGAGGGCGGAGTTTGGACGACACCAGAACTCTTATTTCTGGCTCGATGTTGAGCTGCGGCCTGTACTTTGTTTTCGTCGACGCCACTATTAAGACGAGGGAAGTGATGCTTCGTTAAAATGAAATAAAAAGAGTGCTGGTTATGCGTATAGCATAGGGTTTTTTATGTTACCATTAGAATAAAAGATATTTTGGCATTTCAGTGTAAATTACACGCCGCATAAAGCTACGCTATTTTCTTTACAAAGGAGAAAAACATTATCTCCTTAGCAGAAGGTGATATGCTGCTTCGTGCAGTAATCCTAAAAGCACAATATAGACCCTTTTTTCTAATAGCGTCGTAAGGAGGCGCTGTTGCTTTTCACATACCCACGAACTTCCTTCCGGTCAAGTGAAAGGACAAACAATCCCCACCATAGCACCGCTTCTTGAAATGTTCGTGAAATATTTTATGACCCATTTTCCAGGTGGCTAGCTAACGGATGGGTTAGCAAGAAATTTGTTGGAAATTTTTTAATACTCCGTAAGGCAACCGGTCCCCCCTTTTACGTTGAATAGCACAACAGGGGGACTTCGCTAAATCTCCAACTTTGCGGTTTCTGCAGAACTTCGTCATCCCAGGAATTTTGACATCAACAGGCTCGGAAGACGCGCCAAACAGAGCGATCAGAAGTCTTTTGGGAGGCAAGAGATGGCCTGTGTTTGTAAACACAAAAAAGGGTCTATTGAAATCAATGCAAGTACAAGCACCGATCATATTACTGATGTAGAATGACAAGAAGTGCCAGAAATGAAGCAGTGCACTCTTTCTCAGAATCCTTAGCCAGTCTGACATAAGTGGATGTCTGGTCGTCCCCTCACCGCGGACAAAGAGTGTCGCCATGGGCGAGATGGCAGTGCCCACGCTGTTTTCGGCGATGCACTCATAGTTCCCTTGGTCTTCCTCCTGTGCATCGAAGATCTGCAGGGAGCCTGGGGAGGGGAAAACGGAAGGGAACAATTGGTCAACGTAAGACAACGCCTCGGTAATATAGGTGGCACTCCAAAAACGTCTCCGACCACGCGTTTGGCATCCTACAACGCGCATGCATCTGGATTGGTGACAGAGTGGCAACGAAGTATGTCACGGAAGCAGATGGTCCATCCCACCGGAAATTGCCGCCTTGACGGTTGGCTGTACGAGTTCCGACGAAGAAGGCAAGCGGGTGCAACATCCGCTGTTGTGCCACTGCTAGAATAGACCCCTTCACGAATTCAGCTTAATCTGGTGGCTAAAATGGAAGTTTAACCTTTACCGTATTAATGGCGACAGTGGAGCCTGTAAGTCTGGAGCATTTTAATTGGGCGCCGTCACTTTCGCGAGTCGACGGCAAACGATAATGTGCGCTTCACTCACTGTACATATATATATATTTTTTCTCAATCTCTTTCAGTGTCGATGGCAAAAAAGGTGCAACCGGTGGGAACGAATCACCAATTCTCACATAGACGCCTCGATAAAGTATAGTATACATCGAGGGGCTTTGAAGCCGATTGTGTGCTACTAACAGATTGACCGGGCCCAAGGTAGAAATGAGCGCAGTTCTTGCATCCAATTCCTCCTTTGCGTCGAGCTAACCTCTCGAACGTATAGGACTGGAATCGTCTACTTAGGAGCGCCTTCGAGTTCTTCTCTCATCGGTAAACAGGAGGCCACCATTAGTATAGAACATATTCCATTTTCAGATGATGATAGTATCAAGGAGGCCAGACTGAATTTCGAAAAGGGGCCAGAAACAGCACGAGACAGTCAAGAAGGAACAAGTCAAAAATTAAGGGACCAAAAATAAAAACTTAGTAAACGTGCCAGTTAGAGATGCCTTCTAGGCACCGCAGTAACATCGACCTCGTATCACTCAAATTATCCAAGCGCCTCTCTCAACAGCTACTAGTTCGTCAAAGAAATCGCACTACTCTTTATCTTCGTAACTTTGCTGGGCAAGTTGGTGATTGATGCAAGGCGAAACGAAAACAGAGTAAAAGAAGAAACAAAGGATGAGTACAAGTAAACAAACCGGGCATTCTTTCTTTCCTTCTTCTACTAATTGCAAAAAAAAGAAGATAACATGTCAGGTTACAATGCACACTAGGTACATTTCAAAACTTGCAAACTCCTAGTTGAGCAATACCATATTTCCCCGCCTATAGGTCATATCGTGGTACAAGTCGCGTCCCATGTACACGGCCATTTTCGCAAAAAAAGAATTGGTACAAGTTGCGCATTGTCCACGCTTATAAAAAAAAAAAAGAAAAAAAGAATATAAGTTGCGACATTATATAAGATAATGAAAATTTCAGGAAAAAGGTGTGGCGTGTGCACTGAAGAGATATGGTACTTCAAGGAAAACTTTAATTACTCCACAGAACTGAGGTGAAATCTGCATTGTCTAGACGCAACACGTTTGTCGCTTAAAAGCCGAAGGTGTGCAGGGCAACGATGCGTTCAGACAGCTCTCGGGAGCGAGAGGAAGGACGGGGGAGGAGTGGGTGCTCACCGCCGGAAGCCAGCGAGTATCTGGGGTTGGACATGTCGACGGGCACGTCGTTGCGGAGCCAAGAGAGCCTGGGCTCGGGCTCCCCCTCCGCCTTGCAGGGCAGCAGGGCGCTCCGATTACGCTCCACCCCTTGCAGGTTGGGCAGCAGCTTGAACTGCGGGAACCCCGGGGGGACCTGGTTCTCTGCGGGAAAGATGGCGGCCGCTTCGTTCATTTGCCCCAAAGACTCTGGGACAACTTTCTACGAAGGCAAAGCTATGCGTGCACGTGAGCTCGCACACCTTGAGCGCGGTCAAGGCTGTGCACGCGCGCTTTTCACTTCTTTTGAAATGCCACAGAAAGGTGACTTCGAATGCGGTAATGCATTACTTGAGGGAAAAAAAAAAGAGTGGGGGTAATTGTAACATATATATCTCAAGACGTATTAACCGACCAAAAAGCTTTGCCACTTCCCGAGTTTTCGCAGTAGTCAGATGCTCCGGGACCTTAGGTGGCTCTGATACAACAAACAGATTATTTATTGTTCTACGCGAACTGTCACACGGATTCTCAAAATGGGTCCCCGGAACACATTGCACTGCCCTTTTAACCCCTTAACAGTCAAGGTTTTTGCACAAAAGATGTAGTCGGGTTTTGCTTCCAAAGAAATAGCATAAAGAAAAGGTCAATGCACAGGTTTTAACGCGATAGCGTTTAGGAGCTCGTATCACACAAAATCCGGCATCGGCATCGGTGGGACCATAAAATCCCATAATGCAGCGTGCACAGCCACGTGTGACGCCACGTGTGACGCCACGTGTGACGTCACATGTGGCTGTGGTGTCATGACCCCATCGACCCGCCAAACTTAGCAGAAAATTTTCCCGCCAAGTTTAGAGAAAAATTCTTCCTTTCAAATTTAGCGGAAAATTTTCTATATGAGAAGGCTCCGTGAACGGGCCCCGATAATGCTATCGTTTTCCACTCTTAAAGGCTAGCTGAAGTGCACCCAGAGTTTTTCTCTTAGTTACATCTAGCGGGAGCAACTACAGTGCTTGCAAGCTGTTTGCGTTTAGAGGCATCAAATAGAAATTTCGAGGGAGAAATGTGGTCACCCTTTTTTATTTGGAGAAAGGTGACCACTTTTCTCCTCTATCAAACAATGAGCTCTCATCCTCTGAATTCAATGCTGAGACGCACTAAAAGTTTGAACGGTCATAGCCAGCCCTCCAATTGTAACTACCACCAGACCCGCCAACATGCGAAGGGACCATATGGCGCGTATCACGTGCGTAGAGCGCCTAATTTGGAACTATAAATACACCAGCAAAGCAGAACACCGTGCGAATATAATGTTTATAGCTCGCCAAACACATAACAAACAGCAACATTGCCCCGTGTGTGCACAGTCTCGCGTTGAGGCAGGCATTTTCAAACATGTAATCACCACCGTACAGGTGCGGCAATGATTGTCGAAGGGTTAAAAGAGGAAGAGGCCCACGGGCGACTCACCCTCGAGCACGGTGAGCACGAACAGGGCCCGGACCGGTTCACCGACACCATTCTCGGCGAGGCATTCGTAGGTGGCGTTGTCCTTCCCCGTGCGGACAGGATCGATGCGCAGCACCGAGCCCCCGGGCATCTCGACCACCGTGTAGCGGTTGGTGGACACTCGCTTGCCATTCTTGCGCCACTCGATCTGAGGGCGCGGGTTGCCCACCGCCGTGCACACAAACACCGCCACCCGCCCAGTCACCACCGTCTGGTCCCGGGGGAAGATGACGATGCTCGGAGCATCTGCGTCGTGAGAGAGGGGAGGGGGCGTCAAGAAAACGCGGATGCCTTGTCATTGGCAAGATAGCGGCACGCTATACTTCATTTCAATGTAACTTGGCAACAAGGGGGGTCAAAACGGGAACTTGTCAAGATGGAAGCTCGTGCGAGCTGGCGACTGACAGTGGCAGCAGCGCAAAAAGACTACAAAAAAAGTCGGACACACACAGGAGGACAAAAAAGGCATTACCTGGCAAAGAATTGTACTACTTGGCAAAAGGGCCAATGTGAAGTGCATATATTTCACAGGTGTTTTTTTCGTTTTCTTTCTATCATGATATTGCTTCTTGCAAAGATGTAGGAGAAACGCATGAGTTGTAAGTCAGTGCCCTTGCTCGTGCTTCCTACTTTTCTTACCTTGTCTTTTTGAACCGCTAAGAACACAGGAGGTGAGCATGACAAACTGTAAGCATCAACATCAGTGGTCTTGACAGAAGGAACAACAAAGAGCGATAGAAGACCGGAGAAAGAAAGCACGCAAATGGTCCGGTATTTTGGTTTTGTGCCACGATGCATTCAAGTTGTTCAATTGATTGTCAGCTTTAGTTTTCCTTTAGAGCAGTGGTTCTCGACCTCCAATGTTTTGGGGGTCGATGGGCGACCCCACCCACCATTGTGGGAGAGTGTTGGAAGATCACAAAGGGAGAAGGGCAAATAAAGAAAACCAAATGTGTGCTAACCAAATCTGAAGCCCTGTTATGAAGAGTTGAGTAATCAACCCTATTTACATGGTGCACATTGTAATGTTTTTCTAGCATTGTAAACCAGTCAGCACCAAAAAAAAAAAAAAACAAGAAAGTTACCGCTTGGCCCGATTGATGGATGAGGGCCTTGGGGACCCTACGAACGCCTTCAGGGACATCAAAGGGCTCGCAGACGCCCATATGAGAACCACTGCTTTAAAGCATGCAAGGTATGGCCTTCAAAATGAAGATAAAAAAAACTAGGCACCGTACGTGCAGGTAATATTTTGCTGCTGTTCTGTTTATTAAAGGTTTGTCAGCAATCTGGGGCCCGCAATGCCTGCTTCTGTGCCTTGCCGTTCCGAGGTTGCCGAAAAACATGGAAAATGGCAGACCTTTTCCTCTAGATCCTTTAGATGGACTCTATGCTTGGCAAAGAGCAAACTCTTCAGCACCACTGCACCAATCAGAGCGAAGAAGGGACTAATGTGACAGCTGTCCATACAAGCAGTGTGATCCACTGATATGCTATCACATGTTTCACTCAAATGCACCGATTGGCTCATCACTATGGCCGGTCTTGGTTATTTGCCAAGTTATGCTGAAATGAGGTATAAGTGAACACTTAGATTGCACTTTCATAAAATGAAATCATACACCTTGGATGGTATGCCTAAAGGATATTTCTACCTTACTACATTTGGTGACAAGTGAAGAAGGTAGGGCAAGGGAAAGGAATGTGGGAGGGCAGGAAATGGACACAGCGCTGGTGAGGGGAAAAGGAAACACCCTCCCCTTGCCAGCGTTGCGTCCACTTCCTCCTCTCCCATCTTCCTTTCCCTCGCCCTACCTTCTTAACCTGCAACATACTACAATTGTATATTAAAAATATACTCCAAGTATGCACACCCTCTTTTATAGAGAGGGATGATAGCAGCAGCAGAGCTGCACCGCCAAAAATCATAAGTATGTCAAAGGTATACATTAAGAACATACCTTAGATATTGGGAGTGTATTGCAGTGCACTAAAAACATACAAAGCTTTTTTTGTTGTTGTTGCATAAAAGTATACTTTCAGTGTATTCCTTTCTTGCCAAAGGTCACTAGACCTTTTTGTTCACCCAGACCAGCTGCAAGTAAGCAGTAGATCTGCAATTACTGACTGCTTGGTAAACGCTGTGGATGTCTTTGTGTGCCCCCTCATTTATGGAAGACAGAAGTATTTCAAGGACACCATAAAAGGTTGGACCAAAAATATCCACTGATCAAACAAAATGAAATTGGATCCTGGTCTCGTTTGAAATACTACTAGGCATGCTGTTCCCAATATTATGAGATAAGACACAAAATCATCTCGTTTTGTCTTGATCTCATAAAACTTTCTCATAAAACTTGCTCAAAGCACTGCTGCCTGACACACAAGGCTATTTGTCCAGGTCAATGAATTGTAAAAAAAAATCTGTAAGATCGGCTTCGTTCTAAAAGAACTCCCATTTTTCGCTGGACACATGTTTATACTAGGCATTTATTTGCCACGATGGACGATACCACAGTCTGCTTATGAAGGATTCATCCTCGATAAACTCGCGTAAAACAAATTCATGCAAAGTCATGGATTTGACACGAATCATGTGTTGACATGCTGGATTTTCTGGGAATAGCAGTTGGCATGACCTGTCTGTGTCCCCTTGGCCTTATTCATTACAACAAAAAGAAGAGATATGAGCACCGTCAGTCTCAAACAGTTTACAGAAACACTTTTTTCAGTTTCAGAAGCATGCATTTTCAATTCACGGGGCTTCTTATACATCCTGCATAAATAAAAAGAAAATCCTTTTTTGGGAAATTAGTTGCCGAGCTAATAGATGGTGTTCCAAATGTCCCAGTAAATGCCCAAGGGCTTATGCAGGTCACCAGGTATTTAACAATAGTAACACTAGCACAATCATATTTTACGCAAAAATTCTTATTGAAAGGGGAAGCATTAGCTTAACGGTAATATTTCTTTTATTAGCATTGAGCAGCTTAAGTATAGATTAGTATTTATTTCTTAAAAAAGAACTCCCTGAAAATGCTTCAGATCAAAGTCAAAATTCCTGAGGCAGCGGGTTTCCGGATGTCTGCATTTTACACCAAACTTTTAAAAGTAACTTAAAATGGTGACATACATTATTGCTACTTACATTTGCAAAAGCATTCACTTGTAAGGTGTTCACCTCAGAACATACGTTTACACATTACCAAGGCCAAACTGGTGTGGTTTCTTGTGTGGTTGGATATGTTTTCTAGCATTGTTTCTCCCCATAGCCCTGTTGATTTGCAACAAGATATTTTTAAGAAATAAATATGAGCAACAAAACTTTCTGACCCCTTCCCATTTGCTATCAGTCTATTGACTTGTTTCAGCAGAAAATATTTGATCAAGTCTGAATTACTGCATCAAACACAGGTTCCGCCACAAAACATTTTATCAAGTGTGGTAGATTTTGGCCCTGGCTTTATGAGAATGAGGCCGACAAGCTAGGGGGGTTTTCTTGGCTGATTTGGAGCGGTTATGGAGCACCTTTTTTTTTTGGTATCTTCTTGGGTGTGCATCTACAGCAGTGCAGACACAAGAATAGAGCATGTATAAACCACTCCAAATCCGCCAAGGGAATTCCACATTAGACAGTTCTGCTAGCACAATAGACAAGGAACATGCTGGTCTGGTGTTTTTTCTGTGGGCCTAGACCACTGGCAATAGAAAGTCACCAATCTGTTGATAAGTGAGAGAAACTAGTGAAATGAATCTCTCAGGCTCGAACATTAATTACCACATGAACGATGGCTCCCTAGAGTGCCGAAACGTTTATACAAAAAGAGTCTGACCATTTGTTAAAACGTAGATTGATAAACCATGGCGGGGCAGTTTCACTAAATGGAACGCGAATCCCCCAAGACAAACGCCGTGATCACATGCAACCAAAGCAGTAGTGCAATTAATACCAAAAAACCAGTGCAAAAACTAGTGCGCTGGAAAACTTTTAAGCTGCATTCCAAACTACAGCAATGAAGAACTACAGGTTACATGACAGGTGCAAATACCCCACCCCAATAGCCGACATCTGTTACTAAACACACGGGATTCAAATATGGCTCGACGCTGCAAGGCGTTTGACACTAGTAGTCTCGTAGGGCATTCTTAAGAGCACCTATTTAAACCTGTACCCCAAACCTTCGGTGAAAGGTAAGTCCCTTTAAATCTCTCACGTGCGGGCGGCAGCTTCACCGAACCGCGCAGACCTCATGCTTATCTCTGAAGTTGCCCAGCGCATCTTGCAAACATTTGGAAGTAATAGCAAGCGCGATTCCTGATACGACCCGCTTTGTTTGCTTGGCAAACTTTCCGAGTCCAGAGGCCATTCCCCCGACAAACATTCTTCGAAGGCGGACAGGGCGTGGAACTTCAAAAACACCATCAACATGGCGTAGCCCTCGCAAAGACTTCAGAACATTCGTCCACATTCGCGACCTCCCCCGAACTACGCTTCCTCTTAGCGAAGCGAATTCTCGCGATCATTTCGTATCAAAAACGCGTCAGATCGCATTTAGCAAGCGCGTGCCCACGTTTGTGCATTCCAAATCGACTTTGCTTCTTTTTTTTCTTTTTCCTTCGTCGCTCAACTTTGGTTTTAAAAGTTGCAACGCGAAACGTGCACGGCAGCAAGAACGCGTACGTGGGTCACAGGAGACAAGAGGGGCTAGCGTGCACGTTTTGTGATCGAGGGTTCGATCTGCATATTATTGCTCCGGGACCAACCTTCGCTGGGAAGCAGAGCGGTGGCAACATGCAGGGAGAACAGAGCTTGCAGAAGATGCCACAGCATAGCGATCGCTGTTCCGCCGCATCCGGCATTCACATCAAGAGCGCACTTGCGATCTCACACTGCTACCGCACATTTCGAACATGGGGACCCCTAAACGTGTCTCAACTATTCACATCTTTGCCGGCTAACGTAGCTCGCACCACAGCCCCTCGCTGGCGGCAGGCATTCGAGATAAGGCATATGCCTAACGCCAACGCTTGACGGGCGGCTCGCTGCTAGCTTTTTCGTTTTGGTCTTTTCGACTGCTTTTTGCCCGCTTCGAGCGAGCGAATGAGCGGAGTGATACATCGAACTGAAAGAAAGTGCCACTCGTGGTTTATCAATACAGTGTCATTCTTATAGATTAGTAAGTAACACATTTCAGCAAATGAGTTTTAATTAAAAAAATTAGCGCGTTAAACAAGCGACCTTAGTCGATCCGAAATCGGCACTAGACTTTCAGTCGCAGGAATCGATAGCGAAAGCCGGTGAGTGACGTCAGCCGCCAAGTTGCCAGACGAGATTGAAAAAAAAAAGACTTGCAGGGTTGTCGGACGAAAAGAGCCGAGCGCGCTCCGCCGCTCTACACTATCCAGACTCCCTCCCACGCGATGAAAGCAATCAATAACACTGTCACGCCTAGGGTTCTTTTGGGCGTGTTGTGTCGCCGGTGTAGCAGTGCATATTTGATGGCGGTCGCTTCAGTGCGCCGTAATTGCTCCCCTCGCCCGTCTATTTTATTCTTGTTCGCAGCTCGTAAAGTGTCTCCCCCCGCACCGTCTTTAATTTTCCAACGGTTTTGGAGCGTCCGTCTCTGCAGTCGCTTCAGAAATTCCCGCTCTCTCTACCTCTTTCCCGTTTCGGGAAGAAAGTGAAGAGCTGCTGCTCGAGCAACATTGGCTTGAAGACCCGGGCCCGGATCAAGCCAAGGTTAGGAGCAGAGGTCATCGTGGTCAAGGAGTCAGGCTTGTTTCCCTGATCAGACGACTTTTATAACGTTATAAATAAAATTCCGTGTTTCCGGAGTTTATTTCTCGTGAAATTGGGAGGGTGTTTTTCGGAATTTCTTTTTCGCTGGGGATGCGGTGTTTTATTGGAGTTTATTTTGTTGGATTCCCAATTCTTTGAACTTTAGAGTTTATTTTACTGCGTAAAAATTTTAAAATTCAAAAACAAATTAGATAAAGACCGGGTACCATGACCCGTTGTCCAGAAGGAACCTCGGCGTGCTAAAAAGCAAACCTCTTTTTGTCAGTAGTTCTAAATTTCGAAGGAAACTGAAGTGGAATATCCTCAGGACCACTGACCTTGTGCCTTTATAAAGTTGAGTTGTAAAACTCCGTTTGCTTGATTTTTTTTTTCTTCTGATTCCTTTGCAGCTGTGACCTCAAAATTTGGAGTTTTTCGGATAAATCCGAATTGACTGAAAATTTACCGGCGAGTGTTTTTTTTTTTATCCGAAAACACGGAACGGTGCTTATATATCAAAATGCAAAGAATGTACATAAAAAAAAAGAGCATAACGCACCGCCTCTTGGAAAAACGTCTAAACCCCCCCCCCCCCCCCCCCCCCCCCCGCCCCCTCTAGCGACGCCACTGCAGTGCACTACTGCCGGGGCAAGGCCATTATGACATCAACCAACAGGCCTGGCTTGAGCCATTTAACGCGTTTCACACCCCGATCCAAATCCGCGGAGATTATATTTTATAAGCCACGTGCAGCAGGAGTTCCCCTTAAAAGGCTTTATACACCTACATAAAGATTAAAGTTCATGCCCTTGCAGGTCCTGTGGCAGGACTGACGTCTTCTCATTTCCCACGATAAAGTGTACACCATTTTTTTTTTTCCTTTTTTTTAGTTTCGTGGCTGCGTTTAACTTAATACACAAATTGAATCCGTAAAAAAAAAAAAAAAAAAAAAAAAAAAAGCGCTTTACAGGTTATGCGTGATTTTCAAAAATATTTGCCTTGGCTGTCAAATTTCAGCTAAGGATTTGTGTCCCGTCTAGGGTTACCAACTCTTGAGTAAAAGAAGTCGGGAGAGAGAGGAGGTAGGGTGGCTGCTAGACATTCAAGATACCTGCAGAGTCGCGCTCGCATATTCGACAAATCGCTAAAACTCCCCTCAGTCAATGGTCCCCTGTTTCAGTTCACTGCCCCGCGGACGTCGCTCTTTACGAGCTTCTTGGCCTGTCCGAAGTTTGCGTATAGCCTGCGGGAGTCGCACAAATTATTTACCTGGGACCCAAATTCGCCTATCCGGGACACCATATACACTGTCCCGACTAGGACAAGTCGGGACCCGGGACTCTGTATAGGAAAGCTAGGGACAGATTCAGTCCCGCAATATTCGGGACTATTTATTTGGGAACAATTCCTAGGACTCCCGTCGTCAAAATACGCCATAGCTGAAGAGATACCGAAACCTATAAGACGCAAAAGAGCGACGAAGTTCAACCCGGGAGGGCGACGTCGACTCCACGGTGGACTCGGGCAGCGAGGCAACGCGAACCAGTCTGTCAGCGTCACGTTATCTACAAAAGACAGTCCGCAGATGCTGCCTGATGAGGGGCATTCTTGTACGTAGGGTTTTCTCGCATTGGGTCACACAAAAACTGCTTCAATATGGCGGACTCGATCCAGTGACCCTATCCGACTCTTGACAGGCCTGACTTCGCCATTGAATTGTGCGGAGGTGAATTTCGTTTGTCTCACGTCCAACGGTCTGATATAGAATTGAACAACGGGCAACAAATCTACAATTCAAATCAGCCAGATAAAGCAAATATACTTGTAAAAAATATTTAGCGGGTTTTAGGAAATTAGATTGCTAATTTCCATTCATACCGCAACGTCCACCGCGGTTTGAATTTGTCGTCCCGAAGGAACCGTTCTTTACCCCGAGATTTTTTTTTTTTTTTGGTTATACATCTTTCAAAGATATAATCGCGATTCTTTGCGAATCAGAACGTAAATTAAGTAAGATTAGTAGCGTCGTGTAATCTCACGCTCGTCTTTCCAAATTTAATATTAAACTGTCCTTTAATGAAATAAAGACTCGTTAGGACACAATCAAGTCCCGTAGCCGAAACTGTGCGCACACCTGCTGCTAACAAAATTTAAGAACGCGCGGAGTTTCGCGAGAGATAATTAACTTCGCCATTGAGTATTCTTTTTCTTCGCCAAAAACATAAAAGAAAAACACGAATTTACGAGAAAAGAAAAAAAAAGAAAACGAAATCAGAGCTTCATTATTTCGCCGAGCAGAATTAGAGGACAAAGCCAGTCCTCTCGACGAACCCGAATTGTGACAGAATTATTAAGAACAAAGCTTCCCGGAGTTTTCAGGAACACCGTGCTCCCGGCCCGAAAAGATTAGAGAATGGACTATATAGAGCCCGCATGCGCGAAGTCGCAGTATAATTGAATGCGACAAATCTCTCCGAGTCGGGTCGTCATGCCTCGCTACTTTGTGATTCAATTCCCGGTGCATTTAGGCCGCCCAGAAGAAAATAAAAACAATTAAAAAATGCGAGGCGAGGGTACAATGGAAGTTGCATAAAATGCCGAAACTGAGAAAAGAGAAAAATAATAGAACATAATATATAAGAACGTTTACAGAAGAGACCGTAGTCCCCAACTGCAAATAGGCTATGGTTAAATAAATTTACAAATTAAGCGACAAAAAAGAAAAAAGAAAAAAAAAAAGAAGAAGAAAACTTTTAGCCTTTTTATTTTGGTGAAGAAGGAAGACCAGCGAAGCTGTACTACGGTGGGACGACCTCAAGGTCGACTTCTAGGACGACCTCTAGGACGACGCCTAGATAAATTAAACCTTTCCACTCTGAAAACCGAAGTGGAAAGGATGGAAAGGTAGCCGCCATCATTGAGCGATGGCGGCAACCAATAACCGGCAAGCAGGTTATCTGGTTGCCACCGACGCTCACAGATGGCGGTAGCTGTCCAGAGTTTCGTGTCGACATTTATTTGGTGACGGACACGAAACTGGGGAAACTAGCCCTTAACAACTCCGCTGTAAAAAAAAAAAAGGAAAAGTTATTTTACTTAAACCCCAGAAATGCTGCGAACTGTGAGGTCACTATAGTAGAATTGCAGCAATATGGATAGGGATCATTTCCAACGTTCTTTTGAAACTCATTGCTTATAAATAGGGTTTTGTGCAAAAAAAAAAGAAAGAAAATCCTGATTTTTTTAGCCAAATAATGTTGATTTTATTTATATAAATCAGAATAATTTGTTTTAAATCACTACAGCTAGGAAATAGTGATCATTGTATCACAGGACGTATTCCCACACCTACCTGATTGATCGATCAATCGGTCCGATCACTGAAAGCAATGCGGAAGACTAAACGAATGCAACCCAAAGTACAAAGCCACACTAAACAAAAACAGCTTGATTTCCAGCTAGTTAAGACGCTTTATTTGTTTTTACTTTCGCGTTCTGATCTGCTCGTAATATAATGTTACGTGAAACAAAGTCTACGCTAGAAAGAAAGCCCAACGCTCTGGTCTGCTCAGAAGAGCACTGCATGCCTTTTGCTCGCGTTCACACCATGGAGATAGGAAGATCCTGGAGGCGAAATGACGTAATCGGAGGTGGAGCCAGAAGTGCGGAGGGACACACCCCCAACGACGATCAAAACCCAGAGACGCTATTGGACGAAAAGGAGAGCTCTCTCCTTTTCGTCCAATAGCGTCCAATATTTTCGTCCTTTTCGTCCAATATTGTAACCGAATCAAGGACAGATACTTTCACGTACTATAAGGGGAAATAAAGTTTGTGTCAGCTCACGAGCCTTACAAACGCAAGCTCCTCGCCTTGAAACATGTCTCGACTGCACTGACACACGTAAACAGCCAGAGTGTCAACCAAAGAAATCGCCTGACAAGGCCGCAATGCTGGAGCTTTTACGTCACCTATCGGAGGCCTGCGCGAGTCGCTGATTGGACGCGAGTCCCAGCCGAACGCTGACGCGGCGCTCGCGTCCAATGGGAGTCTCCCACGCGGTAGCTGAAGTAGAAGAAACAAGCACCGCGGTGTCCACCCTGCGAATGTGATTTCTCCTCTGCACACGCATGCATGGGGTGAAGCGAACTCAACGAAGCCTTCCAGAGTTCAGGAAAACTTCCTCGCAAGATGGCACGATTTGGGATCCTTTATAGCAGAATTTTTTTTTTTGGGTGGGCGTGATGGTGCAGGTTTTAGAAATGAAATCAAAATGGCGGCGTATAGCGGCAGATTGAAGATGTCATGTTCTTCCGTATGTTAGTCGCAACTTCTAAAGTGTTATCAGGTTGATGGAGGATTTGAAGTATCGCGCGAGCAAGCAAACTTTGTGGGCAGGAAAGAGCGCGCTAGCTCGGCGTTCTTGCGGACGCTTTTCCCGGATCTAGCGAGCGTCTCGGCGAGGGCTTGTTTCGGCTCAAACAGCAGCGCCTTTGCAAACGTTTTCTGGAATCTTGTGAAGCAGTTGATCCTACGCAAAGGAAAGTTAGCAACCAGTGCGTTTGTTAAAGTTCACATCCCCGCTCCTTTTCGTTTTGTATAAGTATATTAAGCGCGGCCGCTTTCCCTCGTTTAGAGTGGCTTTTTTACGCGTTTTCTTCTTCTTCTTTTTTTTTTTGGGGGGGGGGGGGGGGGGACTGACCATCGTTTATTCATATGAATTTGTGTTGTAACTCGGTGTAACGTAGCGTGCAACACAACTCGCCCGAGCACATAATCATGGCTGTCTTTAGCGATTATACAGGTTAAAGGTTAAATGTCGAAAACCAAGTAATTTTCACTGTCCAAGTTCATCTTGCACAAAAGCCGAAGTCGAGCAGACTTCGAACAAAGGTCTCCTTTTTGTGTCGGGAAGGACGAAAAAAAAAACCGTCGATGACGTTTTTGCGCAAACTGTGTTGCGGATCTGTGTATCATTCCACCCTTCAGTTTAATAAATAAATGCCCGAGACATCCCCGTACCAACTAGGGATAACCGAGGGACTCCTTCAGAAGCCCTCGAGGATTACCCTGTCTGCAACTAGCGCGCTACGCCGTCTCTATCCAAAACCGCACGGAAGACAAGGCTACCACCTTTCCGCCCCTGACGTCATCACTAGTGGGCCAGTAGCGCGACGCGCAGCGTTTCACTGCGCGCGCGACGCTAGGACGCAGCGACACCAAGACGGACGCGCCTGCCGCTTTGAAGCGTCTCTCGTCGACCTTCAGCGTGCTTGCTGCTTGGGGCGTATTGGGGCCCACCAATGATGACGTCATTGGCAGGCCTTGTCTTTTAAGTGGTATTGCTCTATCGCTCCAAGCCAGACGGCCCGAAGGAGCCGGATTTCAGGTTTGGTTTCCCCACTCTCTAATGCCCTTTAATCCCAGGCTCATTCCTTTTGGTCTCTCCCAATTTTTCATTTTTGTTTTATGCATTTATTTATTTTTACGGGAAAAAAAAAAAAAAAAAAAAAAAAAAAAGAAAATTTGAGCGGCGGTGAAATGATGTGCCTGCGCACGATCCTCCGGGAAATTATCGATATTGATTTTTGTATCGTGTTTTGAGTTTGCCCTACAGAGCTGCGATGTTTCGTCGGCATCATGAGAGATGGCGCCACCATACTGCAGGTCGGTAGGTGCAGCAAGCAAGACGGGATTTTTAGGAACCGAAGGAGCGGTTGTGGAGCCGTGTCACGTGGTGATGTACTACAGTCGTAAGAAATAAGAATTGTGCCAAGTGCTCGCCATTTTGATGCCAAACGTGCATGCTGATGCCTTTGACACGTGCAGTGTCCTGGGAAATCTAGTGCCCACTTGCCCGGCATTGCTTCAATTCACCCGATAATTTCGGCCGTGGTGGTTTCGGCTACCGGCCATCGGGAAGAGAAAAAAAAAAAGAGGTCGGGAGTTGTAACTATTTGCCATGACGCTCCAGAGGTGGCGCTAGGAGCGCCGTACTGGCGGTGCGGCAAGGGAAGAAAGGGGTGCATAGCCGAGGGGAGGCCATTAAATAAAAATTTAGAGACTGCATAATGAGGACGAGCGCATGCCTGCTCATGTTTTATGCAAGGCTCTAAAGAAAATGAATGCCCGGGAACTATACGTTCTTGGGGGGTACTCGGCCGCCTGTGGGCGCTCGAGTACAGGTAGCGCCATCTATCAACAGTTTAAGAAAGCGCACGCACTCCGGATATTTTTAATTTATCAGAGTGGAGTGGAGGGTTCCTCACAAAAGCGGAATAATAGGGTGGGCACACACACACACGCTCGCACGCACGCACGCAAGCACACACGTGCAAGAAGGTAAAAAAAGAAAAGAAAAAGTTCAGTTTGCAGAGGAACCTATCGATAGGCAAAGGAGAAAAGGACAAGAAGAATTGCCGGACACTTACGTCGAAGGAAGTCGACGTATCCACGTTGCCGGTATGGACCTAGAAAAAGAAATTAGAATACGAGAGTAAGACAATGCCCTTGTTTGCAAAACAATATGTCTTAGATGTATACTTTCTTTCACCTTAATGACGGGACCTATCAGACAGTAATAGAAGCGCCCCAAGGTGTCCGTCATATCCGGGATTTATCATCGCTGAACCCTCTTACCCAATCATAAACAGAAAAGGCCCAGTGACTTCTTTCCGAGTTCAGGCAAGGCGCCGAAATTATTAGTCTTGTTTACAATAAGGTCTACTCACCTCGAAAACACTTTTAGGAGAACGCAAAACTTGTACTAATCAAAAAAAAAAAAAAAAAAAATCGAGTCAGAGGAGACATTGGTCTGGGGTCCCTAGATAGTCAATCGAAAATAATTTTTCCTAGCTTGCTAAATAGATATATCCATATTTACTCGCGTATGCTCTAGTCAGCTAGAAAATGCAGTTTTGTTTTATTAAGGATATTCGTCGTGTCCTACGGTCTAGTATGCTTATTAATTGTAAACTCAGACGAGGCAGATTTTATAGATCACGGACATGAAAAATGCACGCGTATAACATTCTGTTTCGATAAAATATCGAAGTTGACAGAACTGTCGCTTTACTTTATATTTTCCTGAAAAGATCCGTTACTATACTCCGTTTTACCTTATGTTGTACCGCAGCGAAGGCAAGAAGCGCGAGCTCATAGCGTTGGCAGCTGCCCTTGTTGCACGAGAGCTCGTGCCGTCGAGATGTGCCCCAGAGCAAGGAGCTCGCGTTTGTAGCCTTCGCTGCGGTACAACACAAGGTGAAACAGAGTATACACTAGTCATTGTCTATAGATCCTGATCACTGCATGTTTTGCCGTTCATATTGGTTCCGTAAGATTAAAAAATAAATAGCTTCAGCACAGAAAAAAAAAATCCGATGTTTAACATTCTTGCTTTCTCTCGGGTGATAGACTACTTCCATATATCCGTCACCGCGCTTTGCATTCTGGGAACCTGTGGGCCAGGAGCGGAACGCGTATGGATTTTGCTTCGCACTAATTGCCACAACGAATAACATGGAATTACACCGCGATGTAGCACGTCAAGATTTAAAACGTTTGTAAAAACAACAAAAACAACAAAAAAAGAACATTAAATAAGTGGTTAAAGGGGCGGGGCAACGATATTGAATTGTACTGTTTTTTTTTTTTCACTTTATACAAGCATTAGTGGGGCCCAAGTACACTGCACGCAACGCTATTTACTAGTAAACATCTTTGTTGCTGTGTAATTTCAAGAGTAAAAGCGAGCGTCTTATTTCAATCCCTCCTTCGCAAAACTTGATAAAAGTTGGCGTGTAGGTATGTTTACACAGCCTAGAACTGAGTCTGCCTCAACTGACGACTTGTCTCTCAGCTGTAGATGACCAATGTAGCCAGTGCAGTACAACCGCCAACCTGGGGTCTTTCACGTACACCAAACGGGCAGGGGCGGGGATTGAATCCTGGCAAAACCTGATGACGTAGCGTGGGGGTCGCAGTGTCTCCCAGTGACTGTATTTGAACGCGGCTCAGAGATTGGACCCGAGCATTGCGTGACCACTCGGTTTGGGCTCGTGATAATCGATAGCTCATTCGGGTAATGGCCCATGTCCAATCGCGGCAATGACGACAATAACCGAATCCTAACAATATCTGGAACCCAATGATCAACATTGGCGGCATATAATCGGCTCCAGATCACGTGGCCACTTGTTCTGGCTGCGAGTTAAGGGGGTGAACACTGCTCGTATTTTTTTTTTTTTCTGCGACGTTTATTGCGTGGGGAGAAAAACGGACACGCGTTTCATTGGTCATAAATGTAATGGATTCGTTCTAAGCGGTACTCTCGCAAAGTACAAAAATTGTTGCAATGCCCTTTTAACATTCTGACTGTCGCGAACAACCGTAAGTATATTACGACATCTAGGAGTAAATTTGTTGCTCTCCCTTTCCATCCTCGAACAAAAATGCACGCAAGAAAAGTAGTTGTGAAAAAAAAGAGAAAAAGAATAGAATCCTAAACTGCTTATCTTTCAGATATGCACACAAAAATATTAACATAAAGAATCCGACGAGGCTCAGATAACTCAATTTTTGAGTCCCCAGTGCGCCCTTTCCCCAGCTTCCTATTTCCGAATTTCTTGCTCCTCTGTCGTCTTGTTTTTCTTTTTTTTTTTTCTTTTAATGCTAGTTTGGTGTTTAGTTGTTTGTTACACACGTTCGGGTACAAGCAACACTTTCACTCAAATAAATAAATAAATAAATAAATAAATAAATAAATAAACACATTCTAAGGGAAAAAAACAACGTACTTTTATTTATTGCTTTCAGCAGGAGCGAACTCAATTAGAGCAGAGCTGAACGAATAGAGACATCCGCAGTGCTATCGAGCATGTCGGCGTCACCTTTATCGCTGCTTTTTCGACCGCGGTAATTAATTGTTTAACTCGTGGGCATTGTTTTAGTCCTTTCAACACCCTCGAGGACTTGTATCACATCCGTGCGAGCAGGTGAACATGCGCAGCTATGCAACGTCCATTGGAGGACTAGAACAAGTGTCCGAACAGTCGAATATATATATATTTTTTATTGTTCTGTTTTATTATTATACTTCGTCTCACCTTAGCATGGATTAACCGCTCATTCACACTGGAAGCGGATCCGCGTTCGCTAAGCGGTTGCGAACGCGGTTGTGTAAAGATCCAGTGCAATTGCACGCGCACTCGATGACATCATATGCGCGTGAAATTGTACTGGATCTTTATACAACCGCGTTCGCAACCGCTTTGCGAACGCGGATCCGCTTCCAGTGTGAATGAGCGGTAACTGCGGAGGCCGTGCAAGCGCGAGCGGCTAGCCTTTACTGCCTTGACTGGAGCACTCGCTGCACAAGCGCTCGTGCAGCCGCCATGGCTTCATCCGAAGTATCCAAAGCAACTAGCTCGCGCTTTTCACGTGCGCTGCTAACAATAGTCAATGCTTAGTTGAGACAAAATATAAAAAGTGAAATCGCTTAATCGCTGTATAAAAAAAAAAAAAAAAAGCGCGCGAAAGAAACAAATTAACGGGGCTAAGGGCATGTAAATCGTAGTTAGCTAACGGGTAACCACGCGGAACTTTTTTTTTTTAACTCGCGAGTTTGTTTTTAAGTTAAAAAAAATGAAAGCCGTTTACAACTCCCTGTAGCGCCGAATTAGAGCGCAGCTCTTGAGGAGGAGGAGGGAAGACTACTGAGGGGAAAGTATACCCCTCCTTCTCACCTCGTCATCCTGCCTGCTACTCCTCACTCCGAGCGGCGTCGGCGTCACTGTTGCCGTCAGCGTGACCGTGAAGTCACGTGACCCTCATGACCTCACGGGGGTAACGTGACGTCACCGGGGTCACGTGATGTCACTGGTGACGTCACTGATGACGTCATCGTATTGACGTCATTGTCACTGATGACGTCATCAGTGACGTCACGCGTCCCATAATGCACCGCGCGGTTACGCCGACGCCGACGGCGATGCCGACAGCGACGGCGACGTCGACGCCGCTCAAGCAGGACACGGGCGCCTAAGAGTTGCGCTCTAAAAAAATTAGACGCACGAAGACTACCTCGTGCAGAAAAAAGTAATACTTAAAATGTTATCTAATTAGTCTCTGCCATGTTTGGTACATCTGAAGAAAAGATCTTGACTCGCTCAATAGGATTGTGAAGAATAGTGCGTTGGTTCGACACGCATAGCCCGCACTAACCTTTTTAAAGTCTTTATATTATCCTCAGGGCGCTCGGAGGCGTTAGAGAGGGGAGTGTTTGTTTCTATTAGAAATTAGCTGCATGTATTGTGCACTATGTACAGTTACACTAGTTGCAACAGACTACAAACCTTAAAATCCCAAAAGAACACCCCCCGGCCCCCCCCCCCCCCCCCCCCTCAATGCCCCCTCTCCCGAAGATAGCCCACTTAGTATTCCTTTTGTATCCCTTCTTCACTGCGGGAGGACGTTATTTCAAAACTTTACGGCAGAGCTTTTTGTTTTTGATAGTATGTGCATTTTCTCATTCTTTTTCGGAGAGCAGTCGAAGTTTCCCCCCAAAAAATCTATATAAAAATTGAAAATTTTAAAAAGGAAACGCGAAAACAAATCGTCTTTTCCCGCAGGTGCTTTGCGGTACCTATCGGCAAATCAAGAAATGCATTGGGTGGACTCAATTATAATGCAATTAAATGCAAAGGTGCAAGCGAGCTGGACAAGAATGACGAAAGTAATCCCTGGAGAAGGAAACAAGAGGGACAAAGGACAAACATAAGTCTCCAAACACAGCTAGGTGACTGGTGAGCGACCGAAAAAACCGCCTGGTCCGGGTATCGAACCCGGGACCTCTCCATTACAAGTGGAGCGCTCTACCAACTGAGCTAACCAGGGGTTAGACATCAGTAGAGCAAACGGGTTTTATCAGCCGCCACCAGTCGAACACCAACAAGGGTGAAGCTTGGAATTTATGGTTTTAATTATAATGCAATTAAATGCAAAGGTGCAAGCGAGCTGGACAAGAATGACGAAAGTAATCCCTGGAGAAGGGAACAAGAGGGACAAAGGACAAACATAAATCTCCGAACACAGCTAGGTGACTGGTGAGCGACCGAAAAAACCGCCTGGTCCGGGTATCGAACCCGGGACCTCTCCATTACAAGTGGAGCGCTCTACCAACTGAGCTAACCAGGGGTTAGACGTCAGTAGAGCAAACGGGTTTTATCAGCCGCCACCAGTCGAACACCAACAAGGGTGAAGCTTGCAATTTATGGTTATAATCATAATGCAATTAAATGCAAAGGTGCAAGCGAGCTGGACAAGAATGACGAAAGTAATCCCTGGAGAAGGGAACAAGAGGGACAAAGGACAAACATAAATCTCCAAACAAAGGACAAACATAAATCTCCAAACTCCAAACATCATAAATCTCCAACGCGCTCCACTTAATGGAGCGCGTTGGAGCGCACTTAATAATCCGCCTGGTCCGGGTATCGAACACGGACCGCCTGGTCCGGGTTCGATACCCGGACCAGGCGGATTTTGGTGGACTTGTTTAAAAAAAAATACGGAAGTTTTCGTCACGGTATGCAAAGAGGCAATAGCGATATCAAGTCTTGCGCGTGGTCCCATCCACTCTTGTGCTTATCCGCTTTTCATCTACTCGATCACGCAAAACACTGCCTCGTTTTCATTGATGTTTGTAAGAAAGAAAACACACTGCACTGCCTGCACACATGAGTGCTGCGCCGCTGTTGTGTACAAAACAGGCGGGTGCCGCTCTGGGAGCGCCCCCTGTTCGAGAGTAGTATGCGCGCCATTTTGCCTTTTGTGTTGCTACTTCCTGGTGCCGCCTTTTGCACGGCTGCAACATTAAACCACTTCTAGAGACCTTCTCATCGCATACAAGTTCAATGCTCTGCTCTCCATCCAAGTAACGGCACGAGCAGGACACAACAGCCGCCATTTGCTTCCAAGGACTGGAAGCAAATGGCGGCTTCCAAGGACGACGCTCAGGTTCTGGGCAAGTTGCGGGCGGGTCTCCTGCGGTGCGAGACCACAGAAGACAGTTTCGTACTTCCGTATCTTACAAAATGTGCCGCCGGCGTCCTGCGTCGTCTGCTAGGATCCGTGAGGGCGCCTGTTTCGGCTATGTATATGGCTTATGCGCTGCCATATACAGTGACTTTAGTGCCGCGGCCTGCGCCGCCTCTTCCACCGCTTGGTGGCGGGTATGTCGACGGATCATCGCGCGTTGCTTCTTGTTTCCGTAATTTCTAAACTGCATTTGTTTCTTCTCTCATCTAAAATACCGAACAAAAAATTGAAAGACGTTTACAAATCCCCGTATTGCGAAATTAGAGCGCAGCTTCTGAGGTATTTTGATTTTGCGATATACACCAACTCATCTCTGTGACGTCACAGCGCGGTGGTGGCGCGTCGGTCGCACTTCCGGTCTGGGGCTGTGGGCAGAAGTCCCCATGCCAGACGTGTATTCCTGCGTTGTTTTGAAGGGAACCAGACAAAAACCTGCCTTCTCGTCAAAACGCCGGGACTGGGGCCGTACCAAAAGTGTCGAGAAAGGTTTGAAGGTCAGTTTTCACGTCCTCAGTTCGTCCGAAAATCTGGATATGTGCCGTGAAAAGGGGAAAGCATACGCCGTCGGACAACGATTGCTTGGGTGGGAAGCACTTTGAGTTGAATTCACGGATACTTGTGGTCATTAGATTTTTTTGTTTTATTCCAACATGAACGACAGAAAACCATCAAGTTGTGTGGACCACCTACGGACTACGTTCAGTACGTCTTCAAGTTCAAACAGCCGCCTGATCGTTCGAACTGTCGTCTACTCTTTTAAACGTTTCTGCTTGTCGTCTGCTCTCTTAGACGACGCCGGCCCGTACCAAATGTGGGCCCGGTACTTGCGATAAGAAGTAAGCGCAGGCCTCAAAAGACTTAAGTTCGAAGGTTGGTAAGCAGGCTCGATGTAAAAAGTAAATACAAGGAGATATTGATCATTGTTTTCACTGACCATCACTGACTTGCTATGCCTAATTGACTTGGTCCGATTCTGCTTGCGATTTTTAGTATCGACGTCGACCATCTCAGCTACGGTTCACGCTTTTGCAGCCTGAGCGGCGTCGCGACTGAAAATTGCGAGCGAAATCTCATCATGCAAATCAGTTTACAGCGTACATACTGCTGCGTCCACGCGGAATATATCGCCACATGTCACATTATTCACGCGAAGTTTCGCGGTGTAGCGAGCCTCGGTAATTTCGCTGACGCCGCTCAACTAGTCGGACATTGCCAGGAAGACGTAGAATCAACAATTCGAACGCGAAAAAGAGCAGGGGGACTCACACCGACGCCGACAACATCGCATTTCAATGGTTTGTTTCTGGGCGACGGCGAGCTTGTTGCCCACACCCCCATCGCGCATGCGCGGCACCGGTGGCGTCCGCTAGGGGTGCTCCGGTTTGTTTGTAAACATGAGTTGGTGTATACCGTGACGGGAGAGTACGCAGGAGGAAAAGGGGAGGGTACGAAGGAGGAAGGGAGGGTATGGAGAAGGTGGAACGGAGGGTACAAAGGAAGAGAAAGGGAGGAGGAGGAAGACGAGAAGGGGAGGGGGAAGAAAGAAGGAGGAGAGGGTCTTGTGTACCCTCCCCTCCCCCTCCTCTCCTCTGCCGCCCCTCCTCCTTCTCCATATCCTCCCTTCCTACCAGAGTTTCCCCGCTGAATTTAGCTGGAAAACTGACGCCACGTTACCTCAACACCAATTCAGTTTCCCCGCTAAATTCAGCGGAGGAAACGACGTCGCATGACCTCGTGTCACGTCACCTATGAACAAATTCAGTTTTTCCGATAAATATAGCGGGAAAATTGACGTCACGTGACTTCAGGACCAATTTAATTCCACGCAAAATCGGGAAAACTCAATTCGTGGTGAGGTCGTGTGACGTCAGTTTTACCGCTAAACTTAGCAGGGAAACTGAATGCGCAATGTTCCATTATGGGACATCACAGACCTACACACCAGATCAGTTTCTTCGTTAAATTTAGCGTGGTATTAAATTGGTGTATAGGTCTGGGAGGTCCCACAATGCAACGCGCGCGGTTACGCCGACGGCGTCGCCGCGAAGCACTGGAATGAGCACCTAAGAGCTGCGCTCTGAAAGTACTTTCATGAATAATTGACACAGTTTGCACCACTTATATTTTGTATTTCAAATATAAAAAAGAAAAAAAAAACTGTCAACCTTTTCATTCTGGTGAAGAAGACCAGTGGAGCTGTACAATGAAAAGTAATGGCCGGCCGCAAGTGGGCAGGCCAGAGTTGGAAAGACTGCCGCCATCTATGAGCGACGGCAGCAACAAGATACGGTGCTTGCCGCCGTCTCTCATAGATGGCGGTAGGTGTCCAGAGTTCGGTGTCTTCATTTCTTTGCGGTGGACACGATCCTGGGGAAACCAGCCCTTCCCGAAGAAAAAATCCATCAATGTAACCCTGTTTGGCAGTCAATGTTTTCTAGTGGACCGCTGACTGTGCCTGACTGTACGTCAAGCATGTCTGATTGGCCAACAAGTTACTCTGACCGACAGTCAAACTCCAGTCAGACTCCGCTTGTCGGCTTTCTGATGGTTTCCTGGTGGCAATCGGCCGCCGCGAAATGCCATCAGGATGTCTTGGTGGCGATTCTGACTGTACGTCGATTGTCTCTGACTGTACGTCAAAAAGCTTTGACGTGCAGACAGACTAACGGTCAAAGCTAGGAAACCACTATTTCGTCAAATCTATGAATACGAAAAGTAATCTATGCACGAGGAAACGATTTCGGGACGTGAGCCCATAAAACCGCTGACGTTAGAGATATGACACGCAACCGACCGACAACCTTGATCAGAAGCCTGCCGAAGCGCCGAACACAACACTTCGCTTCGCCCATAAAGGCTTCGCCGAGCTTTCATGAACGATCGCTCTCGACTCGTTTTGTTTGCCCGCTTGCTCCAACCTGTCGATCCTGCCCGGGCTCTACGATGTCTTATGTTTTAGTAGAATTTCTACTCGACAAGACCCAGCCTGTTGTGAGTTCCGACGATGTAAGGGACTTTAGCGGTGTAGTTGAAGACGACAAGGTGTACCACTACCAGGTCATCTGGGCCGGTGACGCGCGAACAAAAGGATCGTTCTACGACGCGAAAGTACTCTACATGGCAGGTGAGTAGAACTGAAGTACGGCGAGTGATGTACGAGTGCTTTGCATAACATGCCGACGGCTTAACTGCATTTGCAGCCGAAGCATCTCGTATAAAACGAATAGTCAAATCGAGTTTACCAAACGGTGATGTAGCATAGCCAATAAAGAAAAAAAAAATGATGTAGCATAGCGGTTAGGGTGCCCGATATGTACGCAAGTGGTCGCGGGTTCGATGCGCGGTGGCCCTGATTTTTTTTTCTTTTTTTTTTCTCGAACATTTTGTTTTATCGAGGCATTTGGCGATACTTATGAGTGCGTATAGCTTTACTCTTATATAAATGCTGCCCTTGTCGATGAAATTTCCTTGGCAGTGGCAGTCAGACGTCATCTGATGGACCATCAGATGACGTCTGATGGTCCATCACGTTCCACCAAGGCTGCTGACTGGCAGTCAGTGTCCCAAATTACGTAGCTTGATGGAATTTTCAATAGGATTAACAGCTCCGCTGTAAAGAATTTGAGTGGTTCTGACTAGTCGTAAGGCAGGAGATGACCGGGACCGACGATGCCACGAATTCTTCGCATGCCGATCGCGTTCGGCACAACGTGGCGTCCCCGTGTGAAAGGAGGATGTTTCCGCGTCGTCCGGTTAAAATAGGACGCACTGATATTTAGCGACTCTCTCCGTGTCCACTGGGCTGCCCGAACCACGATAGATGTGGAACCAGCAAAAAAGGTAGAGATTTCATTAGGATTGCAGGGCCGCTTTAAGCTCCCTCGGGTTACTCAAAGGCGCTACGAAAGAAACCATTAGGAAAGCAGCTATATACAGTATATGTTTTCATCTCAAGAAAAAAGGACGTTTTGCGCATTGTTCATACGCCGCGCAAAGTATTTCTTACAAGATTTGGTTGTTGGAGAAAGAAGCGACGCTTTCGGTAGTTGAAACGTTTACGTCTTGGAAATTTAGCACGTATCCAGTCCAAAATACACCTATGCAAGTCTTAATGCTCCACATAAATAGGAAAATTAGTACTGCGCCGCGACGTGGAGCCAGACCTTTTTTGCTACTGTTCTTGAGGTGAAGACGGGTACAGGAGGACTAAATTCTTGGAGTTTTGATTAGAAGCTGGGCCACGAGTTGTAAAACATTTGTTGATTTTATTTTGTTTTCTTTTACGCGCACGAACAGGCGCCGACAGACGCTAGCAATCGAACGTGGCTCGTGCACGATAGAAAGCTACGACGTCGCCTTTATGGTCGCATCTTGAAGACGCTGGAGCCAAAATTTACATTAATCGCGTCTCATGGACGTGCTCACGCCCCCTGGGCCGGTTTTCTCGAAGCGATGGTAAACCCAATTTGGTAAACCACGGTGCCTAGGAAGGAAAAAGTACCTAGGTACTGTAATAAACAACTGGATATAGCACAACAATTATTATTTTTGATAGGGCAGTAAGATGCGCCATCTATCGATGAAACAAACTAGTCATTTTGTTTATCCTCTTTTTCCGCTAGTTGTTATCGATCTAGTATGGTATTTTGAGTCAAAATATAGTAATGTTGTACTTGAAGACCAATTTATTTGCTTCAGATGGTGCGAAAAAATTTTAGCTACTATGCTAGAGTTCGTCGACGAATATTCGAAAATGTAAGAAACATTTCCTTCAATATGTTTCGCCATAAACAACACATAACTTTCCAGTGTGCCTTCCAGTCTGGCAACGCCGGTGCTGTAGTCTCGTTTTTGTTCCTTGCGACGCACGTTTCGGCGATTCCTGCTGATCTCAACTGTTTGCCCCCTCTTCCGTTTGCCCAACCGATCCACCGGTGACGAGAAGCTAAGCTTCTCGTCACCGTTGAATTTCTGGCCACCGGGGATAGGTAGAAACCTCGATGCTGTCGTCATACGGTCGGCGCACTGCGAACAAAAAAACAGCACAATGTCCCAGCTGTTCACCCGGAACGAAGACTTTATCCAGGATAACCCCCTTTCTCCGCAAAGTAATCGCTGCTCACGAGTTGGCGTGCATAGTGCAACAAATTAAACGTGTTAGTATAAATATATACCAACACTCGTTCGCAAAACATTTTTTTACTCACCATAAAATCACTTGCAAGGCTTATGTACCGTCATATGTCTTGGATCCCGGACTGCTAAAGAGTGATGCGTTCGCGGAATGCTGCCGTCGGTTAGTTTAGTAGTCCCTCTGAACTACCGCTTTGCTTGACGAGCTAACAGGCTGATGGTACGTCATTAATATAACAGCCGGATCGAAATGATTGTTCAGCAGAACCAAGCAGAACTATTAGCTCTCATTAGGCGACGCCGCGGCCATTTTGCTTGTAGGTACTGCTCCTCCCTCGGCGCCCCTGCTCTCGCAGTCACGTGACCTAGAATTCCCTCTTCTAGGGACAATAGTTAACTTTAAACCACGGTTCGCGTTCGAGAAAACGGGCCCTGGCCGAGTGCAACAGTATAGCCCCCTATCTACTGACAAAGTCTGGCAGATCACCACTAGAAGCGGCCGCCGAAATGAAAAAGGTGGAGCGGCAGACAACGGATGAGAGGAGAGCCACGTAACTGGCGCCCCGCTGCGACGAGGCGGTGAAACACACTTCTTTTGAGCGAACAAGTGTGTTCCGGGTCCTCGCCGCTGCAAAAGCTGTGCGCTGACGTCCAGGTTCCCCGAGAAATGGCTCTCTGATGCTCTGTGCTTCCAGATCCTCGCACTCCACATCTGCAACCGGGCACTCTATGGCTACGTCGTCGAACTGCCAAGCTTCGTGAGTATAGAAGAGGCTATGGCAACAAGCATATTGAGGGAAGCGCTGTTTTCTCCGAGTGGTGCGTTACCTTCAGTATGGTGCCTGGAGCGCATCTTCGGATGTCGCGATTCTGGCGGTTGGTCGCAGAAATACTGGCGAAAAACACAAGCGAACGCGAGTGTCGCTGTCGTCGCGGCGTCCCAACTTCTGGCTGCCGGAGCTTCCGCGTAGACTGCCAAACTGGAGAGCGACCTGCGGCAGAACAGGCGTCTGCCACATCCAGCACCGCTGCTGGGACACCGCCAGTATCGTGACCGGCGACAGTATGACAGCTCTATGACGTCATCAGGCGAAAATTGAGAAACCTCTTTCTTGGACGCGGCACACACACCGACATGGCATGTAGTTGCGTTAGTTGGTGCTGCATACTTGTTTGTGGGAACAGCGCTGAAGGAGAGAGCAAGAAACTTTCAGTTGCAAGTCGGAGCCCCGTCTGTGTGTTTTTTCGTCTTGGTCCTACGTCTTTGAGCACTGTTCCCACCAAACAAGTGAACACACCAGTCAGAGACTCGTTCTGCTGGCATCTTAACTTTAATTCTTAGTTCGCAACTGACTAGTTATATTCCAGGCTCTCTGTGCCACAGCGTGTCTCCGCAGTGAATCTGTTTTGTAAACTTGTTGCATCATGTAACCTTCCAACACAAACTGCTTAATTAATTTTTTTTTCTTTCAGACTACTATATATGGAAATAAATAATCCGTAGCTCGATTCTTGTCACTATAGATTTAGCAATAAAATAATTAGTGACTGCAGACAGGAAAGGACCAGATTAATGGCTCAAAGCCCTTGTTAGTTTTGTTTACAAGATATAATTTCTCGTTTTGTGCATGCGTGCGCTCCTGTGTGTGTGTGTGTGCGTGTGTGCGTGTGCGCGCGCGCGTGCGTGCGTGTGTGTGTGTGTGTGTGTGTTACAATATACAGATGGATCGTTAAAGTAAAAGACTCCCTGGGCAGTGCCTAGCTGTCAGGATCACACTTAACCGGTGCAAGTACTATGCCTGCTTTTGGCATATTTTGGTCTTTTTTCTTTGCCCTCGCGCGGGCGCTTTCGCACTGGCGTCAAGTTATCTCTCTGCTTCTCGCCCCATTACATCTACGCTAGACTTCTGGTCCACAGAAACACTCCCAAGTGATATTACGCCCTAGTTTTGTTTTCTGGTCAGTCGTGTTCGCTCCCGCTGTTCCAGTTAACTGTGATCGGGGCTGTACATTTCCGCCAAAAACGCTCGCCTCCTTTTATCTCACGTGCCCCGCCTGCTTTATGTTTGTTTCGTCTCGATGTTATTGCTTTTTTTATTTTTATTTTGTTTTTAGAGGCGCAACCGACTATGAGTTTCAGCCCACGAGTCTAAGTGCATGGTCTGCACCCGGCAGCCTGCAGCTGACCAGAAGGAAACCAGGAGCTCAGTACGACCTCACGGCGGAACCGCAGAGCACGCTATACGAGCCATCGAAAGCCAATCCAAAGCCGCATGCGTGCCACGTGGTCTTCGGCCGAGGCGCAGCCGGACGCAGGGCGTGTATGGTCACGTGATCCGTTCGCCGCGCTGGATTGGCTAGGAACGACTCGTAGCGTTAGCGGCGGTCCGCCGCAAAGCCGAAACGGAGCGTAGAAATGTAGTTTGGCAGCGAGGACAAGGGTCCCGAGGGAACAACTATGCAACAACGGTAAGAAAGCTAAACACAAATAAAAAGATAAGAAAAGAATAAAAGCCACGCGTGCCGGTTCTGGCGCGGCCTAAAGGGCGTGGTCCGTTCCCTCCGACTCCCAGGGGTAATACTTCCCGTAACTCCCCTTTCGCTCCTGAGCGAGGAGCGCGCCGCACTTCCCTACTCTCCCGCGGGAGGCACTGGCCATGGGCGCGTGAGGGTTAGGGCTCTCCGCGCCGTGATTTTACTACTTTTCTTTCTTTCTTCTTCTCGTTTTGTCATATTTCACTGTTCTTTTTCTTTTTCTTTACCTTTTTCATTTAGTTATCTACGCAACTTTTTTTCCCCCGCCTTCATTTGGAACATAGTGCGTTTCGTTTATGTTTTAATCATTTCGCTGATTGTGTTCTCTGGTGGCGTTTTTCTTTTTTTACCGTTTTTCGTGGTTTTTCAACCTAATTTCGCTTGTCTCCAATTTGATGTTATCGGGCGGGGGTCGAATTGAGGGAAAGAAGGGGGAAAGGGAGTGGGAGAGGGGGACATTCAGGGAGAATAAGAAACAAGATATTCTTGCCTATGTGCGTGCGTGTGACTCTAGTTTGTTTGTTCGTGTGATGTCAACAATTTTGATGTTGGGTGACTTCGTTTTTGTGTTTTCTATGTTTTTCGTGTTCCCGTTATTGTGCGACCGCAGAACTGAGTTGGGCTGTGCCTGCGGTTGTTGCGGGTATTGCGAAGAGGAGGAGGAGAAACTCTTCCCGCACTGCTCCTAATTGCGAGAGTTTCGGGAAATCGGGACCGAGGGCAAGTGGGTGAGGAGGCACGGGGATTAGGGAAGAGGAGACGGGAAAGGAAGAGAGGGCGAAAGACGAAACCGCGGGAGATGTGGGGCTCACGTTGAGACCAGCACAGTCTGCCTGCTCTTCGTATACACGTTTGCCAGTCCGGTCTCAGGGCGCCGCCATCTTGCTCAGATGGGGCGTGCTTGGGGTCGTCACGGTCCTATTCCCAAGACGTCGTAATCAGATTATGACGCGCCCGATTCAGTGCACCTTAACTGAGCGAGATGGCGGCGCCCTGAAGCGATCACACGGTATGCAGGTGAACCTACTTCACCGGAATGGTTTTCGATGACGTGAACGAACTCCACACGGGATGGGTTGTTCTTGATAACGACTCTTCAGTTGCAAGTACACAAAATAGGAGAAACCGCGGCACGTCGCTTCTTTGAAAGTGTCACGCTCTGTAGAACGTGTACAGCACGTGGTTGTGGTCACTGCCTTTATCACGCCTTGATTTCGTGATATTTCTTATTCCTTGTTGGTTGAATACTAACGCTTGGTTTCGCTTTTATCCCAGTTTGTGGTTTGTTGTCTGAACTGCAAACACATGAAAAATTACAAGTTTTTAATAACGATGCCCCTTCTGCTTGAATGCATACCATAAATATAAACGAACTAAGTGAACGAATAATTAAAGTAACAATTTTCCAGATAAAAGTCTCACATTCCTCCCAACAGCTTTCCCAAAACAACAACAACAACATCAACAAAACTTCCCCCCCGACGCGGTATCGCTGATAGACTTCTTCAAACACATACAGGCACACATAGGCGCGCCGGCGCAACGCTTCCAATGGTGATCGATATGCGAGCGAGCGTTTTTCTATTTGGACAGGACAACCGTGCGCGGGGGACTCCCCCGTCGACCTGTACTCGTTGTTTGTCTTCATTGAGCGCCTGACTCATGCTGCAAGCGAGGAGCACACGTTCAGGTACTGCTTCCCGCTCGTCGTCTCCACCCTCTCGACCTTTTTTTCCATTTCTTCCTTTTCGCGCAGAATGCCCATGGATGTAGTACGACTCTCTCATCTAGCCGCTCGCATTGAATCCCCAACGTGTTCGTATGTGTGTGTTTGTGTATGTGCAGTGTGCGCACCGGATCCTGCCGAATCGATGGTAATCGTTTCGTGACCCGAAGTTTACACAGGACCTTTCGAGGAAAAAAGGTGAAAGAGAAGGAAAAAAAAAGAGGGAAAGGAGAAACACTCTGTCCGAATAACGTCGCGCAATCTTGTTTGCGAATCAAACTGGGGATTCGGAATTAAGGGGGAGGGAGGGGCTGGAATCGGAGAAGGCTAGGGTTGGGAGGACTTATAGATTACAATTTAGGAGCGGGCCAACTCATGCGTGGTGGTTTGGAAGAGAATCGAGCGCAGAGCAGGAGAGAGAGAGAAGGGATTTTTTCCTGGCCGAAAGCGATCATGACGGGGAGGCCGCGATGCGAATTCATTTCTGCATTTGCACTGTGTCGGTATGCCTCAATGCGTATACGTTCCTCTGTGTGTATCCCTTGCATGTGCGCGCGTGTGTATTCCGTGTGCGTGCGTGTGTGTGCGTGTGTTAATATTTCCCGCCACTAATTTGTCCAGTCGTGTTTGAGTTACTTGTGCGTTTTGTTTAGTGGTCTTTGCTTTACACAGGACGGAATGAGGCGAGTGAAATAAAAAAAACGTTTTAAATATAGTCTATTGTTTAAATTTTTTATGCCATTTTTTTTAAGCGAAAAGAAATTTAGAGAATGGTTTATTAGTACGAAATGAGCAGCTTCGCGCTAATGTTTTCCTTTATAATTGCCCCGCGCATATACGTCTACAAACTGATTTTTTTTTTTTTTTTTTTTACGTGGCGGGCGTTGCTTTTGTTGTTTGTGGAAGACCTATTGTTATCTTTTCTTTATCTTCCACTTGATAATTAAAGGTTTAAAGAAAGCAGACAGAGCACATTAAAAAGGAACCCGGATCGAATGCGACGAGTAAAAGTGCACTAAAATCATCCTGTAATTAAGGTTCCAGACACTATACCCGTACAAATCCTTAAAGCTATATATATATATATATATATATATATATATATATATATATATATATATATATATATAAAGCAAAACGTATAAACTTTTTTTAAAGATTGTGTGTGCGTTACACCCCACAGCTAGGTGGCGTCAACTCGTTTTCAATTTCCGCGCATGCACATGATGGTCGAACTTTCGACAAACCTTTTGTCGAACTTCAGGCTAAAAGTTCGAAAGTAAAACCTCGCCGAACTCGAACGTCGGCATGGTTCGCGACATTCCTATCCGCGGAGGCAATTGCTGACACCGCCGATTTTAAGACAGCACACGCTTTAGTAGCCGAAATAATGCAAAAGGTAGAAAGCGGGGAGGTTTTTAAGTTGCACCATAGCCTCCTCTATACTCACAAAGCCTGGCAGTTCGATGACGGATCCATAGAGTGCCCGGTCGCAGATTTTTGGAGCGCGAGGATCTGGTAGCACAGAGCATAAAAGAACCATCTCTCGAGGAACCTGGACGTGAGCGCAGAGCTTTTGCAGCGGCGAGGACCCGAAACACACTTGTTCGCTCGGGAGAAGTGTGTTTCGGCGTCTCGCCGCAGCGGGGCGCCAGTCACGTGGCTCTCCTCCCATCCGTTGTCTGCCGCTTCACCCTTTTCATTTCGGCGGCCGCTTCTCGTGGCGATCTGCCAGGCTTTGTCTGTATATAGGAAGCTATGCTATAATGCATCAGGTCGGCGATTCGTCAACCTCGAGCATGCATGCGCAGCCAATGCACGGTGTAAGGCAGCGAGCGCGGGCTGGAGACCGGGCTACGGGCCACCGTAACTGGGCTTCGTGAAAAGACGCTCTACCGTTCTCATCACCATATGACTATAATTTAGGAAATGACGTTTCGTAATCATTTTCTATTTATATATCCTTTCATAAATTTCGTTTTAATTTTTACATGTACTGTAAAACACCCAATTCCGCTGTGCAAGGGCTCTCGGACCAAACAAAAAATGAAAGAAATTAATTAAATAAAAAAAAAAAAAAGAGACACATCTACTTTTTTCATATACTCGCCGAAAAAGAAAAAAAAAAAGGAAAGAAGTCTTTTAAGTTCGCCATTTTTCCCGTTAATGAAAAGTGAAGCTCGCCTGGACAAGGCAGAAAAGAGAGGTCCTTAGAGTAATGAAAGCGACACACCATCCCTATTGTGAAACGTCCGTTGGCTCCAACTTGCTCGCGGTGGTCCGTTTAGGCTCCGCCAACGTCGCCGCTACCGCACATGCACGCACATACACACGCACACAGACACGACGACTTCGCCCCCGTTTAAGCGCCTCGAAGTACGAAAAAAAAATCTAATCAAGCGAATGGAAGCTCTTTCGAAAGAAACACTTACAATCATAAAAACACACACACGCACACACCAAGAGTCCTCAGGTCTACGCAGGGACATACGCGTTCCGAACTATCAATATATTAAACTCTATCGCGCATGTGCAGTCTGCAGTTCTTTTATATGTCTTCTAATAAACTTTTAGTTGAAAGTACGCCTTGTCCCGTGTTGCCTTTAAATTTTTGACTATTTTTTTTTTATTCGTAACACCTTAGGTTTACACATATTAAACCGCTTCGCCGCAGTCTTCTTGCTGGCTTCACTCTCTATAGTGGACGCAGGCAGCTGACACCTTCAAATTGGGCGGCAGCTTGCGCCACCTAGCTAGCCTCCTAAGTGCATAGCATTCATACCGCCGGTTCTTGACGCTTTCGTGCCCGCGTCTTAGATATAACCCGAGATAGAACGTACAGCGCGAGACGTGTGGAGGGACTTTAGGAGACTGTCCTTGGAGCAGGTTACTTTCTCATTGTGCCCTCGGCGCCGTAATCAACCAAATCTGCTAATGACGGTCGCACGTTTGCATTTTTGAACGTATATGGGTATATTTTCACGGCCGAGTTTCAGCGAGCGCTCGAAGAGCAGCCGTCGGAGAGCGCGATGTGTATCGGCAAATCCTGCGCCTCCGGGCGCGTTCGTGACGTCATGTTTACCTTCACGGTCGAGGCTGCAGAAAGGCTGACGTGACCGTGAGCCTCGGCGGCGACAACGCGTCACAACCTGGCAGTCCGAGATCCCTGATAACTGGTTCGGCAATGCCATAGAAAATGACAAAGTAATGCACCTCCGCTTCAAAATCCACCTTCTCTCTCTCTTCCCCCTCTTTTTTCAAGGGAATTCCGGTTCGGCGGAACTCAACGCCGTTCTTCCGCGGAGCGGTAATGCTTTTATGGGAGAAGGGAGGCGTAGCGACACTCGATGTAGCTTTAAGAGCATCCACCAGGTGCAATCTCGTAATCGGTTTATTCTTTTCAAATAATGTTTCGGTGACTTTTCGAACAAAAGATTGGCGTCTCTGTGGTGTGGAAGGAACATGGTTCCCATGTAGACAATCAAATAGGTGGTAGAATATCGTTGCAGTACCCCGACGGACTGAGGCTTCGGACAGACGTGAACAGAGACCTTCTAAATGCATTTACATCAAATTTGTGAAATACCAAGGATGCATTTTTTATATATATATATATATATATACGGAGAAAACCTATATTTAATTTATAATAAAGTGAGGTTCTACCTTTTCAATTCCGCATTGGAGTAAGAACTCCCAAATGGCGGACCCGAAAGGCGAGGGCATGCGTGGAAGGAAGCATGACCTATTAATGGACCGACGCCGCAACACCACCGAGACACGGCCCTGATGACAGTCGCAGAAACACAACCCGCACCTGCTTTATCTGCTTACTCTTACCGCGACGTCTACTCATACATATTACCTTGTCCTGCCCATTCCCCCTTGCCTCGCGCGTGTCTTTGGTTGAGCAATATCTCCTAACCGTTAGCAGTCCGTCGCTGGTTTCAGACAAGGTACGATAGAGAAGGGTTTTCGTAACGCATGCTTGTTTTAGCTTACTTCATCTTATCACTAAACGTGCTTTTGTGGGGGAGTGGTTGTTAGCCACCCACAATTATAACGAACTATCAGCGGTTTCCGCCGATCATTATAGAGACAGATAGCCTAATCGGTGGTTTGGAGACTGTGGGTCCGCTTTGGCACGCAGATTGTTATCTTAGCAAAAGAAAAAGAAAAGTTAATCGAGTTTTTTTTTATCTTTCGGTGGTTACAGGAACTTCATTGCATCGTTATACGGTGCTTACAGCAGCCTCATTACCTCATATTCATGATTTCTTCTGTAGTTTGAGGACAACGTTTCAGACGAGTACTTGGTTGGGCAATGTTCACGACGAGAGTTATACTAGTTTTGCTAATTACCTACAAGAAACTTCACTACTTTTTTTCAATCAGCCAATAAGAGCTCGACTTTGTTCTGACGTCACCGCCACTCCTGCGCAAAAAGCAGACGACTTGCTCTCCTCATTGGGCCCGAACCCGACACCGAGCGTCTCCCGACGGATAGAACCCGAACTTCTGCCGAACTCGTATATTCAGTCTGTGTATGTGATTCATCTTAATGCGATGACTCCATAACGCATGAGCTTTGGTTATTCTTGGTGGCGTCGGTACGGCCCTGCGTGTGTGTGTCTCTGCGTGACACGTGTCGGCGACAGAGACGAGCAGGTGGTTTCCGAGGTACACACCTTGTCTCTGTGTACACGTGAGTAGACTGACACAAAATAAAATTACCCAGGTTTTCTTTTTGGTTTGTTTCATAGGTTATTAGTTTTGCGACGAAACGACGAGAGCTAAGTGATAGGGACGATCGAAACGTTGACCAATCGCCGCTTAGCGAAATTCAGGGCGGTAGTCAATAACAGGTCTTTCCGTTCACGTTTGATCGTAACACTGTACAGAGGTACGTAAGGGTCCATTCAAAAGCAATCAGGCGAAGCTACACTGAAGCAGAGATAGGCAATCTGCGCTCGATCGGACGACGCGGTGAGTTGCGCGAACGGTAGAAACGCAGATGAGACGGCGTGCATAAAAAAGGAATATATATATTTAAAAAAAAACGCAACGTTTTATTTTTGTATATAATTAATATTGAAAATATTTGGGTGAGGTAGGCTAGTGTGAGGCAAGTACTTTAGGCTGAAAATGAAGAAACACTAGTGAAAAGAGTGAGTGCTATCCAAACGAAAAATTGAAAATTTAAAGTTTTACAATACATGACACGCGGTATGCATGCGGAGCTAGCAATTTGTTTATGGTCACCGACATGTTAAGAAACGCGTGGCTTACAGGCTCCGTGATTGGTTCTTTTGCGCTTAGACGCCGCAATGTCGGCAGGGCGATATAAAGATGCACTCCCCACCCCCTGCGTTGTGAAGCCGGAATATCACGTGACAACGTGACATTCTGCGCGACATGGGTCAGGTGACGCCTGGTCGTCGTGTTGCGTAAACTGACACGCGATGTTGTCACGTGGTGTGACGTCATGTTACTCCACTGTTTGACTCTCGATGGCAACAGAACCGGGGATGTTGCCATTTCTTGCCATGGGAAACGTTCAGACGGACGGACGGACAGACAGGCACATTTCTGGGAGTAGGGAGTTCTGTTATAAAGAATATTTCCACGTATTCCAGCATCATCCTGTTCCCTAAGCGCCGGGCATGACAGAAACGTATGTGTGCAAGCACCACTCTACGCTACAATACGACACAACACAAATGAACACCTCCAACATGGAACAGGTGCACACGAAAAGCCTCATTAACGGCATCAAGATACACATCATCAACATCTACTGGTCGTCATCAAAACGACTTGACGTATTTCCTCAATTCCTCCTTGGCACCGGTATCTGCAGAAACAGCACCTTCCTGGCCAGCACTTCCTCATAGCAGGGGACTTCAATGCCCTCAGCATCGCTTGGAACTACAATAGAACCGAGTCAGGAGGCCGCAAACTCAAAAGTTTCATGCAACAAGAAGCCTTTACTGCCCTCAACGATTTTACGTTTTCGATGAGAACTGGCAACAGCAAAGATACCAACTCGGACCTCACGTGGCACAAAGGCCCGTACGAGCCACGCTGGGAAAATGCCAACGAATCGATCGGGAAGTGACCACTGCATTATTCAAATCACCCCGCAAATAGGCCTCACAAGTACATTACGCAGGCGTATCAGACAGAACCACATCACTAACTGGCATAAAACACGCCTCGACACTGAAAGCTCACTAAACACATTGTCCTACCCGGAAGGGTTATCCTCCCTCCAGAACATCCTTAAAGCCCACACAAAACATATCCGACGGAAGACTAGCCTGAGGTGGATACTTACCTAATTTCCCTGTGGACGCGCCGGCACAATCTACTCCGCAAGTGGAAAAGGCAGAAGAATAACATCAACCTTCACCAAAGAATTCAAAACCTTAAAGATGAAATCACCAGGTATGAAGAACACATCGCCACAGATCAATGGCTCTCGCATTGCGAACATCTATCCCATCAGCTCCACAACAGGAGGATATGAAGTATACTCCGTTCCCTCCTTAAGAACATTACTCAACGAGATCACCTCGCCAAGCTCAAGATGAAGAACAGCTACACCGAAGACCAACTTACAAAATCACTTGGAGATACCTACTATCTGGAACACAACCAACCACCGCTCTCTATAAAGCCAGAAGCCCCTGAAACACTCGAAAGCATTCAGTCCAAATTCACCTTCAGAAGACTCAAAGCAACCCTTCGAACACTTCGGCGAAATAAAGCTCCTGGGCCGGACAACATCTCATACGCTGCACCCCGGAACCTCTCTTCTCAGGCAACCATGAACCTACTACAACATATCAATCAAGCCTGACGCACAGGGATTTTCCTCTCAGAATCGAAGGAAGCTGAGGTTACTTTAATGCCCAAGCCGGGCAAAGATCCCACTATTATCCCAAACCTTTGTCCGATTTCCATGACCCCCTGCATAGGAAACGTCATGGAAATGATCGTACTCACCAGACTTGTATGGCACATTGACCACCACACTAACCCTCTACCATCAAGTGCTTCCGAAGACACTTGAGTGCCCAAGATATTGCGGTTTGGTTACAAGCCACCACTTAAGAATACCCAAGTGCGGCGCAGCCGCGTACAATCGTAGCAGTCAATATTAAGAAAGCCCTTGACAATGTCGGACACGCCAGCGTACTGCAAAACCTCCAACAGCTCGGGGTCTCCGGCCGACTATACAATTATGTTTAAGCCTTTCTCCTGGAACGGACGATACGCATACTCGACAGTGAGGGACAACCATCAGATCCCTTCCCTATCATTAGAGGCATGTCAAAGGGATCCATTATATCCCCGATGTTATCCAACATCGCCATGATGAACCTCCCTTCCCAACTCAACCGCATACCTCATATGCATCATGCTTTATGCGCTGATGATATCACTATCTGGTGTAACAGAGGCAATCCTGGGGAACAAGAGCGGCACTCCAAGAAGCTCTTGATAAAATCGAAACTTATGCCAACGGAATTGGTTTATCCTGTGCCCCCGAAAAATCTGAATACATTGTCATCACCGACGATCGAATCAAACTCAAAGCTCGGACACAACGAGACCTCATCCAACTTCGCCTTCACAACAACGCCACGCCCCCTAAGGCATTTATCCGTGTCCTCGGCGTCCTAGGGCAAGAGGATAATCGGCACACAATATGGCTCCACAATACCCTACGAGCTATATATCAGATCAAGAACATCCTCCAACGCATTACCCACTGGAACAAAAAAATGACTGAATCAGCCCTACGAAGAATAACGGAGGCCCTAGTCTACATCCAAGTACTGTACGCATTGCCGTACGTCCGGCTGACAACCACAGAACGCGAGAAGTTAGAAGCAGTATTCCGTCTGTGTCCCCGAACAGAACATAGGAGTGCCCAAACATGCACAAGCCACAGCCCTACATAACAACCTCTACGACAGAGTCTACGTCCACCTTGAAGAACAACATGTTCGCCTCAGAACCACAAAACAAGGACGAGCCCTCCTTCAGGAACTAAGCCACACTGTACCCCCAGTGTCATATCCCCCTCAGCTTCCACCTTATGATACCACGACTCATTGTGGCGCCAATACAAAAAAATATGGACTCCATCCGGCCATCCTGCCAGTCGCCAGATGAGAGCCACCCACTACGACAAAAACGGCCCGGGCATATACTACACCGATTCCATTTTCCACGAAGGCGCGGCATATATAGCCGTCCACTGTACAACGGGTACGATCACCTACAAGCATACCTATGTCACCATGGCAACAGACGCAGAACAAGCAATTCTCAAAGCCATCACACTGCACGAGCACCCCACCACGAATGCCGTAATTCGAAAGGACAGCAAGGAACCCCTGCGTGATTTTGAGCTCAACATATTACCCCCCCCCCCCCTACCCCCCACTACTGCAGAACTGCAGCGCTACCTACACCTCCATCTCCTCATCCATATTCGCTTAGATTGGATACCAGGCCATGGCATCACTGGGAAGGAAGCAGCTCATTTCGCAACCCGAGACAACCAAGATCCGGGTCCCGGCAGTCCCCGGCCATCGGCTCTTTCTACTCAAGCTCTCACACGACAGCAGCGGCAAGAACGCCATTAACGTCTTCGCGCGCTGCGGCATAACGCTTGCTCTCTGCCCCTCATACCGCATGCCACATCTCGAGAGGACGCAAGCAGTCTTAGACAGGCACAGATTAACTCCCTCCCCTGCGACCTTTTTCTCCATTATATCTCCCAGCAATAGGGCTATCCCCAGTGCAGGGTCTGCGGGGGATATCCCACTCCCGAGCACACCTACTGGACATGCCGCGAGCAGCTAAGCATTTGAACAACCTATCCTTCCGTTCTAGCACTCCCCTCCCTCCCTCTCCTGGAAGCACTGGGCCACTCCACCACCTGAGCTTCAGGCCATCTTTTGGCCACGATTGCTACAACACAATAAAACCATCCATGACAAGAACTCGTAACATCCAAAGGGCATCCGGGACTGGGATAAATTTTAATTTGTTTTGTAATTCATAGAGTATTCTCTCTTTTTCTGCTCACGATGCATGGCGACAGCGGTGGCGTAGTCAAACTAGCTGGTGAGATCGGTCTATTAGCATATATCTTGCTACGTTCGAACACTTTTTAGCCATTTTTCGAGGAAAACGCGTTTATACGTTGTGAGTATCATACCGATCGTGTTGTTCATAACTTTAATCTATGTCTATTAGTTTCTGCTAGGTCTGTTCCCGCACGTGTTTTTTCACCTTGGGTTATTTCGACCGCAGCATATGTCAATAAATAAAAGAGCGTTAGCGCTGGACAGTGTTTTCGATTAGGTTCACAAGTATCGCAAGTAGGGGGCGTTCTCGTCGCTTATACATTTTTTTACGTGGCCTTAGCAAGCTAACCGAAAGCAAACACACTGAACCGAAAGCAAACACACTGAAAGACAGTCGAAACCACTAGAAGGGACTTACTTTTGAACAGACATCGCCACCGAGTCCCTTGATATTGTCACCGTTTTATGCAATGCGTGCCTTACACCACCAGTTCATCGGCAACGGGAAATGTCGGCACTATTTTAAAGCATTGAATGTTTTTTTTTTCTTAATAACTGAAGCTGTTATTTCCAGAAATTAGTACGTCCGTGCCTGCGCGCAAACCCCATGGTAGGTAAAGACGCGATGTTGCGTGGCAATCTGTCACATAACTTTACCTCCCGTCGCGTGATGTCACAGAGTGACTTGACGTGACGTAGGTCTTGGTGTCACGTGACAACACAACTTGATACCATGACGTCACGTGACGCTTAATGTTTTCTAAACAACGTGAAACTATCGCTCCTTGAATGGGGCATTCGATGCATTATGGTGTTGGCTTTCCTCCGATTAAACGAACTTTTAGGAAAATAAAAGTCTTTAATACAGGAAAATAAAATTAAAGGTTGCACGTGCGGCGAACGCACACTTGCATTCCGCCATCTTGCCCGCATCCCTGGCCGTCTGTCCAATGTTGCTCCCTTCGTTTTCGGATTTCGCTAACAATAGGACTTCAGAGATAAAACTTGGTATAAAGGTTGACATTCTTTTTTCCTGATTTACAGTGAAGAGTGAAAGAATAGTGGACACACGTGTTTTCAGCGTAACAGATAAAAGCTGGTTACAGAGAAAAAAAGGCGAAAAAAAGAAAGGCAGAACATATGCAACAGAAACTATATGGCTCCTGAAATTCAATGTGTTTGAGTATATGTTAATACAACCTGAAGTTCGTGTGCCTCATCCGGCGACTCGTCTTTCAGCTGTACATGAGCAATGTAGCCAGTGCATTTCAAACACTACCCTGGGGTCTCTAACGTGCACTCCACAGTAGTGATACACGACCGCACACCGGTACGAGGCTCATCCAGAGCGAAACGGGCAGGAGTGGCGATTGAACCCAGGATCCCTGGGTTCAATCGCAGAGTTAGGTTTCGCTTTTGAAATTCGAGGCACGCAAAGCTCTGCGTACCTGCGGCCACGACGGTTTAGAAATATGCCACCGCGCTGGGACAGCGGCGCGGTGGAAAGTTAAACAGCGTGCAAGATGGTTCACGAAATCATACCTCAAAATCGAGACTATACACTTACGCTCGAATTCTTAAAAAAAAAAATAAAAAAAAAAATAAAATTATTTCCGGAAGAGACAGAGAAAATAAATTTGTAATCTACACACAAACGCAAACAAACAAACAAACACACACACGCGCGCGCACGCACACGCACACACAGACACAAATACATTTTTAGTCTGCACACACTCACACAAATAAAATAATACATATTTTTCGCGCTGCAAAGACAATGGTGTCTCGGTTAGAAAGAACCATAAACAATGGACGGGGGAAAAAAAATCTGGACACTCAGTTTTTCCAGAATATTCCCTCTGGGCGTATTCAATGAAAATTCTAGAGGAAATTCTAGAGGAAGCGTGAGCGCAAAGAAATACTAAACATTTAAAAACATCCGTTCGCAAACATGCCTGACGAAGAACAGAAGTTTATTTATTTACCACTCAAAACAAAAACAATATATACAAATACGAACAAAATAGCCACCTAAGTGCTTTCGAAAGGCGGCCGCCGGAGAAAGTTGTTGAAAGCATATGTGGAGGACGACTTTTAAAGTCACACGGCATACTTTCACCATCTGGTTATAGCGCCATTTTCCACATCACCAAGCTTCTTTATTATTACAAAACGCGGATAGGAATCAGATATAGTCACATTCTGGTTATGTTTACTCCTGAAAAGAAACGGGACAACGTCCCTCTTTTCTTCCGTTCTTTTGAATCGTATTTATGATTACTTTCTTTTTCTTCTTCTCGGTCGCTTCCTGTTTCGAGAAGCGCCGATGAAAGGAAACGAGACCGTGTAATTCGTTTATTTTGTTCACTGCATGGTGACCGAGGCGTGGGGCACTCTGATCAAACGAAGTTGACAATGGCGATTCAGGCAATTTATAAGTTGTTTTCTTTCACATCTAGAATAAATAATATCTATTCGTAGTAAAACAGTGAAAAGGATCGACCGAACGTGTTGTGACGATGTCCAATACAAGGGCGAATTTACTGGTCAGGGTTGGGGGAAGGAGGATGGTGGGGGGGGGGGGGGGGGGGGGGCTGCAGGGAGATGCGATGTCGGATGTGACGTCACGGGTGATGCGCTTCCCAAATATATTTTGTCATTTCTGTTGACCAAATGTTTGCCGATTAAAAAAGTTCGTCGTTTTACCAAAAAAAAAAAAAACTAAAAATACTCACAATGACCAAAAGTGAACAAAACCAGAATACGCTATTGGACGGAAAGAACACCCTTGGCACCCTTGGGGGCATTCCCAGCGACAGCGACCTCTACTTCCGGCTTCGCTTGGGATTTTCTAGATTGGCTGGCTTGAGCCGTAATGTCGCTTCCTCTTCCTTCCTACCTCCATAAAATACAAACAAACAAAAACCTAAAAACTTGTTTGTAAACAAAATGCAAAAACAAATTCATGATGTATGTCGTTTTATCTATAAAAAAGCTGCCGTTGGGGGTCCTAGGGAAGCCGTCATCCCCCCCCCCCCCCCACACACACACACACACACATACACACACAAAGGGGACATGAAACGATATCGGCAGTCTTCGGTAAGTTGCTTTTAAAAACTAATTAGTTATAGTTACAAATAATTTGTCAAAAATGTATTTAACTTACAGTTGCAATTATCTAAAGATGAAAGTAACGAGTTACAGAGGGGAGCAGAAGGCCACTAAACCATTTGTAACTGAATAAAGTGGAAAAGACCGTTAGTATTAGTCTAAGTAAAGAAAAAAGCGAACAAAAATAACACCAAGTCGTCTATGCAACGCAGAACAAAAGACTCGACCGTGGATCGGGGGCCGTGTTAGTCTAGGTAAAGAAAAGAAAGGAGTGAACAAAAATAACACAAAGACGTCTATGCAACGCAGATAAAAAATCTCGACCGTGGATCGCGGGCTCACGGCCCCTGGGATAAAGAAAGTGGACCAGTAGAAACGTCTTCCGTGGCTCCGTTCAAACGGTGTGTATACTAGCGGTTACACGCTTTCGCAAAGAAAGCTATCGCCGCGACTGCTGCGGCACCTACGACAGAGGTTCTCGTTCGGCGTTAAACAGTTCACCGTTAGGTGTGTATACGGATCACGTGTTTCCGCGAGGTGAATCTGTGGTTTGGTTGATGAGGCGGGGCTGTTCGATGAGGCCGGAAAGGGTGAAGACAAGGCCAGAGAGCCACGCACAAAAAGGTTGAAATGAGGCAAATGCCAATTTCGATCGTCCTAGCAATCAAAAAGGAAAAACAGATGTAGAAAAATGTCTGCCCTCTGTGCTGGCACTTTGTTCCGACGAAAAAAGGTTTGAGTACTTGTTTTATTTTGTCGCGTCTAATGTGCGACCCAACCTGAACACATGGCCGAACCCGCTCTAGTACTAACAAAATAGTGTAATTTGTTTGCCTTTGTAAATATCTTTCAGGTATTTCTTTCAAAATGCATTTCAGATATCGTTACAGTTACTTCAAAATGTATCGAGTTGCCATTGAAAGTTACAAAAAAAGTAACGAATGACAGTATCGCGATACAAGCGGTATCACGATAAAACCAGACTGGATATCGGGTTGGAATGTTCAAGACTTTACAGAGCCGTACTGGTGCTAGTCTGGCCCAAGTATACTCGCACGGACCGCCACTGATTCAGAAGCTTTTTTGTCGCGGCGAAACTGCGAGAATAAAAGGAGACTACTTTTTTTAGCCTTGCTTTCGCACAGCTTGATGACGTAATTGTGGGATCAAAACCACCCACCTGAGGACAGTCGAACGCGCCCCATGGATTGGACGCGAGAACTGCGTGAGCACTCGACGTTGGTTCGTAATAATTGATGTTTCGGCGGACGCTCGGGTAGTGGCTCGTGTCCAACCACTGCACTGATGAGAATAGCCGAACTCTAACAATGCCTGGATCTCAGCACGTGTTTTCTACTTTGCCGACTCCAGCGCGTGGCTATGATGGACGTTTGTGGCATAGGATAGGCACCAGGCCACGTGGCCTTTTGTTCTAGCCCCGAGTTGAAAGGATGAACGATGCTCATATTTCTCGAACTTTTATGGCGCCTGCCATTGCCTGGGAAGGACAACTAAGGGGAGTTTATTGGGTTATTAACGTTAGGGAGTGATTCTAAGAAGTAGGATACGAAAATAGAGAAATCGTTTTGTGACTCCTTTAAGAATGTACAAGCTGGGCTTCCAGCGCGAGCCTTCTTTCTTTGATAACGGCTCGTCGAACGAGCAACCAAAATCAGGTCACGGCAAGACTAAATTCGCGCGCATCTCCAGTCCGGCCGTGGCCCTGCGGAAGGCGACGAGCGCGTGCTGAAAGCTGAGCTAATTCTTACTTGTTAGGATTCATGGTTTTGCGCAAAAAAAATGGACACAAGAGAGAGAAACAAACACGAGCGCAACTTTCAACTGTACTGAAGAAACCTTTAGAAAACATACAGATATATCGTCGTTTTCAATGCGTCCACGCATGCGTCGTGTCACTATCACACGCTCGTCACAGAAACTTATCAAGGAAGCATTTTTCAGCATTATACAAACTTATCGAGGTATCGGTCACTCATAGGTCGCCTTTCTTTTTGATAAAGAAAGCTTCCAACCGCTCACGTGCTTTTTGTCCCTTACACAGAAGCGAGGATGCAGCACAAAGCATGCCAGGCCGTTTGTTGGCTGCAAAACAGAAGTCGTCTATGAAATCCCCCTCACGTGTGGGAAGACATACGTGGGGCAAACAGGAAGGTGTGCCAACGACCGTCTCAGGGTCTGAGACGGTCGTTGGCATTGTTGTTGGATAATGTTGTTGGCAAAAACATTTACGCTTGGCGTTTCTAAAGTCACTGGATAATGGGAAAGTAACGCCATTGCCTTCCCTACCTGTCAGCCGGACAGAAACATATACTAACATACAGACGAACAAAACGTCACAAGGCGATGGGCTACTCTGTCTGCGTTGCCATGGAAATCGCCATCTCAATTTATTCAAATCTTCGAAGCTTCCAGAGGGTCGCTCTAAACCATTCGCGACCAAGATCACCATGGACCATTATCACACTGGAAGCGTTCCTCGCCGATATAAGCGTCTTTGGCACTGTGTATGCAGTCAACTTATCAATTATGCCCATCTCTACGGATCTCTTATTATATTGTTCTACTTGCGTATTTTAAAACAGTAAACGTATTTTTCAGTTCCTCCGTGCACCGACACAGCATGTGGTGGTGGTACGAAGATGTACGCTTGTTTCACTGGTGTGTGGATAGCACAATCTCGGTATACAAAAAACGTCTCCATAAAGCTACCCGTCACCAACGACTTTAGACCGGCTCACCAAAAACGGACCGGTCCAGGAGAAATTGCTCATTTCACGGACCAAGATAGCGACCAGCTTGGCGCTACTTTTCCAGGAACCGGTGATTTTAGGCGTTCGCAAGCGGTCGTGCTTCGAAAACTACTCTGGCCACCTTGGATGGAGAAGGATTTGTTTGGGCGCCTACACCTCAACAGTGCTTGACTAAACGAGCTACGCTTAGAGTATCGGCATTCTGTTCCCCGATATTGTTGTGGGCGCCACCATCTCGGTGCTTAGAACAGCGCAGACGCAACTGCCAATCGTCATGATTCAAAGGTGCGACTACCTAAGCAATACATTCGGTTTTAGGAAAGCTTGTGAAATACTTCTTTGCTCTGTCGCGAACCATTTAAACATTTATTGAGGACGAAAGAGCGTTTTTTTGTGATTTCAGATAAAACTTCCGATAACTGGCAACCATGATTTTAAGCACCAAGATGAGTAACTGTCGTTACTCCGAAGCGTTGCTTATTTAGTGGCTCTAGTCGAAGCTATGAGGGCACGCGTACAGTTGCGCATCTTGAGCGCCATCAGAGCTTTTCACGCGCACTCTGCACTTCTGAAATAGCTGACCGAGAGCATTGCGCGGTAACTGTGGTGAAGCTTAACAGTAGTTGAGGGTGACTTTACTGCGGTTAAAGGCGCCCGTGTAACGAGGGTTTAAGTGGCGACCTAGGGTAATGTGGCCCCTCCGATGAAGTCATTTTCGTTAGTTTTAGAGCGCAGCTCTTAGGCGCCCGTTTCCGGCTTGAGTGGAGTCGGCGTCGGCGTAACCGCGAACCCCCCCCTCCCGAGGACCTCGGGAGAACCTCGCGGGTGTGGGGGGTGGGGAGGCTTGGGTACCTTCGGTGACCTCGGAGAGGGGGGGGTCACGTGACCCCCCCCCCCCCCTGAGGTTACGTGACCGCCCTCTCCCTCCCCCCCCGCCCGAGGTCACATACCCCCCCCCCCCCCCCCCCGAGGTACCCTTCCCTCCTCCTCCTCAAGAGCTGCGCTCTAATTCGTCGTTACAGGGAGTTGTAAACGGCTCTTTTTTTCTCTTCGCCCTCGCGCTCTTTTACTCTGGCGCGCCACCAACGGGCGGGGCTACGTCAAAATTTTTATTGGAAATCACGACAACCCTACTAATAAACACATTAAAACTTAACAGACATAATTTTGTAACAGGCTGCATTTAAAAGATAATTCAAGGACACTTTTACCTTCCATTTCTACTGTCAGTGAGTGAAGCGCAAAGACTCTCTCGTACACGCTTTCGAGCGCCGATAGATCCAAACGCAAACTCAAACTTATTTTCATTTACAAACACAAACAGAAAGACAGCCGAACATGACAGAACAGCGCGCCTCGCTACGAGCTGCCACGCGAGCCGACGAACCAAATCAATATTAAGAGAGCCGCGATGCGAGTGCTCGTTGTTTGTCACTCGGTCACGCCCAATCCATATTGTTATTATTATTATTATTATTTACAAGACTCCCTCGTTCTCCCCCCCCCCCCCCCCCCCCCCCACTTGTTCATACCCACTACTGTAATTCCCGCGTCGCCCCCGAGATGGAGCCACAGTCACTCGGCGGCCGATCGCGAACAACATGGAGACAAACCGCGGCCGCGTAAATGAATTTTTAACGAGCATTCCCCAACCGGCAGAGGAGGGAAGGAAGAAACGGGGGAGAAGAAGGATCTTGGTAGCCGGCTTTAAATATGAGAGTCGGGCCCAACGCGGGGACTTCATAAATCTTGATCCTCGTGCGACGCCAGGCAACCGCATCGGAGCGGACAGCAGTTGGAATAACCTCTGACAACCCTGCGCTTATTTTCAGTCAGGGGACAGCGGTCCGACCGAGCGAGTTGTGTTTGTCATTGCTGACGTCTGTCGTGAGGGTTGAACTGTTTATTTCTGTTGTTGATTTTTATGAACGCCTCGTTTCCTGCAAGACGCGAGCGTGCACGAGTTTTGACAGGGGAAAACAAAAATGAATGCCAACCTTTTGGGACAAGCGGAAAGCGGATGGCAGAAGTTATTCACGCACTGGCGAGTCGACATTGCGATATCTCGTTGCTTTGCGTTGCGCTTTTTCTGTCAGAGAGAGAGAACCAGTGCGATAACAGGAAGCGTTAGCGAGTCACGACGCAAACAGTCGGTGATAGAGTGTGCAGCCATCCGTCCGTGTACAAGAAACAAAAGAGTTCGCATCGCCATACGCGTGTATCTATGTCTGTGTCTAACGTCTTTAGATATCTCGTGTATCGCAAACTTTGTAAATCGCATTTCCGCTTAAAAGAAAACTCAAATTAAAACATTTTTTTTCCTTTTTTTTTTTTTAAGGAAGGGGCATATATTTTGTTTTAGCAATATTTACGCCGGTAGACGTAATTTGGGCGGAGGCAGCCCAGCTCTAGGACCCTCCCATAACGAAAGGTGCGCTTACTCTCGCCCCCGACCGCCAAGTAGGCATATCCGGTATGGGCGACGAAAAAATATCAGAACGTTTCAACCTGCAAATAGTAAAAAAATAAAGGGGAAGCAAAACGGAATGTGTGACGGTTACGTTTATGTCCTAAATGCCTTCTATTGGCGTGGCGACGGTGACACAATGTTTTCGCCCATACTGGAAGTGACGACAAATTCAAGATGGCGGCGCCCTTGCGGAAAAGGTCTATAGTCCGTTGCAACTCAAGAAGGTAGGGCGAGCGGACGACGGGCCGGGGAGGAGGAAGTAGACAAAACGCTAAAAGGGAGAGTGAGGTTTCCCCCTCTCTTCTCCAGCGTTCCGTCCGCTTCCTCCTCCCCGCCCCGTCTTACCCTCGCCAACCTTCTTGAGTTACAACGGACCATTCGCAACTCTAACGCCCTACAGGTGGCGGGGCGGTAGTTCCAAGATGGCGGGAGAGACGGGGAAGGATTCTTCAGGATTTTCCGTGCGCCTGCTCGCTGACGCTAGTCAGTGCGCAAAAAATGATTTATTTGTCTGCATATGCAAAGCGGTTAGAGAGGGATTATATTACAGGTGACGGAGATGTTGATACACGTTAGGAAAAAGGAGCATGGTGATATTTAATAGTTGCACAAACCTCAACTTGCGAAGCTTTGTGGTGGGCGAGCGCGTTTTAGGCACCGGTCACGTCGCTGTTTGTGGCAGACTATTTTTGAGGGTGATGAAGATATCGTGTTTGCGCTTTGCCTGGCCATTAGCGCTCTAAAAAGCGAGCCGCGCACGGTGACCGTCACGCTTCGGAAGAGCAGCGTCAACAGTATTGATGTCTTCGTGTCCCAGGCTCGCAACTCGCTGCTCACCGTCTCGGTTTTAGTGTATTGCAACACGTGATCAAACTGCTCAGTGGTTATTGAGAGGAAGTTTGTTACCAGAGGCTACCGTGCGGTGTAACATTGCAACCGGAAGCTCGTAGTGCGCATTTGTAGCACAATTTTCAGCGCGCGCCAGGAGCGTTGCCGTGCTCACGCTAGCCTGCGGTAATGCTATGCTAAAACTGCCTATTACCATAATCGACGTGTTTAGGGGTTTTATTTTTTACCCGCTCACAGTTGCATTACCCTCCAGGATTGAACCAATAAACAAACAAACTGTGATGTAGATAGTCACTTTCCCTGAACCTTCGCCTCACGATTGAAAGTGTACAGTCGTGAAGATATTAAATATATCCACGCGAGGGGGCATTTTGTTTTCTTTTTCTTTTTTGAGGAACGTTTGATAGGTGGTTTAGGTTCGAATTAATGCTGACGTCAGGACCCGTTCATGAAGCTGACAGGCGGGCGTCCATCAACGAAAAAAAACCGCCGTTAACTCATCCGTGTGTTTGCCACTGTGGTCTCCTTGAAAGGAGGGAATTTCGGAAAACATTTAAGATCGGTGATAGCTCGTGATTAGGCAAAATGGCAGAAATAACAAAAAACAAAACAAAAAAAAAAGTTTTTTCAAGGTTGGAACGCGTGAGTAAGTCAGACGCGATTTAAAATTGAGCGCGTGATTGAGAGCTACCTTTGACAGCGCTTTCTTGAAATAGTCTCAGTTGAGACTACGACGCTGCTTCGAGCAAGCCGGCCCAGTTGTTCGCTACAAGGTCGCATATGATAACGACTGTTTTGTTTGCTTTTATGGCTTAATGGCGTATATATTGCGCAAAAACATTTTGTTTCGTAAAAAGAAAAGATACGTGTCCCACCTATGCTCTTTAAGAAAACCTTTTTTTTTAAAAATATATCATCTCTTTAAGCGCAGTTAGGTATAGGGTGTTTATAATAAATTCGTGCGCTCGAAAACTAGCGATAAAAATCGCCACTTGCAAATATAAAACTCAGACTTTCACTGAGTATGAAATTGAGTGGTGGATTTCATCTGGTGGAAATTTCAGGCGTAGCCTTGAAATTTCTTGCGTCAAATAAGACCCACAAACTTGCCAGGGTTAATGGTGAACGTCCCTGCAGACGACCGAGGCGAGCGATGATTAGAGAGCCTAGATTGAAGAAAGGGTTCATTTCAAACCACGGGGAACGTTTAAATTGTAATGGCGGACATCTCCTGTGGTGATCGGTCGCAAGTGCGCGCGCTGCGTTTTCGCATGGCGAGGAGCAAAGCAGAAAGAAAGGACGTTTGCAGACGATCAACGTTTCTGTCATATCCTTACGTGACCACGTGACCCCGAATCGAGCTGTTGGAAAGTCTTTTTATTGCAGCGCTTTTTAGCGACGACTGTAACCTGTGGCGCCATCTCACCAAAAACGCAGCGAGCAGACGACATGCAGCACGCATCGTCTGTTCGCTGCGTCTGTTTGTTGTTTGCTTTCTGTCCTGTATCCTGGCGGAATAAAGGTGCCAAATTGACGTGGTTTGGCTACGAGAACATCCCGCGTTGTTGCTGTCTTTTGTTTCTGCGAGCGGACTACAACCGTTCCGATCCACACCACAGATGAACGTGAGTGGCTGAATTGCAAAGCCGTCCAATACCCATCTCGCTTGCGATCACGATGGAAGCAAGAACGAGTGGGACGGCATCGGGGCTAATGGCGGCAAAGGAGACTTGCCGACGGGTACCGGACTCTCTCCGTGTCGCCATCGACGCAGAGGCGAAATGCGCATTAGGCATTTATGACTAGCCGCGACAACTCGCGGTCCCGCGAGGATCACGAGCGAAGCGAGGAGAGATATACCAAGACACGGAGAACGCTGCAGATGCTATCAGCGCCCGCGACAGTGTCCGAAGTGCTGGGTTGAAGCTAGATGGTATTGGTTGAAGCCGCGTCTCATCGATACAACCTACCTACAAGGCAAGGCCCTCGCGTGACGTCATCATTAGTGGATTCCCGACCAGCGGTAAACGCGCGCCGAAGTTCAAACATTGTTGCCGCAAGGTGGCGGACGTGTCCGTCATGATGTCACTGCGTCGCGCTCGTCGTGACACGCTGGGAGATGCATAGGGTCCTCGAACGAGACCATAATGCACAGCTTTACTACCGGTTTGTAAATCTCACCGGAACCCGCCGGAAGCCGTGTTGGAGGCATTCGTCGGTGTTGTGTTCTGCTGTGTGTGCTTCGGGCCGTGTTCGCACTGTACTTTGTTCACTCACTCGAGGTTTAAAATGGTCAACTGCGCCGTAATGAATCGTTTCAACCGTCAAAGTCGGCGACAAAATAAAACTACGGTCAGCAGCAATGTTTTTTTTTTTCCTTCTAGGTTTCCGGAAATCATTAGGAACCAGGACAAGGCGACGCTCGAGCAATCGGTTTGCCGGCGTCATGAATGACTCTGACGGATACGTCGGCACAACCTTGACCAGGCGAATAAAGACGGGAGCAGAACGCGGCAAATTCATTGCGCTAACATCTCCGGTCTCGAGAGAAAGAACAAGGAAGAAAGTGACAAAAGTCCGGAGAAAGAAAGCAGACGAAGGGGGTTTGGCGTGTTCGTTTTGCCGCGACAAGTTGAAGTTGCTCGAGCACTTGTAAGCTTTGTTTAATTTTGTCAATGCGCAATTCCGATGTTTTTCTGCGAAGTAAAAGAGAAAATAACAAGGTACCGACCTTTCAGGTGATATTTTGCTGCTTGTTTGTGCACACTAAGGCGCCGCCAGCGAAATGGGCTCATAGGGACCGCCATGTCGGCGTCTATGCCCTACCGTTCCGAAGCGGCCAAATGCATGGGACCTTCCTACCCCTACTAAGTGTTTGTGTACTTCACTTCGTGTCAGGTGAGCAGCCTCTATGCGAATGACTACACTCTCAAGAAAAAAAGGTGTAAAAGGGTGTATCGTTACACCCTTTGTCTCATATAATACACCCAAATACTTCAATTGGACGTACAGCGCCCTACAGTCGAACAGACGGCCCGAAATTTTACGAGGGGCTTAATAGCCGTGTGGAACAACTCATTAAAATAGCTAATGTACGTTTTACTTAATACAACAACAAAAAAAATTAATCGGGGTTTTCTTGGCCCTACTGTAAAAACTCGGTGTTTTCTTTCTGTGGTCCCAGGGTGCCCACAATACTTACTTTAGATATTTAATGAGTTATATCGCACGGTTATCAAGCCCCTCGTAAAATTTGGGGCTCTGTAAGTCGAAATGAAGTTTTGGGGTGTATTATATGGGACAAAGGGTGTAACGATACACCCTTTTACACCCTTTTCTCTTGAGAGTGTAGGACAAGAAGGTATCCTGAAATGTGGTTATACAGAAACGGCTCTACGACTCTTTGGCACTACTGCTGCCGCAATAAGACGCCGAATTCCTCCAACATGGCGCTAAGGCACTGATAGCAGACGACTATGTTTGTTTTGACTTCGCGTCTAACCGGAAGTGACGTCAGGTGCAAGAGGCCTATTGGAAGCGATATTGACACCAGGCGTCAGTAACTCATGGTAACGTTTGGGGGGGGGGGGGAGGGAAAGACAGGTCTTTTATTTTATTTTTTAGGTGATATTACCAGTCTCATGCGCGTACTGTGGGCTTGAAATATAAACGTGACAAAACTTCTATGAATCACTATACTTTCAGAAATGGGGTTGGGGGCGGGGGGGGGGGGGGGGGGGGGGGAGGTGGAACTATCATTTGCTTAAAACTTCAGGTACTTAGTAGAAATTAACTTCGATTATCAAAAGTAGACATACGTCTACTGTGAAGCTTTTATAGCGCTGCTCGATCTTTCTCTCTGTCCCCCCCCCCCCCCCCCCCCCCCCCCCCTCCCTTGGAAGGTAACCAACTTAAAACTCTGACGTCACGCCAGTACGGCGGTAGATGGATAAATGCGGCTGAACCCTTTTAATCGGGCGGCGACTTGCGCCACCTCGCGAATCTGGCTCTTGCGCATGCGCAGTGCCGGGCGTGGGGGGGCTTGTTTCTGAACAGCTTGTGTACGAAAAAGTGACATTATAACCTCCTCTCGATGGGGGAAGGGAGACCCCCCTTCTCGATCCCGGTACGCTCGTGGCCATGCTGTAGAAGAGCAAACAAGTAACCAGCGCAGGAGCATGGCTTATCATTTAAGTGTAGTTCTCTCGGTAAATACCGATAAACTCCGAAAATAATCCCCCTAGACGATGTTATCGAAATCAGGGAAAAGAAGAAAACCTCTAATCAGTGCTGTCTTTGAACGAGGAAAAGCCAAGCGTTATGGGAAGAAAATATTTATTCACAGTTTTGTTTTGCGGTAATCCGTAACGGGGGGGGGGGGGGGGGGGGGGAAAGGGGGGGGGGCAGACTGAACTTATCGGTCTAGGGGAGTCTGGAGACATTGCGAAATAAAGTCACGAAATAAGGTACTCGTTACTTGCAAATAGGAACAGAGCGTTACCGACCAACGTTATTTCAAACAAGAACGCGTTACCCTTACCGATAAAAAGTCAAACAAGTTACTTTTTGTTTACGAATTAAAGCGTTTTACTGTTTCGATGGTATACATGTACACGAAAGCGTCATATTTCAAGAAACAATTTTTAAATTATATAGGATGATTGCAAGAATATATGAAACTTGAAGCGTAGAAACAAAAACAAAATATTAAATTCCTCTTTTTTTCTGGGGGGGGGGGGGGGGGGAGGAGAAGATATGACGAGTAACGTAACTACATTACCCGTTACATCGAAATAAGAAAGGTAAGTACACTATTCGTTATTGTTTTGAAAATGTAACGAGTACGTTTTTAAGTTACAAAAAAATGTATCGCGTTACCTGTGACATGTTACTCGCAAAGCTTTACCACTAACGCTGGTACAGCGGAATTTTCCAAGCATTCGAGTCACGCCCATGTTCTAGAATTCCATTCTCGCGTTCTATTTTCTTCGCGTAAATCCTACAAAAAATGATTTTTTTTTCCTACACCGAAAATAGACACCGAAAAACACCGAATATATGGGGAGAAAATGCCGCGATTTCGTTGGCTGGGGAGTGCTCGGTGCGAGCCACTCTTCAACGTAAATCCCGAAAAAAAAACACGATTTTTTTCTTGCCCCGAAATTAGACACCGAAAAACGCCGAATATGTGGTGTGAAAATGCAGCTATCTCGTTGGCTGCGGAGATTCGCGGAGCGAGCCATGCGTTGCGTATCTTAACGTGTCGGTGACTAAAAGAAGGTATATTAAAATAAAACACCAGAATCTGGGAGCTGCAACATACGAGGTCCACGAAAAGGAGTTCTCTGCGAACCCAGCGTTGTTGTGTGCGGGGCTTACACCTTGACCCTCGACCGGTTCCTTGGCGCGCGCACGTTCTCGAGGGAAGACACGAGCTTCGATAAGAGCCACCGTCGTGGCAGGCAGCCTGTATCAAACCCCGAGACAAAGGAACCCGGTTCACGATGCAGGCCGACGCCGGGCGCTGCGCCCAAGAAAGGTGCCGGGCTAATCTCGCGACGAACAGGCGCCCGAACTGTTAGAGCGAAACGAGGCCGCTTTACGGCACCCGCCTTTAATGGCTGCACCAACGACGGTTTTCCAAAGTTCCGTCGACGGAGGCTGGTTTGTGGCGAACCGGGTACAACAGAACCGGTCCTCTGGGTGGTTGTGTCAACTGGCAGGATCGTATACCCTTTTGACGCCTCGTGATGTACGTCGGGGGAATGTCGTGCACGCTTTGTGCGTGTTTTTGTTTTCTATTTCTACGACAGTGTATCTTTTCTTAGCCTTAGAGCTGTATGTGGATAGTTCAGAGCAAAGCTTCTTCTTCGTCTTCTTCTTATTATTATTAAGCTCTTACTTCGTGCTCATTGTCACGGCCCAGGGAACGAGAGTGAGATAGAGAAAGAGATTTTGATGCACCAGATCAGGCGGTACTGGCAGAGGATAAAATTAAAGGTTTTCAATGTCTAGGACGCGCTTGATATGCTGGACTAGGAGTGGCCATAAGGTGCCTTTCGAATCCCCCTGTAAGAATGAATCAGTTCACCATGACCTCTATTTCCCTTGACCCATTTCCTCAGTCAGTAAAGTTTTCTCCCTCTCTTTCCCTCTCCAAGTTCGTCTGCTGAATGTGCGGGGGGAATGTTTATTATATTTTTAGGTGTAAACATACTCTCCAGTGTTCAATTACATATTCGCGACGGAGGAGGCGGCGCATTGTTGACTAAACAAATGGCAACGACGCCGAAACAACTATAGTCCTAGGCCATATTTAAACAAACAAATTGACGGCTGTCAGCGCGTGTTTGTTCCGAGGTGGCAAAAACTGGAGGCGCCACGAGGCGAAGCCACGAGGAGCGGGACACTGGGACGCCGGTCATAGGGACGCCAGTCGTCCGGAGCTGTGGAAGATGCTTGAGGAAAATATATTTTGCTTTACTTTTCGAGCGAAGTATGCCGCCTGTTCATCCTTTGCCTTCTTTTTTGTTTGATTCGTGTTTTGGCAGCCTTTCACTGTCTTTCTCCTCTTTAACTCAGTTATTTGAGGGGGGGGGGGGGTAGCTATTGAGCATGGTGCGTGGTTCTGTGACGGTAGCGCTGTGCGTGTTGGCTGATTGACCTAACATGTGAGTATATTGTTTTCGAGCATATGTATGGCCACAAAATTTAAACAAAGTGGCGTTTGCGATAACGAGCACAAAACAAAATTAAGCCTATTAATTTCATATTGAAGATTAATCTGTCTGTGATCCGGAAAAAATTGCAAACTGTTTCGACGTCCATTTTAAATACCTATTTAGCCATAATAGGGGTTATGATTCTGAATTTTTCTTTAACGTCACATATCCGGCTTTACCGGATGTTGAGATTAGTGTGTCTGGCCTTCTCAACTTACTGTTGAAAATTTATTGTAAGAAAACTCCTCCCAATAAAACTCAATTCTTTTTCTTTATTTTTTTTTGTGCCAATTTGCATTTTGGACTTTAAGGTACTTATCAGTCATTTTCGAGAAATCTATTCTACTGCACCAGTACCCCGGCTGTGGAAGTCAGCTAAACTCCTCCTCTTATTCAAATCAGGTGAGATACATGTAGTTTCGAACTGCAGACCCATTTCGCTGACATCAAATTGCTGCAAGTTTTTGGAACATATAAGCTACAAATTTATATTTGAGTATCTTGACATTAATTTTGTTGTCTGTTCACAACAACATGGTTTTGCTTGTAGCCATTGTACATCTACCCATCTTCTTGTAATCAAGCACAACGTTTTTTCTGCCTTTGATGAAAGAAGAGAACTAGATACAATTTTTATTGATTATTTTAAGGCGTTCGATGAAGTTTCACACCTTAAGCTCCTACAAAACCTGCGGACGATACTAAGAAACGGTGACAAATTATTTGAATCACTAATTATTTAATACATAGATCACAGCCCGTGCCATTTGGGGATGTGTACTCTAGTAACGTCATGGTTAGTTCCGGTGTCAAGCAGGGGTCAGTTTTAGAACACATTTTATTTCTGGTTTATATTAATGACGTCGTAGATTATCTTCCCGTGAAAATTTGCATATAAGCTGATAATTGTGTTTTCTATACCAAATTTATTTCGGTTGATGATCAAGCGTTGTTAATATAACTCATCTGTAGTTTCTAAACTGGAGCAAGGAACGAGAGATGAAAATTAATTTTAGGAAATGTGTAGTAATGAGTAATGGTAATAAGAAGAAGCCATGTGTTTTAGCTATGACATAGGTACGGTAATCCTGCGTCAGGTGTATGGGTGTAAGTATTTAGGGATCGTATTTACTCCCCGTAGTAATTGGGATAAACGAGTTTGTTTGATTTGGTCTCGTGCACTGAAGAGCCTGGGATATGTTAAAAGAACTTCAAATGTTCAACTAAGGAAGTCGAAATAACCGAGTACAAGACCTTGATTGGATAAATTTTAGAATATGACTGTAACCCGTATCTAAAACGGTGACATTAGGCAGCTCAAATTAATACAAGTTAAGGCGATCATATCTATTTTTACTCCTTAGGATAGTGAGTTTTCTCCTACATCCCTATTTTTGTTTTTACACTGGATTTACGCTTTTGGATTTTACATGCGCCACGGAATGTCTAAAGTTTTTACATAAAATCACATACAGGATTTTTATGTGCTTCAAATGTTGTATCGTATAAGGTCACCTTTATTGCTTCAAATATTCGCTCTTTCCTAGAGCTATCGAAGAAAATTGGAACAACATTGATGGGTCAATTCGTTCACTTGAGATACTTATATCGCAAGTTCAATAACTTGTTTTTGCATGTTTTTTTGTATTTTTAATACAAAAGTGTATACTCTGTGAATTTAGTAACTATGATTTTTTTTTTTACCTTTGGTTAAATTATGGTTGGTGTTATACCATAGGATCTGTGTTGATGATGCTTCATATTTTTATTTGTATACAGTATGTTTTTTTTTTTCACTTCTGAAATGACCATATCTAAGGTCGCAGTATATTCAAATAAATAAATAAATAAATATTTGTTTTGCTGTCCAAGTTTCCGCAGCACGGCGACTGATAACCCATTTTTTGTGTATTTAATAAAATTATGCGGATTTGACCGAGCTTTTCATTTTAACGACTGGTAGCTGTGAACCTTATTTTTATCGAGAACAGGGAACGCAGGGCTGACTGGGCTGACTACAGATCAAGCTGGAATTAAGAACAGCTGCGAACCGGTTCGCGCTTGTTGGAAAATGTATACTTACCGATGTTTAGAATGCATCAATAAACCGGAACAGAACTGTAACAGATTGCAAAGTTACTGAACCCCAACCCGAACCGGAATAATATCCTGTTCAACACCCTGCTCTCTCCCACGCTTCAAATAAAATAGTTTTTTTTTCATAATTTTTTTTGAATTTTTGATATTTCTCCGTTTTACATGCAACTCAGTGAAGGCAATAAAAAAGAAAAATCGACGCGCATTTTTTTCAATCTGAAAGCAATAATAAACGCTAAATTATTCAAGCAAAAAAAAAAAAAAAAAGAAGAAGCTAGCACGTTTGTCACAAAGGCGTGCCTCGAAAGTATAGCGAACGGAGATGCAATATTGGCGGATTATAGCCAACACCATCTTCCAATTCTATCTCAAAATGTATACATTTAAATAGAGAGACAGGCGGAGAAGATATTACTCTCGCAGCTTATACTTATGGAGAGCGGAGGAATATCAATGGGACGCTGCATTTTGACGCTCCGGCGGCCCGGATGACAATATATCTTTTTCAGATTGCATGCCATTCAAGAGTGGTGGTGGATTTTCGGTCTTTATTCTGTACCCGGAAGCAACATTTTCTTTTTCACAAGGAATGTGTACAAACAACGACTCCCTAACTTCCCGATTGGCACACAGCGCAAGGACCGTGAAGACACTACGTGTTGCCATGCGTTTATGCATGCGCAGGTACAGGCTTAGTGAAGGCTACACTTATCGAATAAAGTGCAAAAAAACACCCACGCGATTAAAAGCTTATTAATTTTTAAGACACTGCGGCGTCACTGTTGATACATAAAGCGACTTCACAATTTTTCCACAAAGCATCTATAAATTTACTTTTGTTATAAAAAGTGTTCACATAGAGCAATTACGAACTTGCCTCGTGAGCCACAAAACGGATAACACGTTTTGGAAGCGTGGACGAATCAATAGGTGCATGCGGGATGGATTGATGAATGCATGCAGCTGAATAGTTTTAATAAAGCGGCAACCTGAACCACGTAGCCAGTGTCTTGAATAACAACAATTAAACTGCTTCTAAAATATGAAAAACAAAATTGACACATTCCGTGTGCAAAGCAACCGAATCGCCACCTTAGAATCCCGTAAAAGGGCTGTCGCACCATTGCCTAAGCATATAAAGCGACTAAAAGTTTTGTTAATAAGAACGGAACGTAGCTTCATAGCCACCTTGCGGCAATTTAAAGCGAGCGAGGTGTCACTTTAAGAGGTACTAAAAGGACTGCAGCCTCGCTGCACGAGTTCCCGACTTTCAATTCCACACTGAGAAAGCAAGCGTGAATCGACTACACCGCCGACCCGCTAGCGCACAAAGCAACCGCAGCGCCACCAGCGCTTGCCGCGGCTCCATTTTACGCCGTTTCAATAAAGTCCGAAAAAAAAGGCGCGTTACAACAAAAGGAACGCACAACCAGCGGGAGAAAGCAGCGACGTTCGGGCAAATAACAATGCCCTTTGTTATGGAGACGAAGCGATAAACCTCCATAATGAACGGACCGATCAACTTTTAAGGCACCCAGGAAAAGGGGAAGCGGGAGGAGTAGAGAGCCTAGATATAGGCGAGGAGGCAACTTAAGCCACGGGGAGCGTTTGCACTATAAAGAAGGACGCATCTCGAGGCCGATCGGTAGCGAGTGCGCCTGCGTCGCGTCGTCGCGTGGCGAGAAATAAAGGCGGAAACGTTTTCAGGCGATACGCTTTCGTCACCTGCTTGTATTGCAAACGCGCTACACAGACCACGTGACCCGATTGGGCACTCTGAAATCTAGGCACACTAGCGGGAGGGAGGGGGTACAGCAGCGCATCGCGGCGGTCGCTGTGCGGACTACACGGCCCATGTTCGGTCGCTTTTCCCATGCGCCCTTCCTTTTTTTTTTTTTCCTTTTTGTCTCGGTCATTGTGCGTCTGAGACGGTGCTTTAATTATGCTTTTATCGCGGCGCCGATGCCGCCGGCGTCGGTAGCGTGAACAAGCGGCGAGCCTCCCAACGTTGCAAGGGGACACCGGACGGGCAAAGATGGCGGCGGACACGTCTGGCCGCTAGAAAGCGATACGAAAGTTTAGGATGAGTTCCCGCCCTCTTCGCTGTTCGCACATATGCAAATTGTTTTTTTTTTTTGTATTTTTGTTTTGTATTTTGGAGCACATTGGAAGCCATTCTTCGAGTAGTTGTAGCTATTTTCGCGCATGATGATGCTATCGAACTTAATGCGTCATTTTACTACCATAATCACTCGGCAGACACGTACAGAACCCTGTCTGGTAACATTGGTAGTCGGCATGATTTTGGAGTGCTTAAAGTGCACGGGGCTTCGTGCTGCCTTCCGTGAAAGGGTTTCGGACTTGGCGAGTCGCTAGGTTTTGCTGGTAGGAATAGGAGAACGGAGGAAAAAAAAAAAAAAGAAAGGCGTTTACAACTCTTTGTAATGCCGAATTAGAGCGCAGCTCTTGAAGAGGAAGAGGGGACGGTATGCCCATCCTACTCATCCGTACCATCTCTTCCTCCCTTCTCATCTACTCCTCCCGTGCGCCTCGCCTCCTCCCCCTCTTCTCCTCTTCCTCCCTGCTCCTCCTCCCCATCTTCTTCCCTCCTTCTCTCCCTCCTCCCTCCCGCACGGTGCATTATGGAAAACGTCCCATAATGCAACGGGCGCGTCACCGCGGTGCATTATGGGACGTGTCCCATAATTCACCGCGCGGTGCCAAAACGTCACCGTGGCGAAACGTCGCCCTCGTGATGTCACGAGTGACGTCACTCGTCAGCCTCGTGACGTCACGACGGTCCCGCGCGTTGCATTATTGAACGTTTTTCATAGGCAGCCGGCAACGGCCAGGCGGCGCCAGCAGGGTGAGAGCGCACGGTTATAACCTGTCTCGTAGTAACTTGGCAAACGGCGAACGATAAGCCCCACATTGCGTGCCGAAGGCTTCGAAATGCGCGACGTATACCAGCGCAACGCACGCATGTTGGAGCATGACGCAGCGAAAAGCCTGATACTTCTCCGGAGTTGAGGCGCGTTCCGGTGATACGCAGTCACGTTCCGATTGGCCCGCCAGGGCCGTAGCTTCCGCTCTATTGGCACGTTACGCGATCACGGCTCCCTGGGATACCCAGTATTTCTTGCTTCAGACACTAGGCTCAGCGGCGCCACCACAGTAAAAGCTCACGTTGGAACAATGCAGCCGCCACTGCCAAGGGTACCCAATATTTCTTGTTTCAGTCGCTTGATGGCGCCAAACCAAACAGCATTGCAGGTTGCCTATAATGCAGCGCGCGGTTACGCCGATGGCGACGCCGACACCGCTCAAGCCGGAGACGGGCGCTTAAGAGCTGGGCTCTAAAAAGATTAAAATCACACGGAGGGAATAGAATACTGGTGGAAGAGGTTTATCGAAGTGGATAATACGCAAAATTAGTGAGGTTGACGACTTAAGGAGAGACGGAATTTAGGTCAAGTTTAAAGGGGAGGGCTGTAAAGTTTCTTAGTCTACGTGGTATACAAGCTACCGCCGATACACCAAAGCTGTAGGCAATACCATACATACATACTTACATTTGGCATCGCTTTCAGTGCGAAGAGTGAGAAAGAACCGGAGACCACGCCGACCGCTGACGAAAAACTTGCGTTCAATGCACGATAATAGAATCCCTGGATACTTCTTTTTACAAGTAACACACGAATACAAATGACAAAGCACAATCCGCTGGAGCAAAATGGCGTCATTCGGTTCAGTCTTCTGCTGTGCGCCACCATTCAGTTCTTAAAACCTGCAACGTCACGCAGTCAGCGGTTTAAAAAATGTAGCTACTTGTAGGAAGCTCTCATGCAGGGACTTTACACGATAAGAGTGCAGGCCGAAAATATGGTGGCCCAGATAATTTGACGTCATGATAGCGCTTAAGACGAGGACAAGAGTGAGACTAGACAACTCCCTCTTGTCCTCGTCTTAAGCGCCATCATTTCGTCAAATTCCCAGCACCAACTAGCCCAACAATCTGCATTGATCCCAGATAATTATCACAGCAGGTACTAAATTGCGCAGAAGCTTGATAAAGGTTCACGGGGAATGACTATGAAATCATACTATTTGAATCGCACTGACCTCAACTTGGACTGTTTAAAGGGACCGGATGCAGGTATCGTGGCGCGCGGTATTTGCTGGAGCGACCTCCTCTCCCGCGTTCTCTCTGCTAAAGAGAAAAGAGGTGGGAGGAGCTTCCACTTCACTCTTAAAGGAGCCGTGCAACAATTTCAGTGCTTTGCTTAAATAATTTGGGAGTTGGTGTCTCCACCCTTCTGAAGTAAAGAATAAAAAAAAAAACGCTTTTGCCTGCATGTCGTAGTTTTTATTTTAAAAATGGGCAAAGTTGAGGCTTTCGGCACCTCTCAACTCCTTCACCATCTTTCGAGTCGCGTGCGCTGTGATGTGAATGGGGGACGGGAGGGGTTCCGGTGAAGCTCTCTCTCTAGAGCCATCAGTGATCAGCGAGAACTCATCCGCTCGCGACCACGTGACCACGTGCTTGCGCAGCGCGGTCAACATGGCACAAGGACGAAAGTCTCGTCGGGGTCCGGCCATCCCCGTTTGGCTCTGTCCCCCTCCCTCTCCGGCCTCTGGCGGCTGTTCGCGCTAGCAGATAGAGCTAACAGTTTCGTCGACCTCGGATAGATGGCGCCACTAAAACTTCGTATAATAAAAGATTTGTCGTTGAAACGAGGATTCGTCATTGAAACCAGGAAACGACAAGATTTATTGAAAGTTACCTTTTATCGAGGAGGAATTTGCAAAACTCTTTTTACAAGTCCCCCTTTGACGTCACGCCGCATGGTTCTCATGGCCGCCGCTCGTGGCTGCAGGTCGAGAAATATTCTAATTTTTGCCTTGCGATTACGCGGCGGAATCGCAACATTTTGAAGGGAGGAGACATGCTTTCTGTGCTTTCTGACAAGATAAACAATGTGAAAAGTAAAAGATGTAAATTACTTCAACGTTAAAATCGTTGCACAGCTCCTTTAACATGTCACCGACAGTAGTAAAATGAACGAATTTCGTTCATTTAATCAGCCGAGTGCAGCCACCAACAAACGTAGTGTGTGCGAGGCTTATTTTATTTCAGAAAAATTAAAAAAAAATGTAAATAACGCCATGTCCAAGGTGCTAAAAAAAGTTAATTAGTTTTTTCATAAAAAAATATAAAACTTTTATTCCAACCTACTTATTTGCGTTCTACATATTTTAGATTCTATGCAAACAAAATTTGATTGTGACAGCGCGATATTAAGACACAAACTTATTGTGCGCGAAGTGTCAAGATGCCCTAAAATTAAGAGAAAACACGTTCGAATGTTACGATAGATGCGTAGCAATACTTTTTCGCGGCGCGGAAAATTATATGTTGTTAATAAATTTCAGCGAGAAACTGATGCTACAGAAGACTGCGATGGAGAGGAGACTGCTAGGCCTACTTGTCAACGTAAATGTGGTGTTGAGTGACGTAACAGTTTAAAGAACCACGCTCAGAAAAAGAATAAAATTTATGCCGTTCTGGGTTGCCGGGGGAGGTCTTAAAATCCGTATTGGACTGCTTTCGCGACCCTAACCGGTGGTTATTATTTTTATACGTAAAATATGAAGATGTTAACACGACACCCTCAAACACAAAAGGAAATGTTTTGCGAAATATTATCGCTTCTCGACACCTTAAGTTACGAAAAAAAAAAATCAACTGATCACTACGTATTTAAAAAAAAAATATTTATATAATCAAAACCGGCTGAAAAAACCTGCACAACAAACCCCCCCCCCCCCCCCCCCCAAAAAAAAAAAAAAAAAAAATTAAGAAGAAAAATGGTGTTCCCGCATCTGTGGCTTCCCCGCATGAAGATGCATATTGCTAAGCTGCACCCTTTACAGGGGACACGCCTGAACGTAAAGAAATCAATGAATGCACGGTATTAGACGAAAAGCTGTCTACAAACAAGCCCGCGTAACCAGATACGCGTGAAATAAAGCATCTGCGCATGCGCAGTGCCGTCTGAAGCACCACCGCAGTGGTGCGACGCGAGGGAACCGAGTTTGAATATACCAAATCCGAGGCTCATTTAAGGGCGACCTGGACTTTCATTCCTAACGAGGAAGTGGCAAATCCGACAAGCAGGAAACTATGTCAGTTTTCAAAGTATTCTCAGTGAGCGTCCAGGAACAGCTGACATCGTTTTGGCAGCTGTACATTTCTTCTTTTTTTTTAACAAACAAATATTGTTTTTTCGCGACTGTTGTCGGTCAGTTGCGGCGTTTTTATTTCAAAGTTGTGGCATTAAGAAAGTTGCTAGGACGGCTTCGTACACATGGGCTTACCAACCGGGAAGCAAGCGGGGAGCTTGCCCGCCCAGTTCTCGGAGTGGGGGGGGGGGAGTGCAAGGCATGTGTTCTCCCCCCCCCCCCTCCCCCTGAAGCGGCCGCCATTGAAATGACCCACGTTATTTTTCGTCGAAGTGACAAAATGCACGCGTGTTTCCCCATAGGAATGCACAGGAGAAACGCCAAAGTAGACCGGTTGCTGTCTACCTCAATTCGCCCACCTGAAGTTGCGTAGACACTAGCGCCAGTTGTATCCCTAGCGTTCATTATAACTGTACGGTCCAACTCTGCCATGTACTTGGCCCTTAGGTGGCGTGTCCGTCATATTCCACTGCGCGCCTCGCCTCAAGAAATGGCGATCTCCAACGTTGCTTAATTGGGTTTCGAAAAAAAAAAGTATGAAGGACCCGCAAAAAAGTAAAATGGGAAGAAAAAAACAAAAACAAAAAGCAGGTGGCGGAATTTTACTTTCTTTTGTTTTTGTACATACGCGGCGCAACCTACCGCCCATTACAAAGGCTTAATATTATCGTCCGTCTAGGAGAAAGGAGGAAGGACAAACGAAGAGGACGGGGCGGTAACTGGTCACGTGGTACGCGTATAAAGTCTTTTGCATTAGGGGAAGCCAATGAGTGTCGTTCGCACTGAGTCCAAAATCTTCCAGAGTCACTTCCACGCAAATTCGCGAGGCTTAAGTCGAGCTGAGGATTACTCCAGCTCCTCTTCGAAGAGCGAATAATCCAGTGAGGGCTTAACTTTGAAACCAGCCTTGCTGGCAAAGAGGATGTCTTCTCTCAAGTACTAACTTGGTGTCGACTACTTTCCAATGATGAGCGAAAGAGTGGAATGGGATCTAAATTTCCTAAATGGGTATCTTTTTATACGTTTTGTTTATTTCGAGAAAAAAATTAACTTTTCTTCGCCCCACCACTTTTCAGGCAATTTATTCAGTACAAAACCCGACTCACTTAGTATTTTTCAATGACATTTTGGAAGGTCTTAGCTAATGAAATACCGATCCTTTGTATCTCTTTGTCGTAAAACGGCGTTCATATATGGGACAAGAAAATGTCATGGAAATATAAGGCAGCAAGGAATATCGTAATCAAATTTAGTCTTCCAGTTCTTGCGTACGCAAAATTTATGTCATTCAAAAATTGATCAAATTTAAGAAGAAAGGTGTTGATCTGGATTTTAAATACCTGGGAACATTCTCTGAAACGCCGAACCTCTTCATTTTGAATTGCGATTCAAAAGCACGAAGTTTCTGCACCTTAGAAGACTATATCAGCTGCCGACTCCCGGCAAATGCTTTGTATAAAAAAAAGAAAAAAAGGTTGTGCAACTTTCAGACATACGATCCTGTCCTTAATAAGTTCAGTGCACAAGATATAGAAATTCACAAATTCTTGGTAAGCAGCTTAAAGGGATTTATATTTCTTCAAACCAAATCGGTAGAATCTGAACGGTTTCAATAAGTTTGTTCGCTTTTATTATATATTATTATTTTTCCCGTTACTGATTTATTTATATATTATACATTCATGCCAGTGCTTTCACGTTCAATACATTCGGTTGTCTCTCCTCTGCGAGAATTTTAGTTGATTGTTTTTTTTAGTGCCTTTTGTATGAAGTAGATTTCCAAATTACGTAAATTTATTGATCCGTGCTTTTCGCCGGTTATTTGTTGATGTGTAGTTTATTTTATGTACGCTTTGCTGCCGCTGTATTTTGGGGAATTGGTGCGGGTCAAGTTGTTTCTGATAGTTTTTTTTCTTTCCCCTGTCTTCAATTGATATCGTATTTTTGTGGAACATTAAAGTTTATTTGTGTGTTTCTTCACCTTGGTCCTACGTTTTCTTGGGTGCTGTTCCGAACAAACAAAAATATTAATATTATTCATTGCCAGAAATTTGCGACAGGCGCTTCTAGTTCACTTATCTGTCGCCACGTGGCGTATTCAGCTTTGTTTTTTACCCCGTGTACAAATTGCGGCCGAAACAAAATGTGTGCAGAGTAAAAAAAAAAACAAAAAAAAATAACTTTGAAGATAAAAAAGTAAAGACGAGGTAATGAGCGTCTTGCGATTGCAGCATACTGATACCTTTATCATTCTCCCTTACCATTACATGGCGATACGGCGATCAAAGGGAAAACATCGGAACTTCTAAATAATTTCCTCAGAAGTCATCGCACGCATTTTTGTAATTCTTATAGCTGAGTAACAGTGCGATAAGTCTAATAATACCTTCAGCGATAACTGTGTTGTGGGTAAGTATAGCGCATAAAACCTAAAAGAAAAGTGTCCTATTATTAGTGGTTGATTTCGACAAGACGTATCTAAGGATGGATTGTCAGCTTAGGTATTTGTTCAGGAGCATAACGTTTTACGCGCTGATTTATATCCAATTTCCGTCTGGTACAGTGTTGTCGCCAATAAAACGTGCAGCCGAATTTCGAACAAAAAATAATAAATAAACGTTACACGAGGCGAGCACTTTAAGATAAAGCTACCACGCATCTTGCGTTGGCGATGGAAGGGTGACTGACCCGAAGCAGCGCGTTATCGCTGTCTCCATACGCGGGCGCGTTCAAGAGTGTTCTGAAGAACACTCAATGACAGCCGACACTGGGCTGGGATCTCTTAGAAGAGTACAAAATTAATAAAATAAGGATCCGCTCCGAGCGGGATTCGAACCCCATTCCTCTGCGTGACTGCCGCATGGGTTGCCAACTCCGCCACGCTAGCGGCAATATCGCCTATACTTCGTCCACTCGCAGACAACGCCACGGGCAGATGGAACCAATCGGATTGCATCAAAAGCGCATCATTATGGTTTTCGTCGTGTTTCTGTATGATTTTTCGTGATCGCAGAAACCAACCATAAACAGAAAAGGCCTAGTGACTTGTGCTTTTGAGTCCTATTTGCTCTTGACTTAAAGGGCTCATGAAAAAAAAAAAGAAAATGTTTTTTTTTTTTTTTTAACAGACTGGCTAAGACACGCGTGTCAAAAAAAAAAAAATATTCACGCGAAAAAAAAAAAAATTAGAGCGATTTTGACGGCGAGAGATTTATTGGAAATTCTGCGCGCAAAGTCCATGACGTCACGGAATGGTCATTCGCTCAACGAGATGGTCATACACTCTCTGCACCTCAACGGGAAGGTGAAGCCGATTCACCTCTTCGCCACGCGCCCGAAATGCCGAGTAAGAAAACAAGGGGAAAGGAGGTGACTACCGACTAAACCTCGTCTCGCGCCGTCAATTTTCGCTAATATTTTTTTTTTTTCGCGTAAAAATTTTTTTTTTACAAACGTTTTTTTACCGTTTTGTTTACAAAAAAAACTTCTTTTTCTTTTCAGTGGAACTTTAAGCTGAAACGAAGTACAGAAGTTGTCGCTTATGCGGCATTTTCACCACGTCCGAATGCAGTACACTATAAAATTTATAACATTTATATAATGTATACGTGTTGTTTCTTTTAGGCTTTTCACATCGTTTTTAAGGATCTCTAAAATATACAACAACAACAATAATAATAATAATAATAATAATAATAATAATAATAATAATAATAATAATAATAATAATAATATTAATAATTTATTTATCATCAAAGTCATGAAAGGGAAGCCGGAGCAAAGAACTGAAAGAAACAGCTTGACAAGTCTCCGGCCCCCTTCCATTGCAAAAAAAAAAAAAAAAAAAAATTGGCAGCAAGAAAAACACAAACAAAGTCAAAAAGAAAGCAAAATTCAATCGTGAACGCACTTTTAGCATCAACTCTTTAAAATTTTGCAGTTGTTTAGCTATGCTTCGAGTCACTAATTATAAAGCTGTTGAGTAAAGTCGGTATTTCCGCATTTGTTTAGCATAATTTGTTCGGTGAGGGATCATCCTCCAACAGTGAGTGCGACGAGTATAGGATATGCCTGAATGTTTTTGGCTAGTGTTGAAAGGTCAGCTAGAAAGCGAAAATTAATTTTTTTCTTCGTTTTTGAAACTAGCGCTCAATCTGTAATCGTATATATTTTGTGCAGTAATAATTTTGAAGTGTGTAAACAAATGCACTATATAATCGCGTAAGTTATACGCGCATGGGGGCATTCTATATAGGAGGATTATCGTCACAAAAAGTTCAAAAATACTCTAAAAATGGTTGAATAATTTTGATTAGTAAAAATAAACATATTCTTGAAATTCGAAACTTGCTGAGCGTCATCAAAAACCGCAAAAAAAGAAGTAAATTTTATAAAGAATTTCAGCAGATAGGAAACGCGGTGTTGCACTAAAGTTTATCAGCCGTGCAACAGGCGCAAGACGTGTGGTGCGAAAAGACGGAAGATAATTTTATCATCCGTGTCCATCATGTCAAATCATCAAAATTAACCCATACTGAGTAGCATCGTCTCAAAGTGGCGATGGTTCAGACGTTTTTACGCATTCGCTCACCTTCTAAAGTGTGGGCCCTCGTGCCTCACCGGGGAACTTTTTAAGACAATCCAGTTCCCTTCTAAAAGCAGAATATAAAATAAAGAGCCCGGGAGCACATCCAGGTACTATGAAAATTACTTCAAAATTAGTATTTTCTGAGAAAACCGCTCTCAAAGTGAGGATGGTGCTGCCGTTTTCAACCATTCATACTACTTTTGAAAATTTGGGCACACGACACAATGAATTAAGTTTCTTTCCTTAAGAGAGTCTAGGTTCCCATTCTTCTTCAGGTGACACCTTAATTGAGCAGCTGCGCGAATAAAAACTCGACATATATATTTAAAAATTTTATTTTGTGCTGAAGGATTTTTTTTTTGTCACAGAGAGTTAAAGGGAAGGTGCACCGAACATTTCAGTGTTTATAACAAGTGGTGCACTATCTTTTAGGAGTCAGCAGCACCTGGTGTGCGCGAGCACACGCAACGAAATTGACGTCATCAGTCCCCCATTCACGCTTAATAAGCTGGAATGGAGGATATGATGACGTCAATTTCGTTCCGTGTGCTCGCGCACACCAGCGGCTGCTGGCTCATGGAAAGACAATGCGACGCTGAAATGTTCGGTTCACCATCCCTTTAAGAAAACAGAAAGAAAAAAAAGTGACAAACATGATTATTCACGTTTTTAGTCGCTTCTTACAACGAGCAAACAGTAATATGAGAAGCAAATGTGAATTCTGAACACCCTTTCCGTCGCCCATATTTACTTAAATTCATAAGGACATAAAAACAACCTGGCTATCGCCCATATTTACTCGAATTTATTAGAATATAGGAACTCCCTTTCCATGTACATATTTCCTCAAATTCTGTTACAGTATAAACAGGAATCGCATTATATTTGTTGAGCTCAAATTGCGTTAAAGTGCACACCGAGGACCACATTCTATTTCGAAAAAACTTTTTTTCAAGGAAAAGAAAAAAAAAAAAAAAGAAAAAAAAAAGAAAGACGTCTCGACAGGCAACTTGAGGAAAATACAACTAAATATCAGATCTTTAAAAAGAAAGTTTCAGACATCAGATAAGCAACACAACACGCAAACACGCAAAGAACACAAAAACGACAACTTCAAGATAGAAAAAAAAAGAAAAGGTAGTAATTACGAACGAAAACAAAAATAAAAAAAATAAAAATAGGCTCTTCCATGGTTCTGGCAGTGATGGGAGAATAGAGAAGAGTTCTCTTTGGGGAGTACAGACACAGATACAAAGGAAAAAAAAAATAAAGTGAGACACAGTAGAGAAATAAAAAAAAGATAACGGCAGTAAGAGAACATGGAAAAAAAAGAGAGAGAAAGAAAGAAAAGAACGTGAACGAGGTTGATTAAGAAAAAGAAAGGAAGGGTGTATATTCTCGGTCAGTGTGTGCAAGGCTGGTGTATAGATCTGGGCCTTTTCATTAGTACGTGTGTGTACGGGTGTCTCGATCACTCCTGGCTCCGCTTCAGTCGGGGCGACTAATCGGATTGGAGCAACGCTTCCCTTCTCCTCTTCTCGGGTGTTTTCCAAGGTGCGGGAGTGGACAGGGAAGGGCGCCGAGGCAGGATTACAGATCTTGTTCCGCTTCGCTTTGGGTCCCTTCCATCCGATTCACGTTGTAGGCCTCGCGCCGTGTACTTTTTTTTTTACTTTTTATATTTACCGTTATTTAGTCGCTTCAGGCTTTTTTTGGCATTCGGCTTGTTCCTTCGTGCCAAAGGGGTGGTTTTTATTTTGTTCTTATTTCGGTTTGTACCGTTGAATGTGTGGAATGGGCTGTAACATAGGCTTGTGAGGGTAACACTACGTAGAAACGCAGTGTGAAGTTTTACGCTTCTAGCAAAGTAAATTTTTATATCTCAGTTCATAATTTAAAAAAAAAATATATTGTAAAAACAACTTAGGAACAAATATTGTCTATTTCGATAGATGCTTGCTCATTTGTGAGATGTTCACATATAAAATTTTTGCTTTCTTTCCCGAAGTCTATGAAATGAGTTAGTAAGTTAGGATTTACTGGCGGCAATAGCTGAGTCCGTGGCTGCTAAGCGCGAGCTGACGGCGCACTTCAAGAGCGCTCTTGCAACGGACATTTCACACCGCCAAATCTTCGCCGGTCTCAACAGCCTGAGTCCGGTCTGAGCTAGTGCTTTGAATGCCGCGCTCAAATAGAGCGTCCAGTGAACACCCTCGCAACATCGACGAGGATACTTCCCCACAATCCCACCACTCTCTCGCCGAGGCTTACGCGTTTCCCGGCAAATGTGGTTCGCGTTTTCAAGTGACGCACACTGTATACTCGATGCAGTTTGTAATTTTAACACGCTTCTTCGAACGTATACCCTTGCGTTTTCCACGCTTACGAACGTCGCACAAACTTGGCTCTCCTCTCTTTGTTTTCACGACCGCGTGGGAGCCGCAGCGGCGACATTCCGGTTGAGATTCCCACCGTCTGCTGACGACCGGGACTTTGGGTGGAAGTCAAAGGTTACCCAGTCTGGCAACACAGGTGAGAACAAAAAATGAAGCAAACACAGAGCCCGCAGTCACGGCTCTCGTACTTTACGTTAAAGACGCGGAGGTCTCCGCAGACATGTATAACATAGTTGCATGGGGACAGCCCTCAAGTATGTTGAAAGCATGCATGTTTTACCCATGCATGTGAGTGCTTTTAACGTGTCTGCAAACGAATGGATGGATGGATGGACGTTCATGGATATACCTTTCGTAACGGGCGGTAGCTAGCGCCACCTACAAGAAGCGCGCCTCGGACTGTGTTAGCAGACTGTCTCACGTATCAAGCATTGGCGGCGTGACTCTGGCTTTATAGACGACGTGGAAAAGCCGCCACTATGGGGCGCTTTCTATCTGGGTGGCGTCGGCTCGGCACGCAAACACCCAGATGTCGCTCTCGCTCCGTTCTTATTGAATAATGCGCGGACAACAACGAGACGGGCCAACGAGAGGATCAGCGCGACGTGCAGTCCATGCGCTCGTACCTCAGCCGGAAGAAACCGGATTTGCGCGTGGCGTGCCCGGCGGCCCTCGCTTCAATCGGATTTTGCCGCCGAGCCCCGGCGAGTGCCGGCGGCGACGCGCTGGACCTATCTCCGCCCGCTACTAAGCTGCCAGTACGCTGGAAGCCGCCGGATCGGCCGGACGTCGATATTGCGCCTCACGTGATAGCGCTCTCGTTCGTGTACACGCGCACAGAGTGAACAGCTTCTTGGGGCGAACGGAGCGTACGCGAGTCAGATGGGGGGTGATAGTAGAAGACGAGGCCTGCTCGTGACGTCATTGTTGGTGGATCTAGGACTCCCGGTCCTAGCGGCGAACACGCCGAAGCTTTAGGGGAGCCGCCGCAAAGCGACAGACGCGTCCGTCTTGGCGTCGGCGCGTGATAGCGTCGCGCTCGTTGAGTGAGACGCGCGCGAAACGCGCTGGCGGCGACGCCGACGCAAGTTTTGTGGAGCGCAAGTTCGTCTGCTTCTTTTGCAGGGGTTGTGACGTCAGAACGCCGAGCGCTGATTGGATGTTATTGGAAGGATAGTGGGTAGACCTCAAGGCTGTTTGGGTTGAGCTTAACCCACTATTCTTCAATTAAAGCCAATCAAAACTCGGCGTCGTTCTGACGCCACCACAATTCCTTCAAACGAAGCAGACGACTTGCTCTCCGCGTAGGTGGCGCCGCGTGACACCACAAGCAATGACGTCGGAGGAAGAAAGGCTCGGGCCTTGTCGTCGCGGCGATATTGGTCCGAGCCGCCTCGAAGGTGGCCCAGACGAGCGTCGCTCGCGAGACTCCTCGGGAGGCCGTTAAGCCGACAACCTTTAATCGGACCAGATCGATGTCTCGGGAACGTGATCGCATCTATCCTGATCAGCTGTGACGGTTAACTCATCCCCTTCGGCGTCCGTTCGCTCGCTTTCCGCGTTTATCGAAGCGGTGAGAAAGACGTCGCCGCCTGATTGGATTCCTTTTTCTTTTTCTTTTTTTTTGTGAACGTCGTGTGAGGGATACACTTGCTTGCGCATGATCGATGACGGAAAGGCTGTCGAGCGTCGATGTTTCGAGTCCGTGTGCACCGACGTGCAGACTTCGAAGATAAAGAGCGAAAATCACGAAGTAACACCGAGAAGAAAAAAAAACACAAAAAAAACTACGTGTGTCGTTGGGAGCAGATTATTACTATATATCCAAAGTGGAGGAAGACCAGCGACCAAAAACAAAACAACAACAAAAAAAAAAACCCGAATAAAAAAGGCAAAACACAACCCCGAGACGGTAGGGAAGCGAAGGACCACAAACAAGAAGTCGTAAAAGTTTTCTTTTTCTTTTGATACTTTTCGTGCGTGCGTCGTCTTTTGCTTACCTGCAGTCTTGAGGTTCTGTTGTGACTAATCTTTACCGTTTACCTTGCAACCCAACTCCCTGCTTTGCGGGAAACGGCTGGATTTATACACCCTTACCATATATCTGCCTTGCAACCCAACGCACCAGAAAGACAATGAGTGACATGACGATGCACTTTTGTGACTGTTTGATAGGCTCAATGGAATCGATAACGCGAAACGGAGTACGGACGTATAAGTTCAACGCTTTCCCGAAAAGCACTTTGGAGAGCCGGTCGCTGCAACCTGCCCGGAGGAGTTGTACGAACGAGGAGTTTGAAAGTATCTTTAGTTCTAAAATAAAACGATTTGCGGCGTGACGCTGACGGAAACACGAAAAGCATCGCGCTCAGCGTCACAACCTATACGTTTTTTTTCTTCTTCTTCTTCTAGGTGTAAACATATTTCGAGCCTCGCCATTCGTCGACCCTTTTCCGAACATTGCACCGATTGACTCTGCCAAGTGACTTGCGGGAAAGTAGACGCACTGGAGGTTTCCGGGTTTCCACGTAAATGACGAGCGTGTTGTTAAGGGTGCTGAATATGAGGAAAGGACAAGGGACGGACAACAACGTTTAACTGCGAGATAAGCAGTTTGCACAATTTCAAAGTCTGACAAAATTTACACAGTCTAAAATATCCAAACACCCCCTTTTTTTCTGCGATCTATTCGATCGTGGAAGGGCTTAACTGACGCTACTACAAATGAATATGTTTCTGTTTAGTAGCTAAATGTCCTAGTTCAAACCGTCCGGAAGCATCGTCGAGACGATGCAAGGAACGCGGAGGGCTAACAGCCGTGGCGTACGATGTCCCTTTCCAACCCTGAGACACTATGCGGACCCGAACAAAACTCATCGCAAAAACAACGCGAAAACAAAAGAAAACAATCATGGTCCTATGAACGTCGTCGAATGGCCGTGCCGTGTGTCGAACCGGGGAGACATCACACTCAGAATGACGCGGTAGTTACAGGGAAGAGAAGATAAAAAAATAAAATAATAAAGAGCGTAATGATGATTCTGGAACAATTTGGCGTCCCCCCGGAGCAGCGCTAGACGCCAACATCACGACGTCGGAGCACGTCATCCTTGGGACGCGCGACGCCACAATCTAGGTCACGTGACACGCACACGCCATTGGACTGACTGCGATGCCTCCTAGCGGCCGCTCATGTCCATCGTAAGTTGAAAACGGAGTATGGTCTGTGGGGGCTGTACACGCGACACGGCGAGAATGGGAAAAGAGGACGTGACGGGAGATGTTTATGGGGAAGAAAGAAAAGAAAAGGTGTAGGAAAAATAGAGAGAAGGAACAGAGATGGAAGGAAAGAGAGAATGAGAACACGCTCGAGAAAGAGTGAATGAAAATGAAACAGAAAAAAGAAAGAGATGAAGAGAGCGAAGTAGGTAGAGAGGAATACTGTAGGCGCACGGTTAGAGACCGACGACCAGTTCGCGCTTTCCACTTGTCCCCGCTTCCTCCTCTCCCTCTTCTACCCTGTCCACCGTTGCCTGCTTCCTCCTCCCCCATTGTGAGGAGGATCTTCTGCCTTGCAGAATCTCGGGTCTGGTCGTCGACCTTCGAAAATTCCCCAAGTTGGAATATTTGGACGAGGTATGCCACGCGATAAGATAGAAAAGGCTGAACCCCACTAGTTTATATACTAGGAAGAAGTCATCACTGTTCATGAAAAAGTGTCCGTATCTTGGGTGTTTCTCGAAGCCTATCTAAATGCGTTTAGAACGTCTTTGTTCATGTCCGCCCGACGCCACAGTTCGTCCGCACACATGAATCCTTGGTCACACTGCCAATGCATTGTACGAAAACCGGTCTGCGAACACTGTACACTGTATAAGGCGTGTTTCTTCTTTTGTATGAGAGTCATATCACACTGGTCACACAAAAATACTGTTTGTAGAGATGTTACAAGCCTATATGTCCACGAAGCAAACGTGCATCGAATGATGCTTGAGGAGCGTCCGCAGATATTCAGGAAACATCTTATATATGTGTATAAAAAGTGGGACTGCGGTTTAAAAAGAAACCAAGTTGACAATGGCAACCAAAGGTCGAGGCTGTTCTATCTGAAGAGGGAGAAAAGAGGGGGGGGGGGGGGGGGCGGGAAAGGCTCTGAATTAATAAGTTTGCGTCGACGGGGCGAGACATGACAGGGAACCGCTACGGAAAAGGAGTGAAAAGCGGCTGGTCGATGATTCGACCGCATCGCGAAGACGTGGCGAAACGATAGAGACGTGCTTCACCGCCTCCGGCGATTGGAAGCAGCTTGTTGTGAGCACGAAGGATTGATTTCTCTTGGCTGGGTCACGGAAACACGTTCTGCGCATTTGTCTTCGAGCTATACGAATCGGGGAGCGAGAAGCAAAGTAAACCGGTCTGGCACCGGAAGAAATCACATCACGATGGTATGCGCGGCTTGTATCATCGACGTCACATAGGCGGCAACTGTGGTGGCCTTGTTGCTGCTGCTTCTGCGCGTGCCATCGGTGGCATTGATTTCGTACCGTCGAATTGGTTCTCCGCAAGAACAAGGAGCGAGGCAGCAAAGACCTACACTAGAATGCGATGTCAAGTTGAAAGGGGCGTACGTTTTGTGAACAACACACACACACATAGAAAGAAAAGAAAAACGCGGTCAGGGCAGACGACGATACCGTGTCACATATAAACCTGTTTTGCCTTATTCACGTTTTTTTTTGCCGTTTTTTAGGTATGAAAGCATTCTGTCGCGGGGAAATTTAACTGAATATGTTCATGGGCTCAATTTCATGCGTAGAACTTCACGGTCGAGTCTGACGCAAAAGCGCTGCACGCATGGTAAGGAAACACAGTCAAAAGCAGGCAATGCATAAGCATCCAAACGGAAAGAATTCTTGGTCCTAATTAACCATTCGTGCTCATAGTTAGGGCGCAATTGTAATTAATTGCCACAAGCGAGATTCACCAATCAATCTAGAGGGACTCGAACCCTAGACAGTATACTGTCCGCAGCCTGACGCCTTTGCTTTCTCTGCTCGCGATTACTTTAGTCACCGACCACAAGGGAATCCTCGCGATCCCAGAGCACTCAAAACTCTAAGGAGCTATGCACGCACTCTCGGAAGAAGAACAAATTGTGAAAGCTTCTAAATAAAGCATACTTCTCAGACGCACCACTCGCGAATAAATTTGCGCTCGTCTCGATCATTCTGTTTATAACTTCCTGGAGTACGCGAGTGTGTTGTGTGGCATGCAGGGAATCGAAAAGAACCCAAAACTCCCGGCAAATCGAGCAAAACAAATCATTATTGCAAGCTCGACCCATCTTGTGCTCCCCGCGTTTACCAGAATGATCGAGTCGAGTTTAAATATTTAGCGTTCCGTGCTCGTGGCCTTCTCTCTTCCAGAACGACGTGCATCACTTTCACCATTTGCATATTGTCACGGGTGGTGAGTCGTGACCAATAAACAAGAAATAAACAGAAATAAATAAACGTTTAATGTGGCGAACTTGTGCCAAAAATAAAGAAGGAAACAGAAGAAAGCAGAGCGTCGCGGGCGTCGAAGTCGGCGTGTCAGCAGAATCGAGCGCTGGCATAGAGTAATATACACAAGGTAAAGAGCGGACACTGCCATAGGCCCCAGCGGCCCAGATAGACCAGTGACAAGTAGCGCTCCTAGCGGGCGGTATTAAGTATAATCAGATTCCGTTTCCGGTCAAGTTAGTTTCGGTTTTGGTTTGGGCGTTTCTGCTCCGGTTCTCCGGTACCCTTCTCTCTCTCTTTCCTCCCCGCCTCGCTCGGCTCTCGGAAGCTCCTTGACTCCTGAAGCCGCTGTTTCTTTTAGTTATTTTTTTTTAATACTGACGCACTTTTGCTTTATTTTTTACGATAGAGTCCTTGCAAAATGTGTCAAACAATATTTCAACTTACTTCACAAAGCAGAAGTATATATATTTCTTGTTCTTTTTCTATTGTAAAGCTTGAAGTTACACAATCGCCGCATTGACTCCTGGCTGGTGGAGCATTTTGGGGTCAACAGCAGTAAGTGGTTCGAACACATTTTATTGGACCACATTCATGTATACATGATTTACTTCAGAAGCTCTGTATGGTTTATACGAAAGAGATCGATACTCACAAAAATAAATGAGTATGAAGGACTTCGGCATATCGTACACTTCGTAATAGATTCTTAGCGGAACCCAGTTAACGAAACCTTTCCACGCAGAACATGCTGTATGATACATTCACTTTGACGCCGACTCGGGTACGGGAAGTAATTGCAAAAATAAATAAGTCATCGCTATAATTACCAGTCATAATAGCATAATAACAGTGCGAAGCACACGCCGGATAGTACAAATTCCCGATTTCCGGCAAATATAAAAAAACACCAATTTGCATAGCCTCGAACTCACTGCGGGCGAGCCATTACCAAACAATGAGAACTCTATTCGAAATCTGACAAGATTCAACGTCCCTAAACATTCCCCGAAATTGTTCAGAAAAGAAATATGGCTTCAGAAAAAAGCGGCTAAAAAACTATGGACAGTGGATACAAAAGTGGATACATTTTCTTTCAGATATTTTTAGCCTCTATACACTATTTTCTATCGAAATTTTGTAGAAAGTGGACAGTTATTTTTGTTAGGGAGCCGTGATACACATTCGCTGGAAAAAGGGGAAACAAATATTTGGAGAGCAAGCTGCACACTTTTTTTTTTTTTGGTTTGGCAACCACCTCTGTTAATACACTATTGACAGTTAAACCTGTCTCGTTCTTACTACCCACTGAAGAGTGCAACCGAACTTTGTCCGAATTCCGGTTATAAAATCAAACATGTCAACACAAGCGTATTCTGCAAAACAATTTTAAAAACCCTTTGTGGTACTCCTCTGGGCAAAGGCTAAAACCATCCAGACCTCAAAGTGTGCTATACAAGGCGGCACACATTCCTCGAACATGTGGCACACTCTCTATTATGGGAAGAAAGTGATTTTCTAGTTGCTGAATGAAATGAAAGGCAGCCAGCCAAGAAAGAGTGAGGCACTCAGTACCTGTGGGGCACAATTTTCTTCCATGTCACCGAAAGGTTCTTGAAAAAAATGTGTCTCTCAGTAACTTTCGGAGCCAATAGCAAGGTCATCTCATAGATAGAACAATAAAGTTCAACAACAGAAGACCACTCAATGACCTCATTTCCAATGCAAAGTTTGTGGGCCTGGAGATTGCTCTTGGTTGTTTTGGGAAGGTGCGGAACATCAAAGACAAAGTAAACGTGTTCGTTGTCAACTTCAAGAAATGGCATATCACCACACACACCAAGCTTACGGTTGAAGCCCCCTAACCACAGAGCACAGCCTTTACTGTGAAGCCAGCAGTCTTAAAGGGGCGATGCACTGATATTTGTATTTTGCGCAAATACCGCTTAGAACGAATCCCTGACGTTAATGATCTGTAAAATACCCGTTCGTTTTCGCCACACGCAATCGAACTCGCAGAAAAAAATAAAGAAAAACAAGCAGAGTTCACCCCCTCAACTCGCAGCCAGAACAAGCGGCCCCGTGATCTGGAGCCGATTATATGCCGCCAATGTTGATCATAGCCATGCGCTGGGGTTGGCAAGGCACAGGACACGCGCTTAGTTCCAGACATTGTTATGGTTCGGCTGTTGTCGTCATTGCAGCGATTGGACACAGGACACTACCCGAATGTTTCTCGAGCTATCGATTATCACGAGCCCAAATCGAGTGTCCACGCCATGCTCGGGTCCAATCTATCAGCCGTATTCAAATATCGTCACTGGGCGGTACTGCTACCGCTTAGCTACGTCATCGGGTTTTTCGAAGGAGAAATTGAATGAAAACACTGGGTTTTGTCCTCGAAATTACAGCGCAACAAAGGAATTTCTTCGTCAGTGGCGTTGCGTGCGAGTATCCTTGAGTCCAACTACTGCCATTAAGCTCGTGTAAAGTGAAAAACATTCCAATTGAATATCGTTGCACCGCCCCTTTAAGCTCCCGAATGCGAGAAATAAGGAGACTGCGTTAAACAGAAGACGTTGGAGTGTGCACAGCAGTGTCTGCAAGGAGCTAAATGCAGCTCCTGGAAATTTCAGACAGCATAACAACCAAGGCTCTATCTGCAATGTTAGAGGTTCGTTCAACACCGCCATCTGTAAGCCCATGGACAATGTCGTGTGCAGGGTCATAAGTTAAATTCTTTTTTTAAAACAATCTCATCGAAAATCAACTTGCACACACGTTCACGTGCAGCCAGACAACCCGGCAGAAACAACAACGCGAGAAGCTCGAACCAATCGGCTCCACGAATTCACGCCGAGCATGCGAGCACGCGGGTGGTCATGCGTCACCTTGATTGATGCAAAGTCGACCGAACATGATGCAGCAGAAAGCACAGATGGACGGCACGCACGGCACAGACGAACGACGCAGGGACGAGCAGAGGCCATGAAGAATGATGCAGAGGCGACGGCGTGCAGGCAGGCAGGCCATGGCAGGCGCCATTTATCACGTGGTTTTTGTGACGTATTTTATTTAAACTATTTGGTGGTTTTAAGTACTTTAAACAATTTTAAAGCCTTACCATTTAAGAAATAAATAATTTTCACAGAAAGAGTTTTAATTAATTTTAACCAAATTGCAGAAAAGCGCCACGTAGTGGAGGGTATGAAACACACTATCTGGGCCGCGAATCGGCTCCTGTGTCCTCTCTTTACGTTTACTATATTACTCTATGGCGCTGGGGCGAGACTGACTCGACAAGGTCGCGGGCGGCCTCTTATCTAGAGTGAGTCAGTATCTCGAAGATTCGGCGGAGAAGGTTCGAGCGTAGCGCGCTCGGGGCGAGAATGAACAAGCACTTTCTAGAACAACAAAAACAGGGATGAACGATAGTTATGTCCGCAGCAAGAGTGAATGAGAACTTTCTACAAGTCCGTGACCCTGCGCGCGGCAATATATACGCGGTTGCTTAGTTATCGGAGTAGTTCTTAGTGTTGGTGAAACGCTAACGCATGGCGAGTGAACCCGGCAACGAAAGAACTCAATAATTTCGATCGGGACCGTATGCATGGGTTGCATAAATTCGAGTTGATTTCGATTTGTTTCTTCTCGGAGTCGCCTGGGCGGCGTCTGCTGTGGTCTTAAAACAATCCCGCTGCTTGTGCTTCACACACAAAAACAACAACAACAACAAAACACCGTGTTTTTTTTGCAGACACGATGACAAAATTACCAGCGGACCCTTTTCAGGCATCTTCGAAGCATGTGACCTTCGTAGATATGTTCGCATCAACCCTGCCCGTAGATAGTGTTTGTATGCCCAATGTGACCGTCGTGGAAGGTAGAAGCCCGCCTGAGACAGCGTCTGCAGACCGTCCTTTGTACGAAGTATTTTGCAGCGTGTCGGCGACTTGGCGGCCACCGACGGGTCAACTTCTCGATCGCCGGCTCGATATCGGTACGCATGAAACTCCCGTATTCCAAAGCATGATCGTTTGTGTCCCCCAACTACTCCAGCAAACGCCATCAATCATTAAAAAAACAAAACAAAAAAACTTGACTGAGTTGGGAAACGTTGCTTCCTCGCGTAGAAAGACATACGGCGAAAATTCACCAACATGGCGTCCGGTGAGATTTCAAACCGGAGGTACACGTCGCGTGAAACTGCGGCTTTGTTTCGTAATCCGCGTTCACACTGCTAATACGTCGTACAAAAGACTGTCTACAGAAAATAGAGAGTGTTAGGGAAAAAAACGGTTCCCTAAAACTTTCTAGTGTCTGACGCGCGTTTCTTCCCGATGGAACGGTCTCGTCACATTGGGGATAAAAAAACACGTCCGAGCAAACATGTTGGAAGTGTGCCTAGGCGTATTCGCAGATACTCCTCCTATCGTTTGCGGCCGAAAAGTAATTTTAGTATGACGTACGATCAATGTGAGTGGGGCTTTATTGTAGAGGCGTGGATTGGGACGCGCGTTGCTGGGCCACCGTCGGAATCAGGCGAATTGGTGCCGGAGAACCGGGCAAGGGGAACGAAGCGGCTTGCCAACCTTTCCGAACCGGGTTCATGAATCCGTAAGCAGCCATCTTGCCAGAGAGGTCTCATTGTGCCCGCCACCGTATCTGCATAATTAAATTGGTATTTTCATCAATCTATCTTTCCTGTTCTTTCTCTCAGAACGTATGTAAGCGCGGGATTGAGAAGAAAACTTGCGGAAATTAAAAACCGAAATAAATACGCAGGGACATTTGGCGATAAACAATAGAAGTTGCATAGTTCCGAAGGTGTTAACAGAGAATGATGAAAAGCGGGCCGGGGGAAAAGGGGGGGGGGGGGGGCAGGGGGTGGAGAGAAAGGTGTTGTGATTAAAATGAGAAAAGCGACGACTTTCAAATGAATCTGAGGCTTTACTCCGCGAAAATTAGGGAAATGAGGAAAAGACAAAAATGGGGATATAGAGAGAAAGGAGGGGGGAGATTGAAGCAAATGGACGAAACGAGCTACGAAAGAGGAAAAGGCTAGAAATGTATAAAAATAAACAGACGCAGGTAAAAGTGCGGATTGTGACGATCAGCAGAAAGTAAAGTGTAGAGAGAAACTGGGTACAAACAAAATAATAATAATAAAAAAAAGGAGAAACGGAGGTGCCGAGGGGATTTCGAAAGCAGCATATAAGGGTCGTGTAAAGCAAAACAAAAGCAATAGACGTCCCGTAACGAAAAAAAAAAAAAGAAAGAAAGGAAAGGGATAGACTTGCATAAAATACGACATGAAAGCAGACGACCCGGCAGTCAGATGGCGTGACCTAAGAGAAACATCGTTAAAAAGAACTCGCACAAAAAAGACTACAATAGGGTAATAGTAGAACAAACAAAAGAACATGAGTGCAAAATAGACGGAGCGAAACCTTTGTAGTACTTTGGTCATACCTGGCGAAACCAATCTTTACAGATCAAATACGCTTGTGGAGTCGGTGAATGAGTGCAATCGTGTGCGAACCGACACAAAGTAGCTAGTTCCGACGAGGAGGCCATTGGTTTTGTCGCTATGGTCACATGATCTACGCTAGCCAATGGGAGGGAAGCACTACCTGCGAGGGAGCCTTGCTCAGGCGGTGACACTGATTGCGATATCCATCTACTCTTAGTCAAAGATATTCTCTACAATTGGAAAACGATACGTCTCCTACTAAGTTGAACGAGCGGTAGTTACGTCGCCGTTGTCACGTGACCCCTGTGGTCACGTGACGTGGTCGCTTGTGACAGTAATGACTGCGCTGAATTTAGCGCTGTTTGTTTGAATATTGTTTGATTACTCTGAAAGCGCCTAAAGTCAGTGACTATACTCAGTGACAACTTTTCTTGGCAATGCAGTGGAAGGTACAGGCATGCGTTCTCTCTCCCATTTTGAGTGCTGAATAAGGCTGTGCGTGGGCTCTCCTCCTCTCCCCGGAAATGCCCAGAAAAGTAGTCGCCTAGTTTAGGTTAAGATCGCGGAGGAAAATGTCCTTTGAAGAGATTCAAATCGCTTCCCCAGTAAATGGCATCCACCCGTTCCTCACGTCACTGACGCCAGGGCTTCACAAACAACCTTTTCAATGCGGCAGCGCTCGGTACAGGGTCCCCGAATGACAAAGCTAAAATTACGTGCAAAAAAGAAAAAGAAATTTGTACAGTGACACTGAGTATGAGGCTAGTACGCAAAACACCACGCTTAATGTCACAACGCAGACTGTTTCTTTTTAAGGTTTAAACTAGGGCTGGGCACTTATTGATTAACCAACTGATTAATCGATTCATGGTTTATTCGCGATTAATATATTTCACTGGTTAAGCAGTGAAATTTTGTTAAACAACAAAAAGTGTTCATTTAACGCTTTCACCACGAAGACGTGGACGAGTACACCTGTATGAAGGCAAACTTTAGATAACATTTTGTCCGAAAGTAATATGTAGGGGTGGCACTGGTAACATATAAGCAAGTGGAGGAGGTTATACGCGTCCCAGCCACATCAACGCTGTACGGGTTTTCGTTTAGCCCAACATATTGCGAACAATCAGAGGAGTTTGCATTGCCGGAGAACATCAACGAACCTCTTTGCCTTTACTGCTAAAGCGATAATTTGTAAGCGTGGGTGTTTTTTGACTCTTTTCAACTACGCGTTAGGTTTGATCTAAAATCTGAAATTGTAGGTTGCGCGGTTTATCACATATTCATGAAAGTCAAAAAATGTAATTTTGGCTTTTTAAGAACTGGTATGTATCGGAATGAACGCCGAAACCGATTACCCGAGACTGCGGGTAAAAGACACAACACTAAAAAGTCTAAAAAGTTAGAGACTTTTTAGTGTTGTGTCGTTTACCCGCAGTCTCGGGTTTTTTTCAACCATGTTAAAACGTTTAGTCGACAAGAGGTCCCGCGTTCCAAAGCTGCAGTAACACTAAGTGAGGCAACTTAAAAACATACAAAAGATACGGTGTTTGCGGCGCACGCCATGACAAAAGCATCAGCGCAAACGCCTCGCGCATGTTCCAAACATGTTTGCTTCGTATACATATATGTATGATTCAAACATCGGACAGTTTTTGTAGGACCTAACGTGGAAGGAGCGTCACACAAGAAAGAAACACGCCTCGTGTCCGCAAGCTGTCTTTTGTATACGACGTATTATCGGTGTGAACTCGCAGACTTAACGAAAGTTCTAGGAGTGTTGACTTTCCCGCAGAACGCGGAGACAGCCAATCGCGACGAAGGACAGAATTGGATCCAAGCGAACGACAAAGGGACAATGAATTCGTGCCGTTTCACCCGCTCGCCGTCACATTGCACTTGTCCGATCCTAAAATGAGATTTTTTTTTTTTTTTTGCCGCGATTGGCTGTTTTCGTGTTCTGCAGGAAAGTGGACTCACGTACGTCAAGTAGAGTGCTCCGAGATCTTAGAATATACAGGTTAATGCCAAAGGCTGAGAAATACTAGAGACATTTAAATTCCCATAACAGCTTTAAAAGAGCACACACACACACACATACACACAATAGAACCAAGAAAACAAAATAGGAAAAGTGGGGAAAGGCTCGGTGTCGGGGACAAGAGTACGTCTGTTTGCGACAGAGGCATCGAGACACTGGTATTGCGAGATCCAGATCCGTTCGATAGCCGCGACAAACTCGAGGGAAAAAAAATGTAAAATAAAAATGAATCAATCAAGAACAAAATCCAAAAGTAGAAACTGAAGCACGCAGAAAGAAAGAGAAAGCTCAACGTCCTTTCCCATTATTGGCGTGTGAGGGCCATCGAATGAATGAAAGTCGCTCACGGAATGGTTTTTTTGGGGGGGCAAACGGAACGGTCGGAGGTCAGCTTAAATGGCGCGACAAGAAACGATCGGGATAGAAAGGGGTTGAAATATAGATTTTGATTCCGTTACTGGCACTGCAAGAAGACGAAAGCTAATGGATGTTTCGAATGGAGCGTAGTAAGAGGCGAAGTGAACACGAGCGTTTAGTGCCGTCATGCCAAAGGCAGGACAGGTTTAATAAAAAAATAAAAATAAAAGGCACGTGACTGTTTTTTTTTTTTTTTTCATAGCACAGGGTGATGTTTCGAATGGAGCGTAGTAAAAGGTGAAGTGAACACGAGCGTTTAGTGCCGTCATGCCAAAGGCAGGACAGGTCTCAAAAAAAAAATAATAAAAATAAAGGGCACGTGACTGTTTTTTTTTGTTTTTTCATAGCACAGGGTGCTCGCCCGTGAGTATTTACAAATTTAAGGGTCGTCTGCACATTCACAACTGGATGCAGGTTCCAGACAATCGTGTAGAAGGCATTCTTGTGTTTGGACGCCCGGCCTCCGGATTCCGTCTGGCCTCGCGCGCGCGCGTTGGAGGTGAACTAAACGTTGAAGCGTCGTCCAAGGTAGGAGAAGGTCTTCCCCGCCCTTCCCCTCCTCAACATGTCAGTGACCATAACAAGAACGAACATGGCTCGTGGTGGCTGAACGCCCTTGCTATGGTGGCCAGAGGTTTTAACGCTAGAGCGTTAAGGAGCTTGTGTCGCAGAAAAGCCGGCGTCGACGTCGGCGTCGGTGTAGGTGAGACGAGAAAATCCTAATTGGTCGATAGGGTAATGACGTCACAACCACATGACCTCGCGCGAGAAGTTCAAACAGCCCACAGCAATCAACTGAAACGTGACCTCACGCGGGGAATGAAAGTGGTTAAAACGAGACATGGTAATGCGAAATAAAGATCGCCGCATGTTTCAAACTATTTGACTGCATAAGGTAATTCGTCTGCGTTTCTTAAAAAAGTTTGAAGAATTTTAGGCGGGATTCAAACCCACGACCCTTGGGTTGCGAACCAGACACGCGGCTGACTAGGCCACACAGACACGCTTGCACGACCTTCGCGTTCCACTTTTAAAGGCGAAGCTTGAGTGTCCTCCTGTTATTATTATTATTTTTTTTTTTGCGTGCAGGATGAGAACAGCAGAGAGTTTTTTTTTCAGTTCACTAAGTTGTTCCGCGCGCTTTCAGCACGAGCATTCTACTTTCGATAACTCTTCGCCGTCTCGTTGTCCTCCGCGTCCACGAGTAGCCGATGCACGGCCGATGGAAACGAGCGCGTGCCGCGAGGCTGAGTACCCGAAAGGGGAGATGCCCTGCCGGCCTCATCGTGCCAATAACTAGAAAAAAAAAAAAAAAGGAAAGATTTGTATTTATATTTTTTTAATGTGTTTGCAACACAAGCTCCGAAAGTAGGTGCTTTGCCTCCGGTGCAAGCTTTACACGTTCTACAAAAAAAAAAAAAAAAAGCAAAGCAAACATTTTGGCGCAAGTGATACCAAACACAACGGAAGAAAAACGAACGCTCGCCGGGGAGGCCAATCGTTAGGACAAGAGCGACAAGCTCCGTGACGGTGCACCTTTGTTGCTACTTGACTGGTTGTTGAATTGTAACATCAACCGAGCTCAGGTTTTGTAATAACAATGTCGTTATTTTGTCGCGCGAGTTTTCGCACGCCAGCTCCCCAGCGAACGTTTTAAAAAATTAAATACTAGCTAAAATAAAAAAAATAAAAAACACTTTGCAGGGTCTTTATTTTATTTACGCACTAGCGTGGTTTGTTGCAACGTAAGATCAGCAGTAGATACTCCTCCACCACGCGTGCTCGTTGCCTGTCGGCGTGTTTGGTTTCTCGTGCGCCCAAGTGTGATCGATGGTTGAAAGGTGGCGCTGGAGGCGGAGGTCAACTACCGATCATCTGATGCATTCCAATAATCAGGAGTCCTCAGCCAGCGTGCGACCTCCTCAGCCGTGCGACCTCCTCAGCCGACGCACGAGCACTGAAACAGGAACTGGCCAGAAGCCCCCCTCTTTTTTTTTTTTTTGAACATTTATCTTGCGACCGGCGCGATCAAAAACGTTGCAGTAGTTGGCCTCCCACGATTGGCCCAATTCGGACTATGACGTCAGCAAAGGATTTCTTATCGTCGGAAATAAGAAGATTGTAAGAACTTCAATTTTTAAGGTGTCGGCAGTGTTGGTTGCAGAGCGCTGTGATTTCGAGCTTCCTCCATGCTCATTACAAACAATGTCAAACTTGTTCGCCAGGTAATAACGTCACACGGGGTGACCATACGAGGGTGCCACCATAACACCCTCGCCGCTAATACCCTATATCGGGAGTTGTGTGCAGCAAAGGCAAAGGCATAGGCGCGGGCACATGGTTTGCAGATTTGCTTTCCTTTCGCGAGTGCTCGTGAAAGGAATGCAAATCTGAAATCCACGAGCTCGCGCCTGTGTTTTTGCCTCTGCTGCGCGCAACTCATGAGATGAAGGAGCGGTGGCCGAGTGGGCTAGCGCACGCTGCAACTCGGAGCACGTGGACCGGAAACTCGCGCTGTAGATCCCAGTGATCCTGGGTTCAATCACCACACCTTCCCGTTTCTATGTGGATGAGCATCGTACCGGTGTGCGGTTGTGTATTACTACGCCGTGGTGCTCGTTAAAGGCTAGGGGATGCACTGCACTGTCTAAATTTATCATCTATAGCTTAGACACCAGACGCCCACTAAGGCTGACTAACTTCCGGCTGTATAAACATAACGCAACATTATTACTATTATTATTATTGTTGTTCGTGTGATCATTTTGTTATCTCAACGACCAGGGCCGGCTTGCAAGAAACAATCTTGGCCAAGATTGTGCGAAAAAAGAACATTTCCAAACTAGTCAGCGCATGAGCGTAGTGAAGTCGAGCATGAGCACGAGCAATCGAGCGCCTCGGGCCTTGTAGGCTTTCTGTTTGTTTCTGGCAAGTCGGCCGAGGAAGAACTTGCCAGAAGAAAAAAAAAAGACTTTTTTGCTAAGACTTTGTGACTGTGCGACTCCTTACGAAACGACAGAAGTCCTGAGGCGCATTATAGGTTGTGACTCGACTTCACGTGCCACTTTGGCAGTGACTTTATTCAGTCTCGGCTAAGACTTTGTTTATGCGGAGAGAGCAAGTCGTTTGCTTTTTGCGCAGGGGTTGCGGCGACGTCAGAAAGACGCCGAGTTTTTATTGGTGCTGACTGAAAGGAAAGTGGATAGACCTCAAAGCAAGCTGCCTCAAGGCCTACCCACTATCTTTCATTATTAACCAGTGAGAGCTCGGGGTTCTGATATCACCGTAACCCATTCAAAAGAAGCAGACTAATTTGCGATCCGCATAGCAAGCCGGCGTGTTTCTTCTGAAAACCGACAAATCTTTTATATGGTGTAAAATCCAGCACCGCGAAATATGTATCTATCCTCGAACCACGAACGACTGCCCAGAAATGTGCATCACGGCTTGGCAGCTCGGTGGCGTGTTTTGAGCATACCACCGGACAGTAGCGCGAATGATCAAACGAAGCCTAGATGGGTCTAGTCATAAATGAAAGCATCCCGTTCATTCCCCTTTACACTTTCGAGAAAATAAGAGCTGTGTCTACTCAGTTCAATGAAATAATGCCTTTTTTATGCGAGTGCAGTCAGTGATATTAGTTAAGTGCTCGTTGCGGCCGTCCTAATATTGAACTAGCTGTTTAAGAGAACGCACAAAAACCCATGAGTATTCTCGTCTACCTCATTATTCTCGTATACATATGTGAATATGTAAAGTCACTGCGCCACGTGGTCAAGGATAGCGTAGCTTCTACAGCGCTGTAAAAGTGATTCGAGCGAAAGCGTCGCTTTTTCTGGCGTCTCCTTCGCACAAAAGCGCATACAATTAAGATGCGAGACAAATCCACATGCGTTGCCAGCAGAGCGTGGCTGTAACACTGTGCAAACAATACTATCGGGGAAAAAACGTCGTACAATATTATTAACGCCAAAACTAAACAAGAATAACGTCACGTAAGCTTTAAGGGGAAACGACACGCCTCTCCAATGATTGGAGAAACCGCCGAAAAAATATATAAAACGGGGATGTAGAGAATATACGGTAACTGAGAGCTTTTGGAATGCAAGTCACATCTTATGATGGCCAGGCCTTTTACTTCGCGGTTCGTTTTTTAGCGTTGCTGTAGGCTGGCTCCGCAATCTTGTTCACAGCAGAACGATACCAACTTGCCCAGGGTTCGCAGTCCTCTGCGTTTCTTGAACCGATTCTTGCCAAGACGCAAGAATGTCAATAACGTTCGCTATAATCTGACATTCTCCTATAGTAACTACGTCACTCACAACCGTCACACAGGCAACCACCACACCCACAACAAGAACAACAACAACAAAAAATACAGAAACCATAAATTACTTCTGAAACGCGCGCGCGGGTGTCATGCTCCGCTAGAGAGGTCACGCGAAGCGCTCATCACTGAGATACAGATGTTTCCAGCGCGCTCCAAATTAGATCCGTTATTAGTGGCCCTACCGTGTCTCGCCCCTCCACCACGCACATTTTCAGGTGTGTGGGCGAACCCCCAAAACCAGCAAAAAATATATAAAAAATTTGGGAAAATATGCTGCGCACAGAGAATAAAATTCACCTAGTAAAACAATCCACGACAGGTGGCGCGGGTCTCGGGAGCGACCGCGGAGCGTTTGTTTTAGAGCAGGCCACGGACGATGCCATCTAGAAGACAAGGCCGGCGCCTTTTTTTGCCCCATACGTCATCACTTGTGGGCCGACGCAGTGCTGCCTAGCGTGCGACATAGCGTCTTCATTAGCGCGTCTCGCAGGGTCTCGCAACGGGAGCGCCCCGCAAACGGGTCGGGGTTCCACGAACGATGACTTCACCCGCGGGCCTAGTCTCCTACGTGGCATTGCCACAAAGCGAAAGAGGTCCCTCCCCAGCCCAGCGTTCCTAATCCCCGATCCCGCAAAGAAGGATTAAAAGCAGAAGCGTGAAGCGGAGGCTACTAAGACCCGGGCGAGAATTGTAGCGTGGAAATATCTCCCCGTCCGCGAAAGCCAAGATGTCGCCGATGTAGCCGTCGTTATGACGTAATCAAAGTTTATTGCGTATTAATTTTCGTTCGCAGTAGACATTCTTCAGTAGAAAACCATAGTAAAAAAAAAGGAGAAGTTTAGCTTATTGGGGAGCATTACTAATTTCCTCCTTTATGTGCAGAAGTAAGATATACGTAAGGGCATCTTAGATTAGATATACGTTATCTTGTCAAGACGTACACGACTAAAACGCTAAACGCGTAGCTTCTTCCTCCGACACCCAAATAATAAAATTTTCTTTTTAAATGTCCGAGTCCGCCATTTTTAGCACGCACTCTGAACATCGATTGGACAAGAGGACTGCATCCGCCTTCGGAGTGAACACAGATCCTATCACGCGCTTGCTTTAAAAAAAATAATGGCGCCCACCGATGTCGCTTCACGGGGTTCTGAAAAGAGTATGTGCACCGCTGAATGACAAAGACTGGGTCGCGCGCTGCCTCAAAATAAATGTAATTCGAAAAAATATCACTCATCACTTTCATGGGGGGCCACTCTATAGTGCAGAATACCGATAACTTGCGGCTTCATATCCTGTGAAGGAAGAACATAAATGTCACTAAGTACGCATTTTTTTTTTTAAATTTTCGCCAACACTACCAAAGTCAAGTGGCTACTTGTTTGACGAAAACAGAAAAGGCGCCCTCCCTCGTGTATGTGAAAGGTTATCACTACAGCCAGTAACAAGATGAGTGCGGCAGGGAGCAGCCACTTATAGCTCGACTGGTTCGTCAAACCTGCGAACTTTCGGCGAAATTCGGCGAGGCTCTCTTTTTAAACGGCGTTACACACTACACAAGTCTCTCAAATCCCAGACCCAAATATTGTACAATCTATTTAATTTTAATCGGGAAATTATTACCAATACTTACGCAATATTTAGAAGAACGTATAATATTTTAACGATTAAATTAGTTCGTTGCCCCTTTTCGCCGTCTGCCGTTAGCTTTTTTTTTTTTCAATTTTAGCGTTTGCGCATAATAATCGAACTTCAGCCGAACTTCGTCGAACTTTGGATTAAAGTTTCGAAAAAGTCAAGAGTGGTCCCCACTATCCCTATCTACGAAGGGTGTGGGAATACAGGCTGAGTCATTCATGACCTACAGGGTGCAAGGGGAAGCTACGACAAGCGGATGTCTCAACAGTATTAAAGCTAGGGACGAAAGTTCAATATTCGATTCGAACAGGTATTCGCACACCCCTAGTATTTACAAATACTTCGAGTGTAACTCTAGAGTAAATCTATGCCAAGTTTCACCTTATGTTCCAGCGCTACTGACGTCACGAGCCAATGGGGCCAATCACACTTCTCACAAAGCGAAAGATCACGGCATATTTTTCTCTTTCTATGTGATTGGTTTCTTGGCGTTAGTTCTAAACCAATCTTGGCGCGATTGGTTTAGAACGACCCACTAGAAGCTTCGAAGATTTGGATGGACCGAAATGGCGATTTCCATGGCAACACAGACAGATTAGCCAATCGCCTTGCGAGGTTTTGGTTGTCTGTATGTTAGTATCTGTTTGTGTCCGGCTAGCAGATAGGGAAGACAATGAAACCACTTTTCCAAGATCCAACTGATTGCAGCTAGACCCAGCTACAGACATGTTCGCTAGTGGCATGAGGAAAAAGTAAAAACATAAAAACATCCATATGTGTGCTTAGAACATGTCTACATAGAAACGAACGAATAAAAGCTTAAAATACGTACACAGACAGCCACATTATTTCAAATAGCAACGACATGTTTGCAGATCGTGTTGTGTAAAACGTGTTAGTGTTAGCAGCGTGGGCGCGGCCGAAAATTCAGCACTGCGGCTTTGCTATCTCGAAGCTGGGGGCGGGTACTGATCGAACATAGCAAACATCAGCCCGCCACCTCGCGCCACGCTGCGACGTAAACGGTGCAAGAGAGAAGACGCGATACAGCAAAACCGAAACGCGAAGAAGTTCGGTCGCAGAAAGCGAGGCACAGATCGCAGAAACGCCGCCCCCAGTACAAGAACCTCTTCCCGGTTGGCTTCGACTTCGGCTCCTAAAAGGAGCAAGGCGATGCTATCGCGACTTCTCCCGAGTGTAAGAGCGGGGGTCCTCCTGGAAAGCGGAAAAAGAAAAAGAACACTCCTTTTTTTTTTCTTCTCTTTTTTAGAAAAGGCCAAGTCTCCGATGCTTTTCTTTGTTGTTACTTTTTCTTTGTTGTTTCTGACAACAAACGCCTGTACTTTGTTTGAGCTTACGACAGACCGCTAAGGACGCTACGAGCTACCTGAGCCAATCCACGGCCTCGGAACGGGTCACGTGATTTTGCCCTCCTTCAAGCGGAATGTCGGGTGACACGCTCATCGAGAGCGAACCTTCAACCACGTGAAAGCGCAATCCGCGCTGCCACGTCCCGAGAAGAGGGCGACGTGTCATTGGTGCAACGGGTACCTATTTTTCTCTCCACTATCAGCCGAAGGGCTAGACGGGGTAGAGCGTATGTTTGCTCGCGCAGGGTTCGGGGAGGTTCTCAATTTCCTACCAGAGATGACACTTCGCTGGCTCTGTTTATTTTTTTCTTTTGTCTATTTTGTCTATGGGCTTTATCTGCGAGTTGAATCTATCTATCGCTGTCATACGTTCCTTTCTTGTGTGAATAGGCTCTCCTGTCCCGGCGTAGGTTGAGTATGCGGGAATCATCTATGTCGTCCGGCGCCTCCCCAAGTCCGCTTCGAGTCAGTTGGACCGTGGCGAGTGCTACGAGCCGCTTGGATTGCCGCTCGTTGCGTGTAGCGTTTGCTGCGGTCCGTCTTTTGCGGTGAAAGGGGGCTATTTCCTGGTTTTTCATACTGTGCTTTAGTATACGTGTGGCCGTGTTTGAATGAACTGCGGGGAAAAAAATAATGTTCCTCCTCGTGTTTTACTCACTTTTTTTTGTTGCCAAACCCACTTTTTATTTTGCTTGTAGAGCTTCCAATTCTTCTATTTTATCACTGACCTTTCATTGTACGGTGATTTTATCTATTTATTTACTTTAATTAGTTCTTCCTGCGAAAGTTTAGAAAACCGCATACGCTTTTCAAGGGTCCCCTCTCCATGGATTACTTTTGTTTTCGCCCTTTTTTATTTTTTCTTGCTTCCACAGCATGAAAGCTAACGCTTTTGAGGCACTTAAGACGGCCCGAAAAGATCGGTTTCTCAACATATCCCGCTGCAATCTACTACAGAGTTGCAAGCAGCTGGTGGAAGTTTACGGTGAACAAATCAAGGAATGAACTTGCCTCGTTCAAAAGGAAAACAAAACGGACACTTGCTCTGGGCAATCTACGCCCCCACTTCGCAAACGATACACGCGCAGTGAGAAGTGCCGCCGACAGATGGCGCACGCCGCGTCGAGGGCGCGCCGGTCGATTCGGGTTATGTTAGCAGACGATCATGCAAAAGAATCACGCGTGTATCGTCTGCGAAGTGGCGTCGACTACTGACTGCCCAGAACATGTTTATGTTTTTTTTTTTAATAAAGAAACTCATTTTTTGAAAAAAAATTTTTTTCTGTGCAGATTTATATTATTTACTTTCATTTTTGTTGTAACTCGAAGCGAGATACGGCGAGAGACTGAACTTTGCGGCCGTAAGTGCCTTAAAAGCGTTAGTTTACATGCGGTAGTTCATGTACACTATGCACGACTGAGCCTGCATTAACTCCTCGTGTGTCAAAAAAAAGTTTTTTTTTTTGCAATGTTCAATTTTGTTTTTACGGCATTCCAGATATAAAAATCGCGTTCCGTCTGGAGCCGCATTTTTTTCACACAGAGCGAAGCGCTGCTGATTAAAACAACTGCGGTGATTTCAATTTTGAATTCAGCTACGTTGTTACTGATAGGATCACAACGGCAGGGAAGCCCTTCGGTTGTTCCGGCTCTGGCGCAAGCTTCCTGCCTTCGAGAACGTGCACGCGCGGTCGAAGCGCGACGAGCACGCGCTGGAGGCCGGGTATGCGAGGCCATAGCCTCCTATATACTGCCGAAGCCTGGCAGATCGCCACGAGAAGCGGCCGCCGAAATGGCAAAGGTGGAGCGGCAGACAACGGACGAGAGGAGAGCCACGTAACTGGCGCCCCGCTGCGGCGAGACGCAGAAACACTCTTCTCCCGAGCGATCGAGTGTGCTTCGGGTCCTCGCCGCTGCAAAAGCTGTGCGCTGACGTCCAGGTTTCCCGAGAGATGCTCTGTGCTACCAGATCCCCACGCTCCAAATCTGCGACAGGGCACTCTATGTCTCTGGCGTCGAAGTGCCAGGCTTTGTGAGTATAGAGGAGGTTACGGCGAGACGGACGCCCTGGCGTTTTCATTCTGTCATCGACTATGCGGCGGAAAACTGAGAGAGAGGACGAGGCGAGAGTGCGTGGAGATGTCAGAACACCGAGCTCTAGCTCGAATGTCTAGTGCTATAGACGCAAATCTAGCTGCCTTCGTCTTCACTCAGCGTTCGGACACGCTCGATTGGCGAACGCCGGCGTCCGGGATTGGGCGTTCGCGTTCGAACGATGTCGAGCAGTGAGTATATGTGGAGAACAAGTCGTCTGCTACACGCGCAGGAGTAGCGGTGACGTCAGCATGGAACCGAGCTCTGATTGGGTTTGATGGAAAGGATAGAGGGTAGACCGCAATGCTAGGTGCCTTAAGGCCTACCCACTATTTTTTTCTTTTTTTTTTTTTCAATCAGCCAGTAAGAGTTTTGCGTTCTGATATCATCGCCACACCAATGCAAGAAGCAGACGAACTTACCCCCCGCATACACAAAGGCAGCTGCTAGCTTTGCGTGCACTAACCATTACAATTAGAGCTTAACGTTCTGAATGCCTGCTTTTTCGTCTGCTCGTTTTTGTCACAGTTTTCTCGGTGTATAACGATTTTCATCCCGTGGGAGAGTACAGCTCTGTTTATTCAGCTAATTTATGTATGTTTAGTTTTTGGTGTTTTTAGGCTTAGCTTTTTTGTAAGGTTCGGGTGTATTTAATTTATCTATGCGCATTAATCACGCGAGGGCGTCCAATCTCGTACAAAAAAAAAGGTTGAAACTATTTCAAACTCAAAAAGCTGACAGCATTAAACAAAAGGGAGCAAAGCTTGTACAGTTCTTGTCTTTTAACTTTTTTTTATTATTATTAACCTGAAACGTTTGCGAGGTCCACAAAATAATGAAAACCGCCGCAAAGTCGGAAAAATCGCCCGCCAGACAAAATTCTAAGTTATTTTCTGAAAACTGTTTATGCATAACGTTTTTTTTTTCTTTCTCTTTTTTTCATTTTGCGCGACGTATAATAAATCTGCCTTGATGAAAAAAAGTTACAATTTCAGATTCGCAGCAATCATCGTGTGGTTCATCAATAATCCCGTTTGTTCGCGAACCTGCGTTCCTTGTTTCTTCGCGGCGAAAGTACTACAAACGAGGAGTTGAGGCTCACCTGGAAATTGATTGAACAATGCGAAGAATATTTGGAGCATGGCATTTCTCGTTATAGCGGCGACGACGCATTCCGAAAGGCCAGGCAACACAGCTCAAAGACCCCTTTCCTTTCGCTATTTCGAGAAACGCCTGTGACACCGCCAACTTAAAAAGAATAAAATAAAATAAAAAAACGGACACACGCATCGTTTTCTACGTTGCCCAGGACGACGTTTGAAGGGCCGGGTCGGCCCTTCAAACGTCGTCCTGAGAGAACGTCAACGAGAACATCAAAGGGAACGGCGAGGCGCTCTCAAGGCATGGTTCCTGTTCTGCCGGTTCATGGTGCCTGTGCTGCCTGTTTGCGGTTCACAACACCAATGAGGAATTTCGCAGACGCCTTTTCTGCTGCGACGGAAGTTTCGGCAGCCAGAAGTTGGGACGCAGCGACGGAAGCGACACTCGTGTTTGCTCCCGCATTTTGCCGGAACTTCTACCACCGACCACCAGGATCGCGACATCCGGCAGCGTAACACTCCGGCTTTTGTGACGTCATTTTGAAATTTGTTGGCACTTGGGGACCATCTTCGGTGCATGGGCAGAATAGGACGCTAAACACACCAGTCGGAGACGCTTTGCAGGCAGCGTATAAGCCAAACATAAAAATGGCGTCTCGCAAACCAGCATTTGTGTACGTTCGAGGCGCATACGATGTCTAGAAACAGGCAACGCTAGAGTCGATTGCAGTTTAAAGGGACGCTGAAATGAAACAAAATATTTTTTTCCTCTAAGGCTTAGTTGGGACAGGTATTAAAAAAATATTACAACAGAAAATAAATATTTCTGAGTAATATTTACGCCGCTAGACGCAATGTATACCTGTAGATGCAGAAGGTGGAGGTTTCAGCCAGCGAAGTCCCGCCCCGTGCTTACATCTCTAATTGGCTGGAGAGATGATTGACGTGTAAAAGGGTGGTTGTAAAATTGTATGTCCGTGCCGTAATAGCATTTTTATCAACATTCTTTTTTTAGGTTCGGGAAACAAATAATCTAGATAGAGTCATTATTGGTTTCAAAAGAGTTCTAAGATCGCTTCTTCCGCTTTGGTTTGAAACGATAACAAACATGGCTGCCGGCGTCCACGGAGTGATCAACAAGTGCAGCTCGTCGAGCTCGTTTATTTTTATGATTGCGAATCGTTTTCTGTTCACCGAGGTGTTTAAAGGAAGATCTCATCGACCGACGTAGTTTGCAGCAAACAACTGTCGCAGGTGCGGGCTTTCGGAAGTGCTGTCCGCGTGCTTCTTTTCGTAGCGGGACTCGACCAAGCCTATAGTGTCCCACGTCAACCATCTGGCTTGATTTGTTCGTTTGCGTGAGTCGATGCTGAAAACAGATGTTGGTTCCCGTAAAAGCGGCTCCGCTGCCTCGTGAATTGTCTAACCATCGTGATTAAAAACCATGGTTTTAATACCGAGGAGGTACCAACACAGGTAAGAATTTGCGAGTCATTTGGCTGGAGGCAGTCGCTCGATTGGCACGCGTCAAGCTTGTCCAGGTATGTTCCCGTCATTTCGCTTCAAAAGTCTAGTAGCTTTTAAGTTTTTCGGTGCACCTGGCCCACCAAAGCGAATATGTTTTTAAGTCGCGATGTAGTTGTGCGTCATGACGCTCACTCGCCTTGCTCGCAGATGCCACGCGAAAAAAAATCAAGAACAGATAAGCTGGAACGTACTGTTATCGCCCCCTCTATACTCACAAAGCCTGGCAGTTCGACGATGGAGCCACAGAGTGTCCGGTCGCAGATTTGTAGCTCGAGAATCTGGTAGCACAAAACATCAAAAAGCCACTTTTCGGGATGGATGGATGGATGGAGGAACCCGGCTGAGCCCTTTGGATCGGGCGGTAGCTTACGCCACCTACCGATTTTGTTTTATTATTTAAGCTTAGAATATTTGAATGTGAAATCTATATTCACTCCGCAGTGCAAAGAAAGTGAGGCTATGAAACCCCCTTGCCATCAGTGGATAAGAAAATACCTAGTTTTCTCTCGATTTCTGCCACCATTCACTTAATCTTTGCTTGGTAATCTCTACAGTCTTGAAATCCACTCTCCCTTCGCTGTCTCTAAAACCCAATGACTTTATTAAATCTATGTTGTCTTCGGTAGGCATAGGGTGAAGCCCTTTACAGTAGAGTATCAAGTGCTCAGCCGTCTCGTCCTCCTCTCCACAAGCAGTGCCCACTGTATCCATTTCCTGGACGCCAGCGCACAGCTTTTGCCCGCGGCGAGGACCCGAAACACACTAGTTCACTTGAGAGAAGTGTGTTTCGTCATCTCGCCGCAGCTGCGCGCCAGTCATGTGGGTCTCCTCTCAACCGTTGTCTGCCGCCCCACCTTTTCCATTTCGGCGGCCGCTTCTCGTGGCGATCGGCCAGGCTTTGTCAGTATAAAGAAAACTATAATACACTCTTAAAAAAAAAAAAGAAAAAAAAAAGGTGCGTAAAGGGATTAATTGCCATCTTTTATCCCCACGACCCTGGCGCCCTCTTTCAGTAGCGGTAGCTTGAGCAGTTCGTCCCGCGGGCATTTCGTTGCTCCCACTGGAGTCGCTCCCCTAATGAATACCTTAGTCCCCTCGTCAATAATGGCTGCCGCAAGCCTTCGATGAAGTGGCCGAAGCATCACTCGAGTAGCTATTTTGGAAAGAAGCCTTGACAAGATTTTGGCCACGGGATTTGGAAATTGTGACTACACGCGCATACTTAGTAATGTTTCTGTCCGCGAAAAACATGTGAACGGAATACGAGCGACGCGGAGGCGCCGGTAACGAGACTACCCACATTATGATTTCACTGTGAGACTACCTACTCTCCAACTTCCGGTCCCGCGCCTGAGTTTGAACTAGCGGTGACGGTTGACCTGTGGTGGTGCGGTGAATGCCTCGTCGGGTGCATTCGGAGTGGCTACCGATTGAACGGTGAGTTTTGATTGCTTTGGCTACTTGCAGAGCAGTAGAAATGTTATAGGCATTTCAAAGCGTACTTCATAAAGTTGCAGGATTATATGTATACCCTGTATGATAGGTGCTCGCTCTCTGACGCGGTCGGGCGCGCACTGGCCCATGTTAGCGTGCGAACGAGGCCTAGCACTTCAAAACTATGCCCGGCGGCAATCAGTTCATCAAACAAACGATGCTACACCGGCAGATCGCCTCGGTCGCCGGCGTGAAGGTACCGGCGACCAAGGTGATGCGAGCTTGACGAAACCGTGGCGGTTCGTATGAGGCCTGGTGCCAGTTCATGCCTCGAGAGTAACGTTTCACCCTTCCGCTCTTAGCGATCATTCACACTGGAAGCGGATCCGCGTTCGCAAGCGGTTGCGAGCGCGGTTGTATAAAGATCCAGTCACTCATCTCTATTATAGGCTGGACCGCGGCCTCGGCAGCTGGGGCCGAGTGCCGCCACCGGTGGCCATTGATTAATAATAATAATAATAATAATATTTATTCAACTCGGAAAGAGTTGCGACACCACAAAAGGCGAGGAGCCCATACCAGGAGGTCTGTGGTGCCGCAGTTACATAAGCGACAAAAAAACAAAAACAAAAAAAAACAGCAAACAAAACAACACTCGGCTACGTGCTGCTTAGGACCGCAAGTGCGGTATTGCCCCCCTGCAGATGGGTCTTATATCTTCTTTCTCGCTCAGGCCCGCTGTCAGCTCTGATGACAGGGACCGCCACAGATTTACTGCCCTGATGACGAAGGTATTCCGGTGCCGGTCAGTGTGGGGAAAGGGTGGTTGAAGGCCACCGTTCCGGTTCAGCCGCAGCTGCCGAGCAAGAGGAACCTCGGGAGCCTCTGGCAGGAGGCAGGTTGCCAAAAGCCGGACCGAGGAGATTTTCCTGCGCAGGGCCAGAGAGTTCCAACCCACACGTGCCAGCAGATCATCCGTAGCTATGTCCCGGTACCGGGGGACATGAGGGGTCTGCCACCGCAAGATAGTGTACGCGGCACGTCTTTGCACACTTTCAAGAGAAGCAAATAAGGTGGCCTGAGGGGGGTCCCAGACTGCGGCACAATACTCAAGGTGCGGCAGCACCAGTGCGGTGTAGAGGTGCCTCAGTGTTCTTGACCCGGCCCCTCTTGAGACACGGGTAACAAAACCCAGCATCCTTCGAGCTCGGGAGATCACTTCGGCAATGTGAGTGCCGAAACTGAATCGACAGTCCAGTTTGACACCTAACAACTTGGTGCTGGTCGTTCTGGAAATGTTCACTCCGTCGAGGTTGTAGCAGGGGAGTGCGGAACGCTGCTGCCTAAATGAGGATATCTGCATCACAGTGCACTTGGCAAAGTTCAGTGGAAGTCTGTTTTTTCCCGACCAGGCGACAACATTGTCCAGGTCCGTTTGGAGTAGTTGGTGATCGAGGGGGCGACGGATTGGCTGCACGAGGGTGAGGTCGTCGGCATAAAGAAGGGGCGTACAACCTAAGACCCGGATGATGTCATCGATAAAGATGTTAAAGAGGGTAGGGCCTAGGACGCTACCCTGAGGAATCCCTGACACGACCTCTGCGGTGTTAGACCTCTGCCCGCCGAAGACTACCTGCTGGGTACGACCAAGCAGGAAGGACGTTACCCAGTCCAACAGGTTGCCGGATAATCCGATGTCGGAGAGTCTCTGCAATAGGATGGAGTGGTCAACTTTATCGAAGGCCTGCTTGAAGTCGAGTTGGACGAGCTCGCATGGTGTACGTCCATCTAAGGAACTGCTGATGGTGTGAACCGCGGTTGCGAGAGCTAGCTCACAGCTCCGGCCGGGGCGGAAACCATGTTGGTGCGAGGAAAGCAGCTGGTGTCGCTCAATGTGTTCCAGTAAATGTCGGTTAACTATTCTCTCCATTGTTCTGCATACAATAGATGTAGTTGATATTGGCCGGTACGAGGACACGAGTGACTTGGACAGCCCGCTTCCCTTGTGTATCGGGGTGACTTGGGCAGCCTTCCATTGTCGGGGGACAGAGCCGGCACGAAGAGAGTTCGTGAAAAGTTTTGCTAGGATCGGGCTGAGTTTGTTGGAGTACATCCTCAGGAAAGCTGAGTGCACGCCATCAGGTCCAGCCTTCTGAGATGGGTTTATACGCTGCAGTGCTTCTGCAACGTCTTTTTCCCGCACATCGAACGATGCAAATGGTGAACTACAACGAGGCGTGTTGGAGGGTAGAAGTGAGGGGTTGCCAGGGCTGGTCCAAGCCGATGAGAAGTGGTCACTGAAAAGTTCCGCTATAGCCCCGGGTTCTATTACCTGGCTTCCGTGAACTAAGAATTGAGGACGGGAGGATGATTTTTTTTTTATTGTTTACATGGGCCCAAAAAAGCTTTGGGAAATGGATGGCTTTCTCTGCAATCGACTCCATATAGTGCAGAGTAGCAGTGTGCAGAGTAGATTAGTTTTTTCAGACTTTTCTGTGCTTGCTGCGCTGTGCTTAGGTGGAGTGGATTTTTTGTCCTACGTGCTTTCTTGAATGACTGGCGTTTCTTACGGGAGAGCCGAATGATATCTTGAGTGATCCATGGTCGCTGCCGGCCAGTCGTCATCCTTGTGGGAACACATTCTGCTTCTATGGCCGAAAAGAGATCTAACCAAAGGTCGTAGGCATCGTGAATACAAGGTTCATCAGTCACCAGGGACCAGGGTACAAGGTGCAGCAGGTTCTGAAGGTGCGTTCCGTCAGTCTTCGAGAATTGCTGGATTCGCTTCGCGTGCGGATCAGATTTTGGCGGCTTGAGTAGGCTCTCGAGATAAATTGCGTGGTGGTCGGAGCCAGGGAGACTGGACTCAAGGGAGCAGCTCGATACAAGTGCTGGATTGGTAATGAAGGCCAGGTCTAGGAAGGACGTTTTCCCAAAGTGTGAAATATAGGAGGGCTCCACACATACTTGAAGGAACCCGCCGGTCTCCATGATATCAAGTAGCATATCACCACAGGGGGCCGATGGGATGGGAGCAGATGGATCCGTCCAGTCGATATGCGCGTTGAAATCTCCCAGCACACAAGTATTCAGGTAATTGCCCATTCCAGCCCGCCTGAGGGAGTTGCCGAGGAGGTCGTAGGATGTAGACTGTGAGGTTGGGGGGCAGTAAACACAGCAGATCAGCACTTTTCCCTGGTGGTGATTCACCTCGACGAATACAGCCTCAGGGTGCTCATGCTCCAGGTCCTGGCGTTTCCGGCAGGTCATGTGGCAGGGTATCGCCACCAGCAGACCTCCTCCATTCGAGGCTCGGTCCTTCCTGAAGATAGTAAAACTTTCCACATCCACAAGAAGCCCGTCAGGTATTGAGTGGTTAAGCCAAGTTTCACAAACTGCAAATACTGTGTCCGGATAGGATAGGAGAAGAGTGTGGAAGTCAAGCAGTTTGTTTTTCAGCGAGCGCACGTTCGAAAACCATATTCCCAGATTGGTGTTCTTGGCCGCCGACGGAGGAGAGGGAAGCGGTGGGGAAACGATGGTCACGGGGGAAGCCTGCACTGCCGGTTGTTCGGAGGAGCTGGTGTTGGAGTTCACGACTCGGCTCTGCTCGGACGGGAACAAGTCGTCGGCGAAGGGCGGAAGTTGGCAGGCAGCACAGAGCCACTCTGACGATGATGAGGAGAAGCGGCGATACGACGCAAAGGATACGTCCTCACATTTTCGGTGTAGCCAGAAGTCACAACCGTCACACTGAAGTGCGGCCACGTTGTCATACACCGACCGGGAGCAGCGAGGGCAGGTGGGCCGTGGACCAGGATTGGGGGGCACGTCACCGGCGATGAGAAGGAGCCAGATGAGATGCGGTTGACGGCGGATTGAGCCAGCGGATAAAGGCCGGCCGTTAGGCCTAACGCCTGCCCACCACAACAGTTCGCCTTTACAGGTAGCGGTGCTTGGCGAAGCTGTTATTGTCCACAAATGGGCCACCCGATTTCCACGCTCTGTCGACGCTGTTGACGACGGAAGGCCACTCCTGCGAAGGCTCACTAATGCCACCAGGCAAAGAAAAAGACGGAGATACGCAAAAGCATGTGTGCGTCCCGCCATTGCGATTCAAAACAAAACGATTCATTCTTCGTCTTCAACAGTTGGCGCCAACAATGCATGGTGCTCTATGGGAAGAACGAGAAAAAGTGCCGTTTCCCCCGTTTCTAAGCTGTTGTCGGCATTGAAACTTTTTGGCTGCTTTTCGATAAGCCCGTCAAATAGCTTGCGTACAAACATTAAAACTGACAGCCCCCTCGCAGTTCTCATGAAAAAGTATTTTGCGGTCGAGAGTGACTCCGCTGTAGTGCAGATCAATGAGGCGAGAGTTAGCTAGAGTTACCGCAGAGTCGGTGGTGGTTTCGTTGAGTTGGGTTTAGCAGACGACAAGTTTGAAGAGCTTGCTACGCGGAATTCGCTCACTCCCGGAAAGTCGCTGTCGAAATGGAAGTTTTTTGTCATTCATCAACTTCTGGGCTTCCCCGAAGACGGCCTCTTTGACGGCAAGTTCCGTTGTGTACTCCACTACGAGAGCAAGCTTGCCAGCTCAGCCGTAGGTGCTCCGGTACGTTTGATTTTTTTGATCGGTGACCAAACCTTTGACAAACACCGATTCGATCTCCAAACACTCGACATAAGGATCGCAGCACACCATAAAATACTCACCTCCGAGCACAGCGTACATGCTTCGATATGCTTGCTTTTGTGCGTTTCTCCCATAGACTTGCGTGTATTGCCTGGTGTCAAGCAATGGCCACCGGTGGCGACACCGACTGGCTCCCGATCAGCGGTCCAGCCTACTACAATAAAGATCAGTGGATCCAGTACAATTGATGTCATCGGGTGCGCGTGCAATTGTACTGGGTCTTTATACAACCGCGTTCGCAACCGCTTTGCGAACACGGATCCGCTTCCGGTGTGAATGAGCGGTTAGGTGAAAGGTGCCCGGTATGCGTAAATAAACATGTTCTCAATCAATATTAAAGTTTCTCCGAGCGGAGAGAGGGGTTTCGGCGCGTAGTGCGGACTGTTTGAAAGCGGCGATCGCGAATTGATTTGTGGCATATCAGAGTCGCCTGGGCAAGCCCGCTTTAGTTGAGGTAGGCCTGCGGCGAACGAAATTAAATCAATACTGCAATCCCCGTGATGAAAAAAAGAAAAAAAAAAAAGTCGACGGAACCTTGTAGGAGCACGGGTCCACGAAATAGAGCGGTGCCGCGAAGTCGTGCTCGCGCGCGTTTATTTAAGTATTACTTTATGTTTTTACTTTCTCTGCGGCTTTCCAGTGCCTTTCGGCCCTCTATGTTTCGGCCGATGCTGGTCGGTTCCGCGGCACGGTTTATAGTTTCAACTATGGTCGGGGATCACCAAATCGGAATTGAACTTGAACTGTGCAACGATACACTTGTTTATAGAGCCCAGTGTGGAGGTGTTTTGTCTTGTAATACTTTTGCTTTTGAGATCCTCACTTCGGATTTTGGTTTCGCCCTGTGTATAACTTCTCTTGTGCTCGTGGTTCGAAATGTGTTTTGTATTGTTGAAACCTGCACTTGTAAACTTCGTATAAAATGTTTCTTTTTTTTTTTGTTTGCATGCTTGTTGTCATTTGATAGTGGTGTTTGCTTTGGGCTTTGAGCATTTTCAAACAATCTAAATAAAACACGCGTGTCAAAAAAAAAAAAGTTACACGAATAAAAAAAATAATATAGAGCAATATTTATTTATTAATTAATTAATTTATTTATTGAAAGAACCCTCAGGGCCCGAAGGCCCTGAGGGTTCTTTCTAGATAATATAATACATAATACATGTTATGTAATATCTACATAATATAAAGATAGTTGTGTAATAACAAGTCAACAATATTAAATATGCAGCAAACAAAGAAAAACAAGAGGTCATGGGTCACTGCTGAAGTAGTTTGTGATTACGCGAGACGCGATTTAGTCGGTAGTCTCGTCCTTTCCACTTGTTTTCTCTCGGCATTTCGGGTACGGGAAAGAGAGTTGGATTGCCTTGGCCATCGCCTTGAGGTGGAGAAACGTATGACCATCTTATTGAGGTGGAAAATGCGTATTATCATTCCGTGACGTCATGGACTTTGCGCGCAGAATTTTACATTGATCTCGCGCCGTCAATATTGCCCTACAGAAATGTGTTTGCGTAAAATTTTATTTGACACTTGTGTCCCTTACAAACTGTTAAATTTTTTCTTTTTTTCAGGGGCCCTTTAAGGTGGAATATTCTCGTCTTGGCTGTCATTCAATTTTGCATCAATAAATTCTGGTTATGACAGACACTATATTTTATGACAATATCTTACATAAAGCATAGGGTTATACCACATAGCATCGTCAATTTGGAACAGAAGTAGCCGCAAACAAAAATAAAAACAAGTCACGTAAAAATAAATTTGCACATGCCATAAACAGTTGTCATCACGACACAAAATGTTGCTATAGCTTCATTTAAAGGACACTTTAATTTTGAGCTTGCCTAACACCTCCTAAATACCAATATCTTAGCACTTGATTTTCTTTGTCGATTATCATATTTCAGTGCAGGGTACAAAGTGGACAGTGCTATTTTAGAATTGGCCTAGAACTCGTGTTCAGTTGGTGAGAATATGTGTTCCAGCTGAATGCTAATGCAGCACTTTATCCAGTCTGTCTTGCGATGACCTATGAGAGGGGGTAGAATCCAGCAACACTAAAGCATTGCGATCTAGGAGGTGTTGAACTAACTGAGTAGTATCTGATTATTGAGCTTTTTAAACTGATTTTGGGTTTGTAGGCTTCTTTGTCTCTTGAATGTTATCAGAGAAATACGTGTGATGTAGAAAAGATATTCGACCACAGGTGGAGAGCAGACATGTGGAAAAGGGTTGATTTATGAAGAGAAGTTTTGGGCAAAAACGAGCTGGTGCTAGTTAATTCAGACTGAACTTGAGAAAAAAGGCAAAACACCACCTTTCTCTGTCTCATAAGTAAACTGAATGGTATGGTGAACGCTGTTCAGCGCCGCGTGGAAGTCATGCAGGTTGGCCCTCTTAACAGAATTCTTAACAGGAAAAGGCAGTGAGCTCAAAACCTGTGTTTCAACATGCTTCATAACCAAGTTTGCCACGGAAACAGAAACAGAACTTCCCTTGGGACACCCTTCATTTTTATGATAAATCACGTTGGCAAAAATGAAGTAGATTTGGTTCAAGCAAGACCGCAATAAAAATAACAATCTCCTCCACCAGAAGGGAGTACGGCTTGCTAACGTTGATAAGCGGTCTGTGGTGAGAACGTTTTTACCTGGTTGCGATGCAGTGTCTTCAAACGAGAGCCTCCGGAAGCTGGAACTAAACAACGTAGTTAACGCTTTAAAAGAACGCCACTATCCAAAGGCGTTTATTGCCGATACTCAGAAGCCCATACAGAGGGGTAGGGAGGGTCTGTCACGGGAAAAGAACGCATCGATTGTGTCTATTTCATATGTTCGCGGCGTGTCAGACGCAGTAAGGAGAGTCTTACGTCCGTTGGGCATACGAACTGTGTTTAAACCTCATTACACTCTGGCGAATGTGCTCCCGAAGCCAAAGGACCGCACCCCTGCGAACGTCCAGAGTGGGGTGGTGTACAAGGTGCAGTGCGGCGATTCCGATGCTACGTACATTGGCGAGACAGGAAGGAAGAGGACAACGAGACTGAAGGAACACAAAAGAGACGTGGCCAAGGCCGCGCACGCGAAACGATGAGAGAGTGAACTTGTCGACCATTGCTGGATGACGGGGCACACGTTTGACCTGGACCGCGGGGTCGAGACCAGCGGTGGGACCCAAGGAAGTTACTTGAATCATGGTTCATTTGTCGTGACCCATCCGTGTGCAACACTAACCGTGGCTTCCTGCCGGACATTTACGGGGACATTTGTGATGAGTAGACTTCGTCTCACAGAGACCGTAAGACGCGGCTGGGGCCGTGGGCGAATCTCCCGGCCGGTTCGAAAAGAGGGGGGGGGGGGGGGGGAGGGGGATTCCAGCCCCACTCTCCTGGTTTCCCCCGTTCCTCCTTTTGGCAGTCTTGGGTAGTAACGCGTTACTGTAACTTTGTTACTTTTTTGGTAACTTGTAACTGTAACGAGTTACTTTTTAAAAATGTAACTTGTAACTGTAGTTCTATTACTTTTTTCTGAGGTAACGATGAAAGTAACGACGTTACTTTTGTCGTTACTTTCCAGTGTTTTACGAATACTATATCAATGAACGAGTGCAATTTAGCCATTCCTTGCACTTTCCAAATAGTCTATTCCGACATTTCGAGTGTCAAGTTGGTCTTGCACAAAGTTGTGAATACGTTCTTTCTCGCGAGTCACGACCCGAATATAGCCACGTATACATTTAATGAAAAAATATCTAGTTATCTTTACGCACGCGCTTGTACTTTGTGACTCAACACTTACATCTTAGTGTCTTGAAGCACTACTGATGTTGTGGTTTTTCTTTTTTCTCTGCAAACGTATTTTAATCGGGGGAATCAACAGTGAAACAACAATACACGGGAAGGACACTGTGCATGTCTTGTATTTTGATTAGCGCCACTACTCCGCACTGCGCATGTTTCGTATTTTGATTTGCGCCACTACTCTGGCATGGAAACGTTCAAACACTAACTTCGAGAGGCAACTGCTGCTAAGTTACAATATAAAGTAAAAAGCGTACTTTTTAATTTTATGCAATAAAACGTTGTGAGGGGTGTTTTCTGATTTTTTCTAAATTTTTTGTGTTATAGAAAAGTAACTGAAAAGTAACGTCGTTACTTTTTAAAAGTAACTGTAACTGTAACGAGTTACTTTTTTGTTGCGGTAACTGTAACGGTAACTTCGCTACTTTTTACAAAAAGTAACTGTAACTGTAACGAATTACTTTTTAAGAGTAACTTACCCATGACTGCCTTTTGGGCAGCTTGGCGGGCGCCGTCCCGACCGGAGGGAGAGTACGTGTCCCGACCGGTTTGGCAGAAGCCAAGGGGGGGTGGGGGGGGGGGGCTTTAGTCCCGACCGGTTTCAGGGAAAGGAGAGGGGGAGAGTGACTGGTCGACCGCTCGCCTCAGTTGTGTCAGTATGTACTGAAGATGCCACCTGCATAGGTAGCGAAACGTCTAAACCTTTTTATTATCATTTTGTTATGTTAAGCCAGAGTATACGTTTTTAATCATGAATTCACCTGGGTTTTGGAACATTTTTGCACCCTACAATCTTCAACAACGTAGACAACTATCCAGCCTTAAAGCTCACAGACCAGGTCATATATGTTGCTTACTAACGATGTTGCTCATGCTTTTAAGAGCAGTAAGTACCCAGATAAGACAGCGACCACCCCCATTATGGTGCATTCGCGCTGCTAGCGAATGGGAGCTCCCATTGGCTCGGTGACGCGGTTGGGGAAAATGTTCCCCAACGCGCAGACCTGCTTTGCGGTTGCAGCTCCAGTTCTGGCATAATCGCGCCGGTAGTACTGTCATGGTGAAGCCTGGCACCATGATGGCGAATGCTGCGCCAATTGTGCCAAACTGCGCCAAGGGGCTGACCCTGCTACATCCTGCTACATTTTGCCAAATAAGAATAATCCGCGCCAAGCCTGCGCAAAAAAAAAAAAAGGCAATTTCGTTTGCCATTCAAAACCGAAAGTAAACTGAGTACCGTATTGAGTTTCCGTGTGTTATGTGGCGCAAGCGGCCAACCAACACAAGTACGCTGCATCAATTGTCCATCCGGTCCTGCATGTTTTTCCCGCCATCTGGCGTTTCGCGCTCTCATCGTCCCTTGGATGTCGTCTCGCGCCTTTTTTTGTTATATTTTCAACAATAGACGCGGGTGTGTGTCGAGGCTCCGACGCTATAGCGTACAAGGTACCAGCCATGCCGTCATGCTGTGAAACGAAACCGCGTTTTTGCGCGGCGAGAGTTACTTTGTGAACTGAAGCACTCGCTCCTGAAAGCAACAGTCGTGACAAAACTATATTTGGTCCCTGCCTTCTTTCTAGTCACCGTGGTCTCGCGACGTCGGGTGTTGCCGTCCCCGCGTTGCTGAAGATATGACGCTTTCTAAAATGAAACTAGGTACCACCGCATGTTTATCAAAATTTCTGTCCTTCTTTTAATCATACATTACTGCAAAAATCCCCCTTCAACTCAAAGACTGCTGTGTCGAAGTATTCATTACCTAGGTTTCTCTCTGTGGGCTTTCTTTCGAAAGGGATTCCGGTACGTGAAAAATCTCCTGCGAAAGAAAGTTGGTGAAGAGAAGTGAGCTAAAGCAAAGAAGGCAATGCATGCACGCTGAACCCGGACAGCGCGCTTGTTTGTCTCGAGTTCAGTCGTTGCGAAAAGCGCTCCAAGAACTTTTTGACCTGGCTTGCGATGTATTGCACCGATGCGTACTGGTTCTTTTTTGCTTTTTTTATGTGTTTAGCTTGTACCTTGTTTGCCTGCCTGACAAGAACGCGCGGCTGGCATGTTTTTCGTCGTATGCTCGACTGTTTCATTTTGCATACAATTTCGGGAATCAGTTGGCGACGGAGCGGAGTGACATGGTTTCAGTTTCGATCGAACAGACGTTGTCTCCACTCGCGCGACGATGCACGCGCAACTACAAGCCTGCTGAAGTTGCCCTCACGCGTTTGTGAACTTGATTGTACGGCAGAGGCACCAACCGAGACGCTTGCAATCCATGTTTTTTTTTTTTTTTTTTACGTTTGCTTTCTTTTTTTTAGACGAAAATCTGGTACGCCGGGAACCAGTAAAACGGTGGCAAGCGGTTTTTCGGATTTGCTCGTCAACGCCTACAGCACTGTACACTTGTTGGATGTCTCAGCAGTAAAAACACAAGCAGGAACTTCCGTCACAACACGTCACATTAGAACACTACAGAAGTCAAAACACAAAGTGCCCTTCATTGTGCAGCACTTAAAACGAATATTTTTATTTTTCTAAGAATATATGCTCCAAAAGCCACTTTTACTGCTCCGAAACGCTGTCTTGGCTGCTCAAAAAGTCACTTTTACTGCTCTAAAACACTGTCTTGGCTGCTCCAAAAGCCACATTTGCTGCTCCAAAACCCTGTTTTGGCTGCTTCGAAAGGTGCTCCAAAATGACTTAGGCCAATCACATCACTGTGATGGGTCTCCCTTTTTATCCCACTGACATCAATTACGGTTTTGTTACAACTGATAAATCATGATCTGTTTCGCTTTTTTTTTTTCTCAAAATAGCAGTTTACAAATATCTTCAAATAGACTGAAGATGTGAAATAATTTTTCTTGCAGATCTTTACAGTGCTTTTTTCGTATTAGTACTGGCGTCAAGGCAAAGGAGTGGATTTATGGATGTTGCCTGAGAAAACCATGATGACTGAGGGAAAACCAAGACCGGCCCTGCTCTGCGAAATTATCGCAAGGCTTCATGATGCAGAAGATATAGGGAAAAAAGATGCACTTTACCTTTTGTTGTATTGCACTTCTCTTTTCCAGCACATTTGCAGTAAATGAAGCCGTTGTTTTCTGCTATTAATTTCTTTCCAAGGGCTCAGCTTACGGGTTGGCAGAAACTATGGGCTCTCTGTACAAATATTTCATTACATGACCCTACCCTCATGCACATGAGTATATGTGCAGAAAGCGTGGTCACTAGTTCTATGGTCGCTGGATCTGAGAGCATACCCGATGTGATAACAAGGTTTAAAATGGCACTGCCCTGCCAACCTATTGTAAGTTTTCAACAAAACAAGAAAGCAAGCACCCTGTTGCTCAATACAGTAAGGATTATTCAAGTTCAATATGCCTTTAAAAAAAATTCTCTTCATAGGACAGTTCTTCTGCGCCTTTTTTATGGCAGCATTATAAAAAGATACTTGAGGTTTAGTTATATTTTTGGAGAGCTAGAAAACCGAGCAAATAGCTTTATATTTTGGGAGGTTCCTCTTGCTGAGCGAGATTTTATGCTGCTGAGATGCATCTGATTGAAACTGGCCAACCAAAAACACTACGCATTCTGCATTAGTTTGCTTATGTGGAGAATTGGGATACTTCATACTTGTTTTTATTTCTTTGTTTATTTTAAAGTAAGTATTAACAGCATTTGTCGAAGCAAGGACAAAACCAATTGTGATCACAAGCATGATAAAATGTGCTTGGAACAAATTACTTTCAGAAAACTGGTAACAATACCATAGATAAAATAGTAAGGGTGCAGGCGACCTGGTGTATGTTAACCATGTTGAATATACCGCAGTCTCAGGTATATTCAACATGGTTAACAATACCATAGCCTCATTGACTGGCACTTCCTTCATGGCAAAAGGAAGCACCACAAGTCTTTTTTTTTTTATCCCACTGACATCTTTGCAATCACGATTCTGTTTCTCATATTAAAATGGGAATCATTTTTTCTTGCCTCCTGCTTTTCACAGAGTAGTTTACGATTTATAGGTTGACTAAAGATCAACTATTTTTATTTCAGATTTTGGCTGAGTTTCATTGCATCAGAAACACTGATGCCAACCAACGCTTTTTTGTAATTGCCTCAAAAAACCTGGCGACCGTCCTTGAACTGACAAAGCGCAAGCCAAAACCAGACATTTTCTACCTGACTGTTGAAAGGATGCATGATGTTAAAGGATCGGAGAAACAAGGTGCACCTGCTTTAGAATTTAGCTTTCATTGACTGTTAGCGTAAGTCCCAATCCAGCTAGCTTTCTATTACAACCAAATTGGTGCCGACTCAGTTCGTGTGGTAGGTAGGTGCAAACTATGTATATAAAATTTGAGATATCTAACAGTGGGGGGAGCTGTACGGCATCTGAAATTCCGATTGCTTCTGCACATTAATTTTAAATTATGAGCGACGGTCTGGTGATGGCTGACATTAAAAACAAATTGTCGAATGGCTGCAATTAAAAAGAAATTTATAAATTTGCATTACTGATGTGATGCTTAAATACAGCCTTCATATTTTTGTGTTGCATTGCCGTGACACTTGGCACTGAGCACAACTGAATGGATTAGTTTTAAACAAATCTACTAGCATGGGTGAATAATTCGTTCATTAAGTGTGCGCATATGAGGAAATAAAATCAGGCCCTTATCTCTCACCTGGTAGGATTTGGCTACATGGTATTATTATTTCACCCTATGTCCGGATGCAGCGGATGCTAAGAGCAATCCCAGCCAATCGTGCTCTTTGAACACAGCACATAACACGAGTCGCTGCACCCGCTGTCTAAGGACACATGACACTCGCATGGCTTTGGATTTGCTTTGATGGCTCGTAGCATCCACTGCGCCTTGACTAAGGGGAAACGGAGCATAGTGTAGACGGTAGTTGGACATAAAAATCCTAAAGTGTCTGTACTACGTGGTATGGAAATATTTTAAAAGGATACTTCAACAAAATTTGAAATATACCCATCGTATTCAAAAATAGGCTTAATATGATCAACGATATCCGTAAATGACAATCTCAAGTTTGTAGTTTGAGCCTGAAGGTTGAATTTTTCGTTATAAACGAAATACCTTTCTGGCTTTAATGCAAGGCACTAGATGCATCCGTATTAAGAGCCTTTGCACATACATCAATCTCATCTAGGAGTTTTAGATATCGCAGTGCCCCCGAAACTTAATGTTGCCCGGAGATGGTCCTTTTTTTGCGTTGTTTGTGCTACTCTTTGGCTTACCAGTCGAACCACGGAGTGAAGTTTGGGTACACAATGATGACCTATCCTGGAGAAGATATTCCAGCTGCTACAATGACCAATTTAGCTATGATTTGCCAAGAACAATATCTGGGTAACTGGTTTGGGGTGTTAAGTTTAGGGAATATGTACTGTACCTGTTTCAGCTAGTCTATTGATCATCAGATACCTGCCCTATGGGTAGGCCTCTTTTTTTGTGAGAAAGACTTCGATTATATGATTTGTCTTAATTTCCAATTTTTGTTTCAGACGTGCCCCGCAGTCTATTCCATTACAGTGTGTCCCAGGACATCAACAAAGCGCTGCAGTGTGCTTTTTGTAAATCAGGCCTATGAAACAGAGGCATGGGTTTTCGACCTTCAGTACTTCCGTCGCACATTTGTTCGTTTTGAGAGACTTGTAGGTCTCGAACATTCAAAGCTGGTCTGCATGGGTACGAGACTTCTCACCAGCCTAAATGCAAAAAACAAAACCGAGTAAAAAAAAAAAAAAAAACGCGTCTGCATAACGACGGCGCTTTTGCTGCCAACGGATTTCGTCTGCGTGTTGACTACTTTCTTTCCCTTTTCAGTACATCTGCTTTTCAGATGTACTGCAATAATGGGAGTGAAAGGTCTGCGGTATTGAATACCTCCTGTTCTGAAAAGACACTTTGTACAAGATTTTAGAAGAGATACCTTTTCAAACAAGTTGCACAATCTGCCTTTTCTGAATAGGAAGCTGTTCAATGCCGCAAACCTTTCACTCCTATTCACAGCTGAAGGGTCTCATTACTAGTAAATTCGTCTCTAAAACTGTCAATATTCGTCCATAATGGGTCGAAAGTTACTCCCTCATTACTATAAAATTCATCTCTAAAAGGGTCAAATTGATCCTCAAAGGAACAAAATTTACTCCCTATTACTGTCAGGTTGATCCCTAAAAGGGTCGAAACTTATCCTCAAAGGGACGAAAGTTGTTCCCCCGTTACAATAAATATCATCCCTTTAAGTGGCAAAATTAATCCCCAAAGAGATGAAATTTAGTCCCCAATAAAAAAAAAAAGTTAGTCCCGAATCACCACTGTTGGTTCTCAAAGGGATCAAAGTTACTCCCCCTATAATGGACACGACGGCACTCAAGGGGCCATCGTTAATCCTCTGAAGAGTTAAACTTAGTCCCTGATGCCCTGCTGTAGTGATCAAAAACACTCGTTTTAACGGATCAAAACTTTGACCTCAAGGGATCAATGGAAAGGGGCTAAAAGAAAAGGAAGAGACTAAACCGGCGTTTTGTCATTTTTAGGGGATGACTCTCGGTGACATCGATTTAGGGGTGTATCTTAGAACGTCCCATTCGCATTTGAACCTTGCACATTTCAGCCGATCCTCATTTGGTCCTTCTCGTTTGAGCCTTCTCATAAGATCCGAATCGTGTTTTTCGCAACTGGACCCATTCTCATTCCGCCCGTTCGCGCTACGACCGAATGACACTAGTTCGGCATGCTTCTAACGTCATTATGCCTTCGCGGCTTTGTTGATGAGCCTTACCTTGCTTGGGCCCCCAACATACCATCAGAGATATGCTATATGTAGAGGTACGCACTGAGAATCGTACATTGACGCCTGCTTCCCTTCCTCCAAGCAAATGAGAAAAAAAAAAAAAAAGCGATGAACATTTCATTTGGAAACTTTGTTTGAACAGAAATAGCATACATAATAGCAGTGGTTCTCAACCATTGATGTTTCGCGGACCCCCTGTAGAAAGGCAGACATGTTGGAAGACCCCGTTCAGGGTGTGGGGAATAGTAAGGTATAGGTTATCAGGATAATGATTTAATAAAGGAATATTACTAATTGCTACTGTGAATTAGACTTATCTCATTGAGATACACACGAGAGTACTCTCCCGAAAATTGGAAAGTTTCTTCTCAACGTGAAGAAAGACAACCAATTTTGCCGTGCCTGACTGACGAGACAGGGCTTCGCAGAACCCTAGGATGCCTTCGCAGACCGGGCCCCTTTTGAGAACCACTGCATTATAGAAGAAGTGGTGGCGCTGTCCCGAGTCGAGAGACCTTAAACAACGTGACATTTCGGAATATGATCTTGCTGAGATAAATAGTTGGTCTGTTTTATTGTCAGCTAGTAGCTTTTCACGGCGATCTCGACGCGCTGCTAAAATCCCCAGGAGAGCGAGAACGGGCCCAAATGAAGAGGGTTGGAATGCGAAAGACGAAACGGGAAAGGCCAAATGTAACAGGTCCAAGAGAGAAGATCTTTTTGAGAATGATTGATTTGAGAAGGGCCAAGTGAGAAGGCCGAAAAAAGAACGAACTCAAATGATAACCACCCCGATTTAGTCCCCAAAAAGGACGAAGTACTACTTTTTCATTTTTTTAAAGAGTGTACTGCCTGTTTATTTTATTGCTTTTTGTTAGTCCTCTTGGTCGCTTTTTACCGCACATCTACGGACGCTGACAAACACGTGTAGTATTAGACCGTGGTTCTTGAATAATGTAACGATAGAACGCCGCTTTCGCGTTGCAGACGTTTTTATACGGGGGCGGAATAGCAGACAGACTAAGGCGAAACTGGACGCCGACGCGTAGCTTCCGTGTCCGCGTCTCACTGGCATTACAGTGACTCAAACGGGGTACTAGCGACCGCGTAGCCACCGACATGCATTAGGAGTAGTGATGGGGCGAAACTTCGGATGTTCGGTTTCGGACTGTTTCAAAACATTCCGAAACGTTTTGGACAAAATTTCCGTTGTTTCGAAGGTTCGGCAGTTTCGTATTCAGCATGCCGCTGTTCCTTTCGGTTTTGTGGGCGTTGTGAGTGTTTAAATACCCTAAAACCTTGCTGCAGATCGAAATTCGATCAGCTTCTGCTTTATTTTCTCCGTTATAGCAATACATACGAGGTTGTCCGCTGTGTGTGGGGCATCTTCGCACCCCATGCTGAGGCTTGCGGGCGCGTCGACCCATCCAGAGCGTTCTTGATCCGCGCTCAAAGTGACGGCTAAACTGGCGACAGGAGCTCAAAAAGCAAAGCTCTATGGTAGGTTGTACGTGTCCAAATGTCGGAGCTCTGAGTGGGGTGTGTAGACTTCCCGAACATTTCGGTCACGAATCACTGCTGACTGATCAGTGATTTCATTTCCACTCTGGAAGCACGCCGCCAGTGTTCCTCAGCGGAGCATTCTCTGTAAAAGGCACATAACAGTGACGCACGAGCAATGAATGTCTTCGGGTAAGTAATGGATTAGTATCATTCTGAATAACTAGGAACACGTTTCAGTTCAAACTATACGATGCAAAGTTTATTGATCCACCACACAAACAGACGTGGTACACAATAACGAGTTGAATAAAATGCGTGCACCTTTTCACGCGTATTAAATGAACACAGTTAATGGGCATTCGCTTGACGTCTATATTTCAGTCAAAATAATCATTCGACAAAAACGGTAAAGTGTAGCTTATTTTCAGTTTTCCTTAGTTTGTTCGGCACTTCGGAATATGCCAATGCTGTTGATGTTATATAGACGAATAACATTAAGTCCTGGCTTTTAAATAAAATAATTCAAGATTTTTACTAGAGGATTCATATGCCACATACTTATAAGCAATTGTTAAGATAATTATAAATTGATAATTATAGTTTAGAATTATAAACACATAGCAACTGCCGCAGATATTGACGGGAAATGAAGGAAAAGATCGTTAATCTGTAGCGTGCAAATAGCTTTAACTTCGCGAAGATATGTCACACCCATTTGCTTGCAACATGTGCTGTTGTGAAAAAAAAATCTCGGTGCGTCCTTTTCGGAAGACTAAATAGAGAGCTATGCATTTTGTTCTATTCGTGCTTCCCATGTTGATGAGTTTTTGACGAGCGTGTTAGGTTGTCTCGTGTTGTTTGTGCTGGTTTCGATATGGTCATGTTGAGAAGAAATAAAACTCCATTACTTATCTGGAGAGTCTTAATGCATGCTTTGTACCCGAGTCAAAGGTGTTTGCGCGAAGAATCGATTGCATAACACCAGATGTCGGTGATATTCCGACAGAGTCACTTCCACATGCCACCCGTGTTGAGTCAACGTAAACCGCAAAGTTCCCGGCGCTTAAAACGAACATCACACACGTCGTCTAACTATTGATGCGATGAAAACGAGCATTGAAACTCGTGACAATCGATTCCACCTACCTGCCCGCTTTTTCTTGGTCACGTGACGACGTGAATGTGGAAGTTGTGAAATCAAAACCATTTCGACCGATGACATATAGTTGTTTCCTGTTGTCCGTTGTTTTATTTCTCCTTGTCTGAAATGTTATCTGAGCGAGCCTATTTTGTTAGATCAAGTATTCATATTTAAATTTTAATTTTTAATGTGTTTTATAAGACTGTTAAGCGCCTGTCCTGTATACTTCTTGTCCTTGTCTTTTTGTTGCGCTATTTTATATGTTTTATAAGTCTGTTTCGTTAAAAAAGTTGCAACACTCAAAACTCTGGTCTGGCCACCCTGCCAACGCTCCGAAACTATCCAAACCTATCCCATCGAAACACACTGTTCTTCCGAAACTTTCCGAAACCTGTTTCGGAAAGAAAAAATTCGCCCCATCACTAATTGGGAGCGGCCGGCGCTTGGACGACGGTGACGTCACGATGTAAAGAGAGCAGCTCCTAAGTACCGCGACGTCCCCGACTCCGAAAGCAGCCAAGTGGTGCCAGGAGCGCGTTGTGGGGTGCTTTGGGACGCGAAACAGAGCTTCAGATATTTTGAAAAAACACCTTAAAAAATAGTGTTAATTAGGCTACGAACGGACAATGATGAGGCTTGTATTGGTAGGAAATAAATACTCGAACACCTCCGAAAAAAAAAAATTCACAAGCCGTGCCCCCAGGAGGTCATGAGAGTCGACAGCAGTTCTTACACTGCGAAGTTAGAAATGATTAAATAATAGCTGCTTTTTTTTTATGTCCGTGCTCGCGCGATTGATATCGGATTATTTTACTTTCGCGGGCTTTTCAAAGCGGGTTTGATTTTGATGGCGCATGCGACGCGATGGAAGATTTTATAATTTGATCACCTACACAGATAAAAATATGTTTACGCTGTTTTTTTTTTTTTTTATTGTTTGATACAATGAGTGAGAAGAAAATTATTTATCCCAGTCTCGGCTGCTTTGCATCGTTGGTTTTTTTGGGCTTGCTCTCTCCATTTGTGGGCCGCAATATTCGTGCAGGAACTAGCAGGAAAAAAAAAAAGAATTTCCCTTTAAAGCTCACGTGAAAGTCACTTAAAGATATATAAATGTGAAAGGTGTTTTACTGACTCCATATGGCAACGGTAGGTGACTATTTCAAAATATCTGATAAGGAAATGTTTTTTTTTTTTTTTTTTTGCAATTTTTTAGGGTTGGTTTTTCATACAAAAAAGGATAACTTTATTTACAGCTATTCTACGAGAGTTATTTTTGTTCATTGCTTTCATCTCCGTTAATGTGGGGTCAGATACCGAGGGCAAGCATTATAGATAATGTATTATGTTTTTTTTTCGTTTGGAGCTTTTCAGATAGCAGATTGCTAGAAGAAAAGCAGTATTGATACGACTATAAATAGATTAAAAATAGAGGTCAAGCAGTCAATCAACCTGGGATTGTTTTATCTATTCTGACGTACTTCTACAAGACATACCCGCAGTATTAAAGGAGCTGTCGAACAGTTTGAGTGCTTTGCTTTAATAATTTGGGAGTTGGTGTCTCGAACTTTCGGAAGTAAAAAACAAACAGCTTTTGCCTGCGTGTCGTAGTTTTTATGTTAAAAAAATGGACAAATGTTGAGGTTCTCGACCCCTCTCAACTCAATGGGGGTTGCGCGGGGTTCCGGTAAAGCTATGTCTCTAAAGCCATCAGTGAGCAGCGAGAACTCATCCGCTCGCGACCGCGTGACCACGTGCTGGCGGGCACAGCGCCAAGAATATGGTGAAAGGAGGAAAGTCTCATCCGGGTCCGGCCATACCCGTTTGGCACTGCCCCCGCCCCCTCCGGCTTCTGGCGGCTGTTGGCGGTATCAGATAGAGCTGACGGTTTTGTGAACCTAGGATAGATGGCGCCACTAAAACTCCATATAATAAAAGTTATGTCGATGATACCAGGTTTTTGAGGCATTTATATTTATGTTGGAACGACTAGATTTTTAGAAAAGTTACCTTTTATCGAGTAGATATTCGCACAACTTGCTGTCTTTCTACAAGACTCCCATTGACGTCATGCCACGTGTTTTTCATGGCCGCCGCTCCCTGCTGCAGGTCGGGGAATATTCTAAATTTTGCCTCGCGATTACTCGGCGGAATCGCAATATTTCGAAGGAAGGAGGTGTGTTTTCTGTCCTTTGTGACAAGATGAACAATGTCAAAAGTAGAAGATGCCAATTCTTTCAACGTTAAAATCGTTGCACAGCTCGTTTAAACTCCGTAGATCGTCCACAGGTTATGTATTTTAACGAAGTAATTAAAGTATCACTGAAACCCGCGTTGTGAGGTTTCTTATCGGAAGTATTTGCCAAAATGTTGTTAATGTCGAACCGCTGTAACATGTCGGCTACCAGGTAATTGTTTTCGGTTTCGATTCGGGTTTCGGTTATAGACAAATCAAAACAAGTTATGTTCGGGTTATGGCTACATTAAAAAAAAAAAAAAAGATAAAAACAATCGCTATTTAATATTTTTGCTCAAGTTCTACGGAGCTTTGCTATGTTACAAGTAACTAATTTCCTTGCATAGATTATTGGTTTTATTTTGTTTTCATTCAAAACTACCAAGCACGTGTTTCTTGCTTTATTGTACCCGCTTTATTTTACCTAAATACTTTACTCATTTTATCCCCACAGTATTTATTGTAATTGTATTATTTTATTTAGCTCATTTTATTTGGTAATGCTAAGAGTGTGCGTATCGTCCGTTTATTTTATCATCTCATCACAATTTTTGGCAACGATTATTTTAACATTTTGTAACCTTAATAAGTGCAATTCGCATAATAAGAACGTGCAATTATTGAAATTGCACAATTTATCCATCTCATTTTTGTTTTGTCGCGGTACAATGCGAGATAAAGTTTGTGTTCTTAGTCAGTCGACAAAGTAATTTCCTTAATACAGAGTAATTACTGTTCAAAAGTAATGTCAAGGCCACAAAACATTAAAAAAACAGGTGGTGCATTATTTCTCGCACGTGTGGCCGCCGTAAAGACTTCAAGGTAGGGTTATCGGCACAAAACAAGATTATAGAAGTGGTACCCTACCAAAAAATCCGGTATAACTTTTCGCTATCCGGATTATAGAACCGGAAATCTATCTGGATTCTATCCGGATTCTATCTGGAATTTAGGTTTTCAGAAATTATTCTTTTGTCTGCAATCTGGATTTCGGGTTTCCAGAAAGAAATTTCCGGTTCCATAATCCGGATAGTGAAAAGTTATACCGAATTTTTCGGTACGGTAGACCTACATTTATAACTTCAAATGTTTGACAGTGAAGACCTAACTAGCGTCGGTTGGCACACCGAAAGAATAAAGATGCGACAACCTCTCATCTGTCACGCGTTCACCAAGGGACTCAAGCCGCCGTCTCATCTGGTCTACCGTCCGCATGCGTCAAACTACTTAGGTATTGCCAATATTAGATTGAAACCTGCGTAAGAGTAAGGTTCATGATCATGGCTTCCACCCACGCTCACAGGCGATCAATAAAACACCGTCATCTGCAGTTGAACAGCGCATACGAAGCGCGACAACGCTCGCAACGGCGTCGGCTGCCGGAATCCGTCGCGGCAACCGCGGATGGATGGATGGATGGATGAATCTGACTGAGCCCTTTGGATCGGGCGGTAGCTTACGCCACCTAGCCATTTTGTTTTGCCATTTAAGCTTAGCTGCATGCACAAGCGCCGCCACGCGGCCGTCTTTTAGCGCGCTGCCACACCCCCAGTTTCGTTCGTCCCACTTTAAGTCACTCTACTGGCGCATTGCAGATGACGATAGACGGTGGTGAAATAGCAGACGACTCCAGAGCTTGCCGCACGTCTGCTCGCACCACTTGCAGGTGGCGCCAGACGCCAGACTATACGCACCGGATGTCACGAAAGGGAGACAGTAAGACAGTAAGGTCCTTAGCGTGTTCGGCTGAGCAGCCAAGCCAATCCAGTAGCAATGGGCGGGGCTAATGAACCGTGGGCAGGGCTTAGGGTGTGCGCAGACTTGTACGTAATCCGTTACAAGTAACGAAATTACTTGTAATCCGTTACATTTATTGGTAATTTAGTAACGGAATAATTACATATTTTCTAGAGTAATTTTAAAGTAATTCCCTTACATATTTTGCGTAACGGATTCCTTGTAATTCGTTACATTTTTTTAAAACCAGTCCCCCCCCCCCCCCCCCCCCCCCCCTTTCTAAAGAAAAAGTCGTTTTCATTTTGGTAAAGTTGAGCGCAGTGACACTGGGGAGTCTTGGCACTCTTCAGTTCCGCAAAGCCTTTTTTTTTTTTTTTGCAACACCAAGTTTTTTATTCTACTTTTTTTTAGACCCTAACAACAATGCCACAGGATCCGAATAAACATTTCTACAAAAAAAAAGGGGGGGGGGGGCAAGTTATATTCGCTTTTTTTTAGCGTCTGTTTTTTCTTTGCGATCGAATGCAGGGAGAGGAGGACACCAAGTGATTGTGTGCCTCTTTGAGAAGCTCGAGGCCGTAAGTGCACAAACAAGAATTAGCAATGTCCTTCTCAGTTATAGTGACTAGGACCATTTTCATAATGTCACAAGAGAAGACAACGTGCCGTCTATCCTAAAATCTACTAAAAGAGATGTGATAATATGTGGAGGTGTTTTGCCACAAGCATCCTCGCTCGTCGATGCACACTTTTCATCTCTAGAAAACAGGATGTATTTTTTTCCTGCCTCTTTCACCTTATTTGACCCTGTTTTAAAAGATATTTACTTTTTTTTTATAGTCCAACTTTTAGGATTGGCCCCCTTTATTTGTGAATTGCAGCCAGGTTATCTGCATCTCAGTTACCCTTTTTGTGAGTCAGTTTTTACGAGCACTTCGAAAATGGTAATAGTCTTCCTTTTTTTTCTTCCTGTTTTACCCCAGCAGGACGCATCTTATCTCAAGCTGATAGTTTTACAAATAAAACATAATGGTGACTAACGTAGATTTGATATTCTGGACTTGAGGAGAGAGTGAAACTCGCGAGCGAGGCCATTGCGCGCCTTACTTAGTTCTCTGCCCTTCGCTGCCCATGACATCAGCGAACGTCTATTTGGAGAACACCGGAGTAAACTGCAGTCGGTCCGTGCTCCGTGCGTTTATGAACGGCACCAAGAAAGGTACACATGGCAAACGTGCGTTCACATTTCCTTGTTTTAACCAACGTTAATTAATTTTTGTTATGAATGTCCTGTTTTGTTTTTATCGATTACTTATATTTAAATATTGGGAACTTTTTTTTCTGATTCACCAACGTCTCAACCGAGGCTCGACCTGTTCAGAACCAAAAAAAGAAGAATATCGAGCCAAACCTTATTTATTATAATTATCACCTTACTGTTACCAACTGTACTAAAACTATCGAATATCAGGCAACGGCTGCAACGACGAAGCTTAGCTCTATCTTCGAGGTAAATAGCACCTACATTGCTTCGATGAAAAAGCCCAAAGCAGAGCATGAAACACTCGTGAGGCACAATATGGCACTCCCACCCAGTGCCTCAGTTCAAATGGCGTTCAGCGTAGCAATCGACATATTGAGTAAGGAATAACGCAAAATGTCTGACGAGACATATAAGAGCCAGCTGTTGCTCAAAATACTCAAGGTCATTAAAAGGAACAGGTGGCAAGAATAAGAACTTGAATAACCCTCTTCCCTTTGTTTCTTACTTGATAACAATAATGTTAAAAGTAACGCCACGAAAGTAACGGATTACTTTTTCAAGTAACGGTCAGTTACTTACATGGGAGGGTAATTGTAATTGTAATAAATTACAATTTAGCCTCGAGTAATTGGAACTGTAATTCCTTACTATTTTTCAGTAACGTGTACAAGTCTGGGTGTGCGTTACCTGCATCTAGATTGCGTCTAACGGCGTAAATATCGCGCAAACTTTGTTTTTTTCGTGAGAAAGATTTCAAAAAAAAGTCTCAACTATGACAAAACTTTCTTTTTTTTTAATTTCAGTGATTCTTTAAGTTGCAGTCAGACAGCTCAAACATTATTAAAAGAACACGGTGTTTGCTCCAGACACGATGAAACAATTATGTGCGGAAACACCTCACGCATGTTTGAAGCTCGTTTGCTTCCTACATTTTCAAGTATGTCTGCAAACAGTTTTTTTTTTGTAATGCCAATGTCCTAGGACCATTATATACGAGAAAAAAACCGCAAGAGACAGTAACTGCGGATAATCTTTCGTATGTTCTATTATCGGTGCGACGCTGCGGAACCAAGGGATCGTGGGTTCGATCCCCGTGACCATGCCGGTTTCGATCTGGATGAGCATCCTACCGGCGTGCGGTCATGTATCACTACGGCGCGACGCACGTTAAAGACCACGGGTTAGTAATGAAGCTGCACTGGACACATATTTAATTCACGGTGGAGGCGCCTGACGTGCGTTGGGGCTGTCTAACTTCTTGCCGTCAAAATTTTATGAATGTTTTATGAATGTTCACGTCTTATTTGTGCGTGCTTAAAGGGGGACCATATAAAAGTGCAAAGCTGGATTTCAGGCTTCCCCCCGGCACCCTTAACTTTTAAGGACGGCTTCATTTTTTTTAACATAAAGGGTATACATCAGCTTTAAAATAAATGCCTCGGTTCTGGTGAAAATTGCAGTTATCTTTGTCTTTGACGCCACGTCCGTCTGTGACGTTGAATTTGCTCGCGACATCACATCTTTGTGTAGAGTTCCCCCCCCCCCCCCTTCCCTAGTTCAATTCTTCAAGTAGGAACTCCGAGAATCAACGAGGCAGTACCAGACGCGCACGATTTTGAAGTATTCCGATTTCAGGGCTCAAAAGTACGTGAATTGATTCGGTGGCACCCAGCCCCAAGATTCAAGTCCCCCGAAAAAGCGAGTCAAGAAAACTCCGAGCAGAGAATAAGTCGGGCTGCGCTACGAACGTCGTCCACTCGAACAAGAGAGCGCCTAGTGAAACTTTAATACCCGGCTCACCAAAGGATTTTGGGCTTCCACGCCGAATAACGGAAATTATATTTAAAAAAAAATAATGAAAAAAGAATAGTTGTGTCTTACCGGCACCTACTCTTTCCCTCATATATTGTTTGACCAAGAATGTTATATCTCCATTTTCTTTTGGTACTCGTACGTATCTAGAGTCAGAGCTCCAATTTTGTTTGTTGTCTCGACCCCCGACGAGACTCCGTCGGAAGTTGGAGAGTGCAAAACGTTTCACGCGACCCCTAGCGGGGGAAACGAGCAAGAGCCGAGACGAAAGAAGATTCCCAGTCGTAATAATAATATTAATAATGAAAAAAAAGTAGTATTGCGAGACAACATCAAAGGGGAAAAAAAAGAAGACCCATTTGAGCAGCTGCACAATTTCTCTTCATTTCGCGGTGGCGGAACTGGGGAAAAAAAAGAAGAAGAATGAGTGGGAAGAAGATTCCAAAGCGCTGGTCTCTTTTATACACGAAGCGACGGCATTAAACTTTCAGGGGGATTTATGTCTAGAGCCCGCGAGAATGTCGGCGGCCGCCTTCGGCGACTTTGTGCCGCCAGGCTGCGCTACGGAACGACAACATACGTAGACACAGACACACACAAACAGGAACAGACGTACACACAGACACATACACATTCACTTCTAGATAAGCGTACACAGGCAACAGCGCATAAGCACCTAAGATGTACACAAACTGGAGAACGTAGGGTCACGCATGCAGCGCGACAGTGAAATAGTTAGCAAGCGAAGAGCGCTATCATTTCGACAGCGCTGTTCGCTGTCGTTTAAACTGTTATTAGCGACGATAGCGTTCAAATATGTCGCCGCGCTTGTAATTCACGGTTGAGCAAACGCTCACGATGATTTCTTCACTTGGATTAACTTTTCCTTCATCGAAGTAAATCAGCGATATACTTTTGTCAGTGTTGAACGTGGCGACGCTGGTTTAACAATCCGATCTTTCTAAACATCGATCGTTATTTTTCGCACACCCTCGAACTTGTTATTCACTCACAACTGATGATAAGTAGTCAAGATTATAATTCGTGACGTCACGGCGAGGTAAATTTTGACTGTGACGTCACAAACATAAGCCATAAGAGGGGGCCACCAAAAAACATCTAGGCGTTAATAGTCACAGACAATAAATAAAAAAAAACATATTAACCCACGCACCACGTTCTTTATACTGTCAGTGACACTACCATTGACTATTCTAGTTCAACGTATCTTCGGAATCAAGTGCAAAAAAAAAAAAAAAAAAAAACCTGGCTTAGGCATTTTGTCAAATATAACGGAGGTATGATAGCAGTAATATGCTGCAGTTCCTACTACGCAACTCATACGCCACAGCGGAGGAAGGAAAGGGAGGGGCGCACTAGCAAAACGGATATCGCCCTCTCCCTTTTGCCGAATGGCGCAGCGCCATTGGATGCGTGCGCTACTACGTCAAACCAACAGATACGCGACGTCGATGACATTCTCCCCTATGACCTTGCTACGGTGCGACGAACACCAACACGCGCAACCAAAGTACCTGTAGGGTTTCCACAGAAAGCTGTCACCTTAAACGCTGCCGATGGCGTGTTCGTGCTTCTAGAGTTGCGTAGCGTACATTAATGAGCTCGACTAAAGGCACACGTGATTCGCGCATATAAAAACGTATAGTGCAGATACGTGCGCACATATGTTAACACCTAAAGCCAGTGACAGGTTGAGAACGCAGTCGATGCTCCTCACAAAGCGCAGAAAAGCTTTCTACATTTATAATGATTTGTCTCACGCGTACCCAGAACCCGGTGGAAAGCAACGAGAGCGTGCTGGAGGCGGACCTTGTACCGAGTCGTTAGGCTCTTCCCTGGCCATAGACCGTTGGCGTATTTCAAAACAGACCCGGACACAAGGGCGCACAATCACGAATATGCATAAGCGAACGAATACACGAAAAACACGAACAGATTGTGCTGAGGAAACGAAACAAGTAGGCGATAGTACGCGAAGCGAACAGGAATGCCCACGTATAAACCCCCATTATAAATAGAGGTACAACACGCAGAAACACACACATTAACGCAGGCGGCAACACGCCCACACGCCGCCACAAACAAGGGAGGAAATGAGGACACACAAAACATGTTCGCGTACCGCGTGCTAAAATCCGGGAAGGTCCAGCAAAGGACGCACACTAAGAACAAAAAGGCAGGGCTCCGGTCCCAAAGGTAGAAAGTTACGATTCAAAGGCTTACAACGAAACGTGTAAACCAAAAACACGAGAAAACGAGAAATAAAAAAGTGAATAAAACACCCGTTGTGGATTAGAAAAGTCGGTGGCCCGTACGTCGCACAGTTTTCATTCTGCGGCCCCGAAGGCTGGCTTTTTGCTGGGGACCCAGAGAGCCTAGATTTAGAAAGAGGTAGCAGCTCGAACCACGTAGTAGGGCGTTTGCATTTTAATGGCGGACGGCTCCTGGGCAGCCAGTGGGTCGCAAGCGCGCATGCGCCGAGTTGTCGTGCTGTAAGGAGGAAAGCAGGTGGAAACGCGTAGAGGCTCGCAGACGATCAACCAGACACGTACACGTTACTGAAATTAAATGACTGAATGTCATTATCAGCTCGTCGCAGCTCGTGTCGCTTGTGCGGTTCATAAACCAGGTGATCGCGATCAAGCTGTTGGAAGCACTCTGGAATGTGGGCACACTACGGGAACCCGGCGGATGCAGCGGAGGCAGCTGCGGCTGAACTAGGTTCCACTGTAGCGCCTCGGTAATCTTGAATAAATGAGAGAGTCCCGGAAAGCCTCGGCCTCCGGAATTTATAACAATGCAATTTAGAGCTCGGACTAAAATATTGCGAACTGCGAGCCGGAATGGGCAGAAAGGTAACGAATAGGAGAAAAGAAGAAAAAGAAATATTAAAGCTGGAATTGGTACTTGGAAAGAGGGAGCGAAGCATTTTCACGTAGCTCGCACTCGCGCCACTAACTAGCGACGGTGAACAACCGTGCTCCTTCGCCAGAGGTTGTTTCTTAGCTCGTGTAGCTAAGTGAACGTGTTAATTCGCGAACCACACTCGTACAGTTTTTTTTTAATGATTTTAAAATTAAATATGCATTTATTGTTGTTCTAAAGATTAATAAAACGGAGGCATATTTTTCGCGGAGATGCAGGCTTGATTGTGAAGCTCTCGCTTACTGCTACTGTTGCGATTCGAGGACAAAAAATTTATATTTGTTTAAGCTTTCAACTGACTGCTTGACGGTTCGATCGTAATTTATTAGTTTTTAGATTGTACCAAAGAAACCATTGCGACTACGGTGGTACGCCAATTAGAAATTATTTTGTTTAGCGCTCTTAGCCATGTCTGTACGTTTTTCTTGCAACTTTTAAAATGAATGCTGTTAAAAATTTATTTTAAGCTTGCATACATAAAATAATATGGACAATTTCGCGAGGCCCTTGTTTGTAGTTTCCGCGCGATGGGACGGATTTCATGACCAAATTCGGTGTCACAACCGAAACTTTAAAATAGTAAAATGAGCGAAGCCCCATACTTATCCAGATTATATTAATGTTTAACATTCCAGCGGATGCATCTCATCAATCCAAGAGGCATAAGAAGCGATTACAACTATTTCCCAGCAAAACAAAAGCAAAGAGAGAAAGAAAAACCCGAAAGTGATTATAAAAAAGAAAAAGAAACTAGCTTAAATAAAACATTACAAAGAACTGGCGAGACTGTAAACAAACTTTTCATTCATGGGGCTTCTAAAGCATGCACTAAAATGAAAACAAAAAAAAAACGCAAAAAAACTTGGACCGATTAGAAATTCCGTTATCGCTTTGTCGTTTTAGGAACTTTTTCGAATCGCGCGCATCGAAAACAGGCTGCGCTGCGTTCAATGTTTAAACACAGAGACACCGCCTGAAACGCTCGGAGCAGCATCGTAAATATCGTACGCATTTCTCGAAAATATTTCAGAGAGGCCGAACCTTCGCGCGCATTTCTCTCGAAAGCGCGCTTCGCCGCAGTGATACCCTTTCGGCAGAGAAGCAAACTTTAAAGGCCGCGACGACTCCCGATTTTCGCTTTTGCCGCCACAACGTACTCGCGGGCACGGGCGATTTGTATGTTTTTTTTTTTTTTTTATAGCAGCCGGTTTCAGTCGGAACTGAACATATATTTAAACTGGTTATTCGACGGTGGGCGTGCACTTACGTATTTAATATCTCAAACCTTATAAAATATCGCGTTGAAAGCTTGGCGTTACCTGCCGCTACCTGGATAACGGGCTTTAATTATATATATAAATTGGCAACGATTTTTGTCTTTCCGTTTCAGTGGTGCATGAAATTCGGTGTTTAAGAAGCAATAATTTCAATTTGTTTAGAAGATCATGTACAGTCTTGTATATTATAGGTCCCGTCACGTCGTGTCACGTACCTTTAATTTTCCCGCTAAATTTAGCGGGGAAACAACATCGGTGTATAGATCCCGTGACGTCAGGTTTCGGGACGTCAATTGTCGCGTAAAATTTAGCGGAGAAACTGAATTAATGAAATGGTCATGGGGCGCCATTGTTTTTTTTTGCAAAATTTTGCGGGGAATTTGAAATCGTGTAGACGTCAGGATACATTAATTTCCCCGCTAAATTTAGCTGAAAATGCACGAACGGACGAACGGACAAAATTTTCGAATGGGGGGTAGCGTTAAAAAGCATTTCATGTTTTAAAAAAGAAAATAGCATGTTTGAATATATTACTAAACTTAATTCAAAGCTTTATAAAAACAAAAAAAGTCTTAAAACACACCGGATGAGAAATCAAGCGTTTTAAAATGTGTTAAATAGATCGTTTGCTCTCTTGTCGCTGACAACTAAAAAATGAAATAGAATTGAATAGAATCTATATTTGCAACGGAGGGCGTGCCCCGGACATCGCTTTAGTGTTCGGCAGTCAATGAGAATAGAACAATAACTAGGCGGGAAAGTCCGACGAAACGTAATTCGGAATGTCTCGGGTGCGATACGCATTAATAATATATATATATATATATATATATATATATATATATATATATATATATATATATATATATATATATATATATATATTCACCAATCCAGTCCTCGGTTTTACAGGGCAAGCTTGAGTTTGAGCCAAAATGTTGAAAGAAATCCTGGAGCGGCTGTTCTGCCGCAAAGCACTTGTGAGAACCAATCGCTGCAATCAACGGAGGGCACTCGACCAATGAAGGGGCTAGTAGTCTCTTTACCCCCCCCCCCCCCCCCCCCCACACACACACAAAGACAGACAAAAAAAAAAAAAGAAGGAAGAAACGACATCGTGATCTGTGGCATTGAGCAGTGTGAAACCGCATGCCCGGTGTCACAGCGCAGACGATCCAAATATTTTTAGACCTCATAATATTGGTAATCGTGCGAATTCACTCATTGTGAGCGAATCGCGACACGCGTGTGGTTTGATCTGTTCGTTATAGCGATCCGTTGTAACACCTTTAATGTGGGAAGTGCGTAGCACACGGATTTTCAGTGTCACTTACGAGAAAGGCCAACGAGGGAAAGGCCAGATTGTACTCGAATGCCGCGTCAGCGTTCGGCTAAGCCTCGCGCTCTCGCTGATTGAATCCCAGCCAAACCCCGACGCCTGTCTTTCCCTCGCTGGCCTCCCGGAAGTGACGCTCAAAACTCAATGCTACGGGCCTTGATACCTTGCACGTGTTGCCCGTTGCCCCGGACTGTTGGGTTTCAAGCGAGATCGCATCTCCTAACCCGAACGAAAGGGTCTCCCTCTCGATCGCCCCTTAAATGTTAGGTACGCGTTTTACTTACAGATCACGCCTTAACGCGATAAAATTCGTTTTACTTGCTAATTGCGCGCGCGTTAACGCGAACCGTTCCCGATCTTTCATGAAGGCGTCAAAAAAAGAAAAAGGACATGTTTTTTTACGTAAGAAGGAGCAACAAAGGAGTCGTCGCAAAATCGTCGAAAGAGGTTATCGCACCAAGCCCTGTCCTCAAGCCAGGAACGCTTAGAGGCGTCTTAAGTACAACATAAAAGAATTTCAACGCACATTCTCGTTGACAATAGAAAACCTATAGACTGTCACCCCCCCCCCCCCCCCCCCTCCTTTCCTAGTCTTCGCTCTCGGTCATCTTTATTTTTGCTGCCTATTTCTGTCAGACCCTGTTTATTATATTTGTTATATTTATTGTTTTGTTTTGTTTTTTCTTTTGCGTTGTGCTTCGAAGCGAGCGATTAGAGGAACAGCGGTCGATTCTTTCCGAAATCGGGTACACCCCACTTTCCCAATCCAAGGTGGACTAGGCGGGAAGCTAACGGGCGAGTACTCAATTACAAATGGCTGTGTGATGCCACCTCCCCGACGCTTGATTCGATGAGACGGCGGACGGCCACCGACGACACGACAGATTGGAGGCAGCTGATTGGTCGATGCAGGCCGGACATGGTCACGTGGTTCGTTGACGGTAGGTGACGTGGCTGAGCCGGCCAGTGGCTCTTGCCGCGCTCCATCTTTGAGGTGGAGCGACTCGCGTTGGTGTCCGTTTTGCCACGTCGTCGACGGTCTCGGCTGTTTTTTTTTGCGCGGAAGAGTATCGGACGATGTTTGGCCGCGGCGTCGAGAGTCGTTTTTTTTTGGGGGGGGGGGGGACAAAAGACAACGAAGACTAACAGCGGCGGCGGGCCGACGCGAAGTGTCAATAGGGGTTTGAAAGAAATAATTGCGGAAAACGTTAACTGCGGGACCGAGCAAAGCGATAAAGGGAAAAAGGAGAAGACTTTTTACAGCTGAGGTGATTGATGGGAAAGCAGTGAACGTGTCAACTAAGCTGTGAGAAAAGAAGACTAGTTGTAAAGATTGATGCCAGTGGGAATAACTGTAACTGTAATCAGTCAAGCATACAAGAGAACTAACTTTCCAGGGATAATGACGTCACATTACGTCACCAGTTTTCATTAGACTTTTTCCGAGAAATGTGGCGAGAAAATGTTCCGCTAAAACAGTGGGAAAATTTTCCCTAAAATTTGGTGGAAAAATTGTCCGCTAGATTTGACGGGAAAATTTAGCGGGTCGATAGAGCATGACGTCACAGTCACGTGTGATGTCACACGTGGCTGCACGGGTTGCATTATGGGATTTTTCAGTCCCATCGACGTCGACGCCGGATTTTTATCGACACAAGCTCCTGAACGCTATGGCGTATGACTCAGAGACAAAGTCTGTGCAACGTGCGTTGAGCTGCTCTGGGTGTTTATTAATAAGCTTTTGTGAGCTTGGAAGTCCACTAAACATTTATGACGCACTTTCATAACGCTCCGTACATCTCATAAGAACCAGCCCTATGACATATTTTTTGTTAAAACGTCAACTTTACTATCACACCGTTTCAAAACTTCCAACGTTCTCGGGTAAATAGAAGTTACTCCAGCAAGTCGTATCATATGTGACAGAAACGCTCGACGCGCGTAGGTTGTTGACTACCAAGGTACTAAATCTTCACCCCGAAGTGAACTAGAGTAAAGTTTCGGACATAACCCTAAGCTCTTTGATTTCTTTGAGCGCTCAAAAATACGTACTGTAAACAAGTTCACTTTTGGGGGCACGATATTTTGTGAACTTTGCGTCGTAGTTTCGCGGAATATTTCGCGGGCACTAAGTGTCGAAATAGCTATTAATAGATGATATACTGCAACCAGGGATGGGCAAAATACATGCAAATATTTATCGAAATACAAATACAAAATACTTCGTCAAAAATGTATTAAATTATAAATCTAATTACATTTCCAAAAAAAAAAGCATTTAAATACAAGCTACAAATACAACCAAATGTATTTGGTCTCCTCCAAATACTTTTCCAAATACATTCCTCAAAATTTGCGTCAGCGTATTCAGAGCACCTGCAACGGGTTTCTGGGTATCTCATTTTAATTTTGCATCGCACACTCGGGAGTTAGTGTGCGAGGCTTTAGTAACGTAATAGACATATAATCACAAAAAAAAATGTAATCAACTTGAACGTAATAGGTGAAAAAGTACAGAGCTTCAAGCAGCCTTTTTTGTTGATTACGTTTTGGTAGAGACAAACACAGAACCCAAGGCGCGCAGCACTAGCCAGAGAATTTTTTATTGTTGCAACTCGCACCAGTTACGAAAATCTGGACGACCCGCGCATTTAGAATGTTTCAGGCAAAAGTATGGATGGAAATCAGACTGGAAAGCATCACAAGTTGTCACAGGCACTTATTTAGCCAGTCTGCCTGTGAACGTCGATTTCGTCACTATTCTTACCCTGGACTAGTACCGTAATCACAAAGTCAGTAAACGCTTGTGCTTGATTGAGAGACGCTGCATTCGGGGCAGAACGTAGTTTTCTTTCTGCTCTGAACACGTCTTAGGATGACCAAATGAGACGTGACAATAAATTTGATGGATGTATTTTCGCCCACAAAATTGTATTTGATATACCGACGTTTTAGTATTTAAATACACACGTCAAAGACATTACCCAATTTGTAATTAAATAGAAGTGCAAAATGGACAAAGTATTTGAAATACGTATTTCAAATACTTGTATTTGAAGTACTGCCCATCCCTGACTGCAACAATCAATTTCTCACAATATATTTTTTTTTTCATGTTGTGAAATTCGCGAAATTAAATTGTCGCAAAAAACTGGCCATGTTTAGTAGTTTATTTGAGCTCCGAATCAATATATTCCGAGCTCAAGATCGTCCGCTTCTTGTGCAGCAATCGCGATTATGTCAGAATGTCTTAAAGAGTGGGTCGACCATAAGGTATTTAGCCAATCAAGGTCCACCCACTATCCTTTCCATCAGAGCCAATCAGAGCACAGCGTCGTTCTAACGTCCCTGCAACCCTCGCGCAAAACGCAGACGACTTGCTCTCCGTGTACCCAAAAGTCGGTTGGTACTTGAAGGCGTGCGCTAACACTGCTCACGTGTGTCATTCAAAAGACAAGGTGTTTTCACTGTAGACTCAAACACATAACTGTCTGCGGACACGGCTGAAGCATGCTCGAAGCCTGTATGCTTTATACACGCTTCGAACACGTCTGCTTTCGTGAAGCTGCGTGGCCCATGACGCAGCGCGTGCAGTGTTGCCTTATGGGTACGTCACAGACCTGCACACCGATTCAGTCTCTCCGCTAAATTTAGTGGGGTAAAGTTGAATAGGTGCATATATCACGTGACATCAGGTTGCGTGACGTTAATTTCCCCGCTAAATTTAGCGGGAAATTGACATCACGTGACCCACCCCCTGATTCAGTTTCCCCACGCATTGTAGCGGGAAAATCAACGTCACGTGACCCTAGGCCACCTGACCTACGGGGTCATTTAGTTTCTTCTCTAAATCTAGCCGATAATGTAACTTCGCGTGACCTACGGATCAATTCAGTTTCCTCGCTAAATTTAGCGGGAAAATTGACGTCCCGTGACTTGATTTCATGTGAGACTACTTCGTGCAACACAAATTGCCTAACAATTTGTCATGCTTTTTTATGATTAATGTGACAAAACCGCCACACAGGAAAGAAACACACCTGAGGATCTGTCTGCGGGCCGTCTTTTGTGTAGAGTATTAGCAGTGCGACGTCGCCTTAAAGCTCCCATGCAGTAAGTTACACTTTGAGTATATTTCTTTCCATTAGCTGTAGTCCCCTTCATAACCTGTGTGGGAATACTTTCATTCGTCCTCGATGGATCAGCGCTGAAACTAGATATACGCTTCTTTTTTTATTACAATCAAAAATCAGACCCGTAAACCTGATGATACGTACCTCTACAAGAACTTCCGCCAAAAATAAAAATAAAAAAAAAAAAAGATGACAATGTCATTCGTGCCAAACCGGGCAATGTCAAGCGTCGTCCCAGACCAAAGCCCATCCCAACAGGTTCCTCAAACAGAATCTCAGGTAGAACGCCGTTATTAGGCACAGCACTCGGGCAAAGCCAAACACGCGTACTTCCGGCCGGGTCATGAGCGCGCAAGCAATCTGTTGCCGGAAAGCACTCATAACAGGAACCGAAGGCAAATGTTGTCGCAGTCAGATAAAGAAAGAAAGACGGGAAAAAATGGGGAAGAGAAAGGTTTTTGTTTGGTTTTACTTCTTTCACCTACTTTTGGTTCCCTCACACACGGTGGGGGAAAGGGGGGGGGGGGACCTGGTCGGGCAGCTAGGAAAGAAAGAGCGAAAAATAGGGAAGAGAAAGGGGACTTTTTCTCCCTACTTTTTTCCCTCGTTTCCACTCCCTTACACACGCTGTCGTCCTCTACGTGCGCACTTTCCATGTCGCAAAAAACAACTTTTGCTAAGACACCAAATAATAAATAAATGAATAATAAAGGACCATGAGTAGGGATGTGAACGTGGCGAGGATAAGGCGCGATTTCCCTACGAAGTCGCGTCAATGGCGTGTTGAAGGGAAAAAAAAAACGCTGGAAACTGGGGAAAGGGGTAGGGACGTTGGGAAGTGGGGAAAACCGAAGACAGTACGAGACAGGAAGGAAAAAAAAAGTAAAGGAGCGTACCGAGTTTGGTCCCACGGGAACAAGAAATCCGAGTTTGGAGCGCGAGAAAAGCTCTTTCACGACAGACAGCATGTAAAAGAAAACAAAGATAAAATGAAAGAACGCGAAGTTTGAGAAGGAAATATGTGTTGCTGCAGCGCGCTTACAAACAACACCTGAGAGGAAAGCAACAATGGTCGAAATGCACTCAGACTCGGAACAGACGTCTCGGTATATATATGTATATATATAGAAAGTTTACAAGATAAAAGAAAAGTGTATTGGCGTGCTTTAGAAAAAAAAAAAAATTAAAATGAGGCAAGCGAGCAATACGGAAAAAAAACAAAAAAAACGTGTCGATCAGCAAACGAAAACGAAACGCGAAGATCATCGTATATCACATGTTGTAGTAAAATCTTGCTAAAGCTCTAAGCAGATTTAAAAAAAAAAAAGAATGAAACGCAAGACGAGAGCAAGAAAGATGATGTGAACGACACGTCGGTAGAAGAAAGGTCAGGGGTTGGTGCTTTTTATCTATACGAGCAAATAAAGGGGCAAGTATCAGGCAAAGTAAAGAGATGCGCAACAAACAAATGATGAGGCATCATTCGGCCACGGGAAAAACAAATGGAGTTCGTCCGAGATATGAGGAAAAACCTCAAGAGAGGGCTATGTAGCTACGTGGAAAGGACAAAATAGATGGAAAGGGAAGAGGTGCAGAAAGAAAGACTGCTTTATGAAAAAAGGTCGCAACACTTCCCCCACCCCACGAAAAAAAAAAAAAGACCCGCAGCTAAGAAACAAAAGGAGACTAAGAAGCTACCCTGCAACACACAGCCGAAGACAGTGATTCCTCGGAGAGACAGAAATAAGCTTTTCGCCTAGCCATCCCTAAAGACAACAAACCCTCTTGTCCTCTCTTCTTACCTTCCATTCTTTCCCTTTAACCTTTCGTTCCCTTTCTCAACGTTTCTAAGCGTCACGAGAGCTTTTTTCCCTCCCTTGCTCCTCATTTCTCTCTCTATTCTCTCCCTGGTTCAACCCTCATTTCCCCAAGCCTTTTCTTTTCCTCGTCACTTCTCTCCCAATTCGTATCTTCACTTCCTCCTCATTTCCCCTTCCTTGTCACTTCTCTTCCTATTCGCTCTCTCTCTCTCTTCTTCCCAGTTTCGACTGAACATTTCCTTTTCCCCGTCACTTCTCTCCCTATTAACCCCTACAGTTCTTTCCTATCTCCCACGTTTCCTTTCCCCCTCCACTTACACCCCTATTCGCTCCCCATTTTTCCCCGTTCCCCTCGTTATTCCTCTCCCTATTCTCTTTCTCATTTCTTCCCCGTTTCCCTCAATCCTTTTCCCATCCAGTCTCGCGCGAGCTCTCCCTGTTGACCCACGGGGATTCACATCGGCTCGCAGTTATATTGTTTCCGGGTGTGACGGCGAGGAAGCGAGGGCTCGGCTTGACTTAGTCGGGAGAAAATCTCCCCGCGGCTTCCCCCTTCGTCCCTATGATCCAGACTCCGTTCCCCATTTGAGCCCCTCTTTCATCTCGGCTCGAGGTTAGAGACCCGCGGTGTTTATATTTGCGCTTAAGGGCGGGCACTCCTCCTCCGACCGTCGGTCGGCGTGATGGGGCTTTAGGGAGAACCAGTGTTGTTCTTATTCCTTTCGCTCGTTGTTTCTTTTTGTTTGTTTTTCCCGGACTGGGGAAGGTTGAACGGAATGGAAGGCGGGTTTTAAGTGGCCGTAATCGGTGATTGTCCTCCGAGAGGGAGTCCGAACCCAAGGCTCGAAGAGTGCGGAAGTTGGCGACTGAGAACCGCAAGAAAAAGAGGCTCGGTGAGGCGGTCGCAATCAACTATACGCTCCACCTGAGTTCCCAGCCGACGCAGTTTTAGTGAGTTTTGTTGTCGCGCCTGGTCGTTTTGAAGCAGTGGCGACAAAGGCTGCCAGAAACGTACACGTTACGAACAAAAAGCACATGTTATGTAATCGCGTACTGTCCGGAAGGTGACCAAATAAATGACTCAACAACGAGCCCGAAAAAAAAAAGAAATCTTGTCATTTTATCCGAGTAGGGTATATTCATTAGACACCATAGCTGTGTGAGTTTCTGTTCGACGCGTGCTAATAAACTTACAATTGCCTCGATAATTATGATTATAACTGCGTTGTATGTTTATACTGCCGGAAGTGTTTATACAGCTCTTGGTCTATTCTGTGTAGCATAATCCACCATCAAGCGGGATACTGTACCGGCACGCAACTGACCTCTTTTTCTCTGTTTCTTAGTGAAACCAGCTCTAGCGGAAGCAAACGGAGTCATTTGACTCAATCTGTAATCATTGCTGAACAGAGTGCTAACACCATAGCTGTTCCCAATGGATGTTGGATTATGCGAAATCTGGTGGAAAAAACAGAAGAACCACACGCTTTGTGGGCTTAAAACACTTTGGCACTTTCTTTTTTTGACAGATACGAGAAACAACAACTGACTGAAAACTTTAATTATGAGCGTACCCACCGGCTTTAAAACGGTCAAACAGGCGCTTAGACTCATGAAAGTGGGAACATGATTTTTTAAAAGTACTATTGGCTGAATTCCGAAAAATGCCAGCTTCTACATGTTCTCAGTGGCAACTGTGAAATGGTAGGAGAGGTCTTGCAGTTGACTTGCAGTATTCCACCACCAGCTTGTTTGCGCGTAACCTTTTGTTCAATAAAAATGTATTCGTTTTTCTTATATTCAGCTTGTTGTTTAAACATTAAATAAAGTTCAATATCAGTTCCACTTTAAATATCACTTTGGTTCAAACACGGTGTCGTATGGTTGTTTCAGAATCTCCAAATCATAGGAATTTCAAACGAGCTTTGTAAAATCCAGACACAATATTTAACCGCAAAACTTAAGAAACAACGTGCTTGGGCTTTAATCAATATAAAAAAAAATAAAGGTAAGGTCCATACATCTTCCTTTCATGACCAGTTTCAGGGACTTCACGTGCTAGCAGCGGGACTTCATCAGACACGTTTCGCAACGTCGAAGATGTTGCTCTTGGCAGAGGATACGTTTCTTTACCCGCGGCCCGTGCTAATGACGACATGAGAGTACTTCCAATCGAAACGCGTTACTTGTATAGTTTGTGGGTCGCCTGTCAATACCGTCCGATCAAGCCGAGTTCCATTCGCCCCGAGGAAGTCACGCGAAGGAGGGCTATCATCAAGAATGGTTTAATTGCTACTTATGTGCTCGCAGTGTTCCGGGTCTTTCCTGGGCTCCTGAGGTCCGGGTCTTTCGTCGGAGGCCTCGTTCGGCACCCGCTCTTTCGTCTCGATGTCCTCGCGCCCGCCACGAGCCTCGCTCTTACTTCCTCTTCGCCGCTCTCGGCACCGTGCCTCCACGTGCCGTGCGGCTGATTGTCCCCCTCACGTTGAATAGATAGAATGTAGATAAGTTGAACCAAATACTTTAATAGGGGGAATACATTCCACTCTGCTCATTTCCATTAGACTGAACGCCAACAGCGCCGAATCCAGCCCTGAAGGTGTGGAGGTCCGCTTCAGTCCACGCGAAAGTGCATGTGGATGTTCGCGCCGGCTGCGTCGGTGTTGTCTCCGATTTTACTTAAAGGGGCCATGAAACGAATTTTGGGCTGGGATGAATGATTTTAAATTGGGACTTTACTAATCGGATATCGTTTAGTTGGCCAAAAGAAAGAAGGTAGATAGTCAAAAGCCAGCTTTTCGGTACGAACATTTGAAAAAATAGCGGACTATTTTGTACCTTCTTTCCTTCGAGAGCCCTCCGTCTTTTCACTATGATACATCCGCGGTTCCCAAAAGCGCGTCAGCGGTGCCAACCTAACGTCAGCCGAGCCCAGCTCACGCATCGGACACGAGAACTGCGTCACTCGGACGTATGCACTCGTCAACAATAAATCGTCGACGAATATTCGGGTTCGCGTTCGTGGCCAATGAGTGCCCTGACAGAACTTATCGTCACTAGGGAATGACAAGTTCTATGGTGGGTGCATAAAAAGCACTGTGGAAGCTAGGAGTCATCGCACCGGTGCCGAAGAATGTCACGACGACGTGATTTCACAATTCGCATTTGAGTTGAGGATTAAAGCTAAGGAGGAAGAAGTAGGAAAATCGTTTCATGACCCCTTTAAAGCCCCTTCATCTTTCAAAAGTAGCACAAGGTGCGTCGATGCACGAGGCACATGCAACGTGTAACCCTTGGGAAGATCATGGCAGCACAGCGCAGCAAAGTATTTGGCGCACCACTGAGCTAGATTTTAGACGCCATGTTACTCTTAGAAGTCACGCGTGGCACGTGTGTCGCGCATTTCCACAACAATGAATTTGGTATATAGAACGACCACCATCAATATCATCATTTACCGCCCGAGAGCCGAGACCTCCCCGACGATAGATGGCTCTTGCCAAGCTCAGAAAACCTGTCCGCGCCGAGGCTATTGTATTTGAGAGGAGTGGAATGTATTCCCCCTAGTAAAGTTTTTGGTTGAACCTCAATCAGGCACCTTGTCTTGTTTACATTTTTGGGCTCTTGTTACTAGGGCATACTTAACCACAATTGATGCAAACTTCAGTGGCGCTTACCTGCGGTTAACTGTACTCGCGTAACAGCGTTATAAGACTTGCCCTCATTTTGTGACGACGAAGCCAAAGCTGTGCGTACAAAGCGCACTCTTCCCCTCTTCTGAAATGCCGCAGAAAATCCTAGTGCCCACGCAAAACACATCGGACTACGTGGAGCTAAATCTCGTACTGCAGAGCCATGGAATTATAGGTTTAATCTGGGCGCCTGCCTGCTTTGATTTGTTTGAGCGCCATAGCGGCCGTACCGCCGTGCGGCCGTGTGCCAACACTGCGTGATGTACTTTAAAGACCTCGGGCTAGTACACGCTCTGTTGCAACATTTCTCATCTACAGAGTAAACCAGTATCTTAGTGTTATAGCAAACGAACCTAACACTGTCTAAATATATATATATATATATATATATATATATATATATATATATTAGAAACGCTTTAGACCCGCTTAGCAACTGTCTTGGTTGATCAAGCAAGTGCCCCCGTTAGGCTTCAGTGCTGGTATTTTGGCTGTCATCTGGCATCTTTGGGCCTAAATCACCAAGCACGCGCCAGATTTTGGCTCCACTACTGGTTTATCGGTTCATACTTGGCATCTCTCTCTTTGCCAAAGTGTGACACTTTGGCAAATAAGTGGCGAACCAGATAAAAGCTACAGAAACTCCAGAGACAGGTACTCTGGCACTAAAAACGCCTTGGAGCAAAACCGTATTAGACCCAAGTTAGGCCCCTAAAATTGCCAAGCTGCTGCCGAGTTAGCGTTTCTCTGGCGTGGTGCCTGGAGGTCACTCGCTTTTTAGAAGAAAAACAATCTATTTCTCATAGCAGAGAAAGTAATCCGCGTCAGCCAAATGTGTTATTCGTCGCAATGAGCACATATCAAGTATCGAGGAAGGCTCCGCAGAGACAACGAACGTCGCACCCGACACTTAGCATATTTATGAGAAGGGTGTATATCCTATGTCCTATGGCTAGAACAATGTATTGGCAGCCTCCGAGGCACGATCGACCATAGGCAGAAACAATTATTAAAGAGCCCTTTAACGTAATGATCGCGCGACACTAAAACAAGGAAGGATACGTTTCGTGCGGTAAGTATGGTCTTTTTACGACCTCATCCGCGAAAGAAAAACGAGATAAATTACACGAAGGACCCACTTAGAAACATATAACCATCGTACGCAATAAAAGAAACTCGTAGATAAATGTGGCTCGGGGCCCTCTTGCCGCGTAGCCAGAGATCTGTACGGCAAAAAAAAGGGAGAAAGCGACTGCAGCGCCGTCATGGGTCAGTGGCGGAGGCGTGCGTGAGGTCGCCCAAATTTCTCCCCCGGGACTTATGGTGGGAGACAGTTCGATGAAAGGACAAGCTCATCGCAATAAATGATCCCGTGCAGTCTTTCCCCGCGAGGCGGCGCTGATGGTGAAGCGTGTCGACCGTGGCGCCCTCTGGGAAAAGCTCCGGCGAATCGAACTCATTTTTTGCTTCTATCTCAATTTTTCTTTTATTTGGGGGAAGCGGGAGGAACAGAGGGGTGTTTCTTCTTGGTTACCGAACTCTTATAGTACCGTGCGCATGAAGAAAAAAAAAAGTGAGATCATAAAACTTGAACGTCCATGTAGAAAATACGTTCGCCGTCGTGTAAACTGACACGGCCACTCTTTTTAGACTGACGTTTTTTAAGCTACCACCAAAAACGTTTACTCTCAATTTTAAAACAAATTCAATTAACACTTGCTTTCAGCAAGTTTTCATTGAAAAAAAACAAAAAGCCTAACCTGGTGTGTATTCAATCTTACTCAAAAACTGCTTAATTCATCGATTAGAAGCATACTGAAGCGAAGAAAATATACACCGCCCGCCGAAATAGTTTGCTCGTTGTCCAAAGCCAACGGCAGGTTTCTAAAAAGTTTCCACGCCTTCTCATTCAGCCAGTGACCAAAAGAAGCCCAATAATCACTGACAAAGCGAGAACGGAAGGGGGTCTCTTTCCAACGCTCGGCCGCCGGCACAGCGCTCCTTGCCTTCCACCCTGCTTAGGCTACGCGTGCACGCTCGAAGTTCGGGAGGCGCCAAAGTATTATCGAAGGCAAGAAGCTCGCGCTGGACGCCGAGACAATAACCAACACTCTTCCCTTCCGTTTTTATTCTGTCAGCAACTATGAAGAGCGCAAATGTCGTCTGCTTCTTGCACGGGTTGTGACGAAGTGAAAACGCCGAGCTCTCATTGGCTCATTCAAATAAAATAGTGGGTAGAGCTGAAAGCATCTAGCATTGAGCTCTACCCACTATTCTTTCATTTTAAGCCAATCAGAGCTCGGCATTGTTCTGACGTCACCGGAACCCCTGGGCAAGAAGCAGACGACTTGCTCTGCGCATAGTTGAGGCCGGGTGCAAAAATCGCCAGTGAGCTTGACCTTCAAAGTTTTTCAATACATCAATTTCATTAGGTGAATTGGTGAGAAAATTGGTGTGTCACGTGACGTATATTTTCCCGCTAAATCTAGCGGAAAACCTGATTGGTCGTATAGGTTCACGTGACGTCGATTTCCCCCTCTAAATTTAACGGGGAAACCGGATTGCTCACAAGGCGTGAATTTTCTCGCCAAACTTAGCGGGTAACTAAATCGGTCTATAGGTCATGTGACGTCAGTTTCTCGCTAAATTTAACGGGGAAACTGAATCGATGTTTTCGCCGCAAGACACGTGCATTTTCTCGCTAAGTTTAGCGGGGAAACTGAGTTGACGTGCAGGTCTCGTGCCGTCGATTTCCCCAAGGTGTATAGGTCACGTGATGTCAGGTGACGTTCCGTGAAGCCAGTTTTCCCGCTAAAGTTAGCTGAAAATGCACTGTTGGACGGACGGACTGATGGACGGACATAATTTTAAGACTGGGGGGTAGCGTCAAAAATTATTTCACGTTAAAAAAAAAAAGAAAAGAACCCTGGGCGCATTTGGCGGATAGACAAACGCACGAGGTGCCCGATGACCGAACAAACTTGCACTGCCGTATTCGCGACTTCTGCGATCTATAGGGGTCGCCTTTATTGGACGAACACGGCGGTCCAAAAATAGGCCGTGCCGTGCCATATGTGCCAGCTCAACGCGCAAAACGCTCGGGTGTTCAAACAGGCAAGCACTGGACGCAAAGTGGTTTTTGCACCGATTTTTATTCACCAAGTTTCAAACACGCGTCGATGTGCCATGGAGCGAGCGAGAGTTCCAGATTCTCGGCCTTCTTCGGGGAAGCGATGGAAGCAGTGCGACTCTGATGAGCGTCGATAAACGCACAATGTCTGCTTCACGCGGTAGCGTGTAGGTTGCGTTCGGGACGACCCGGGCGAACGCTGATACGACAGTGACCACAACGTCACCGGGACAACTATTCTTTAGCGCACAGCCACCGACAACATGTAATCACGGAAGCCACAAGGGACGCGCACAACATCACAAAAAGGACCTGTTCCGCTCAGTTCACTGTTTTCCCGCTACGTGCCGACTGTTTTGCTGGATTATAGGAGCATTCCTACACTTCGTTTCGCCTTACATTCTGCCGCAGTCGATGATTCGAGCTGATCGGATCAATCAAATCGCGTGAAAAGCTCGAATCATTGGGCCCTTCCCTGTACATGCAGTACCGGTTGAGCGACGATAGAACGCGCGCACAAACATAAAAGAGCACCATGTTGGTGCGCTTTTTACTGTTTGGTTGGTCCCATAAACTTGTCGCGTCGGCTGCATGCGGATAGGGTAAGACCAAAACAAAGAGAAGATTAAAACTGGCAAGGCACTAAAAGGAAGAGCAAGGGGGGCAAAATGAAAGGCTAAAAAAAGGTCCCCCGGCCGCCAGGGAGTGTGCAGGTGAAGGCTAGTCCACCGCGAACTGAGCCGATTGGTCAGCCGCGGCGGTATCGAACGGGCCGACCCGGAGTCGGGGTCATCAATCTGGGCAGACGCACACCGTCTGCAATCTGGGACGTCTTCCCCTGTCTCGCCATCCGTTCTACTGCCTGGCCCCCGCCGCGCAGATAAATGGTCTCCGCAGCGCCTTGTTCCACGCTGACAAGGCGGCACCCGTGTCGACCGTGTCCCCCCGCGGGCCCGTCTCCCAAGGAGAGCAGCCTTCGCCGAGCTGTCCGTTCGGCTTGTTAGCGGCGGTGTGCCTGGATCACCGAGTGTTTTCGACTTCTCGATCCGTGTCACATGGTCCGTGGGCCGGTTTGCAAGAAAGTATAGATCGTTTTAAAGGAATCCGTTCCACCTGGTAGATCAAAAAGCAGTTTCACTTTTGACAAATTAATGGCGGTCGTGAAAACTGTATTTCATCAGGCACCGTTACTTCCGCACGTCAATGGCAGATGAGAATTTTTTTTTTCTCTCAATCGTTTCAATTATTCTTTGATTTCTTTCAGTTTCGGTGATATGAACCTAAAAACTGACCCATGAGCCAAAAGATTGACTGAAATGTATACTCTCAAGTAAAAGGTAACGCAGCCGTTGTATTTAATTGGGGCGTCGTGTTCTACTTCCTCATTCCAGTTACATCTCTAACATCCTTCGCCAGCCTCAAGGAGGCCACCATTAGCTCGGCACAGACGCCGTACACTGACACGATGGTAGGGATTAAAGTTGCCAGACTGAATTTCGAAAACGATCCATCACACTGGCTGCGACGGGGTGGCAAAGGGGGTGGTTGGTCGTCTGCGGGCGTTCCCGCCTTCCCGCCCGCTTTCCTCCTTGCGACGCGAAAGCGCAACACACGCGCACTGGCCACAATATCGGCTCGGGTACCTCAATATCCTTCTCTTTCAGGTAATACCACCCTTTCTAGTACCTGATCAAAAGATATCGACGAAAATCGACGAAAACAAAATGTCGCCATAGCACAGTCAGCGCCACAAGCGCGTGCAGGGACACGCTCTTTCCCGCGGTTTTGGACAGAAAAGAAAAAGAAACGTGTGGGACAAAATGGCCAGATGTCTCTGCACATGAAGGCACCCTAGGCTCGGGAGTCCGCCATCAAATGGCAAACGGTCTCGGTGGTCTGAATTGATGCCTCTATTAGATCTGGGCGCTCTAGTTAGCAGGCGCGAGTCGGCGGGGATGACGCTACGGTGCCCGACATTCGATCGTAAACACTTCTGGTCCGGATGCCTCAGCGAGTTGGCTTCGACGCGACGTAGGGCCCACGTTTGCTTATCGATTATCGTGCTCGTTCTCGAAAGGCGTCCAATTTATGGGGGCACTGTACAGCGCTTTCGTATGCGTGGGATGTAGTTTCGGCAGTGACGCCATGCCGGTGACGTCATGGTGTTCACGTGACGTCATCAGCATGACGTCATCGGCGCTGTTCACGTTAAGTCATCGGAGTCTTAAAAGGCTCCCCGTGACTTCGTCAGGTGAACAACCCGATTACGCTATGCTGCTCGTGTGAAGTCGTCACCGCGACAGTGGTAACGTGACACCATTACGTGACGTGACCTGAAATCACGTGGTCGTGTTATGTGAGGTCACGTGAACAGGTGTTTTCCTGATTGTCATGTGACGTTAGGTGACAATGTTTTGTTTTCCTCTTCAGTCATTTTATAGCTTTTTATATAAAAGGCTAGAACCCGGGGTAGATCGAGAATATTCGGACTCTGGGATAATAACGAATCCGTGCGCCGTGATAGAAATTTTGCAAAAATGCCCACAAAACACGACTTCCTGTACGTTCTTCACCTCTACACCCCTCCACCACGCGACACCAAGCGAGAGAGAGAGAGATAGTATCGTAGTTCCTCGTCTAGAAAAATTGGCTTGCTTTGCATGTTTAAAGAGAGCCTTGATGTTGGTACGCCTTAACTGGTGGCCGGTCGCTCGTCTGTAGATGAGAAGTTTAGCTAGTGCAGTACAACCACTAACCTGGGGTTTTAACGTGCATCACGCAGTATGAAACTCAGCTAGATCGAAACGGGTGGAAGCGGTGGGGTCGATAGGAGGTTTCCAGCGCAAGCTTTCGCTCCACGCTTCGTGCTGAGACGTGTTACTATAGCCCACTCGGCCACCAATTCCCCTATCGCTTGACCTCGCCCACGTGCCTCATATCCTGCGTCGCCTCCCAGGTCGCCTTCGTCGTCTGCTACAGCCGGTCTTGTACATGTCGTTCCCGGCATCCCTTTCAGCGCCCTGAACAGCGCGGCATGTTTCTCAAAAGGTCTATTGTTCCAAGTGAAACAGAAATGTCTTACCGAATAGAACGAAAAAAAAAAAAGATTGTACGAGTTCCGTAACCGATATACTTTGCAAGCAATAGCCCCCGCATCCCGCCAGTAACGACGCGACGAAAGGAGAGTCTTCGTGTCGTCTGCTTGAAAGACTTGTTTTCAAACATTTCTCGCGTTAGGCGAAATCCCACTTTGTCAGTATCCAGTCGCTACGCGTAATGTTGAATGGTTTTAGAAACTTCCACCGCGATCTTACACACTTACTTCAGGGACCACTGGTGGCGGTTGTCGGTGGCGTCCACGACGCTAACCACGACGGCTATGCAAATTAACCACGCCGCACCACCGTCCTCAGGTATGTGACGGCACCATTTCGCCCGCATGGCGCGACAGTGCTAGAGCTATCCCATTCGTTTCTTCGCACATTATAAGCAAAAAAATACGACTGTTTGTGCTTTTTTCTTAATTTTAGTGTCAAGAAATGGCGATTTGTCACAAATCATGGTAGGATTTGAGTGTCACTAGCTTAAACAAGAATGGCGTCCGTACGTTTGTTTTCAATCAGATGACTCGAAATTGCTATCATTTCGAAATTAAAAACCACGCGAAGACAGACGAAGGACGAGTAGATGCATACAGACAAAACGCTCAAAGGAAAACTGCTAAAAAAAACGGCGATATGAAATTAGCGATGGGGGAGAAAGCATGACGTTGCACATGCTCAATTCTTGCTCATAGGCTCATCCGGGCACCTCTAGAGCCTCGTGTGAAAACGCTCCCGACGTCGGTGTAACGCAGTGGGGAAGGATCAAAAGTAAGGATCACGAAGACGAGTGCGTTAATTCGGGCAGGATGCCGCTACACTGTAATGCCGCTGAGCTCGTGGGCGTCGAAATCTCTTTTTAATGATCACTCTAGTTTCGCGAGAAATCGCGTGAAACGGGCCGAGCCCGTTCGTGCTTTGCCGTCGGTAATCTCCACACCATCTCCAAACGATTGTTTAATTTCACCGTTTGATGTTTTCTTTCCTTAATGAATCGTACTGCTGAGAAATATTTTCTCATGCATTCAAAAATTTAGGCATGAGGAGAAAGGATGAGGAGAAGGGAGGAGGATGGGGCAGAGGAGGAGGGAAGAGGGGAGGAAGAGGGATTACGAGAAGGAGAGGAGGGGAGGCGCTTGAAGATGAGGCGAAGAGGAGTAGCAGGGAGGATGGGGAGGTGAGAAGAAAAGAGGAGGGGTATACCGTCGACTCAATACCCACCCCTCCTCCTCCTCCTCCTCAAGAGCTGCGCTCTAATTCGGCGGTACAGAAAGTTGTAAACGGCTTTCATTTTTTTCCTTATTGAAACAGTACTGGGAAATATTTTCTCGCGCATTCAACAATTTAGGGTCTCTGAATAATGTCTGATGAAACCGGAGACATCTACAATATGTGTTTCCAATGGGCTGGACACATGTACAACTGGACGTGACAATAGCGGACAATAATCGCGCCCGAACACACTAAGGCCATAAAGTGCCACACACTAAAGCCGGGATCACACTCACACATGATACAAAAGACAGTCTGCAAACAAGAGGCAGTGCAATGTCCGCGGGTTCGAATGCCGCGTGCCAAGCTTCTCCTCGAACTCATTGCCACGCGGCATTTGAAGCAGGGATTTCGCAGTGGCTCGCGTTCGAATCTGTATGATGCGCGGGCTCTCTTTTGTACGATGTATAAGCAGTGTAACCCCGGCTTAAAGCCGCGATCAGACTGCCGGTACATAATACACCATCTGTAGACATCGTCTGAGGGGTGCTTGTTGCCTGTTTGGACGGTCACATTGGTCATACAAAACCTGTTGGCAGACATGTTCGAAGCACGTGTAAACCAAACATGGTTAGAACACGCACGAGACGCGCCCACAGAGAAATGTATCACACTGTCTGTGACTAAGACCCGGTTTTTCGTATGAAGTCGATAAGACTAACTTAAAAAAAAAAGTTGGTAAATTTGTTTTTTTGCAGGACACGAAGACAGCCATTCATGGCGAACGATAGAAGAATTTCAGCGAATCACGAATCAGTAAATCAGAAGTCCCAGCGCATATCGTATTTTTCCGACCTAATCGTATTGCGAGCTTCGTCACTCGCTGGAATCTCCTTCGGCTAATATCCTTCCTCCGTTCTCCGAAAAAAAAAAAATAGAATAAAATTTGTAGACTTTTTTAGTAACTAAAGCGTGCGCCAATCCCGACTGACCAGCGACTGGGATGTTTTTATCGCGTGTCTAGAAAACCCCTCGATTTCGATCGGCGACACAAAATCTCGACGGCCGAACGAGCGTGCGAATAAAGTCGGCGATTGGAGATAACAAAATACAGCGATGTCGGACACAACCAACCCCTTCCCCTTCCTAACCGTAAAGAAAAACAAAATACAAACAAAAAGTCATCTCGATCGCGACCAAAAACCGAAGAAAAACACATGTAATAGAAAAGCCAATAGAGGGAAGCGAAGCGACGCCGCGTTACGTTCACACATGCACAAACATACACGTGGCCTCATATCGACGTACAAACCCAAACGCGCAAATAAAAAAAAAATATTTATAGCATTTTGTTTGTAGTTTTTATTTCTTTTGTCTCACATTCGTTTCGCCCCTTCTCTTTTGCCCTCTCTCGTTCTGAGTGTGTTTTTCGACCACGACAGAAAGTCGGTTCGCAGTCCGAAAAAAAAAAAAAAACAATTACCGGCCTCCTCGCGTGAACGGCGTTGAAACAGAGCGAGGAAACGACGCGAGGATGCGTCACGGCGTCCATCCATTTGCGGCCCATCCAAGCGTCGTTCTTTTTTCCTTTTTCTTTCTCTTTTTCGTCCCTTCCCGCTTCAACCTTCTCTTTGCCTTTCCCTGAGTTTCTGACTTGCCCTCAGCCTGAGGAGGTTGAAATCTGAAAGCTCGAAATGGGTAGTTTTTGGACCAATGGAACTTTTATTTTTTCGAGCTGTGAAGGGCTAGGTTCCTCAGGATCGTGTCAGGTTTGTCGACAGAAACCTACCTGGACAGCTATACCGCCATCTATAAGCGACGGCGGCAAGCACACAACCAGTCTAGTTGCCGTCGTCGCTCGTAGATGGCGGCAACCTTACCAGCTATCATAGAAGAATTATAGTTGGGCGCGTTGATGAGAATTCATCGTAAGAAACAGCCCGAAAAACAGACGACGACGACACGTAACGAGCGCAGTGCTCGTCACGTTTGTTTCTTCGTCCTCGTTTGTTGTGCGCGCTGTTTCCTACGCTCCTACGCTCTTATCAGTTTCGGTTTGGACTCACAATGGGTCGGCCGCGTGCCCTTTCGGGAAAAGGAGACAGGCTGCGGAAGGAGCGGCGACGTACGCAGCAGCGCGAATGGGTCCGCAACCACCGCAAAGCCGCTATCGCCTCGACTTCCACTGCGTCCAGCGCTTCAGATTCCTTTGCCAAAGAGCACATCGCTCGCCTGGAAAGCTGCCCCCGAGAACAGAAGCAGCGATGTAAAGGGCGCCGGCGGGCCAACGCCACAGACAACGATCAAGCCCCGGAGGCCAAGCGCAAGCGCGAGGCCCGGTGCCGGCTGCACTCCACGCCGGCTGAACAGTTCCCGGGTGCGACGGCGAGGTTCCGGAGAGAGTTCGTGGATTACGCGTTCGGTGTCACGTGCGCCGTGTGCGACCGACTCTGGTTCGCCGGAGACGTATCCACTATCGGTGGCGTGTGGGACGACAAGAAGCGGGACTCGTGCGCGTGCGTGTTGCGGCAGTGTATCGAGTCCTTCCTTCTTCACGAGAATGGAAAGGCCCAACGTTTTTGTAACGAACGAATGTGAACAGAAGTTTGTGGCCTGCAAGGCTCGGATATGAAGACTTCATGTCCTATCCACACGATAAGCATAAATGTAACTTTAATGCACGTCCCTTTGCAGTCGGTGAATTAGCTCAAGCTTTTGGACCTCAAGCAGACGCCATGCGCTGAGGGTCGCCAACTGATTCGCTGCCGACCGTGAAGGTCCCTTAGCTAAAGGTGCTTTTATAGTCGTCTGAATTGGGTATTAGAGGGTTCACATTACCGCGGATGCTTCTGGTGTAACCCAAAATAATCTTTTGTGATATTTACGCGTTGCTATTGCAGCTTGGGAAGCGACTAATGGGTGCGCCATTTTCTTCAATACATCGCCGATTGCACAACGATGCGAGTGCACCTCCAGCGCGGTTTCTGCAAATGGTGTTTATTGTTATTAATAGGAAATAGAAGAAGAGCAGTAAATTTGAACATGACGACGCTTCCTTGGCTAACAAAATTAGATCACACATGGCTGAGAACCTGTAGGGAAACCGTTTCTGGGTTTAAATCTTTCTAACCACGGAGTGCGAAAAAATGCTACGTTTTGGTGCTTCAGGAAAAAAAAAACTTTCACCATAAGTGAAGTGAAGAAAGAAGAGCAGCGGAGCTCTACAATGTGCCGCCATCTATGAGCGACGGCGGCAACCAGACAAATGACAAGCCGGTTGTCTGGTTGCCGCCATTGCTCATAGATGGCGGTAGCTCTCCAGAGGGTTTTGTCGAGATTTATTTGTCCACGGACACGAAACTGGGGAAATAAGTCCTTAACAGCTCCGCTGAAAAAAAAAAAAAAAAAAAAAAAAAAACGTGCAAAGCTTTTTTGTACTTAAAACTGAAGAGTTCTAGTTCTATTTCTTGCTGACGCAATCGACGCAGGTGTTGAGGAGGTATATTACTGCCAGTGGACGCCATCGGTATTGAAGCACTTGAACGAAAATACGCTGGCTGATCATTTATTGAAACGAGTCAACAGAGCACAACAGAACATTTCCCAGATCTTCTAGGAACGCGAACTATACTTTACAGTGGGTACTGTCCAAACATAGGAAAAGGCCGGTTTGTCGGCTGCTATCGGAATCGTCCACGTCCTTTCTTCCTCTTTTACCACGCCAAATTTGTTAAAATGCCCGGGTGTAACAAAATGGCGCCGGTAAGACCAGTGCGCGGCACAGCTGACGTCGCGGCACCGAGGTGGCGCTGCTATCAGCATTGCGCATACTAATGGCAAGGGGGTTTTATAGCCTCACTTTCTTTTCGTTGCGAAGTGAATATAGTTTTCACATTTAAATATTGTAAGCTTAAATGGTAAAACAATATGTCTAGGTGGCGTAAGCTACCGCCCGATCCAAATGGCTCAGCCGAATTCATCCATCCATCCACTGCATATGCAGACACTTCATTTCACGCAACTCTGCTTTCTGCGCACGCGCGGTCCTACATCTGCTGTGCGCAAACCCGGGCTACAACATGTTGATATGGACTATTTGTCTTGTAGATTGTTGATTAGGAATAAACGTGATGGACCTGGTAAATGAAAACGTAAGCTAATGATAATTTCTGGATGCCACCAGTTTGTTGTGTTCGCTAATAAAGCGGGCATATTTAAAGGTGTACTTTGTGCTAATAAAGCAATTAATGCAAAGGCGCAAGCGAGCCGCACGTTTGTATCGACTGCATTATCATCATAACCTTAAAATGCAAGCCGTCACCCTTGTTCGTGTTAGAGTGGTGGCAGCTGTTGAAACCCGTTTGCTCTACTGACGTCTAACCCTTGGTAAGCTCAGTCGGTAGAGCGCTCCTCTGGAAATGTAGAGGTCCCTGGTTCGATACCACGACCAGGCAGATTTTTTTCAGTCGCGTATCTGTCACCTAGCTGTATATGGAGATTCGTGCTTGTCCTTTGCTCCCCTTGTTATCCTTCTTCAAGGATTATTATCGTTGTCCTTTGCGCGATAATGTTTAACGGGCGGACTAGGCACCGGATGCGGACACCGGGCCCGAAGACTAACTAGGAATATATGTTGAGAGCGGAAGTTCGTTTTTGCGGTCCATACATCGCGTGCGGGCTCAAGCCCGGAAATTACGGTGTATGGCGTTATAAACGAAGCATTATCCACGAGCAATGCGCAAGATGCTTTACGTGGCAGATATTTCTTCTTCATTTTTGTTTTATATTTTAAACGTACCCTAATATCTCGAAAGATGCACCACCCCTATTATTTAAATTGAATTGCTACTTTTTTTTTTAACATCAAATGTCAACCTTTTCTTTATTTTTTTTGTAATCGTAGTGTTAGAATCAAGGATGAAATCGTCGTAAATGCGACTAGTTAGCTATGGCGGGATATAAGCGAACACTGCTGAGTGAGAAGTAGTCATTTGCTTCATTGCCCCTCGCTGCGATAACAAGTTTGGCAAGAACACGTTACCTAAAAAAATTATTTTTTCAATTTTTCTCGATTGCACACCGAAAATTTTCCCACTCTTTAACTTTCAACCCGATATGCTCTCGATTTTAGGTGAGCTATCTTTCAAGAATTTTCGGTACTGCCATCGGTGGGTTAGAAGCGGGAAGGTAGGCATGTTAAAGGTAAATAGCTTCCTTTGAATATAGTAAAAATATTATCGATAGAAGGAGACACATTTGCATTATTTACAGCATTTGTCGATAACCAGTTCCAGTCGTCAATATATTTTCCAAAGAAATAAAGAGGATCAAAGCAAATAATTTTCAAAACATCTCCGCTTTGAGAACTTCTTCACCGACATTTTTCGTCGTAGCATTCTGGAATAGCTTTCGCGGACGATTTGAGATAATAGGTTTTGTGACAAAAACAAGACCCGATTGCAGTCAACTTTCGAAGTACGAAATTCAGAAACTGTTTCTTCAAAGAAGTAAAAAAAAAATATTAAGGCACTTTTTTTTTTGTTTTTATGTGTGTTGAACGGTGGAATAATACAGCAGGATGTTTCTATTAAAAAAGGAGGTCAGTTGCGAAGATTGAATTCGATTACTGCGTCGCCCACTATGCGTGACCTTCTGTTCTAAACAAATCTGTTCATGAAAAATACCATAGCCTCATATTGTGTTGCCTGCTGTTTTTTTCTCGCTCCTACGCAATGTAGCAAACCATATTTTTTATTGATATGCTCCGAGCGGAAAGTATAACTCACGTATACACGGCACGAAAGCGGTCCAAAATGTACCTTTGGCGCATTAGAACGCGCGCAAGGGCAAGCCAATCACAGGGCGATTGAGAGAATGCGCGAGAGCGAGCGATCCGCGAGGCAACCAAACCGGCGTCGTCATTGGTCGAGGTCGGGTTGGGGGGCAAAAGACCGTGGGCGCATTTGAAGGGTAAACAGAAGCGCGAGGTGCGCAGGGATCAAACCAACTGGTACGGCGTACGCAGATTGTGTATAAATAATATATTACCTTCCGCCATCTAGATACATATCTCTGATTTGCGGCTTCGGTTTTAATATAGCCCGGTCTTTGCCAGGAGGGAAATATTGGCTTCGCGCGAGCGTATCGCGTTTCATCACGTTTGTGCCCCCCCCCCTCCCCCCCCCTCCCCCCCCCCTCCCCCCCCCCTCTGTTTTTTTCGTGTTAGCTATAGCTTGTCACGACCATGTTTCTGATGAATTTATACCAGTTCTATAGTCAGCGACTTTTTTTAACAAACACCGGGCGTGACTTATTAATGCGAAAGCATTAATTGAGCCATGGGGCGGAGCCGGCGGTTGTCCGTAACCGCGAAAAACGGCAGAGAAATTCCCTTAACATAACGGCTCTTAAAATGGCTGCGACGCGTAGTTCCAAAGAACGCCACCCCACAGAGAAGAGCCTCTGGTGGCGCTGTTCCCGCGCGCCGCCGCGGCAGGGTGCGCACCCGCCGCTGTCCAGAGCCCGGCCTACTGGCAACCGCAGCGGCTACCGGTCGGTCTCTGCTGATGAGAGCAGGGCGCGCAGCTTGTAGGGATACGCGGCATATACGAATACTTGTGCATTTCTACACGTAAGCAGTCTTTCATCTTGGCGTTTCTCACCTCGTCATTCGTTATTTGGCGTTCTTATCAGCTAATACACGATTCATTGGCTGCCGAGCGATGCATAAGACATTCGAGACTCACCACGCGCAGCCTTTCTTAAAGGGCCTCTCCAGCCTAGATTGCAGGTCGTTAGCTTCACATAGAAAGCTTGTGGCATGTACCGGGACCTCCTCTGAGAAGTGTCCGCGGTTTATCAACTCGCGATTTCAAGAATAAAGCGTAACAAACGCCTCTCGAAATGCCCGCATTGGAACTCACTCTAGATGAGCGAGCCGTGACGTAACGGGATCAAGATGCTGTCTCCTTAGGGCTCTCTTTCTTCCGCCCTCCACGCCATCTATACCTTGCTTCCTCTATCACCGCCCCGCGAGCTGCCATCACGTCGGTCTTGTCGCATCGCCCAGCGCCATCTCGGGTTTATATTAGCAGCAAGAGCACGTTGCAGACAAGGACAAAAAAGAGAAGGCACATAGAAGGACAATAAGAATGATAACTTACAAGTCACGTTTTTTTTTTATTCTACGTCTTTGTGCAAAACAAGACCATCGTACAAAAAACGAAAACGAGAAAGCATCCAGCAAATTTGCGCTTATCACGCTGACTACTTGGCCAAGGGTCTAGTTCTTTGGCAGATCAGAAAACGAAAGTGGGCGCCGACCCACTTATCAGCGAGTCCCGCGACCTACTCCGCCTCAATAATTTCTCTTATTAAAGGGTCCTCAGTCCTTGCCAACACAGTGCGTTTCGTGGGGCAATAACAACCACAGTCTCGTCGGCGAATCGATGGCCAGAGACGGTCTTGTTCTTGTTGTTAAGATGCTCTGGCAGCCGATCGTTGAGACATCCGCCAGTTTGTCCGACTTACATCTCGGGTCTCTCGGGAGAGTGACTCGATATTGATAAGGAGAGGAACCGAAAAAGGCGTGACGTCACGATTAGTAGCTGTGTAGTAGCTTTCTACTTCCAAGGTTTCGCTGAGTGACGAAACGAAAATATGTGTACCGAAATCTGAGCTTCTCGAATTTATTTTGTGATGAAAGCTCAGTTATTTTGGTTGGATAATTTAGAGGCATAATTAAATAACGTAAAATTGCGCGAGGCGCGATGAACTACGATCGCAAAACTTAGGCTGCTCGTTTAGGCCGTCAATGAAAAACGTGACGGACTTGGTTTTACCGTCAGTCCGAGCGCAGTCAACGAAATAACGACCAGCAGCGTGACGTTGCACTTTTTGCACCGCTTGATTGGATCCATCAGCAGGCAACTTTGGCTGCGCCCTGACTTAAAAAAAATACAAATAAAAGTAAGCAATAAATTCAATTTAAAAAAGAGGAAAGATCTGTTATAACAAAATTCATACAGATTTTTTTTAAAAAAAGAAGGGATGACAAAATGTTAGGCTAGGTGGCACAAGCTGCCGCCTGTTACAAAGGGTATAGACATTACCATCCATCCATCCATCCACGGTGAAGGTACATTTAACAGAGAGTGTGAGGGAACCGTTTTTGCACATCCCATACGGTACGATAGGTTCTCCGGTACGAACTGCGCATGCGCGAGTCTTCTGTGTTGGCGCATGCGCAGTTTGAACCGGAGGGCCCATTGTACCGTACGGGACGTGCAAAAACGGTTCCCTAGCACTGTTTACTTCCTTCAATTTTGTCGCGAATGCTGCCCCGGCTCTGAAGCGAAAGCTCGCGCTGCAACGTCTACAACGAGAATTCAGGAGAAGGTCGAGGGTGCACTCGTGCGCAGAAGCTTGGTGAAAAGAAGGAAGACATGAGCTAATGGATAAGCGAATTAGTTAATTAATTATTTAATGCACGAAGGAGTGAAGAAACAAATAAATAAGAGAACGAACGAGTGAACAAACGAATGAACGTACCAAAGAATACAAAAGAAAAGAAACACATTCCCGCGATTGACATAGAAATGTGAAGCTAACTCGAACACTCAAAGGATATATGAGGCACGATTCCGACAATCATACGGGACTCAAATACGCGAAACCGCCAGATATTGCATCTCGACGTCGCCGTCACTCTGTCATCCTCGCTCGTAAAAGAGATTATCTGCGATGAAAGACGATACCGCGCCCGGTTTCGGTCAACCCAAAGTGGTCCTGACAGCAGGCCTAAGGCAAGGCGCGTCAAGCGCACGACGCGAATGAACGGAGGACGCTTATTTAGAACACAAAATAATAAAAAAAAATGAAGCAAACAAGACGAATGCTCTCGTAGCTAAGGGGGGAGTTTATTGGAAGGGACAGAGAAATCGACCGCGTTCACTAAACCCGGTTTCATTGCCTCCTAGTATAGAGCAAAGCCCCGAGTCGAGTGAAACTTATACCCCTGTCAGACGGGCTAGTTTAGTGTCACTACAAGCGAGTGCACTTCAGCCCGCCGAAACACACTTCAAGTGTGTTGGTGCTACACGGGAAAACTTAGTGTCACTCCAAAATGATGGCAATGACGATGGGTAAGTAATGGGCACGCAAAATATTACAGTGCATGCGCATTTTCTCATAAATAACTTCGTCGTCTTATTAGAAACACGTTACCACACATTGTTTCGCTAAGTCACGAGCTTTAATCCAAATTTAAATCCAACTTGATCATTACGATCAGCCATTACAAGCTAGTGATACACGTCCGCACGCCGGTACAATTCTCATCTATACTCTGTTTCACCTCATAATGTACCGCAGGAAAGGCTACAAGCGCGAGCTCCTTGCTCAGGGCACATCCCGGCGGCACAAGCTCTCGTGCGTTAAGAGTAGCTCCCAACACTATGAGCTCGCGCTTCTAGCCTTGTCTGCGGTACAACATAAGGTGAAACGGAGTATAGATCGAAACGAGCAGACGTAGGGATTGAACCCAGGATTCCTGGGTTCTGCAGCGCGAGCTTTCGCTCCGCGTGCTCCGAGCTGGTGTGCGCGAGCCCACTTGGCCACTCGCACGGCGGCCACTCGCCACAACGAAACACCATGGAGTGTGTGGAGGACGAGATGGAGGGCGATATCCGCGATGTTGGACAGTGGAAGCGCGTGGTTGGTTCACTTTTTTCCGGGAGAGCCCAACGCCTTTCAGATGAGAGGCAGCTGGACCTGGATGCCGACGCACAGGCAAGAATGTCTGTCAAGTGACATCGATCAGCAGCTGCAGGCCAATGCCTTCACCGTAGCCGCTCTCATGACCGACAACCTACCCGTGATCAGTCGAGAACGGTGGACTTTCCAGGGAAACGAACGGTGCTTCGAAGACACCTTGCCCCATTTGGGCGAGTTCCATTTCAATCAAGCCTTTCGCTTCTCTCCTGCCACCTTCAGATTCCTGGTGGAGTTTCGCAGGTGCCTCTTGGTCGTCGCTGGCCGTCGCGCAGTGGCCAAGGCTGGGAACTAGATTAGCCGCTTGTTTTTCTACAATGCACTACTTTCCTGCCAACAGAAAACAAGTGCGCATCTAATATTACTCCTATCAAAATAATACTAATTTTACGCAGCGTTAATTTCTTCTATTATTTTTCCTCCTTGAACACTGCTATCGAGATTACACACTCGGTCTACAGGAGCGAGCGTAGTGTGCTCCCCGAACTCACTTCATTGGAAGTGTGTTCTTCGGGCAGGGCTGGGATTGAGCTCAGGATCACTGGGTTCTCCAGCGCGAGCTTTCTCTCCACGTACTCCGATCTGGTGGGCGCTAGCCCACTCGGCCACCGATACCCCTTAATAAAGACACGTTAAAAAAATTAGACGTTTGCAATTCTCTGTAATGCCAAATTGGAGCGCAGCTCTTGAGAGGAGGGAGGAAGGGTACAAAGGGGAGTGTATGCCAGCTGCTCCCCCTCCGTACCCTCCTCTCCTATTCCCATCCCACTTAACGTAAACAATTTGCTAAATTTCCCGCTAAATTTAGCCGGGAAATTTTTCCGCTGAATTGACGTGTGACGTCACATGACACGTCATATGAAATTTTAAATGTGACGTCAAACGGGTATAATTTTTCCTCTAAATTTAGCGGAAAAATTTTCCGCCAAACTGAGCAAAAACCTTTACCGCAAAATTTAGCGGGAAAGGTTTACCCTCGTGACGTCACACGTGACGTCACGTGTGACGTCATTTTGGAAAACAGCCCTTAATGCAACGCGCGGTTACGCCGACGCCTCTTAATTCAGAAAGGGGTGCCTAGGAGCTGTGCTCTAAAACAACGTTGCATTAATGAACGATTTTTACGCCAATTGGATGATTCTGATCGATCATCGCAAGCCAATTTAAAGAACGAAGCATATCCAACTTTGGCGTTCCGCTTCGTTCCACGGAAGTCTACGAGGAGGCCCTGACACTTCCTAATTAGATCATAATTATCGTGTCGTCTCAAATAATTACATGCTGAAACAAAAGTAGACTCTATCATTCTCTGCTAACCAAGACAGCCATGAATGACTGACTTTGTCGTCGTCTTTTATTAATTCACCACTGCGCTAATCTTGATTCAGGTAAGCCTAAACTCCAAGTCCACCCCACTACTTTTTTTTGCAATGCCACTCTTCTACATGCCGTCTCTTTCACGAATTTCTTTTTCTTTATAAAATAAGACTTACGCAACGCTTTTGGTTTCTGTGCTGTTATGTTTTACTGTTGAAACACTCCTACTGATTCCACGCGCTCGATCGAGCGAAGTGAGTTCGTCAAACTCACTCCAAGCGAAGTGTGTTCCTCAGGAAGGAGCCGTGTGGCACACTACAGAAATGACACTAAGAACGAAGTGCACTCGCTTGTAGTGACACTAAACTAGCCCGTCTGACAGGGGTATTAGGTGCTCAGCTCGTTCGGGTTTCTAGGTTTCTATGCTCCCCCTAGAGAGCTTTCGATTTCGCAAGATTCTTCCACCCAATAGCGTAACCAGAAATTCGTTTTTAGAGCGCAGCACTTAGGCGCTTGTTCCCGGGCTCCGCGGCGTCGCCGTCGCCGTCGGCGTAACCGCGCGCGTTGCATTATGGTACGTCACAGAGTCACAGACCATTGGGTATAAGTTTCTGGTTGCCCGTTCTTTCTCGTCTTCTTCCTCGAGTTCAATTATCCCTGCCAACCCGCTCGTTCTGTCCTTACACCAATTCAATTCCCCGCTAAATTTAGCGAGAAAACTGAATTGGTGTTGAGGTCAACTGGCGTCCATTTTCCAGATAAATTTAGCGGGGAAACTGTGGGAGGAGGGGAGGGTATGGAGGAGGAAAGGGTATGGAGGAGGATGGGAGAGTAGGCAGGAGGAGGCGGGGAGGAAGAGGAAGAAGAGGAAAGAGGAAGAGAAGCAGAGAAGGAGGAGAAGGAGGTGAAGGGGAGGAGGAGGAGAAAGGGCATCCCTTCCCTCCTCCTCCTCCTCAAGAGCTGCGCTCTAATTTCGCATTACAAAAGATTTGTAAACGACTTTCATTTTCTTTTGTTTTGAGGAGTGTGTGTGTATATATGGGGGGGGGGGGGGGGGAAGGGGGTGGGGGGCAACAAAAAGCTTGCCTTTTTATTTCTGGCATTTTCATTTGGGCATTTTAGTGACATAATTTTACGCGAACTTGTCCGCTTTGTCTAAACGTAGACGGTTGAGCCCCATGACCTTGTTATTCATGACCGCGGACAACTTTCTATCGAATGTTAAAGTCACTAAAAGAGTGAGAACGGCAGGGCACGTCTTTCAAACTTTGGGCCTGCACCACGAACTCCACGTCTTCCGAGGTGCACGCGACGCCGAAACATTATCGAAGGCAGAAAGCTCCCGGTGGAGGCGAGACCACTTAAAACTCCTTCTTACCGTCCTTGCCAGTAACTATAGGCCTGCTCCTCTCGGCCAGGGGGCGTTGTAGCGTGGACAAGACGCGACCGCAGAGAGGCGCCTGCGCTAGCGTCCGTGACACGCGGCCATTTAATGCAGGCGTGAACGCAGCGTCCTAGCGCCCCATAATGCACGATCCACGGGCATAAATTATAGCGTATGTCAGCGACCCTCGGCGTCTATTCACCGGCACTCACAAGGCGTTTGGAAGGACGTAAGACGACGCAAAACAAAAGCGCGCCCTAAGAAATAATCGACTTCGGTCGCCAGCGGCACTGCTCAAAACTTGAGAGCTACAGGTTTGTGGACGTCTCAAAACAGAGGCTTCTGGCCGGTGCCATTTTCAGTGTCCGTGCGTATGGTGGTTGATTTGCTCACTTAGCGAAGCGACGAACATAAGCGTGTTGGGATGTGCAGATCGCAAGCGGGGCCGTGGATTTGTAAAGGTTGGAACGGTGTATCGAAGTAGTCAAGAGTTGTGAAGCAATGGTGAGGGTGCAGGCTAGCTGGTGTAAATTGAGCATAGTTGTAACCCGAGACTGGGGATACGGACAAGGGACAAAACACAGAACGACAGTCGTCCCTGTCGTTCTGTGTTTTGTCCCTTGTCCGTATCTCCAGTCTCGGGTTACAACTATGCTTAGTCAAGAGTGCGCGAGCGCAGAACTGATATATATGGCGCTGAAGACGCGCAAGCTTACGTACGTCCTTAGCTTTTACCGCACAGCCGGAGGAGCATTAGATGCGTGAGGGCAGCAAGCAACAGCTCTTCCCCTCCATAGCAGAGGCAATGGGCTTCACGGTGGTGTTTAAGTTCCCAAACCAATTTCTGATGGCCTGTGCGTTACGGCCGAACGAATGGCTGAGATACAATTCATTCCTGGGCCTCTAGACTCGCCAAACACAAAGTTGGGGCCGAAGTTTATAGAGCGCGACGATTGGTTGATCACGACGATGACTTCGCGCTTTTTTCGCCGACGTCCAATCGGCGCGATCCGCGAACTTTCGATTCCAACTTTGTGTTGGACGAGTTTAGGGCCCCTGTACTCTCTCATGGTGCGTGCAAAAAAAGTTGTCGGATTAAAACTAAGGCGCCACAGGTTTTGCGCTAGGGTCTTTATAACTGTGCTTCTTGGGGGGCATGATTTCAAAGACCCCCCAAATTTGAAAGTGGAAATTTCTGAATTTCCTTATGACCCGCGGATGGGGACTATGTGCGCTAAATCACAGTTTTAATGTATTTCGTCAGTTGACTTAGCTGAACTTGTAGAAATTGAAAGGAGAGAGCAAATGCAGAAGTACAAAGAGAGTCAAATACAAGGAGACGGTTTTAACGGTTCGCCATGCCCCGATTTTAATAGACATTTTCCGGAAAATCCGAGAAGACATTGCAACAAGACTCGAGAATAATTGTGGGCCCATTGCATCATACGCTCGTGGCGGCTTGAACGCTTCGTATATCCTGGTTGCGGCACGATGGATTATTTCTTTACGTTAAAAGTAGAAACACACACGAAAAAAAAAAATTTAAATAAAGCGAACGGAAAAGAAGGTTATCACATACTTTGTTTTGCTTTCCTTCTGCCTTCTCTGCGTTCTCAAATTACGAACTGTTAAACCAACGTCAATTTCGTCACAATGCGTAAAGCAGACGCTAAATGCACCACACATTTTTGGAAAGGTCCACTCGCTAGGTCACGCTGAGATCGATTGCGAAGTCGCGTTCGTGTAGAGACGCGGGCAATGCCTTGGCGCCGGGACGTCCGGGGGTTGTTGTCCGTTCGCTGTGGGGACGGGAACAGCTGAGTTCTCGCCAATACCGCGCGCGTAACTTTCTAGTTAATTGAACGTCCGTTTTATGACTGACTAGGCGGATGATGATTCCGTCCCAGTGCTGTCGCGATCCCCGTAGACTAGGCTTAAGCGTATGGGGCAGTTTTGCAAATAGATGGGTCAGGGTCGACGCGTTCAACCATGGCACACGTGCAAGTGCGCCTAAAGAAGATGCGTACTTCATGTCTCTTCCACGCAGCCACTAGTGTTCAAATCGCGTTACGATATCAATTTTATTAAGTTTATTTATTCACCAAAACTAAAAAAGAACTTTAAAGAAAGAGGGGAAAAAAAGCTCCTCCGATAATATTGCGGTCACACAGCCAATAGATCATAAAAAATACAATCGGCAGACATTGGCGGAGATCTGGTTCTTCCTTGTATGACGGGTCTGACTGTTACACTGGCCTTATACCGAAACTGTTAGCGCCAAGTACAAATTTTAGTACGAATGTACAAAGCAAACGTGCTGCAAAAAGTCCTTGAGGCGTGTCGGGCAGTAATTTTGCTATCCTGTCTCCAGCGAATACAGTGTCGTATGCATGATGCACGAGCGGTGCGGCTTGAAAAACCAGTACATTCTGGTCATCTTTCACGCGAAGTTATAATCGAGCTGGTAATCGATACATCAAAGTAGGTTTCGTTCGTTAGCAAGCGCGCATATTCAACGCTGTTTTAATGGCAGTATACTCTATTTACCGAACGATATTCGTCACCGAAACCATTATGACAGAAGAAACAAACGCGCGTATGGTCAAAAAAAAAAAATCATAAACGTCCGTAAAATTACAGTTGTCTAGAGGTTGGTTTCCGCGCACAAACAACGCGCGCACACACACACACACAAAGAAAAGATTTTCCTCTAACTTAATTGATTTGCCACCACCGCGTAAATGACTTTCGAAGGCAAACAACAACCATGACCGAAGACAAACAGATAATTACAGGTGCTTCAAAACAACAAACGCAACAACGACCACACCAAAACACAGTTGACGAGGCGGCGCGAAAGAGGGCCCGTTGGGTTAAACATTTGTACCGGTATCATATTGATTGCGGCTTGCTGTGTTCCGAAAGGGTCGGGAGGTAGGGGGAGGGGGGGGGGGGGAGGTGGAAAGCTTTCTCTAAAAAGTCGATGCCACACCGTGTAAGACCCTCCGCTTCGCTCCCCAAAACGGGAAAATGGACTTTTCACATCGCACGGTCGGCCCACGATCCAATCGATGAAAATCATTTCCTTTTTCTTGCCTACCTTGTTTTCTTTTTTTTTTTAGTGAGAAATGTTTGTTGGCGTGTGAAAGGAATGCTACCGGAAACCTCAGGTGATTCGCCAACGAACCGTTCGGCTCGACTATGCCCCGCTCGGAGCGTCCTGTTTGGAATCGGGTGCAAAAGGCTCGGTCGCTATATATGCTTCGATCACCTCCCGCGAGCTGACACGGCAGTGAAAGCTACGTGCTCGTCGAACCAATCGCACGTCGTTCCGTTGTCACGTGGTCAGGCTCCCGCCCACACCCACATGCGGAGAGCGAAGCCTCGGGTGATGAAAGGGTTAGTCGGTTCGGTCAGCGCGTGGCTTTCCGCCGCGCTCACACAGCTTACGGTTCGAGGGCAGTGCGAAGTCGAATGCACTTTCACGATTCAACGACATCAGAAAGATATATGGGAAAGAGGACGCGCCCGCTCAATATGTAAAACGGGAGGTCGACGTTGGGACAGCATTGCGAACGAACCAAACGGGTGATATCTGGTCGATGAACAAATAACTGTATACGACGTTGGCTTTTGGAACGCGCTCGCCGTGTGGTACACCTATAAAGTCATATAAGAAGTAGGTTCGGAAAACTCGCGATAGAGTGGCATAAAGAGCGTCGAAATTACGACCAACATTTCGTTTAGAAACTCAGCTCTTTAGTTGCTGTTGTAGTTGTTGTTGCGGTTGATGTTGTTTTTTTATTGAAACGTTGTTTAAACTATTTAAGGCCTATAAGTTGACACAATCTTTTAACACCTCGGCTCCTGGGGAAATCGCGCAGCCCAGCTCTTGTTTTAATCGCGGTATTCCGAGAAATACACGAATAATAAAACGGCGAACGTCTGTTCCTAAATGACTGGCAAAAGAATTTAAAAACGAAATCAACTCTAAAAGCTTTAACATGATTTGGTTTATTTACCCTTTCATGACAAGAATGCATTACAGAGGGGAGTGGAAACTGGAAAAGATATTTTCCCAAAGATATTTTAGGTTTATTTTAAGTTTATTCTCGGTGTTTTATCTATGTGCCATAGATGTTGGTGCAAATGTAGCTGCCGATCATGGCAACCCTGAGTTTCTATGAATATGAGGTCCGAGAAGCCTTACAGACTAAACGAAGGAGTGTAGAGGTGGTATGGCATATACACTCCTGCCCTTAAATGTTTACTGACATGTTCCGTTGTTTGCCTAATTTGATTTTGTTTTTGGCGATTTTATGAGTTGACATCACGTTTAGCCAATAGATAACGCTAAAACGTATGCATTACATAAAGTCACGTAAAAAAATAAAAACAAAAACCATAACTTTCAGGTATGACAGAAAAATAACAACAACAGGTATTCACGCCGTTTTTAATTCTGATCAAGAGCGGTGGAAGACACAAACATATCCGAAAGAACGCCCCTACACATTGAAACAAGCAAACAAACAAAGCCAGAGAAAGAAAGGAGAACGAAGAGCGAGAGTGGAGGAAAACATATTTACACAGACGGAGTGTAGGCTGGGATTATAATGCATGCATGCTAAGCCGCCCAAAAAGCTTTCGCGATCATCCGCAGAGTGGCGCCGCAAGAACGCCGCGGCGAGCACCACCGCGCGGCCGAAAAGGGAAATGGCGCTAAGCCGCGACGGCCTGCTACCCTCTTAGCTTTATCCTGTCCCCTCTGTGAGTGTACTTCTTTCTTTTTTGTTATTTTATTTGTCTCCGGCACTTACTTAGCACGCGGCAGAGCATTCCCCCGCTCCCAACGGTGCAGCAGTGTCGTCGTTGGCTCTCTCGTGTTTTCCCGCGAGAAACAGCGAGAACGAGATCGCGTTGTGAGAAACAGCATTAGTTGCAGCAGCGCGTAAATCGTGAGACGCAAAAAGAAAAACAACAAAAAAAATAATGTAAACAGCGTAAAGTTGCCTCGAAGAATGACGATTGATCACCGACACCGTTCATGAGGTGGCGCTCTGGTGCAGAATAGTGTATTATATATATATTTATATATATTGTTTACATCTTTTGTGTTTTCGAGAGGAACTGTCTGTTATCTATATTATATTGATTATTTTATGTTGTTGTTTGTTTTCGTGTTCTCTCTCGGAAACGTACAAAAGAGGGGAAAAAGTTACGACACGTAACCTTAAAAAAAGAAATAAAAAAAGAAAGGCAGCATAAACGGCTATGGCTGTCGTTCTCACCCCTTTCGTGTGGTACCTAGAGAATAGAAACATCGAGGTAAAATCACGAGAAGAAAGATGGCGGACGTCGTAAAACGCGCGCATACCCGCGACGGAGGAGCAAGCTTTTTAGAAGAAGAAACTTTTCTTGGTCCTCTGGGCTCCTTTCACTGTGCTATTTTAGATTTTGTTCGCACTGTATAAGTCCTGTAGGCTTTTTTGTTTGTTTGTCTGTGTGTGTGTGTACGTCCGTGTGTTTCGTTTTTTGTTGGTCGTTTTTCTGCAAAGGGTCTTAACGTTTTATTGCGGTATAAAAAACTCTAATGTACCATAAACCACATTGTCTCCGGGCTTTCGGCTTTGTTTGGCTTTGCGCATGCGTGCATGCGAATTTGTCGGACTGCAGCTTCATCTTTCACGGCGCCACGTTTAAGCTGAAAAAGATCAATTCGGTTGAGAAATCAGAGTACAACAACGGAATCTCTGTCTTCCTGGAGACAAGCTCTCTACATTTGTCGTTGGAAATTTGTCATTAGGGTAAACAAAATCGGCATTTGCACGGAGTGTTATCCATGAAGATACAAAAATAGCCAAGAGAAGACAAAAAAGTGTTTTACAGAAGGCGTCTCAGCGTTGCCCCACACTTTTCTATGCCGGTGCAGGTGGTGAAGGTACCAATGAAATGCGAACTGTGACAAAACTTCGACCTCACTACCGGCGCAGTTTCCAAGTGTGGGTTGTGCTTGGCGAGGTTAGAACACATTGGAGTAGGGCGTTACTGGTACATCGAACGAGCCTACTGTTTCCGCTGCGAATCCGCCGAGGTTCGAGTTGAACTAGGTTTGGCTTTTTCAAACTTTCGTAGCAAAGTTCGGTAACAGTTCGATTGAAGTTATACTTTTATGCACATCCGTGAAAATTGAAAACGAGTTGACGTCATTTAACTAAGAAAAGCTGCCATGTCTAGCTGGTGTAATATTTCGCATTTACTAGCTTTATATTGAGTAAAATAGACACTACCGTCTAAATTATTTTTCTGAAATATTTGAAACGTTTTTGTAGAAGCTGGGCAACACTGTTAAGAAGTTCAACTTTGACAATATCTTCTTTTTTTTAATCTAAAGTTTGGGGTTGAACCTGTGACTTCAGGCTCGATAAAAGTTTGCGATATCCATGAGCGCAGCTCGCTCTAGACTGTCATTACGAAATTGAAAAATAAGTGTAAACAGTAGTGCAAGCAACAACAAAATCCCTCTTGACAATTAAATATGTCGATCTATTTTTTGCTCCCTGTACTGTTTGTCTCAAGTTCCCCCTACCAACTTTGCCCGTTTTCCCTGATATGTTAAAAAAAAAAAAAGACAACTCGTGATGTTTGAAAAAACTTTTTTAGGCCAGCGAGTTTTTTCTTTGTATGCCGCGACAAGAGCCTCAACACAATTCACCCACTAAACGCCCATTAAAAAAATTACACTAGCTCGATCGTGGTGACAAAGACCGGGGCGCTTTGCATGTGTTGTGAATGATCCGGGCACACGCTATGTGTGAGTATGTGACGTCATGAGGTCACATGACTGACACATCACACGGCGTCATGGCGTCGCATGACGTCACCGTGTTACATAAGATGATGACGTCACGTAAGGTCACAAACTCAAAAGGCCTCGTGACGTCACGCGAAATTACAATGTCCGGTAACGCCGCGATGTCATCGCGGTGTCATACGGCGTCATGCTGTGACACTCTTCCGTGACGGTTTTCTCATAGTATTCGGCTGACATATCCCGTACTTATAAAGAAATAAAAGTAAAGTGACTGCATTGTTTTTTTTTTTGTTTTTTTATTTCTAGTACAAGTAGTTGAACATGATCGGTGAACGACGGCAATCGACCTTCTCGCTTCCTCACTGCGAGTGAGAAAGCGGGCGTCGCCACCCGACACCGGCGGCGCCGAGGCACTGGAGGCAACAGTGCGTCGTCGTCGTCGTCATACCACCGGGAAGAGGGGGGGGGGGGGGGGGGGGGGGCAAAACCGCGGTCCGCACAAGAGCGACCGTGAATAAAAGATGGGTGACGTGAAATGCTGGAAGCGGACTTGGCAGGATACGTCGCGAGGGGGCCAACAGGGGGGCGAGGGGGGCCTGCATTATTAATGCCTTTTAAAGAGAGCGCGTCTCCGAGTGGGTTCCCGGGCGACGCACGCCGCCGCGCCAGAACGAAGGCCTCACGGACGGGTGTGGCGTGACTTTAAGCGGAACACAACACGACACCCAGTCAGTGTAACACACGAGCCACAGAGCTGACTGCGTTCGCTTTGCCTCAGTGTACTTCGCACCGAAGTTTGAGAGCATGACTGCCCCAGTAACCATTTTTTTTTTTTTTTGGCTCATTAAAATATTTGGCTATCCATCTGCGTTTTAGACTGCGTTCTTGAGCGATCCTCAAAAACAAAGACTACGCTCAACGTATTTTTTTTTTGTTTTTTTCTTTGTTTCAACTTCTGGAAGGGCATAAGTATTTTAAACAATATGCGTGGGACTTGCTATGGAGCGAAGGGAAAACGAAGCGGCTGGGAGAGGGGTCCCAACTCGAGGGATGGGCACGGAGCAAGAAGCAAATTTTTATTTCCCTTTTACGTTAATTTAGGAACTACGGGGTCTAATATTTGGGTCTATTACTTCAAATAAGGGCATCATATTTGTAACACCCGCCTCGTTGAAATTCCAGAAATCTCAATGGCTCTTGCCTCAGAACAACCAAGCCGTAGAGGAGGGAGCTCCCTAAATAACTACTGGCTTTAATAACTCTATTCAACAATTATGCAGTGATTTCTCAAACTTGGAAAGAGCACGTATTCAGCCTTTTAACAGGCTAATTCTGTTTTCAGTAAGCGTTTGCAAGTAGCCGTGGTCAACAGTACCTCTTGGAGAAAGTTGTTATTATGGAGGCTTGGGCGAGTTGGTGATTCGTGCTGTATAAAAACAGCGCAGAAAAGACAAGGGACACCAAAGACGAACAAAGCGATTTCTTTGTCTTTTGTTTCTCTTTTTTGTCCCTTGTGTTTTGTGCGCTGTTTTTTATACAGCTCTTGGAGAAATATTCGCACATTCTGACGAAATAGCAAAATATGCACAACAGCTTCGATTCGTTCGAGGTCCATATTTAGCCAACGCAGAGACAAGCCTGGATGAATAATTTCTAATCTATTTTGAATGAACTCAAGAAAACCATACCTAATTTATGCCCGCTTGGTCACAATTTTTTTTTATTTTTTTTTTTTTGTATTGACAAATTTTAAAGTTTACTTTTCGAAGTCAGCCTTTCTTGTTTCCCTTCTTTAAATCTTTATACGCAAATCACCAATGGGGCATACACTCATCTTGAAAGTGTTTCGAGCAGACAAGGGTTGTGCTCAAAGCTTTTCTCGGAGTTTTCATTGAAAAAACGCAAAGCCAGCAATGCTGTGTTAACTTAAACGAGCTTCCAGATGCTCAAAAAACAAGGGCAAATGTTACTTTCATCCACCGCACTGATGATCGATGACATAACAAAGCTTCGTACTTTTCTGGGTTCATCTACAGTTACCCATCTGGCGGACAAACGACAAAACGCAATAACAAAAGGCGACACCGTAGAAAAGTTCAGAAATCGCCAAACAAACTGCTCCAACAATTTTTTTTTTTTTGCTTCTTGTGTTTGCAGTGATGTGATTGCTGCGCCAATTGCGCCAAACTGCGCCAAGGGGCTAACCCTGCTACATCCTGCTACATTTTGCCAAGATATGGGTAATCTGCGCCAAGCCTGCGCCAAAGGACCAATTTTGGTCGCCTTTGAAAACTGAAACAAAACTGAGCACCGTAATTGAGCACACATGATCTAGGTGGTGCAAGCAGCCATCCGACACAAAGTACCCTGCATCAATCGTTCATCCGGTCCTGCATGATTTTTCCCGCCGTCTCTCGCCTCGCGTCTTTTTAGAAAAAAATTTCAATGATAGACGTGGACGTGTGTGGACGCTCCGACGCTAGCGTGCTGGGCACCAGCCATGCCGTCATACTGTGAAACGAAACCATGTTTTTGCGCGGCGGGGGTTACTTTATGGGCTGAAGCGCTCGCTCCTGAAAGCAACGGCCGTGGCCAAAATATATTTGGTCCCTGCCTGCCAGCCACCATGGTCGCGCGGCGTCGGGTGTTGCCATCCCCACGTCGCTGCAGCTATATGGCACTTTCCAAACTGAAACGCAAGGACTGCCGCATGTTCATCAACAACCTTTTCTTGTTTAATTCGCTACTACAAACATCCCTTTAGCTTAAAGACAGTGTGTGCCGGAATAATATTTTCACTTTCTCAGTGGGAGGTAGGTATATGTGGGTCGCTGCGGCCCCGTAGATATTCGCAACTTTGACAGCCCATAGGGGGCGCACTGGTGCTTATCAAAATTACGGTCATCTGGATGATCGTGGTAAAACAGCGGTATACTAGGCAGGGTCTGCGCGCGACGCGTCAGTAATTCTAGTTATGCTATATACGCGCAATATCAAAGCCTCACTTTGTTTTTTTTCACGTCAGTAAAGTGTAGGCAAGCCATTTTATTATGAGGCCAATCATCCAGGAGTTAGGGAATGCGATTCTCACACCGCGGTACCACCATCGCTTAAAGTGGCTTCTCTATGGACCCCGTTGGGACTCCGTGCAGACCCTGTATGGCTACTCTGCAGACTCCAGAAGGAGCCCGTGTAGACCCTGTATGGCTTCCCTGTGGACCCTGTATGGCTTCCCTGTGAACACCGTACGTACTCCCTATAGACCTTGTATGGCTTCTTTGCAGACCCCTAAGGACCCTACACTCTTTAAAATGACTTTTACAGAGCACGTTTTCGCGTAAAAACGAATTGGAAAAAGCTCCTTTTGTAGAAACTTTTATTGGAGATCAGCACAAAATAACAAGAGCGTGATGTTTGCGTACACTTTTAGCTTACAGGGTTTTGCGGCACAATTAATATTATTTTTTTTACAGCCATGCCTCACCGGCGACTTCAGGTAGCGCGTCCCGACTTGGGCGCGTCCTAACTTCGGTGGCAATTCGCCGCGCGTCCGCCTTGGAGACGGGGGTTGGCGTCCCTGAAACCCCTCTTCTGCCGTATATGTTTCGGCGCCAAAATGGCTGCTTAAAGCCAAAGCAGAACAGTCACACGCTGTCGAATATCGATAGTCCCAAACCAGCACACGCGGTCGTGCAGTTATCCGTGTGGCTGCTGCGGGAGGAATGGTGGCGTTGCGATCGCAAATAGTTTGGTTTTCGAGTACAAATCGGGTGCCGCTTTTTCAGAGCAAGCTCTTTAGCAGTTTCCCAAATGACTTTCTCTAGAAACGTTGGTCGGTGCGGACCCCGTAGCAGACCCCCGCACACTGAGAGGCTTCTCTGCGGACCCTGTAGGGACTCCCTGTAGACCTTGTATGGCTTTCCTGCAGACCCCATGAGGACCCTGTGTAGACCTTGTTTGGCTTCCCTGTAAACTCCCGAGGGACTTTTCGTAGACTTCAGATGGGATTTCTGCAGGCACCCTATAGACACCGTAAAGACCCTGTGTATCCACCCTATACAGTCCCTATGGACTCTATATGGCGTCTTGCCATAGAGAGGGTACAGGACGACCATACATCATCCTTAGAATAGGACGTCCATAGAACGTCCATTGGCCATTATTCTATAGGGCAGCCATAGAACGACTTCACGGAGGCAACAGAGGTCGCAGTCTGCCTATAGATGCCTTTTGTTCTGCCTATAGATGCCTTTTGTTCTGCCTATGGATGCTGCTCTATAGAACGTCCTAGAAGTGTCCATACATATTTTTGTAAGGGTGCTACGTCGAAGTGTTGATTGCCTAGGTTTCTATCGGTAGGCTTTCTTTCGAGACGTACCCCGGTAGGTGAGAAATCGGCCGCGAAAGATGTTGGAGAAGAAAAGTGAAATAAAGCAAAGAAGGCAATGTCCGCATGCTGAACCCGCACAGCGTGCTTATTTGTCTCGAGTTCAGTCGTTGCACAAAGCGCTCCGAGAACTTTTTGACCCTGACTCGCGATGTCTTGCATCAATGCGCTCAAGTTTTTTTTTTTTTTTTTTTCTGTGTTTAGCTTGTATTTCGCCCGCCGGACTGGAAATCACGTGCCGCTAGACTGTTTTTTTTTTTTTTGTTTTTTTTTGTCGTATGTTGGACAGTTACATTTTGCATACAACTTTGGGAATTAGTTGGAGACGGAGCAGAGTGGAATGGTTTCGATCGAACAGCCATCTCCGCTCGCGCGACAATTTCGCATTGCACGGCAGTAGTTAGGTGTTGCATCAGTTACAGACTGCTTCCATTTATTATATTACTAGTCAACCTAATGATGTGATAATAGAGAGCTTCGGTAGATCGTGTTTTCGGGTCACGCTATTTGTGGTGGGAGCTATTTGTGGCGGGAGCCTTTGAAAACGATCTACTAAAGCTATCTATTTACTACTAAGCTGGTCATTTTCAAATAAATTTTAATATGTGCAGTTTCGTCCGATATATTCGTATTATTTAACTGGAGCATTCCAAAATGTGTTATGTCATTAGTGGTCTATCTTGACAACAATTGGTTGATTGCGGCGAGCAATGTGTCCTTCGTCTGTCCACCACCTAAAATTAATATTTTTTTTTAAAGAATATCTGCTCCAAAAGCCACTTTCGATGCTCCGAAGCACTGTTTTAGCTGCTCCAAAAGCCAGTTTTTCTGCTCCAAAACTCTGTTTTGGTTTCTCCAGAAGGTGCTCCAAAACGGCTTAGGCCAGAAACATCACTGCGTTTGTTTTGTTGAAATTACAAATAAAACAGAGATACACACACACAGAAAGGCTAACTATCATGTGGGTATCTCTCTAAACAAAACTAAGAGATACATTCTAGGAATAAATATCGAGCTCAATTTCTCCGGACACAAAGCGAAGCCGATTCAGACTGTGATATTCAATGTTCAGCACTATTTCGACTTGAAGAACCTTCTCCCGACAGATCACCCGGAAAAATAAGGCCCTACCGCATTTTACCCTTATTACATATTTGTCTGGCTCACTGGAGCGTGCCCTTCCAAGCAGATAAAAAAAAAAAAATCCCGGTACTGTATTGCAGAGCACTGAAAGCAAACGGGCGCCCAGGAATTGACCCGTACGTACTACACACACACACACCAACACTCCGTTCCCGAATTCGAAGGTCAGAACACTGCGATTCTGTCCACCCCGAACTATACGAGGGGCCGTGCGAAGCGGAAGTATCTATTATGCAGCTTTCGCGTCGGTTCCGCTGATTCGGTCGCGGGAAAATGAGGGACGCCAGCGAGCGAGCGAGACGCGCTCCGGAAGTCGGATGCAAAGCTCTGTCACGCCTGGCGTCACTCGCCCTTTCCCCTTTTGCGCCACCCTTCCCTCGCAACGGTCCTTGACTCCCCATTTCCATCCCGTCGCCTGGTGATTGCGCGCACGGACCGGAGGCTTCCTGCTTGTTTGCTCCGCAAAAGAAAGATGAAAGAAGGAAAGAAAAGAAAAAGAAAAATATATCCATTTGTCGGGCCGATGGGTATCGATTGAGCACGTCGTTTCCGAACCTCGTTCAGTCGTGAACGCGTCTCCCTTTTTTTTTTCCCCGATTTTTACGAATGCGCACGTCGCTATCTGCTGCGACGAGTACGCGCTGTTGGCTTCTTCAGCTTTGAGCTTCGCTAAGCAGGGAACGCGTGAATATGTGTGAGTGTGTGTGTGTGTGCGTGTGTGTGTGTGTGCGTGTGTTCGTGTGTGTGTGTGTAGGAGGGGGGAAGGTTTAGACCGTCATCCTCCTTAGGGTCCCCTTTGTTACCAGAGTTTGGTCCAACGTACCACCGCTTTTCAAGTGGTCTAAGGCAAAGTGTTTTAACCTCGGCACTCAAGCACCAAGTCGACTTTTTTTTTTCTTTTTTTCTAGCACTTCTCAAATAATAAAAAAAGGAAAGAGGGGGCTGCCAGACATTTTTGTCCTTAGGAGGAGAGTGGCGCTGCTCGCACGTGAGCACGTCTTCTTGAGAACCGATTTGGACTAGCCCAACATGACACCAACACTGCTTGAAGGCGTAAACGAAATGTTCGTTGGGCAACCCGGTCTTTGTTGAGCGACATCGGTTGTTCACAAGCGCGTATGATTGTTAGTGGTGAATGGGAGGGAAGTGCCATGAATGTTGTTACAAGGTGTCGTCCTCATGTTTACGAACAGACTGTCCGGCGAGTGTTGGCCTAGCATTAAGCCGGGGTCGCACCGCTTATTCATCACAAAAAAGACAGTCTGCAAACAGATTCGAACGCAAGTCACCGCGAGATATGTGCCTCGAATGCTGCATGGCAACGAGTTCAAGGACAGACTTGGCACGCGGCGTTCGAACCACGGATATCGCGGTAACTGATGCTTTGAGACTGTCTCTTATATGATGTATAAGGCCTTGTTCACACATTTGCGTCGGTTGCGTCTCAGGGCACGATGTCACGTGACCTGATGTCGTGACGTCATGGTATCACGTTGCATTACCACGTGACACCGCGCCATTACGTCACGTGAAAGTGACGTCAGGGTAAGCGACGTTCATTTGTCCGCTATATTTAGCAGGGAAAGGCGCGCACGGATGGACGGAGAACAAATTTATGGGATTAGGTGGTTACGTCAAAACCATTCCAAGTTTTAATAATCCTTTTGAAAAGTAAGCAAACAGTTACAACTTACAAGCAGCAAATAAACTAGCACATGCACTGCCCCGCTGATCACGCGTCGATGTGATTAATTTGGGCGAGTTGGTTGTACATTGTAGAGAATTTAAAGCGCTATAAAATCACCATGAAGCTTAAAAGAACGACATAAGCGCTATTTTCAAATGGTCTAAATTAACCGGGTGAAAGTAGCACTCTAGGGTGTACGTTGTCCTTCTACTTGTCGTTCGTCTTTTAGTGCTTTTAATCATCTATCTACAGTCACGTGTCGGACTGATCAATGAACGGGGGTGGCCGCTCCTACCTCGCAGGTCCCGAGTGGTCAAATGAAATCAATCTCGGGTACGGTGATTCTTTTATGGCGAGCAGACGAGTCGTGAAACGACCTCCGGCCCCCAGGCGCTGCCGTCTATAGTTTCCGGCGGATCACTACCGCCCCAAGCACCTGCCAGAAATATTGCGCGTGGAACTCGCCTCCGACTGACGAGTATACCGCGTCAAATAAAAATAAAAAGTGCTCTATTGACTTCCCCCTGATGACGTCATAAAAGCTTGAGCATAACCTTCTATATACTGACAAAGCCTGCCAGATTGCCACGAGAAGCGGCCGCCGAAATGATGAATGTAGATCGGCAGACAACGGATGAGAGGAGAGCCACGTGACTGGCGCCCCGCTGCGGCGAGACGCCGAAACACACTTCTCCCGAGCGAACAAGTGTGTTTCGGGTCCTCGCCGCTGCAAAAGCTGTGCGCTGAAGTCCAGGTTCCCGCAGAAATGGCCCTTTGATGCTCTGTGCTACCAGATCCTCGCGCTCCAAGTCTGCGAACGGGCACTCGTTGGATACGTTGTCGAACTGCCGGACTTTGTGAGTATAGAAGAGGCTATGGTTTAAGGTTGTTGCCTGCTGCGATCGTGGCGTTGAAAGAGCAGCGGAGGTGAATATGGCAGACGCCTGTTCTGCTGCAGCTCACTCTCCAACTTGACAGACCACGGAAGCTTCGGCAGTCAGAAGTTGGGACGCCGTGACGGCAGCGGCCTTCGCGTTCGCTCGTACTTTTTTGCCGCAGGTTCCAACACCAACCGCCAGGATCGCGACGCCTGACAGCATGACACGCCGGTTTCTGTGACGTCGTTTGTTGCCCCTTCTGGTTCACTTTTGATCTGTGGGAGTATCGGATGCTAAACGCATCTGTACGAGGGCCCTGTGCTACACGTCGGGACCGAGCAGGACCTATGGACCGGGACAATGTCGTCTGCTCCGAGCGCCGTGGACCAATCGAAGCAGACGACGTTGTCCCGGTCGCTAGGTCTCGCCTGGTCCCGACGTGCAGCATAGGACCTTAATACGCGTTCCTGGCATCGTACCGCGACGTACACAACGCAGTATTGGTTCACGAACAGTGAGTCACACGGCGGCGTGTGCTTTGAGAATACCTCTGGCTGGGTACCTTTGTTTCGGTACATTAATAGGACAGGCAGAAAACACGAGAAATTCATGGGCGGAGTGGTGTTGTAGTTAGCATATACCCGACCAGATATTGGGAGGCCCGGAGTTCAAATCCCGGCTCCGCTAAAGATTTTGTCTTTCGGCGGCTTCATGGACTTTGATCTATTCGATCGAGTATGATTCATCTATCTCCATATTTCCGAATATGTTCCCCTGTAGAGACCAGGTACGGTGTTGAAAGTGGCATACTTCCGCCGACAGGCGCGGCTTTTTAGGAACTCACGACGTGGCGGCATTCCCACAGGGATACACAGACCGCCACCTGCAGACGCAATCCTGAAATCTGTCAGCTCGTTTTAAAATTACTTTTCCTGACTGCTCTGCCTGCAGCTCCAAAACACTAGTCTAGGCCAGTATTTCTGGGCTGCCGGCACAACGTAGACCGCGTTTAAACGAAGAAATAAGTGAAAACATTCATTTTCCGTACCCCCAAAATTCTGGCAGATGATGATAATACCGTGCCTCCAAAGATCATAAACAAAAAATACATGTGCACGTGACGATCGAGACAAACAGTGAGAGGAGTTCTGGAGCCCAACGAGCACGTAGCGAGTGCCAGCAAGCGTACGTCGTACCGCGTTCCCCGAGGCGGCGTGCGCTTCCAGAACACCTGGATGCGTTTTGTTTCGGTGCATGAATAAGACATATAAAAAAAGTGAAAGCCGTTTACAACTCCCTGTAACACCGAATTAGAGCGCTGCTCTTGAGGAGGAGGAGGGAAGGGTACTGGGGGGGTGAAGTGACCTGGGGGGGGGTCACGTGACCTTGGGGGTCACGTGACGATGCCGATGATGACGTCATCCGTGATGATGACGATGATGATGCGGATGCCGGTGACGTCATCACTGACGTCACTGATGACGTCATCAGTGATGATGACGATGACGATGCGGATGCCGCTGAGGTCATCAGTGACGTCACTGATGTCGTCATCAGTGACGATGACGATGCGGACTCCGATGACGTCATCAGCGATAACGATGACGATGCGGATGTCGGTGACGTCATCAGTGACGTCACTGATGACGTAATCCGTGATGATGACGATGCGGATGCCGGTGACGTCATCAGTGACGATGACGTCATCGGGGAGGTCACGTGACCTCGGGGGGGGGGGTCACGTGACTTTGGGTGTCACGTGACCTTGGGGGTCACGTGACCCTGGGGGAGGGGTCACGTGACCTTGGGGTGGCCTTGGGATGACCTTGGGGGGTCGCGTGACCTTGGGGTGACCTTGGTTACGCCGACGGCGACGCCGACGCCGACGCCGCTCAAGCCGGGAATGGGCCCCTAAGAGCTGCGCTCTAAAAGAAAAATCAGAAAGACAAGACGGAGTGATGTCGTAAGACATTCTCAACCCAGCTAAGCCCGATTCTGCGCAACGTATTCGGCGACGTGTTTAAGCGCGGGCTATTCTGCCTCCGTCCATGCGCCAGGCGGTCACGATGTTGATCCCGAAGAAAAACTCCGAGGGAGTCCCGAAAGTTGACCACATTCGTCCCATCAGCTTGCTGACCAGTGATTGCAAATATCGTTGACAAGATTGTGGCAAAGCGCTTGAATGAAGCCCGTGGGACGTCGTCGGAGAACATCAGGCGTACAGAATCAAGGGACGGACCATGGGCACCAACCTGCACGCGATACGAATCGTGTGCGAAATGGTGTAGGTGCTCAAGATTCCGCTGGCGGCGCTTCGTTCGTCAGGGCTGCCCAATGTCGCCGCCGATACAGTATCGCGTTGTACCTGGAACCCTTGTGCAGGACGACGATCGGTGACGCGAGCATCAGGGGGCTGACCTTGTCGTCAGGTTCGCTTAAAGTGCTCGCGGACAATGTGGCGATGGTGTGCTCTACGCGAACGCAAGTGCGCGCGGGGTCACAGCACTTTACGGGCTTTTGTGGTGCTTCAGGTGCGGCGATACACTCGGACAAGTCTGCAGGTGCGTGGCTCGGAGACTGGGACACCAAGCCTGAGACCTACCTTGGATTGAACCGAATGACGGGTATGACGAACTACTTATACGTTTAAACTATGAAGAATTAAACGCGAGGAGCGGTGGCTTAGACATTCAGCCGATCCGAAGCAAAGTTTTGGGCCACGACGCAAAGTAACTCTTTTTGTTCAATCGTGCATTTATTTGTAGCACCGTTTTTATTTCGACAGTTTGCTATGCGGCGCAAATGCTACCAAGCTCCCAGAGTGGCATTGCGAAAGAGCATCTCTTCTTTGCACCAGCAAATTTTTGTTTTCAGCGTGTGAGGGGCGACAAGCTGCCTTTTAAGTAATAGAGAAGGCTGCTTAGATCTGGTAAATGTTGAAAACAAGCTGATGTTTCAGCGTTTCCTTTTTTGTCAAAGAAAAAAAAAACTGCTGATACTTCTTTCGCTTGATATTTTTTGGCGGAAGTTTTCTGGGTCCGTGGCTAGAAGGAGACACTGGGAACTCCCGGTCACGTGTCTTGAAGTTTCACAGAGAAATAGCAGTGGCAAAAGTCTTTTTCGATGACCGCGTTTCAGAAGAGTTTTTTTTAAAACTCACCAGGAAGACACTTTACTGGAACAGCCTGGACTTACGAATGCCACCACCGATGTACTGTATTGTTTGGGGAAGTGCTGGTGGTTAGCGATGTGTTCTGGCGCTTCGAAGGTACCCCGTCAGAACCGCGACCAAGATCTTTTTTTGTTCGTTTTTATTTTGAATCGCTGCCCGTTAAGACGTGGCTCCTAAAAAAATGGTTTGACGAGCTATGATTAACGAACTGTTTGCCTTGTACCACGCCAGAAACGCTACATACAGCACGTGTTTCTATATTGTACCAACGCGGAGCCTTTTGGGGCAGAAGTGCCAGTAGAACTGCAGATGAACCTCTACGTGGTATGGAAAAACGCGATGTTTTTGCATTTTGGCGACCACGCTGCGAGCGGGACGTGGAAACATTCGGTCCTGCTGGACCTCTATGCGATTTAGCGATCTAGAGTTGACCACTTAGAGGCTCGAGAAAAAAGCCAAACTCGCGTGGCAACGCTTCTGCGACGGCTTCGTGCATGTCAGCTGTTTGGTAGACGCGACGAAGCAGCGAAGTTCTGGACGGCTGGGCGCATCTTGGAGCGTTAACGCGTAAGCGCGCATTGAAGACACGGTGGCAAAGATGAGCCACGAGGCCACTGTGAATGCGACAGTGATTTCTTCCCAAAATGTATGTAGGTGAGTGAGAGGGTGACTTGGTTCGGAGTCTATTGGACGATCGCGGTCGTCACGGTTAGATGTCTTCGGGATTTGTACTACTGATAATAAAGAGCGTGCAAGGTTGATGTTGTTATCCCGCACGATGTGGACTCCTTTTGTGAAGTTCTGGAAGAAGATTTTTTTTTAATCCTCGTATATAAAAAAGTGCTTTCTTAATCATTAAAAAGTCGGAGTGGTGTAGGTGTTAGCATACCCGACGGGATAGTAGGAGACCCGGAGTTCAAATCCTAGCTCCGTCAAAGATTCTATCTTTCGACTGCTCGGTAAACTTTAGTTCATTCGATCAAGTACGGTTCCTTCATCTGCATATTTCCGATTATAGTTGCCGCCATTCATATTTGTGTCGAATATGCATACCATTCCAGAAAGTAGCCATCTGCGAGCAGCCATTTTTGACCATTCGGACGTGTCTGGCGTTCCCGAGGCTGGTTCACACGCTTGTGGCCGCTTACTATTCCCTGCCTTCAAACATTTTGGGATCCCCTACTACGACACAACACACTGCCGCCAAATATCTGGCAACCCTGAAACACATTGAAAAGTTCAATGGTAAAATGGCGGCCGACTGAGCTCTCGAATACACAGTGCTCTATATGGCTGCAAAAACAAAAAACGGGCGAAAATAAGCCCCATTCGTCCATTGAAGATCTCAGAAAATCACTCGTAACTTTTGCATAAGGTAACGGTTGGTGCTGAAACTTTGGCATCTTGTTCGAACGGCAGGGCTACGTTCTAACGGAGTTTGAACTCTCCGCACGATGTCTAGTTTACTTTTGCGGTGCGAAAAACAGGGTTCGGTTCTCTCGCGGACACCCTGTATATTATAATTTCGTGCACATCCCACTCCCCTCTGTAACGCCGTTGGCCCAGAGGGTATTGCCCTAAATAAATAAATAAATATACGAATATATACACAAAGAAACAAACTTAGAAAATCGTAATCTTGTCGCTCAACATGCCTGCCGTATACATATATTCCTGACTCATAAAGAGTACCTTTTTACTAGCCTCATTATAAGCAGAAACTACGTTAGTGACTGTACTTGGAATATTTCCATCGCTGGAATCTAATCATCGTTACGAGGTTAGCGATTCATTCTTTTCTTCTGCGACCCGCAGTTTTTGTCCGTCTCGCTTTTCTTCTCGCAGAATGGCTGATATCCACCCGAGCGGCATATCGCTGCTGCTTCCAAGCAACTTCGTTTCGGGTCCGAGCAAAGCTTGTTTGCGAGTCTCCGCCAACGATCTCGCTCAAAAGTTGCACACGCGGGGTATTTTTTTCTTCTTTCAATTGCGCATCGGATTACCCGAACGGAAAGCCGATTGTTGGCTTCCGGATTATCTCGTTAAGCGTTCCCGCGCTCGTCCTAACGACCCTTTTATTGTTATCCTCGGTCACAGTGTTAGTAGTACGATTCGTCCGGATGGTGCATTCGAATTCTCGGTACCGATTTTGGTTGAAGGGGCGGCACTACTTCGATGCTTCTTCGCATAATGCAGCCAAAATTGAATCGGATCTGGCAGAACATCGGCGGTCACCGAGCTTTGTTACACGATTCCTCTTATCCGTTTTGTGTATTAAAATAAAAAAAGGTGGAGGGTAAAAAATAAAATACGTTTCCAACTCCCTGTAATGCCGAATTAGAGCGCAGCTCTTGAGGAGGAGGAGGAGGGAAGGGTACTGAGGGGACGGTATGCCCCTCCTCCTGATCCGTACCCCCTCCTCCCTCCTCATTCACTCATCCCGTGCTCCTCTCCTCCTCGGCTCCTCCTTCCTCCTCCTCCCCACCTTCCCCCCTCCCCTTCTTCCTCTCTCCCGCGCCGTGCATTATGCCAAATGTCCCATAATGCAACGTGCGCGTTTCCCATAATGCACAGCGCGGTTAGGCCGACGGCGACGCCGACGCCGACGCCGCTCAAGCCGGAAACGGGCGCCTAAGAGCTGCGCTCTAAAACTGCCTGAACACGATAGAAATAAATATAAATTGAATTCCGCAGTATCGCTCGAGTCCCCAGTTCTTTCCACGAGGAGACTCGATGCTTTTTCGAGCACTGGTCCTGATTTCTCTATTGTTTCGCGCGAACAGCCCGAAGCTACGCCACACCAACGCGTACGCGGCGAACACGATGTTGGCGGATACGATCCGGTGTTCGCAGCAGACACGACGACAGAATTGTCCGCCGGCACGCCTTGAGCACCTTCGAAGCATGTTCGCTTCGTGTTTGCACCGAACATGTTCGTAACATGTCCGCGCAGACAGTTTTCGTATGACATGTGACCGTCCGACGAGAGAGAAACACGTCTTAAACATTGTGTGCAGACTTCTCGTTCGTACGATGTATTATTAGCTGTGTCACCACGGCTTAGAGAGCTTGCAGAAACCTCAGATAGTTTATCCAAAACGATCGCTATTTGTTTTTAATGCGCAGCTTTTCGGCGTTTGTTTCCGCGTATAACGACGTCGCCGTCAGCGTAACCGGCCCGCTAAATTTAGCGTAAAATTGAATTGGTGTTGAGGTCACCAGACGTCAATTTTCCAGCTAAATTTAGTGGGGAAACTGTCGAGGAGAGGAGGGTAGGGAAGAGGAGGAGGAGGAAAGGAGGTTATGGAGGAGGGCATACGTTCCCCTTCTCCTCCTCATGAGCTGCGCTCTAGTTTCGCATTACAGAGATTTGTAAACATCTAATTTGTTTAGGGAACACCAGCGCCACACTGGAAATAAATAAAAAAAACATAGACGGGCAACGAATCTAGAATACAAATAGCTAAATAAACAATGAACACAGTCGAGACGGTGATCTGTCGTCTGTATTCATCGTCTCCATGTTTATTGTTTTGGTTTTTTCAGTATGGGGGGGGGGGGGGGGGTTATGACGCGCCGACTCACCTACGTGGTGATTCACATTGCAGTCGTGAAATATCGCACTCGCACTCTAAAAGAACAGAAACAAAAAAACATCGTCATCTTTATTTCTTCCCAGAGCGCGAGAAATACCAATCACGGCGATCCACGAACCACGATAAGCAAATAACGAGTCTCTAAATAAGGCCTGGCTCGAACACGGAATCCGAGTGCGGACAAAGGACACATGAGGTAGTGAGCCGACCGAGTTAACAATCGTTAAACTTTCTTTACCAAAAAAAAAAACAGCGTATTTTTATTATGTTTTATTCGGTACCTTCTCCGTTTCTTGTGGGTTTTTTTTTTTATTATTATTATGCATGATACGCTTTGCGACTTGTCCTGCTTGGATAGCCATTTCGAATCACGCAATTGCGCACGCTCGGCAGATTGTGCTGATTCAATTCAGTGTTTTATAGAGACGACACGCATCAAACAACACATTATCCGTGCGCTGGGCGGAGAAGAAACGCGCATAATTCATTTTTTTAGAGAGTACTTCAAAATAATACGACGAATATCTAAGAATTGGGGAGGAGGGGGGGGGGGGGGGAAGAGATCACGACATGTTCCAGTTCAACTCAAACGCGATTGGTCCAAACCGATTCGTCCACGGCAGCAAAGACGCTATAAAGAGCCAATGAAGTCACTCCACTTTAGCCGCGACGAGAGTATGACAGAGGGAGGCTGAGTTAAGGAGAATGAAAAATAAGGAGGAAGGGGGAGAGATACCACGTTTGACAGACACAGAGAGAAAGAGAACGAGAAAGAGAGAAGGTAAATGGAGAAACACTGTAGGACGTGAATGCCGCAAAAGAGATAAAAAATTGACGAAAAAAAATGTTTCCAAAAGCGTATTTTTTGCCGCATTGGAACGCAAAAGAGAGGAACGCCAATCGCAGTTCCGATATAAAGACTTCACGATGAACGAGGCGGCCAAGCCGAGCTGTCAGTGGCTGAGACCTTGGAGACGCAAAATCCAGTTGTGACGCATTTTGAAGGTAAACAAACGCACAAGGCCCGCCAAGAGCAGGCGAACTTGCGTGCCGTATAATCAGTGCGACGCAGCGCCCGGCTTCGTATCTTGACGAATTCGGCTTTGTGATTGGTCGTTCAACGTTGCTATTGGCTGTAGTCATTGGCTGGAGTCCGATAATAACATGGTCTCACCGCGCTCTGCATTTCTTAAACTATCAGTTGCTATAAAAGAATGGATTGACTGTATGGGGGAGAGGTTGCGAGCCTACTTTACTAAGCGAATACATCTCACTCGCGAAACTCCGATGGCCTTAGAGCCGGTGAGTTTTGCGTAGTTGGAACGGCTGAACGTGCACCAGTTTCGAGTTTTTTTTTTTTTTTTTTTTTTTTGGAAGCAACGTTTTTGGTTGAATTTCACGCTTCGAGTTTCTTGGTTAAGGGGTATTCACACGAGGGTGATATTTCCCTCTTTGCTCCTCGGGGTGCACATCCATAGCCACCTATATACTGACAAAGCCTAACAGATCGCCACAAGAAGCGGCCGCCGAAATGGAAAAGGTGAAGCGGCAGACAACGGATAAGAGGATGGATGGATGTATGGATGAATACGGCTGAGCCCTTTGGATCGGGCAGTAGCTTACGCCACCTAGCCATTTTGTTTTACCATTTAAGCTTAGAATACTTAAATGTGAAATCTATATTCACTCCGCACTGCAAAGAAAGTGAGGCTATAAAACCCCCTTGCCATCAGTTAATAAGAAAATTCCTAGTTGTCTCTCAACGCTGCGGCATCAGGAGAGCCACCTGACAGGCGCCCCGCTGCGGCGAGATGGCGAAACACACTTGTCCGGCCGAGTGAACAAGTGTGTTTCGGGAACTCGCCGCTGCAAAAGCTGTGCGCTCACGTCCAGGTTCCCCCGGAGCTCTGGGTTCCCTGAGAAACGGCTCTTTCATGCTTTGCTACCAGATCCTCGCGCTCAAAATCTGCGACCGGGCACTCTATGGCTCTGTCGTCGAACAGCCAGGCCTTCTGAGTATAGAGGAGGCTATGGCACATCCCATGGTAACAACGTCACGCTTTTTTGCGCGGAGCCGCGCTGATGGGAACATCCCTGGGGAAATGGGAAGCTTTTGCTCGGGCTGCACAAACGCTCCTCGCACTGGCGTGGGACCTCTTTGCAATAGGCGGTATTTTGACCGAGTGTCTGGCAACTTTACATATTTTGCTCAGCGAGATGCCGGTGGTGGCATCGGGATTGCAACTTGTTGTGACTTGCGCTTTTGAGCAGTTCGTCCGAGGCACCCGAAGGAGCCTTTGATACTCATCGATGCGTCCACGAGCCGCTCCTCATAATACTGATATTTGATTCCACGTCCTTTGTGTTGCATGCCGTCAGTCAAGAAGCATCCTGTGTAAGCGGTTCGTCACCTTCTGCATCTAACAGAGTTTCTGCCATACTCGCGTTTCACCGTCTCATGTAAGCCTCTATTTTTTTCCACTCTCGTCTGTGTGCACCGAACACTGTTGACAAGAGTTCGACCGCTAAATGCGCCTGATAACACTGGCATGTCTCTCGAGTCACGCACATTCCCTCCTGAAAAGGATCTCCCGTGTGAATTCACCACTCCAGCCACTTATAAGGGATGCCCCTATCGGGCAAATATGGCGGTCTAAAACATGTCGTGGCGTGACATGTGCCAGCTCAACGCACAACGATGCGGCATCATCAAGCAAGCATTGGAGTCAAAGTGGTTTGCACAGAGTTTTGTCCTCCACATTTCGAACCTGCGCCGATGTATCGGCGTAAGCGATCTTCTAGGGGCTTTACTTTCTTCGAGGAAGCGACGAAAGAACCGCCTACTGTCCTTCCACGGTGCTGGTGAACGATGATGAACGCAGAGTGCCTGGTTCACGCGGTTACGTAGGTTGCGTTCGGAGCAACCTGGGTAAGGAGCTGATACTACAGCTATGACAGAGTCACCTGGAGAACTCTTCTATCGCGCAAACCACCGACGACCTGTAATCACAGAAGCCACGAGAGACGAGCAGAAATCGCGAAAGGACCTGTTTCGGCCAGTTCAGTGTTTTCCCACTAGGTGCCACCCGTTTTGCAGGAGTCGTGACCACCCCTATAGGGAGTATCCACTGGCGGTCATTGCTAAGTGCTTTAAAGCCATTTCATGTTTTAAAAGTAGCGCAAGGTGCGTCGATGCACGGGGCAGGTGCAACGTGCAGCCCTTGGGAAGATCATGGCGGCACAGCGCAGCACTGAGCTAGATTTCAGAAGCCATGTTCTTCCCAGAAGTGGTGCGCGGCACGTGTCTCCAGCATTTCCACAACAATGAATGGCGCCACTTTTCAGAGGATAGATACCGGCGCATTTCTGCTCGAAGGGGCGTAACATAAAGTGTGTCAAGTGCTGTACCCGAATGCGCGGGGCACGAGAGCGTCTCGTTCTACGCGTGCTCATACAAGACGCGCTTTTACGCTTTTACGCGTGGTTCCATTGTGCGCCGCCCGATGGCACCAGGCGCAGGGTACCGGTGCCATCGGCGTCATGAACAAGTGGCATGCTATCGATTTTCTATTCGACACACCTCCCCTTATAGCCACCATAGCTGAGGTTGCCAAAGCACAGGACAGGAGCTGAGTTCCAGACATCGCTATGGTTCGGCTATTGTCGCCATTGCAGCGATTGAAAGCGAGCCACTACCCGAGTGCTTGTCGATCTATCGATTATCACGAGCCCAAATCGAGTCCACACGCAATGCTCGGGTCCAAGCCACGTCCAAATACCGTCACTGGGGGATACTGCGACCCCACGCTACGCCATCAAGTTTTGCGAAAAAGAGATGGAAATAAACCTCTCGGTTTTCTCCTTGAAATTACACCGCCACAAGGGTGTTTCTTGGTCAGTGGTGTTGCGTGTCAGTAAGCTTGAGTCTCCCTAGTGCTCGTGTAAAGGGAAAAAAAAACATTCCAATTGAACATCGTTGCACCGCCCCTTTAATGAAGAGCGATGGCTACCGCCATCTGTCGCCGTGGGCGTCTCGAGTGTCAGTCAAGAAAGCCGTCTCTGCTGCCTCGGAGAACCCGGTATCTCTGTCAGCAGGCGGCAGTCTTCTCCCTGCGTCCCCACACCGCTAGGCGGAGATTTGGCGTTGTAGGCGCACTGTCTGATGCAAATGAGTGGAGCGGAATGTTTTCTCCCTAGCAAAATATATCCAGATAAAATTCTCGATAGACATGAGCAGTAAAAATAAAGGAAACGAAACTGAGAAGTACAACAATATATAAATGCTGTGGAAGAGAAAAATAGGTGCTAACAGACTAGGCAGACAGTAAGGTGGTAAGAGAAAAGAAAAAAAAAAAAAGAGATAAGAGAGATGAGAGGAGGCGAATATGAGGCCCGCGTGCAAGTCTCGGGGTCCCCCTCGAAAGCTGCGGTGGTAATAAGCGCGGTCGGCATTAGGGCAATCACGCGTCGAGCAGGCGGGGTCATCAGCGCCATCTTGGGTACACCGCGGGAGACGGGGGCCTAATTGTCCGAAAGACAGATGCGGACGTTGCTTCCACTGCTCGCGCTAACTCCGTCTGGGACGCACAGCCACGGGAACGCGGAGGAGCTCACGGGAGATCCCGGGAAAAAAAAAAAAAAAAAGAAAACAAAAAGAAAATGCTACAGGTGTCGGTATCGTCTCGCTGATTTTTTTTCTTTCTTATTTTCTATCACTAATGTATACCGGCCCAAGACTCCAGACCAGATGTTTAATATCGGTCTTCTAATTTTTTTTTGCACGTTTCGTTAATTTTGTACAAAATGGAAGTATTTACGTAAACACAGAGAGAAGAAGAATCGTAAGGTGACGATGGATAACCTAGTTTTGTCGTTCTTGGTGCGGTAAACAAAATGCAACGTCGCTCAGCCTAAATTTCTTTTTACTTTTTTTTTCATTTTTTTTTTTTTTTTTTTTGTTTAACACGCTAATAATTCCCTGAATCTGGAGTGAAGCAGAAAGCGTAGTAGGGGGAATAGAAAAAAAAGGGGTGTGGGATATACAACATCACTCCTTTTGGTTGATTTCTGTCTCTTCCTCTGTGTTGTCTGTTTCATTCCAGTCCCAAGATTTAGGGTCATGTTTAACATACACCAGCACGCTTAATTAACCTGCACTTTAAATTTCCTAAAGCTTCCTTTACGCCGTTTTGTATGCAGATATTTTATGTTTTCTCCCTCAAATTTGGTGCACACGTTCAATTGTAAATTGCCGTTTTCTTTTTTTTTTTTTTTTTTTTTTTTAGGAGGGGGAACTAGTAAATGATAAAAAAAAAAATCCGGAGAAGGAAAACGAATTATATTAGTGAGCAGCTACAATTTGAAAGCGAACGAGTTTTAACAGAGTTCTTAAACTATGATTGGTAAGAAAGAGAAAAATGCGATCGCGTTGGTAATACACCATAGGAAAGACAGTCTACGGATAATGTTCGCGGTATGTTTCTTCGTGTGACATTGGCCATCCAAAACTGTCTGCAGACAAACATGAAACAAACATGCTGAGAACATGCTCGCAACGTTTCCGCAAAAAAACCCTGTTGCGATGCCTGCAGCGAAGACCGTGTCGCGATGCCCGCTAAAAAAAAAAAAAAAAAAAAAAAAAAAAAAAATCACTGTGTTTATTTCGTTTAGATACATATTCTTGTTTCCTTTTTGCTTTCATTTAAAAAGGATGTCATGTACCTACAAGGCCACCAGGCCCTGTCAAGTCTCCTCATGAAAACTTTCTGTCCGGTGTCTTCGACACTAATGTGTCGGAAATAAATTCAATTGAATTCAATTCAAGAGTGCCTGTTGCGCCACGCGCCAAGCGAACGGACTGCCGAACGAAGTTCGTCGGTTCTTCGCCCCATATTGGCTCCATTGAGTTCAGCGTTTTTAGGCTTCCATAGAGCGTTCTTCGCGACAAAACGTCCCTGGCTTGAGTCACGAATCTATCTATCGATCAAACGGGCGTATTCAGAGATCCAACGAATGAAAACTAATGGGTTTTCGTAATTTTTTTTCCTTATTCGCCAGCTGATTAGCCTTGTGATCAACGGCGGATCCAGAACTCCGTTGTTTTTGTGTTTTTTGTTGTTGTTGTTTTTGTTTCTTTCTTCTTTTTTTTTTGGGGGGGGGGGGGGGGGGGGAGGGGCGGAAAATTTGTAAGGATACTATTCTTCCATTCTTTCGTGTGCACCAGGGGGTCCACCCATGTCAAAGCGCCCTCCGAGAAAGGGGGAGGGGGGGGGTCGACTTTGTTTGGGGGGGCGGCCGCCCCCGTGCCCCCCCCCCCCCCCTTCCCTGAGATCCGCCCCTGCTCGTGACGTCATGTGAGCTGACGTAACGGCCACGGTTTCAACGTCTGCGTGGCACAGTGCCCGTGACGGCGTGACGTCACTGTATTTTGTACCGCGTACGAGCGCTGCGATGTGCGGCTCAAGGACGAGGCTCAAGGACCGCGTGGATGGCGCGAGAGCCGGGAGGAGTGCGAAACGAGAGGGCGCTCCGTGCATCGACCGTCCGTCGTCACCGCGCGTAGTCGCGCTGTTCCCGCGTCGGTTCCCATTTAGCCGAGGGACGAACGACGGCGTGACGTTACCGATCAGCCGCGTCACGCACTCCCTGAAACGGAAAAAAAAAAAACAGAACCACGGACATAATTTTTTCTTGTTCTTTTTTCTTCTCGAAAGGATGGCAAGAAATGACATCGCGCCCGAAAGATAGTTTCTGGTGCGATCCCGTAGAAACGCGAAGGCTCCTCCGTTACAAAATCGTGTGCGAGATTGAGGAGATGGGCGAATGTTAAAGAACAGCTCGATATATAAATCGTAGTTCCGCTACCGCGCGATTAATGGTCGTGACTACTCTAAGCAATGTTCAGACCTCTCTTTAGCAGTAATCAGATCGTTCATACGTCGTGCAAAAGGAAAATAATAATTAAAAAAAACGGTGTTTGTTGTAAACATCACAAAATTACTTGCGGACGACCCTAAAGTATTCGATTCAGGTTTCCTTCATATATATCTGTGCTTAGAACATGTCCACATACAAATTTGTGCGAGCAATGTGGCAGAAACACGCTTCAGGTGGTGACTGCTGACTGTATTTGGTTTTGAAGTATTACCAGTGTGACAGCGGATTTATGGATGATCAACGGGGCGTAGAATTACCAGTCATCAGACTCGGCATCCGACGTTGAAATTTCAAATAGACAGTTCAATATTTCTGAAATGAACTTACTAAAACAAACTCTTCGTGAAAAAAAAACAACAACGTATGTAGTGAGTTTTTTTCTCCCCCTATTCGCGACTCCAACTAACTATAGGTGGCGCCACTCATTTTCCAAGATGACGGTTATAGTGAGGGTCGGAGATGCGTGCCGCTGTTGAGCCTGCCTTGTGTGCTGGCTTCACTGAGCGACACAAATTATTTCTAATAATACGAGGAAGCTAAGGTGTTATGAGCGCAGGTCACCTCTTTATCCTGAAAACAAGAACGGTGTTTAGCGTAATATTTATGCAAGGATGCGCGTTTTAATTCTGGAGCGAAACCGAAACCAACCTCTATTTTGGATTTAATTTCTCGGTAGAGGTCTTAATTTCGAATTCTTTCATAACTCAAGATGTGTCTCACATCGTAATCATTTAGTTAGAGAAGTTGTTCGCGGAAACTTTATTTTGTGACATACATGTTCAATCCAGGCTGATATTTGTAGTTGTTGAACAAATCAGTGCTATTTGTGCGTTCTCGCTGCCGTTTCTCGCTCGGACAATTGTCATGAAAAATAATGACCTGCGGGCTTTTTAATGAGTTTTTGGCTATTTAGATGATTAATTGGTTTAACATTATCCCCACCACACGAATAAGAAAATAAATTCAATTTTTACGATATGTCCACAAAACGTATGAACTAATAAACGTTGGTTCTCACTGCAACAACCAAAATACGGAATCCGAGTGAGACAGCTGAAGTGTGTGTGTTTTTATAGCAACGCGTGACGCATAGGACGTTATATTACATCCAGTGTTTGACTGTTTGTCTATCTTGATAACTGTGTCAAGAGCTTTTCATATGCTGAAAAAATGATACTTTTCTGGAAAGACTATTATGATTAAATGGCGTATTTTCGTGATCTTGGCGTTAAGGGGGGGCATACATTGCCGTGATTTGTATTAATAATAATAATATTAAAATTCAGATATTTTAATACGTAATTTTTGAGCTTTAATATAATTGGTTGCGTATGATCTAATTTCAAACGCGCGAACAAATATGACGTCAGCTTTGTTTGTTCCACACTGCGCCTGCGCAAAGCACGAAATTGCAGTCTTGGATGGCGCTTGGCGATGAGGCGCACGCACAACGTGGGGCACGCAACTCTAACGCAAACGCACACAACTTGCGTTGGCTTCTACGCATTTTATGCGCAATACTAAAACTCTTCAGTAAGGTACAATCTCACACCGCCAGCAGCACTACGTTGGGACAGTGAAGAATGTTGTTTGCATTCGGAAATGACATTTTGCAAGCCATGATCGCGAGCAGTTTCGCCGTGCCCGCTGAGCGGGAGCGCGAGCGTCCACCTGGAGACGTGAATAACGCGCGATCCTATTACGCGAATGTTATAATCGGCGATAAGGTTATCATAAAAAGAAGACGAAAGAAAACTTGGTCGAAGCGCTTGTGTATAGACGCTTTACACACGCGCCAAATTACAGCCGCCATTGCTGACCTTTTTTTGTCATACCGAGATGTCGAGCAACTGAAACGGTAGTTGACGATCCTCTACAAAGGCCGATGCTTTAGCAAAGGACACAGTTGAATCTAATATGGCAGTAACCTGGCCTGCCAATGTAATGATAAAGTGAAATGAACGAAATAAGAGGAAACAAAAACTGAAGGTCAGTTATGGCGGCGTCCATGCACAGCTGCTGCAAAGCGTCTATAAATGAACTAAGTTTCATTCACTCCAAAAAATGAATTTAAAATTGGACATACGAGAAAGAGCTGAAAGAAGCTCAAAAAGCTCGCAACTAAATTAAGCTAGGTAATGCAATGCAGTTGCATATAAAGCTTTGTACATCAGTAAACTGACAAACACGGTCAATATCATTCGGGGGAAAAAAGACGAAATTATTACCTGCACATTTAATTTTGATATTTAATATGATTAAGCAGGACAACCATTTTTAACCAGCGTGCTGAGGATTAAAGTCGATGACAGTTTAAAGACTGGTTCTAGGGTTCCTTCATGTGCGCTTTGCTTAGGGTGGAGACATCTGGCCATTTTGTCTCACACTTTTATTTTTCTTCCCTTGTTCAGAAGCGCGTGAAGAACGTGCCCCTGCACGCGTTTGTGGCGCTGACGGTGCTACGGCGGCATTTTGTTTTCTTCGATTTCTTCGTAATTTCCCCGCAAGCGCGTGCTGTCGTCATCGGGTACTACGAAAGGTGGCATCACCCTAAACATAAGGACATTGAGGCACCCTAGCTCATTCATACATCTGCGTTGGTTGCGTTTGCATGTAACTCAAAACGACCGTACCCACAAAGTCACCGGGACAAGTGTTCGCCGTACACAGCATGGCAAGCGATGCAAGGGGTAGCTTAGGCGAAACAATTCGTGAGTCACGGTTGTTGGGGTGTTTTCGTCCTTAAGCCTAGTTCACATGCAGCGGTTTTGGCCCTAGAGCGGCGCGATTTCTGCCGTCGCGGCGCTCTGGCCAGCACCAGCAATTCTGCGGCACGAGCGCCGCGACGGCAGAAATCGCGCCGCTCTAGGGCCAAAATCGCTTCATGTGAAACCCGCTTTACGGTTGTTTCGGTTGCATGCGAACCAAACTGTTGCAAAGGTGTGAACCAGCCTCAGGAGTTGAGGGAAAGCTCTTTCCACCTCTTTCTATTTTAGCAGAGCGAACGCTGGAGAGAAGCTTGCCTCATCTCCAGCATTCGCTCTGCGATTCTCTTGTGAGCTGTCACGGACCATATTAATTATTATTCTCCTTTCTGAGGAATTATTAGGTCTCATGTAAAACACATTTAGGTGACTGAAAAAAAAAGGTAGCATTACATGGGTAATGCTACTTTTGAATCAAAGAGGCGTTCTTTGTGTGTGCGAAGACACGCATAAATTTCGTTTTTTAGTTTTCTGTTTTTAAGGAGATCTTTGGCAGAACTCGACAAGGTAAAGATATGCTGAATGATTTACGCAATAGGGACAACAAAGCATTTTTTAGCTGGACTTCCATTTTATCGAAATCCGTATATTTACCGTTTTCAAGACTTACTAATGCAAAATGTCTCTTTTTTATCAGTACGAAAAAGAAAACAGGCATGGCGAGAACTTTTACTTAAATGAACGAGACGACTTTCAAATTGAATGGAAAACGTGTGTTTGTTAAATGTTTGTAATTACGGCTGTTATCTTAGCTCTAGTCATCCACCCTGCTGTCCTCTAATCCAGGTTTTTTTTTTTTTTTTTTTTTCATTTTTTTGGGCAAATCTAAAAAAAAAAAAAATTGGCATTGTATATAACGAGAAAAAGGATGCTGATTTGAGCTTTTAGAAATCTCGAAAATTGTCGATATCTGCGTCATATGGAGTGAAACATTATTTCCAAGTTAGAACTAACACGGGGTAACCAATTTATAATGCAATTAAATGCAAAGGTGCCAGCGAGCTGAACAAAAAGTGACGAAAATTTGTGTCTGTCCTTTGTCCCCTTGTTCGTTTCTCCAGGGATTACTTTCGTAACCAATATTTCGGGGCTTTGTAGTGCTCTTTGCATTCTGGTTGTCTGTGAATGTTTATCACGATCTATCGGTGAAAACAAAAGAAAACCGGCGGTATGGAAATAAGGGCTTTCAAAAATCCTTGCAGACAAAAGAGGAGCTCCGTGCTTGCGAGCTGACGGTACAGTCGGCACTGTCGATAACACAGCCCCGCCACCACAAACAATGGCTTTGTTTACGGCGGGCTCGGTTATTGTCGGCCGTCCGCTTTCTCTGCTGGGTACCCGTAGAAACAGGAAGCAGCTTGTCGCTTAACAATGCGTCGTAAGACCTTGCTCAAACGCACTTGCGTGCAAAACGCGTGACCGCAATGTCACGTGTTTACTCCAACACCGGTAGTTGTTTCTCTTTTTCGTTTTTTTATTGTTGCAAACGATCGAACATGATTCCCAGGGATAGCCCTAGAAATATCAAGCATAAGAAGCGCGTTTTTGCAGAGAAAATAAAATATTTTTAGAAGGCCTGATTTGGGACGCCCGCCCCAATCTTTGACGTTAGTTAGCGAAAAAGCGCATTCCTTGAGTGTTCTGATGACTTCAAACAGAAAGCGTCGTTTAACTTTCTCTCTTTCCCCCACATTGTCTACATGGTTCTTGCACGAGACCATGATGGAACGCTACTACCGGCTCTGTAAATCTCACCGGAACCCGCCGGAATCCATGTTGGAGGCAATCGTTGCTTTTATGCAATTTTTTGCGTGAGCTTTAGGGACGTGTTCGCACTGTTGTAGTTCGCCCGCTCAGCCGAGGTTTAAAATGGTCAGTTGCGCCGTAATCAATGGTTTCAGCCGTAAAAATCGGGGGCAAAATACAACTACGGCCAGCAGCGTGTTTTTTTTTTTTTTTTTTTTTGTTTTTTTAGAATTTTGGCAATTATTAGAAACCAGGACAAGGCGACGCTGAAGCAATCGGTTCGCCGGCGTAATGAATTGCTCCGACAGATACGCCGGCACAACCTCGATCAGGCGGGAAAAACGGGAGTAAAACGCGGCAAATCTTGGGGCGCGGAAATTTTCGGCCCCAGAAAAAGAATGAGAAAGAAAGCGACGAAAAAGGAGAGAAAGAAAGTAGTAGTAGTAACAAATTTATTCCGAAAAAGGGTGGCACTTGGCCTGTTTGGGAAGGGGCTAAAGGGGTGTTACGAGTTAGGTGCGGCGCACTATGGAGGCTTCACAAGCGAAGCTAAGAAGCCGAAGGGTTAGGCGACTTCGTTTTGCCGCGACAAGCTGAGGTTACTCGAGCGCTTGTAAGCTATAGTTCTGTCAAGTGCGATTTCGGTGTTTTTCTGCAAAGTAAGACAGAGAATAACAACGTACACACCTTACAGGTGATGTTTTGCTGCTTATTTGTGCATATTAAGGCGTCGTCAGCAATATTCACAGCTCCTGGTGGTCTAAAGACAAAGTCGTAAAAGTAGGTTTAAAAAACACGCGACGAAAATCGCCGATAGTTCGCTTCTATCTTCGAGATTACACCTCAACGGAGAAGCTTCTCTCTCATTTACGTAGGGCATGAGTGTATACTTACGTCAGTATGCGCATTTAAGTTGAATAAGATTCAAACCGAATATCGTTTCTTGGCAGCTCCAAATGCACTTTAGGCCAAATTAAGTTTAATTTCTTTGTGGAAGACACAATCCTGGGGAAACTAGCCCTTAACAGCTCCGCTGTAAAACAGTAAATGCATATTCGGGTTTCTCTTGTCCACAACACCGAAAAACCATCGTAGCTATTACATTAGGTACTTATCGTAAACGTCAGCTCTGAGGGCTTAAAGGCCCGGTCACACTCTTGCAACCCAGTACGGCCGAGAGAGACCGGACCGGTTTTCAAGCCTTCGACTTCTTAGGACCAGATACGATGCAGCGGAGCTGGTCCTAAGAGATCGCAAGAGGCTTAAAAACCGGTCTCTCTCGGTCTCTCTCGGTCGCAAGAGTGTGAGCGGTCCTTTAAGGGCGGGCTTAGTCCGCCCTTAAAGTGACGGCTACCCCAAGTAATAGAAAGCTCTTGGATGCTTTTGCGTTCGATCTACGAAAAGTCGTTATTGACGTTACAAGTAAGCGTAGCTGCACTTATGCGAGAAGATAGAGAAACAACAATTAACCCTGTCCTCCGCACAGCTGGCGATTCCTGCTTCTGGCGATCTTTCTTGAACCATTTATCATTTCCCTGTTTAATGCGATGCTGTGACATTTGACTACACGTTAATACTTGGTGCCCGGCCCCTTTTGCGCACGGTACGTTATTTTACGAAGCGCCAGGTCAGCACGACAAGCGCACCAGCCTCCCGCTTAGACTGCGCCTTGTACTTCAAACAAGTATGGGCGCGCCTCGCCAGGGGGAGCAGCGGCGCTACATGTGCGCTGCGAAACTTCAGCCGCACAGCTCCATACATCGTATACGAAAGGCAGTCTGCGTATAGGGAGGGTTCAATAGACGCCATATTTGTGGGTGCTGTTTGGAGCGCATGCTCAGAACGAGCTCACATTAATAGGCTGCTAAGACCGGCAACCTTGATGGTATGGAATGCACGTTGGAAAAGAACTGTGGAAGCTCGCCATTAGCACGCGCTCAGCAGAGGCGCGCACAGCTATGGCCGCTAGTGAATACTCCCTATACAGATTCGAACTAGAGTCCGCGTGAGATCCGTGCTTCAAATGCCGCACTCGAACCACGGATATTCTGGTGACCCGTGTTTGCGGACTGTCTTTTGTGCGATGCATAGCAGTGTGACACCGGCTTTAGATTTGACTCTCTTTGTTCTTCAATATTTGCTCTTCCCTCTCAAGTTTAGCAAGTCAGGATAGTCAGCTGACGAAATGCATTGGAATGATTATTTACGTTGTCAGTAACACACAAAGTCCCCATCCAGGGCATAAGTGATACTATACATAAATTTCCATCTTCAAATTTGGGGTCTTTCAAATCATGCCCCCCCAAAAGCTCAGTTAATAAAGGTGCTTACTCAAAACCTGTGGCGTCTTTTTTTGTATTTTGACAACTGTTTTTGCCCGCACTATGACAAAGTACAGGAATGAACCGTATCTCAAACATTAGTTCAGCCGTAACGCAGAAGCCTTCAAAAATATAGGGTGTCCGAAATGCCGATGCGGGATCTGAAGTGGGCAGTACCAATCGGCGCTTGCACGTAGCAATGTGAACCTTTTGTCAAGGGTGTGCTTCAGTACTTCAGAGGTAGATTTTACCTTCTAATATTGCAAGGCCTAGCTTTCTTTTTGTTAAACAATAGGGTCAGAAAACTTGCCGTTTCAACGGAGCACGGCGACGCAGACGACCGAGTCGAGTGGCAGGGCGCGTTTGGCGCACGTAGTGATAGATGGTGTCGGGAGCACCGTCGGAAGGTGTAGCCCATCGGCGATATAAAAGCAGACGACACGCAGACGAAATTCGTTGGCAGCAGGAGCGCCGTCGTTGTTCAATTTTTGTTACTTCAAATTTTGCTATGATTGTCCACATTTAATTTTAAACCAAATACACATTACAAAAATATTATGTTCATTTTAATAGACCACGGTCGACCCGGGCAGTTTCGATATTATTTTACAAGTAAGACGGAAATAGAGTTTCTGTATACGCTCCCTACGGAAGCCAGAGTTGCACGCCTGTTTTCCACGTGCCGCCGCGCTGAACGCTGAACGGTCGCTGAACGAGACCGATGAACGGTCAACCCTGGCTTTCCTATATGAGAATCTTGGCCGGAACAAGCAGGTTATCTAGCAATACGTGCGCCAAACGCACCCCGTCATTATAATCAGTCATCTGCGTCGTCGTTTGCCGTTGACCCTGGCAAGTTTTTTTTGGGCCCTCTTTTTTTTACAATAAAAAAAGCCACGTCTTGCAATTTTACAAAATAAAACCCACCCGTGAAATACATCTTTGACTAAAAATTTGGAATGATACGTGCAGGTGCCGATTTTTACGGCCCATTTTAGGTCGAGCCTCGCATTGCAACCACCCCATAGGTTTGCGGACATGCACCATCATGAGGCTCATGCCTCTTCTAGAGATGGCCAAAAAGAGCTGTTGTTTGCTGCCCTCGCGCATGTAAGTTTTCAGCTGCTGTGCACTCAGAGCCATAGGCGCACGCAAGATTCCACATCTTGAGCGCCATCATGGCTGTGCACCCGAGCATTCTTCATATTCACAAAGCGTACGGCCCAGCTTGCGATGTCCACATCCCAGCACGCGTATGTTCATCGCTTCGCAAATCGAGCAAAGCAACGCTGAAAATGGCACCGGCCAGAAGCCTTTGCTTGGGAAGGTATATTGTAGATCTCAAATTTTGAGCAGCGCCCCTGGCGAGCAAAATCGTATATCTTTTTAGGTCGTGTTTCCGTTGTGCATCGCGTTTCGTCCTTTCAAACGCTCTGCCAGTACCCGGGAATAGACGCTGAGGGACGCTGACATACGCTGTATTTTACGCCCGTGGATCCGCGTGTCACGGACGCTAGCGGAGGCGTCTCTCTTGTGTTCGCGTCTCGTGGACGCTACAGCTCCCCCTTGCCGAGAAGGACGGGCTCATAGTCACATACAAGGCAAGAATGGCAGGAAGGAGCTTAAGTTTTCTCGCCTCCACCGCGAGCGCTCTGCCTTGGACAGCGTTTGGGCGTCTCATGCACCACGGAAGGCATGGAGTTCGTGCTAGAGGACTGGAGCTTCAAAGACAAGCAGTACTTTTCAGGGACTCTCATAATCTACAGAAAGTTGTCGGCGGACATAGGTTTCAAGGCCATAGGGCTGAACTTTCCACGTCACCTAAGGAGGCAAACGCGGGACATGAATAGACTTTCGGTACTCAAAGCGCCTCAGCGCGGCGTAATACCACGTTATAATGCGTTGCGGGAGTCAGTGGAAGGCTAAATCGGTACTCGCTCCGCTCCTGGCCCACAGGTTCTCAGGATGCGACGCGCGCTGTGACGGATTTACGGGAGTAGTCTATTGGACACGAAGGCTTTGTCGGAGCTCGGCTGGCACTCGGGTCCAATCAGTGAGGAGACGAGTCTTCGTCGAACGTTGACAAAGTGCTCGTGTCCAATTTGTGGAGTCTGATTTTGGTGATTGCGAGATCTCATTTGACTTTCACGGAGCGAGCCAAGAGACCGTTCGTAGACGGTTCGTCTACTAACGTGTGCGAAGAACACGGTTCGTTTGCTACAAAACGTCATTTGCAAACTGTTATATATATATAAAAAAAAACGATCACGCCGTACGTCGTATCTGAACCGACCGGGGAAAATATTGATATGCAACGAAACCAGTGCAGCGGCGAAGTGAAATCGGACGCAGGCTGAAAGTTTGGTCGTCTGTTATTTCAGTGTTGTAAGCCATTGATAATCCGCGCTTTGTCTGCCTTCCCTGAGTGGTTCTGCTGCCGTACACTATTTGATATCGGTCGAAAGAGCGCAAAGAACAATCACATTGGAGGCAGGGAGACATTTCTCGCTGTTTGTAAGTTGGTGAAACCAGGGGCCCTAAACTCGGCAAACACAAAGGAGGAGCCGAAAGTTCGTGGAGAGCGCCGATTAGACGCTGGCGACAAAAGCGCGAAGTCATCGTCGTGATAGTTTAATCGGCGCGCTCCGTGAACTTCGATCCCAACTTTGTGTTTGACGGGTTTAGAGCCCCCGCTCTCCCAAGTTTTGCCCAATTCTCTACCCGCTAACGGCTCAGAAACGTCTCATTGGTTGATTACGCGCAGCCTGCACGTGGCACCCCGTCCAATTCACTGCCGCGAAGTTTCACGATCGCACCTTGAACGAAATCGAACCCCGTAACAAGCGCCCATGCCCTGATACCGTTTTTCAAGATTATGTATACATTTTAGGTGGTTAGACTTTGGTTGAGGTGAGAGCTAGAGCATTTTCGGTCCCTGATTGGATGTGGCGTCAGGGCTTGCGCCCGATCAACTAACGGAACCAATCAAACAACTTTTGGTGAGAACGCTTAAAGGGAAACTGAAGCGGTTCTCTATTTGAGAAAAAACATTTCATTGGCCTTCATTCTACCTCCAGGATCAGGAATATCAAGATTATTTTTCAATTTGGTGCACGGAGGCTTCAGAAATTAATTTTTAAAGTACCGCCGAAGCCCCTCCTTCCCGGGGCGTGACGTCACACTAGGAGCGTTCAGAATATCTGCTCTCGCGCATCTTCAGCGCCTGTCAAAGCTATGCACGCGCACTCTTGCTATTTTCAGAAAGGTCAGAAAGAGACGTCACGACTGGTGTCAGTGCGGGGAAATATACCTGGCAAGCTTGCCGTTGCACGCGCTGAACACACGAGCGACACGCGCTTGGAGGCCCGAAGATCCTAGTATGACGTCACGACTGGTCGAATGTTTTTTCGCTTTTTCTCGCTTTTAGTTGCATCTTCGGGGAAAACAAAAGTGATATTCAGATTCACGGGATAAAAATACGCCAGAATTCACCTCTAACTCGTTTTTTTCAAGAAGTGTTTCAGCTTCCCTTTAACCAACTCCCAAGGAGCGAGAAAGGTCTTGCGGCCTCTGATGGGCTTCTCCTTTACTCCTTTATCCACCCGTCGATGTCAGCTTGTGTGTTCGCTAAAGAAACGCGAGTTGTCAATGGCTTAATTTCCACGGGAAATAGCAGACGATGACAAATTTGGCCCGCGTCCGATCGCACACTGCCAAATCAAGTTTCTTTTCCTTTCTTTTTTAATGGGGGGGGGGGGGGGGGGAGGTCTGTTAGAAGATGACGTATGCCGGTTTCTCGTTTTATTTTCGTTTGCTAATGACCCTTCGTAGCGAACGAACCGCGTTCTGTGCTCGCGTTAGCAGACGAGCCGTCTACGAACGCTATCTTCGCTCGCTCCACAGAGGGGAATTAAATTTTGCGGTGACCAAAATTATGCAAAGGCAAATTATATCTCGCGGTGACCCAGCGTCATCTAGAAGCTGTCGGCCTACCTGGAAAAAAGCGTGTGAAAAGTGGGCTGGGCTAGAACACAGGCTTAAAGATATAATATAGACAACCACCTCTTGTTCTTCCCATATGTGTAATCCCGGCCCATGTTTCCCCTTTGGGCCTCCAAAAAAGTTGTCACATCGTGTGCTGCTCTTGTACGATTGAAGGGCCCTCCAGTGTGCCGGGTGCTTGGGAGAAAATAAAACTCGGATTTAAGAGAGCAGCTCTTAGGCACCCGTTTCCGGCTTGAGCAGCGTCGGCGTCGCCGTCGCCGTCGTCGTAACCGCGCGTTGCATTATGGCACGTTTCCCATAATAACATCACACGTGACGTCACGAGGGTCACTAGGGTCACGAGTGACATCACGAGGTCACTAGAGTCGCGACGGAAGAGGGAGGGGAGGGAGTGAGGGGATGGAGGGTAGACGAGGAGGAGGGGCATACCCTCCTCTCCGTCCCCTCCCCCCCCTCCTCCTCACGAGTTGCGCTCTAATTCGGCATCGCAGAGAATTGTAAACATTTTTCATTTTCTCTCACAGCGAAATAAAAATTACATGTGTGCGAACTCGCACTACATTTGTTGCGTCTGCAACAAATGTAGTGCTAGCGGTGTGGCGTTTTACCACGTGCCGGTATTTTTTTTTTTTTTAAACGACATTTTAAATATTTAGCGATAAAATGGGCCCCGTTTTTGGTAACAAACGCCGTTTATCTTTATATACTCAAAAGACCCGCTAAAGGCCTTCTTGTTACAAAAAAAAAAAAAAAGGGTTTCGGAGTTTGCTTATAACTTTTGAGCCAGATAACGTTAAGTTTTGACATTTTCACATCTGGTTCCAACCTCTGGCCACTGCGTTTTGGCGAAGACTGAGCCGGCGGTGACGGATAATCGATATTTATGGTAATTCAAACAAAAAACGTCCTATATTTTTCGAATACCAAATCCCTTGTACGACACTCTTGCCCACTCTGTGTAATTCACAGGTTCACTCCCGAATCAATTCGACCAAGTGCAACATCTGACGGGGTCGCCTCTTCGTCGAATTACGCCACACAAATGATCAACGCATCCGCGGGACCGATGATCGATGAATTGCCGAATTCGACGAAACACCGGACAACATCACTGGCGGTAGCTTCACGACATCGCGAACAGAAGTGGTGGTGTGTAGATGAATAAATAAAGCGCTCTAGCAAACCAGGCCGTGGTGGATCGGAAGCCCCTCGCTCGCGGCGCCTTTTCAGAAGACAAGGCCTACCCGATTCTCCTACAAACGTCATAACTAGTGGCTCCGCGCAGCGCCACTTACCTCGCATCAGCGTCGCCGCCATCACGTCGTGCTGCGTCTCACAATGCACGTGACGCTAAGCACGCGCGAACGCCAAGTCGCTCGCGTCTCCCGCTTCGCGTCGCACTCTAGTGAAGCTTCAGCGCGTTTTACGCTTAGGGCGGGTCGGGACTCCACTAACGATGACGTCACGCACAGGCCTTTGTCTTCTAGGAGGCATTAGCCTCTTCCCAACGATGACTCTGAGTGATGAGTCCTCCTGGAGCGCTGGCGTGTACATTGCGGTCGCGTCGTCTTGGCGGCCGTGACGAACTCGCAACGAGGACGGACACGGGAGGCAGACGCGCTCATCTCGCGCCGGTGCGAGGAGCCGTCGCTTGCATAATAGATGGCCCCATATCGGTAAAAGCAACGAGGGGTTGGGCTGCCGCCGCCGTGGCGCCGACAGTCGCCGGCTTGCCCGCGCGAGGAAGAGACAAGTGCGCAACGTCGGCGAAGACGCCGTCGTCTACGTATAGTGCAGGCAAACGCGTACCAATGCCGGATGGGATTCATTATAAGACACTCGTGCGTTGTGGTGGCCTTGGTTGCTGAGAGCGTGCTTCTTGTAACACGCCGGTGGGATGCAGAGCATGCGCACCTCGGAGCACGGGGAACAAGAGTTCGCGCTTCAGAACACAGGAATCCTATGTTCAGTGAAGACTTGATGAATTTTACAGTCCGTACCGATAGGAAAGCATTCCAAACGATTCGCCTAAAGGCTTATTCAAGGAGGAGCGTTTGCTGGCGTTTTCTTATGTTACGTTATATGAGTGACGGGGACATGCGTGCTTCCAATGCCGCGTGCAATGCTACTCCCCGAACTAATTGCCACGCTGTATAGGGAGTATTCACTGGCGGCCATATCCGTGCGCGCTGCAGCTGATTGCGTGCTGACGGCAAGCTTCCGCAATCCTTTTGGAGCGTGCATTTAACACCATCAAGGTTGCCGGTCTTTGCAGGCTATTAATGTGAGCTCGCTTTGAGCATGTGCTCTAAACAACGCCCTCAAATATGGTTTCCAGTGAATACGGATTTCCCGGTGACCCCCGACGTAAAAAGACGTAATCTTTCGTAACGCAACGGAACGCGGGAAGCGGCACCGCGTGAACGGGCCAGTTGCAAACAGGTGGTGCACTCGAACATATTAAAACCAGGATGCTTTTCTATATTCTCTTATTGATTGGATGATGTATATGAAAAGACAGCGATGCTGAACCAATTGATGACGGAATGTCGCGGCAGATGGGCAAAAGTGGTAACCGCCGTAAATAGGGAAAAGACGCGAACGGCAGACGAGGTATCTCCCGTCATGCACGGTTCCGGTCATTCTCCGAACCAGGTTTTGAAAACGCATATCTGGGCCGGCTTCCTAGGATCCGTGTCTCAGCTTATAAAGAGTGGTTAAGAGAGTGTAAAAGAAAGCACCACTAAAGATAGCGCACGAGCAGAGTGGCACGTGAAGAAAGGTGAAAACGGCGCAAAATGGCGACGGCCCAGAAGAAGACAGACCAGGCGCTGACTATCAACTGAGTCAGCGCCTGGTCTGTCTGTGTTTTCCTCTGGTCCATCGTCATTTTCCGTCGTTTTCTCGTTTCAATGCATCACCACGCTTACGGCGCGTGTAGCCGAGTCTCAGGCACTCGAGCGCTCCAGGCTTGACAGAGTACTCGCGGTGACTCGCGTTCAAAAAAAAAAAAAAAAAAAAAAAATTGGGTTGTGTGTGTGTTTATACAGCCTAGAACTTGGTCTGGCTCACAGCGGCGACGAGTCTCCCAGCTGTAGATTAGAAATTTAGCCAGTGCGGTACAGCCGCTAGCCTGGGGTCTTTAACGTGCACCACGCAGTAGTGATACACGACCGCACGCCGGTACGATGCTCATCCAGATCGAAACGGGCAGGGGTGGGGCTCGAACCCAGGATCCCTGGGTTCTGCAGCGCGAGCTACTCGCGTTCAAATCTGCACGGAGATTGTCTTTTGTATGACGTATAAGCGGTGTGACCTCGGCTTTAGAATCGGTGTCAGGAAGATCATGCAATATTTCTTTGCTCTGTCGGAAACTCTTGAAACATTTGTGGAGGACGGAAAAGCGTTTCCTGTGATTTCTGATTAAGGTTAACATAACTGGCAACCATGATTTTAAGTCCCGAGATGGGAAAGTGTCGTTACTTTGAAGCGTAGCCTGTTTAGTGGCTCTAATGTGAGCTAAACTGGTCCAGACACATTCGCAACGGTTCTGTTCACAACAGCCAAAACGGCAGAAACGACCAGAACACCGGAACAACCGTGACCCGGGGATTGCTTCGCGAAGCAACCTTTTGCATCGCTTGCCACGTAGTGTACGGCGAACGCACGTCCCGGCGAGTTTGTCGTTGCTGCCGTTTCCGTTTGCTACGAACGGCACCGATATGCAACCAATGCAGCCTTAACGACCAATAACACCGAAACAACCGTGACTCAAGGATTGTTTCGCCTAAGCTATCTCTTGCATCGCTTGCCATGCTGTGTACCGCGAACACTTCTCCCGGTGACTTTGTAACTACGGTCGTTTAAGCTGCATGCGAACGAAACTATACTTCGTTTCACTTTATGTTGTACCGCAGCGAAGGCTAGAAGCGCGAGCTCATAGCGTTGGCAGCTGCTCTAAATTCACAAGAGCGTGTGCCTCCGAGATGTGCCCCAGAGCATGGAGCTCGCGCTTGTAGCCTTTCCTGCGGTACATCATAAGGTGAAACTGGGTGAAACAGAGTATAATTCAAAGTTGTGTTAACCAGCCATTACAATGAATCTTTGGCGTTTACAATCATGAAACACGCGTTGATTTATATCTTTGTACAATGATAGTCGCGAAAAGAAAAGGAGATGAAAGGAGCAGCGTTCTTTTCCTCAGTTCACAACGAAAACAGGCAGCCACGCCATTATATGCCGCCAATGTTTATCATAGCCACGCGCTGGGGTTGGCAAATGTTGTCAAAGCACAAGACACGCGCTGAGTTCCAGACATTGTTAGGGTCACTACAAGAATGTTTGTCGAGCTATTAGCGGCAAGATGTTTTGTTGGCGCCCTCCTATGGTTACCTTTCGTGACGTCATCACCTTGTGAACAACAAAATTGAAGGTGTTTGTAAAGAGCAGGGAAGAAGTTTGAAATCAGAGCACTCTGAAACCAACACTGCCAACGCCGTCAAAATTGAAGTTCTTCCATTCCTCTTATTTCCGTCGATGATAAATCCTTTGCTGACGTCATAGTCAGCATTCAGCCTATCGTGGAAGAACGATCATAGTGACACTTTCGATCGCTCACGTCGCCAATAGATTATCGCGAGCCCAAATCGAGTGCTCACGCAATGCTCGGGTACAATCTACGAGCAGCATTCAAATATCGTCACAGGGGGACTATGCCAACGTCATTGAACTATGCCAACAATGCGACCTTCAAACTACGTCATCAAGTTTCGCGAAGGAGAGATGGAAAGACATCGCTCGCTTTTATTGTTGAAATTACACCGCGACAAAGAAGTTGCTCTGCCAATGGTCTTTTGTGCGAGTATACATGGATCCCACTAGTGCCAGTAAGCTTGTGTAAACTAAAATGAAGACATTCAGAGTGAATATCGTTGTACCGCCCCTTTAAGACGCTGATTCTAGGAAGCCGGCCTCGATAAGGCAAGATGGGTCTCGGAGATTGACGGTTGCCGCCGGTAGTATCGGGTACACTCGTAAATAATTCAGAACTACATTTTCCTTCATCTCGTTTTCATACGGCAGCGAACAAATCTCCTGTTCGCTGCAACTCTTTTTTTTTTTTTATTATTAGAGACATTAAACGAAGATTTTGTTTCAAAGTGTGAATCACTGAAAGCTCATTCGTGACTCTTTGGGCATATAACAAGCAACCCAGCATAGTCATCAAATAACCGCGAAATCGTTCCAACTCTCATTTCAAAGTACACGTGCTAAGTAGGTACATAAAGTAACGAGCACTCAGGAGGTGCGCTTACGATGCCTAATTCTGCTATTACCTTTTCTATCCTGAAAAAACGAAAAGATAGAATAGTGCGCTCGCGCTCCATCAATCCTCTTACTCGACGTTCTAACTGTACATTCCGTACCGCGCCTAAAGCCGTCAACGTGCGGTGAGGCCCACTTGTCCATTTAGCCCTCGAAAAGGCACCGTCTCCGGACCACGTGACTGTGTTTTCTGTGCCTTCGCGAGCGGGGCGAGAGCAGTCACGCGATGCGAAACCGAGCGCCGATTGATCCGGCTACAGGACACGGCGCGTTCGGTCCACTGTCAGCTGGGGAGCGGCGGACAGAGTATACGGTAGGGATTCCTCGCCGTCCCGTTTGTTCGCTAATTGGAGAACCTGATTTGTGCTTCCTCGCCCCCGCTGTGTTCGCCCTCTCGTTATTGCCAGAGCCTTTCTCCGCTAACCAAATTCGATTGCTTCGACGCTTTCTCCCACGGTTCCTGTTTTTATTTTCGTTAATCGCGTTCAACTCCAGTCGAGCTAAGTCACTTTTCCAGGCGTTTACATATATATTTTTTCCCCTTTTATTTTGTATCGTTTAGCTTCACTGCCTCAATCTCGTTTTACCGTATGAAGGGACACACTGAGGAGTTGGCACGTACTCAGTGACGTACCAACTTGCTTTTAAGTGGGGGGGGGGGGGGGCACACAAGCCCCCCCCCCCCCCCCACAAGGGCCGGGGGCGGTGCATTGGTATACCTTTGGCGCCGCCGGCCAGCGTTTGCGCTTCCCAGCGGTGGCTGTTTCAGTGGGGCCAAACACATGCCTTGCCCCCCCCCCCCCCCCCCCTCACTCTGGGAACTAGGGTGGGGGGCAAGTGCTTGGCCTCCCCTCCCCCCGGTTGGTACGACCATGCACGTACTGCAGTCGTTGCAGGTTTAAGGTCGCGCTGTTTATGCGTCGTGCAAAACACGGTCTGCAGATACTGTCTCCAGGCGTCCTTGTAACCGCTCCTCTCTGATTGGTCATTCAAAGAATGTCTGCAGGGGTGTTTGAAGCATGCATGAAGTCAACGTGCTTCGAGCATGCGTAAGGCGCGTCCGCCGATAATAATCCTGTCATCGAGTCTGCAAGAACACTGTGTCTTTCGTATGATGTGTGAGCAGTTTGATGGCGGCTTAAAAGAAAGCTGAAGACGTCTTGAAAAAAATTCATGAGCCATGAGCCAGCGAAGGTGTTTAGCGCACGACACAGAGCCGCCCCGAGGAGCCGGAGGAAGCTAGATACGCGCGACGGGACCGCCACCTGGCGAAAAGTAGACACGAGTGAAGGGACCGCCACCTCGGGAGAGCGGAAAGAAAGGAAACTAGGCACGCAAGCGGCTTGGAACGACGACAAAGAGAGGGCGATGCGAGCGTAGACATGGCCGACGCGGGTGGCGCAGGGACAAATCTTCGAGAAACCTTTATTATCTACCTGAAAGTCTGCTGCTCTTGAGAATGGGGCCTATGATAACTAATCTACTAAACAGACCTATTGCTAAATTACCCAAGCATCAAGAGAACGCAGGGATTGGTGTTCCACGCGCCACACGCGCACGCCTTCCCCGTATAAAAGATTCGAACAATATAACCAAAATAAAGCGTTGACGCACTCGCGTGCAAGATGCAATTTGTTTTAGGTATTGGCTTTACAAAAGTTACTACTAGTCAGCACGTGCAGTGCGTGGAACACCAATTCCTGCATTCTCCTCGATGCTTTTTTTTTAATTTAGCAATAAATCTATAGAGCTAAGACTAAATTGCACAAGCATCAAGGAGAAGGCAGGGATTGATGTTCCAAGCACCGCACGTGCCTGCGTCCACAGCAGCAAGGCCTCCTATATACTGACAAACCCTGGAATATACCCACGAGAAGCGGCCGCCGAAATGGAAAAGGTGGTGCGGCAGACAACGGATGAGAGAAGAGACACGTGACTGGCGCCCCGCTGCGGCGAGACACCGAAACACACTTCTCTCAAGCGAACTAGTGTGTTCCGGGTCCTCACCACTGCAAAAGTTGTGCGCTGATGTCCAGGTTCCCCGAGAAATGGCTCTTTGATGCTCTATGCTACCAGATCGTTTAATCACACAAACATCGAAGTTTTGGACACTATAAAAGTGCTTGGCACGTACTTCTCCAGTAACATGCAATGGGACGAGCATGTTAACTTTGTACTAGTCAAACTTAGTCAAATAGCTGGTATACTGAATCGAAATAGGTATATTCTTCCGGAATCAGTTAAATTATTAATCTACAATACGCTATTTGTATCTCATATTAACTATTGCCATCTTGTATGGGGCACAACAACAGAGTCTAACCTCCATAAATTACACTTAATGCAAAAGAGAATGATACGCGTTATTACCAATGTCTCATACACCGAACATACTGACTACCTTTTCAAGAAATATAACATTCCAAAAGTTCATGACATATACCGAAGGAGGCTTATGCGAGATGTTTATTATAGCATTAGGAAAAATACCTCTACACTCTTAGAAATAGGAAACTTAGAAAAAAGGCAACCTTCGCATAAAACACGAACTCCAGAACCATGGATAGTTCCTCGTTCTCGGACAAATTATGGTGACCAAATGCTTAGGAATACTTTGCCTCGACTACTGAATTCATTTGAGGAGGCTGGCACCGATATATCCTCTATAACCCCTTCTGAACTGAGATATCTTTTATGTTCATTTTCTGATACCGGTGCCCTTAGAACTGCCTGAGATGAAAACGAGCTATTTCCTAGAATTGTTTTGTGTTCCTTACCCGACCTAATCATGTTAAATTGCAACTGTATACTAATGTGTGGAGCTGTATCGAATGAGTGAATCTGATTGACCAGGAAGTGTTTTGTTACTGTGTGTGAGTGTTTTGTGAGTCCAATGCTGCCATCATTTAAAGGGGGCCGAGGGCCCCACAAGCTGCGTTTGTAGCTTTTTTCCTCGGCCTCCTCCATTCTGTATGAAATGGAAAACCAATAAAGAAAGAAAGAAAGAAAGATCCTCGAGCTCCAAGTGTGCTATAGGGCACTCTAATGCTCCGTCGCCGAACTGCCAGGCTTCGTAAGTATAGAGGAGGTTATGGCAGTAGTAACTTTTCTAAAGCAAATACCTAAAACAAATGGCATCTTGCACGCGCGTTCGTCAAAGCTTTGTTTTGTTTATTTACTTCGAATCTTCTATGCGGAGAATCATAGCCAAAAGTAATCTAATAGTCGTGACGTCTTTTTTTTTTTATCTTTTTGAAAATAGCGAGAGCGCTCGTGCATAGGCTTTGATAGGCGCTGAAGAAGCGCTAGAGTGGAGATTCCAAAAATTCTGGGAATCACGTCACGCTCCGGGAAGGAGCGTGACGTCATTTCCAGAATTTTCGGCGGTATTTCGAAAATAATTTTTTGTAACCTCCGTGCACCAAATTGAAAAATAATCTCGCTATTCGTGATCCGGGAAGCCAAATAAATACGATTAAAGTGTTTTTTTTTTAACTACAAAACAGCGTTGTTTCTTTTTAAGGACCTAAAAAAAACAAAAAAAAACATCCCTAAACAAATTTAAACAAACATGTAAGTATTGAGTAAGCTTTTTCCAATTATTTGTCTTAAGATTTGTTTGGTTCTCATTAGCAGGAGCATTGTGATTGCCGATTAAAAAGTTTACGTACGCCTGCATGCACCCGTTGCGACGGTCCGAGAGCTGGAGAGTGTTACAGCGGAAAGAAAAACTAGAAAAAGTGACGTCCTCGGCGAGGTCATAAGATCCTTGCTGGCCACACAGCTGGCTCAGGGATGCCCACGATGGCGGTACGACGCTAGATCACAGGCGGTAGAGAGGCTCGTATCAAGCCCTGCGGCAATCGCTGCACTTTTTTTTGTTAAAATTCGGTTAACATTTATTTTCGCCCAAGTAAAATGCGGTACCTGAATTCATGAAACAAAAAGCTATAAAAGTCTGCTGTGAACCTGACCTTTTTTATAAAATGGATTCAGATTCCCTTTAAAGGTCCTCCCAAACTTAAAACTGGGACTGCTAGCTTTCTATAAGAACCTTGTGGCAGGCACCAGGACCTCCTCGTGGAAGTGTCCCCAAAATTTCAGCTCGCGACTTGAAGAATAAAGCGTATAAAACGCCTCTGGAAATTCTCGTACTGTAGCTCACTCGATAAACGAGCCGTGACGTAACAGAATCAGGAGGCCGTCTCCTTAGGGTTCTCCTTTTTCGGTCCTCCTCGGCCCTCTCTGCTTTCGTCGCGTCGGTCGCGTCACGTCGCTCAAGGCCCATCTCGGGTTCATATTAGCATCAACAGGCAGTTCCAAACAAGAACAAAAGTAGAGAACACATAGAAGGAAGGACAAACACAGCGCTGACTTACAACTCACGTTTGTTCTTCTACATCTTTATGAAAAACAACGCCATGAATTTAAAAAAAAAAAAAAAACGAAAAGAACCCTGGAAATTTGCGCTGATCATTTTGACTAAGTTTGCCAAGTAGTATACTTTTTTTTTTGCATATAAAGAAACAGAAGGGGCGTTGACACGCTTGCTATAGGGTCGCGCTGTCTTCTCTGCCTCAATAATTCATCTAATGAAAGGGGCACCACTCCGCGTCAATGTGTGGTGCAGTTTGTGAACTGGGGACCGCAACCACAGTCTCGGCAGCGAATTCCTACTTGGCCAGAGACAGTTTTGCGTGTGTGTTTATGATGCTCTCGCAGTCGGTCCTTGCGAAATCTGCCAGTTTCTTTGACCAGGGCCTCTAAACTCGTCAAACACAAAGTTCGGACCGAAGTTGACGGACAGCACTGATTGGCATATCACGACGATGGCTTCGCGCTTTTTTCACCGACGTACAATCAGCGCGCTTCGCGAACTTATGGCTTCAATTTTGTGTTTGACGAGTTTAGGGCCCCAGGGGCCATAATCTGGACACTTGGCCAAGACGCCGGCGAGAACTCCGGCTTCTATGATTGGCCGGCGCCAAGGTCAAGCGCGGCATTGGCCAATCACAGCCGCCAGATTTCTCGCCGACGTTTTCACCAAGTGTCAAGATTAGAGCACCAGAGCTTCCTATACATGCTTATATAGGAGGGGCTGGTTGGACAACGTCTCGGGCGCCTCGGGAGAGCGGCCCAATGTCATTGAAAAGAGGAACCGAAAAAGGCGTGACGTCATGACTAGTGCGTGTAGTATCTTGTTACGTCACGGGTTTCGTCGAGTGAAGAAATGAAAATGGATGTATCAAAATCTGAGCTTCTCGAATTATTTTTTGGTAAAATATTAGTTATTTTTGTTGGATAATTTAACAGCGTATTTGAAGGTACGCGATCTGACGCGAGGCGTGAAGATCAACGATCGCTATATTTTAGGCTGGAAGTGCCTTTCAAATTGTACACTACCAAGTACTGCTTTGCATAACTGTCTATAAATTTGATTTCTTTTCTCTTCTCCCTATCTTTCCTTCCCTTTCACCTCTTCATTTCCGTCAACAATACCCTTTCTACACATGTCTCTCTCTCTCTAAATTCCGCTTTTCCGTGCATACACTCGAATCCTAATCGTCTCCCAACAGCAGTATTCACACGAGGGAGAAATCCCGGGGATTTCTCCCCGGCACGCGCACATCACGAGATGAAAACGCGAGGCTTTTGCACATCGCAAAGCCTGACGTTTTTGTCGTGAGATGCGCGTGCCGGGGAGAAATCCCCGGGATTTCTCCCTCGTGTGAATACCCCTTTAAGGGACCATAAAATGATTATTCAACTTCTTCCTCCTTAGCTTTCCTACTCAACTCAGACACGAAATGAAAAACAAAAAATATATATGTTTTGTCTTGACTTGCTTGAGCACCGGATTCGATGACTGGATTTGGTGATTCGATGACGAGGACTCAAATGAGCTTACACTTTGCTTTTTAAGCACACCGTGAAACTCCCCATTCACAAGTGATGACAAGTGCCGCCACAACACTCATTGGTCATGAAGGCGAATCCAAATGCTCGTCGACGGATTGGTCGTCGACGAGTGCACACGTAAGAATGACGCAGTGCACGCGTCTAATGCGTGAGCGGGGGTTCGGCAGGAGAGCTTCGGCACCGCGGATGCAACCCGACGGTGAAAAGGGCGGAGAGCTTTCGAAGCGAGGGGTCTTCGAACGTTCGTACCAAAAAGCAGGCTTGTGGCTTTCTACCGTCGCTTACTACAGTTTTGTTCCGGCCCACTAAACGATATGCGATTAGTAAAATCCCGAATTATTCGAGCCCGCAATTCATTTTATGGTCCCTTTAAGTGGTGCGAGTCATGGATCGCTATCGCTTCAAATAGTTCAGCGCCGATGCTTATCGACGCTTAAGAGAAGGAAAGAGAAGGAAAGGCGCACGCTCGCCTGCCCGTCCTGCACGTCAGCCTGGTTAACTGTCTTTCTCCGCAAGCAGGGGGCGAGGGTGGAAATAGTACGAGAACAAACGAAGGAAGACTTAGGGAGAAAGAAAAAAAAAAGAGAAAAGAGGGAAGAGAGAAAGAAAAGGTAGAGAAGGGGGCGAAAGAAAGAGAGAGCGAGAGAGGGAGAGGGGAACACAACGAGGAAAGAGATAAAGGCAGATAGAGATATCAAAAAAGGAAGAAAAGAAAAAGAGAAAGCAAAAGCTGACCGGAGAAATGGAAACGAAAAGAGGTACTGACGAAAAGAAAGGAAAGGTGGAGGCGGAGAGAAAAAGACAGATGGAAAAGAGAGACAGAGAGAGTAGCAGAAAGAAAGAGAGAAAAAGAACCGAGAAAGAGAGAGTAACAGGAAAGTAAGAAAAAGGGAGAGACAGAGGGGTAGAGACGGGGGAGAGGAAGGAAAGGACAGGTGGGAGAGAGAGCCAAAGACAGACAGGAATGAATGAGAGACAGACAAAGAGAAAGAGAGATAAAAAAAGAAAACAAGAAAGAAAAAACATGAGAAAGAGATAAAGAGAAAAAGAATGAGAGCGAGAGGAAAGGGAGAGGGGGTGGGCTTAATTCCGGATTCAGGCGTCGTGCGCGAGACCAGTGGCCCGGTGCGGAGTGCGCGAGGCCGGTTCCGATGCGGCTTAGCAGCCCCTAATTCGATTCCGGCAGGCCGCACACGCCGTAATCGCTCTGCCGAACACCACCGACGGCTCGGACTCGGACTGGAAGCGCACGCCGGCCGCGGCCCCCCTCACAGCAGACGTATACCTGCATGAATCCGGCATGGAGTGTTATCCGTATGTCACCTTACAAGCAAATATGTACACGTAATAAGAAAAAAAATACCGTCACTCGCTTAAAACGTAACTAAGTACGTTACTCGTTATTGAGATTCAAAAGGAACCCGGTGATTTGGCGGTAACATAATGAGTTACTTTCCCTTTACTACAAACGTTTCATTTTTTCTAAAGCAGTAACCGCCTTGCAATATTTTGTCTCGTTCGTAACGCCTAGCTATGTAACGCATTAATGGGCACCTTCTTTATTTGATTGTTGGCGCTTTTTCTCTTTTTTTTTTTTTTTTTTTTGCCGCGGAAGTTACAGGCGTAAGCTAGGCTGAAAACCAAGTAGGGTAACTTGCGTTGCACGTGTTCCTCTCCAAACGTGACAAAATACCGTTACTCGAACGACTGCCTCATCTGTGGAAGCTGCACAAGATCCCGGACCTGAAAGCAACCGCCTACGAGGACGACATTGCGCGCGATATGGACATGCAAAGGCGACCAGCACTACCAGAGAAGAACGCTGTAACTGAGCCTCGATACTAGGGACGACTTCCTCAGAAAAATCGGCATGACACCCGCGCCCGAAACAAACAAGTACACGATCTTCGGCAGAGGACACGAAGACCGTGCTCTGCGACTGGAGGTTTGCCGGGATACCCGTCCTGGCAGAACCGGAGATCAAAATCCTAGGGGTCACCTTGGGCACAGGAAGGACCTCGCGAACAAAAGGCTGACCGAGATGGCCGTGAAATGGAAGAAAGGCCTTAATTTGGTTAGAAGAATCTCGGGCAAACTCTGCGAGACAGGAGAGAAGATGGCCAAGAAGCTGGTCTGCGCCACTCTAGACTCTAAAATTACGTACGCAGCCAGGTTTTACCAGCTACGAAAGAAACATTTTCGAAGGTTTGAGACCATGCTTATGATGCCAGCCGGGTCCTACTCGGGCTTCCGAAGAACGCCAATAGAAGTGAATTCAAGAAGAGCATGCACCTGCCGGAAATCGAGGATCTTTTGGCTCGACAGAAAGTGGCTCACACACATGAAGGAGGACTTCAAGATCTTGAAGCACCTCGGAATAACCAACGCAATCAAACACCCCATCTTCAAGCAGAAGAATCCGTGGGGCGTGATACAAGCAGCCAAACCTCTGCGCAAGAACATATGAACACAAAGACGCAAGAAGAGAAGAAAGCACTACACCAGGCAGTACCTCAGAGAAGTAGATGAGTTGCTCCAAAGCGAGGAATGCACGATTGTGTATACCGACGCCTCGGTCACACTGAGATCCGCGGCAGCGGCGGTGCTCTAACCCAACAACATCGAGAAGCTTGCGAAAAGGGCGAATCAGGGCCAGACCAACGACATCGCCGTGGACCTAGCCGAAGAGAGGAGCATTTGACTGGCGTTAGTAACCTTCGGAAAATTAGAAAACAAGACCAAAACCCTGGTCGTGTTCATGAACTCGCAGGCGGCGATCACAGATCTGAAGAGGCACAAGCCCGATCGTGAGCTTTAGATACGACAAGGCGCTGACGCTCTACGATCACGGAGCTAGAGTCAGCGTACGATGGGCACCAGGACACGAGGACATCGCTGGAAACTTAACGGCATACGAAGCCGCACGGCCAGAAGAGGATAATCCTTACATCACCGTCCTCGCGGAGCAGGATGTCGAGCGCCAACGATAAACTACAGAAAACGGACAATTCCTAGGCCTTTGTGGAAGAGATCCGCAGGACCGCCAAGGAACGTAACGACACACTGCTGAGAGCCGCAAAGGAAGCCACCGGGGACGAGAACTCAATCCCCGAGAAGATCCTCAACAGGAGGTAAACAGTGCAACTCCGCAGGATACGCACCGGCGGAGCAATAACACCAAGGTTCAAGTACATATTGCAATTAGAACAACTCGAGACATCCAACCCGTACGCCTTGCCACCAGTCCCATTCTGCCGGCGGTGTAAGGACAAAGAATAGATTCCCAGACTGCAACATTCTTTCTGGGGGTTCAGACGATGCCTGGACACTGCTTTCGGATTTCGAAAAAAACATCAGAGCCTCAGAGAATGAACGCACAGACCGGGCGACACCCAACGCAGGACCAACATCCTCGAGTCCCTCTTAGTGAAGGAAAATTCACATGGATCCTCATAAGGATCCTCCTCGAAGCCTAAGAGGATTCATATGAGGGTCCTACCAACTTTCATCAAGCCAGCACGTCGTCGCGCAAGAACAAAGACGCCAAGCCACGGGGGCCGCCGCACCACAAGGACACGGACTCTCAAAGTCTGAATTATTGTCATTCTTGTATAATAAACGTTCCTTCAACCTAAACCTAAATGACTCCATGAAAAAGTAACGAAAACACGTTACCATGGCTCCTTCTCTCAAAAAGGAACCAAGTGTTTTCCTCGTCACTTAAAAAAAAAAAAACTAGATAGAAGTTACGCGTAACTTGTGAAGAGGTACTTGTGACGCTTTACTGAGTTATGTGTCACAAAGACGATGAGCGCGATGCCGATGAACTTTTGGCCCTGATTGATTGGTTTCGTAGGATCGCTGCGACGGCTCCGGTCGAACTTCAAGTGAAAGGGACTATTAATAAGCCACACCTACAGAGTGCGAAAAGAAAAAAAAAACTTAAGGAGAGAAGGATATGAAAGGCGTCCGGTAGCGTCAGAGCAGCGATATCTAAACGGAGTGACTAGCCTGTGGACGCAGTTCCGAGTGATGATGCCTTTCATGCAAGCCTACAGACTTAATGGTAATATTCCTCATTGAATAGTAATCTGGTTACTCGTTGAGTAACGTTCGAGGTGGGGGACAGGAATATTATGTACCTAATTAGTCTACCTTGTTTATCTAACCTAATGTGGACGCATATTTCATCCTGACCGCTGAAAGGCCAAAACACGCGGCGAACTTTGTCCAGAGTCAAGCCCATGTCTAATTGGGCTTACGTCACTTTGTTATTCAACAGCGGCGTCCTCCGCCGTCAGTAAACAGGTGTTCGCGAGAAGAGAAAGCCGAGTTTTTTCGGCCCGGATAAATAAACTACACGCGTCGCGGAAAGAAAACTCCGTGAAAATGTGACGCTGGTGGTGGTGATAAAATGCGACCGTTTTAACATGAAGTGACCTTACTTTAAAACAAAAAAAAAGATGTTTTGTTATGAGTTGGCGTTCATTTAAACTTACTGTCGTCAAAACAAGAAATGTCATGGTGGGCGCAATTAGCGTTTATTTCAGTTAAAAAAAAAAAAGTGTTAGCGAGAAAGACGACAGCGTATTTTGTTTTTCTCGTTCACAAGTGTTTTTCATCTATGTAAATGACGCAGCCATCCACAATACCATTGCTGGTTTTTACGGCATTAGGCTTAGCTAGACGTCCGCTCATAAAAAAAAAATATTTCGTCTTTCCCTTTTCATCTCATGATCCGGGTAACATCATGTACTCAAACGTTCGGATTTTATCACTACAAGCTAGCGTCACATTCTCAGGGAGCTTCAGTTTTTCCGATGCGTAGTTTATACACGCGAAAAAAAGACAAAAAAGCTTCTTTTTTTTTTTAGCACACACCGTGTGTATTTTTTTTTTTTTTTTTTGCAGTTGACTGGATTCATAGTTTATCTCTGCAGCAAGTACTCCGCCGAAGGGAAAGGAAACAATACATTTTAGAAGACAAGGCCTGGGCGTTACGTCATCGTTAGTGGATCGAGCACAGACCCGCCCCCAGCGGCAAACACGCTGAAGGTCGACGAAACTCGCCGCAAAGCGGCACACGCGTCCGTCTTGGCGTCGCCGCGTGCTTTAGCGTCGCGCTCATTGTGAAACGCTTCAAGACACGCTGACCGGGACGCTGACGCAAGGTATACGCGGCGCTGCGTGAATCTACTAGTCTGGCTAAGTGGTTATAGGTGGCGCAAGCCGCCTCCCGATTCAAAGGGTTCAGCCTCACTCATCCATCCAGTCATGACGTTTAATAAGGGGGTAAAGAAGCAGGCCTTGCCTCCTACAGTTGGTATTGAATGTCAGCGGCCAACGTGTACCCGATGGACTTGCTTGTATTTGTACATTGATCGTCAATACGCTTAATAATGAACCCACCCCAGAGACGTGAATGGGAAATGAAGACGAAAAGGCGCATTTACATTTATCGACCTTTTTGGGAGTATTTATGCCGCGCCTTTCGCACCAGTAAGCAATTATTAATGGCCTTCCGCGTCGTTGGCAAAGAACTTTGTTTGCTGTTTGACTACTTTTCCTCCAAATTATGCCGCAAAAAACGAATAAAAGAAAAACTGGACCATTGTCGCAAGAGTCAACTGCCATACTGGGGATGTTGCGAACATTTGTTTGAAAGGATACTTCCACGAAATTTGAGATATACTCGCCGTGTTGACAAATACGCTTAATATGATCCACAATATCTGTACATGACAATCGCACGTTTGTATTTTTAGCCTGATGGCTGTATTTTTCGTTATAAACGGCCCACTCCAGCAAACGCTCGGAGAGCAGATAGGGGAGAGAACGTCACATCTGCCGCAATCGTGACGTAGTTTGTCTCGGGACCTTACATCCGGACCCAGCGGACGCTGCCAGCTAACCCAGCCAATCTCGCTCTGTGAACGTAGCCCGTGATACGCTCTTCCCGCGTTGCTGTGCCCCCCCCCCCCCCCCCCCCCCCAAGGTCACGTGACCTTTGACACGGCCTTAGATAGGTTTCGATGACTCGTAACATCCGCTGAAAGCAGCCGAAGCACACCAGCGATCGAACTAAAGGTTGGGCCAAAGACAGCTTTGAGGTTACTCCAAAGCTGTCATTGTACGAATTTTGAGTAACGAGTATAGTCTTCTATAATCTTGTAGAGGGACAATAGCGACTTCTGGGACACACAAACGAGAGTCTTGGGAAGAGGAGAGTTCCTCCTTGAGCTCTTCTCTCGTCGTGGCCGGAGGCGAGACAGCTACCGTCACTATCTGTCAAGGTTCCTAGACGGGCATTACAAACGTGGCGTTAGCGACATCCACCAGGTGCTTTTTGCCAATCGTTTAATTCGTTTTAAAATTCTTTTTCTTGTATTTTTCAACAAGAGATTGGTATGTCTGATGTGATCAAGCTTCACTGAACACGAATAGACCAAGAGAGAAGCGCCGAAATTTCGTTGTAGTATTCTTTTTAAGAAATAGCTAAAAACATTCTTGAAAAAATAAAACGAGTTATAGGTAAATTTTAGAGTATATTTATCCCATGGATAATAATATCACGTTCGTTCTCCCCGAAGATATGACTAAACGCGAGAAAACACGGAACAACTCTGACAAGTTCTTCCGTAATAAAAAGGGACTTTCGGCCGCCAAGCTTGCAGTTGCACGCGCTACCCACACGAGCGACACGCTTGAGTGGGCGGCGCGTGCAACTGTGCCAATAAATAAGCTACGCTTCATAGTGACGACACTTGGCCATATTCTGGCTGAAAATCATGGTTGCCAGTTTTGTGAAGCTTTATCTGAAATCAAAACGCTTTTCCGTCCTTTACAAATGTTTAGACAATTCGTGACAGAGCAAAGCAATATTACATGAGCTTCCCAACACCGAATCTAATGCTGAGGGAGTCGCACTTTTGAATCATGACGATCGGCAGTTACAACGTTCCTGGAACAAGCTCAGTTTCAGAGCTCCCTATTCTCGCCTGCTGAGGCGAGTGGCCCAGGTGGCGGTCACAAGAACTAGCGGCGCTGCAGTCGGATTTTACTTCCCTGTCTCGCGCGTCGTCTGCTACCCGCGCGTTGAGAGCTTCCTTTCCTTTTTCTTTTCTTCCTAAGTTTTTCTTTGTACTACTTCCATGTGTGTGATAGCAAAAAAATATGATGAAGATGAAGTGTGATACACCACAGAGTTGAGAATCAGCGCAGTGTGAGAGCTCTTTCTTTGAGTGTTTGACATTTCTTTTTTGTGTGCGTCTGTTTGCTTGCGCTCTGCAGTGTTAGTATGAATCACCAACTCGCTCAAGCTCAAGTAATGCTATTCAAACTTGGCGGGCTAGACAGTCCGGAAGTAAGACTCGACTGCAGCGCTGGTAGCTCTCGTGACCTACACTGAGCCCGCGTCGCAGGCGGAGCTGTGAAACTGAGCTTGGTCCAGTAACGTTGGGCAGTTGCACAAGCACCAAGATGGCGGCGCCCACAACAATATCAGGGGACAGAGTGCCGATACTCTAAGCGTAGCTCATTGAGTGGCTCTAGCCCAGTATATGTCCCCGCACTGACACCAGTCGTGACGTCCTTTTTTGACGTTTATGAAAATAGCAGGAGTGTTCGTGCACAACTTTGACAGGCGCTGAAGATGCGCGAGAGTGGAGATTTTGAAAACATTTGGCGATAGACACTAGAGAGTTTTAGTAGATCGTTCCGATACCTCCGACAGCCCCAATAACGATACTATGCATGCGCAAGGGAGGCGGTGGCGGAGTATCGGGTATCGTTATCAGAGTCATGGGAACGATGAAACTCTCTACTGTTGGAGGAAGAAGAGAATTGCGTGGGAATAAAAAGCCGGATCAGTTCGATCTTGGATTTTATCAGTGGTAGTCGCCATCCGCCAGCTCCGCCATTCTCTGGGCCTGTTGAATTACTGTAGGCGGTTCAATCCAGGTTGCATAGCAATCCTACATCCTGTAGAAGCTCTCCTGCAAACTACCAAAGCAACAACAGCCACTCTTGGCTGGTCCGACGCGGTAGACAACGCTTCCACTACCATCAAGGAGCGTCTTGTTTATGTCACCCTCTTAGTTCATCCAGAGCTCGACGTCCCCACGAGCGTGATAGTTGATGCTTCTGGATACGCCGTAGTTGGTATGCTGCAACAACACATTAACAATGAGTGGCTCTCGCCTGGTTTCTTCTCCAAAAAAACTTACTCCAACCGAGCAACAGCATAGATCCTTAGGCCATGAACTACTCGGGGCTTACTTTACTGTCAAGCACTTCAGATTCTTCCTGAAAAGACAACCGTTTGTGATCTTGACAGATCACAAGCCCATGACCAATGCCTTCAAATTGCTTAAGGCCACATACTCTCCCAGAGAGACGCGACACTTCCTATCTGAATTTTCTAGCGACATTCAGCATATCAAGGGCGCCCACAACATCCCCGCCGACACCCCCAGCTGCTTCTCCGCAGTTCAGTATTGCGGGTGTGACCTTAGACAACCCCCTGAGCTACAGGAGAGTGAGGAAGAGCTCCGCAACCTTTGCTTTTCCCCAATCTTCTTTATCAACGTCAGGGATGTTTATTTCTCTGACTGGGGCACAACCACCGTTTGCGACGTCGACCCGGTGTCCGGACGCAAACGGCCTTATCTGCCCTTACCGTCAGATCTTCAACAATCTTCATGCTCTCTCACACCCAGGCATCCGCGCTTCTGAAAATCTAATCGCGGAACGATTTGTCTGGCCTGGCATGAACGCTGATGTCCGCGCGTGGGCACGAGCATGCATTGCTTGTCAGCAGAGCAAGGTGTCCCGGCACACCATCACGCCTCTGGCAAAATTTGCACTCCCGGACACCATCTTTTCCATCATTCACGTGGGCCTCGTCGGACCGCTCCCATCATCGCAGGGCTACCGGGACCTCCTAAACGTTATTTGAGTCGGCCCTTTTTCGAAGCTTGACAACTCTTCTTGGCATCGCTCACCTGAAGATCACAGCATACCACCCGCATGCAAATGGTTTGGTCGGGCGGTTCTATCACCATCGCAAAGCCTCACACATGGCCCACGCCACCCCAGATAAATGGGTCACGTCTCTACCCATCCCCCACCTAGGGTTGCGCACAGACGTAAAGGAAGACCTCGGATGCGCCGCATCATATTTAGTTTGTGTCACATCGCTGCGCCTCCCAGCTGAATTAGTCAGCCTACCACCTCCACCCATGGCGGCCTCACGATGACTGCAGGATTGCCTTACGTGGAGGATTAAGCCCGTCTGTTCGGTGACGCTCGCGCTACACCGACGAGGACACGCCAGAGCATGCCTCCCCTCTTCCATCGGGACCTCCACAACAGCGGCTACGTGTTTTTGCGCGTCGACAGCGTCATGGCACGCGGCGAAAAAACATTCACGCTGCTGGTTAATGGCCGTGACAATGTCGTGTGCGTCGACCGCTGGGAGACTCGTCGCCCGTTGAGGCAGACCAAGTTCTAGGCTGTATAAACAGAGACAAACCCAATCTCTTTTTTGGGGGCGGGGGGATTTTATCAGAGGTAGTCGCCTTTCGTCAGTCTCTCCACAAACTCCTTTTATGACGTAACGCTCCGGGAAGGAGGGGCTTCAGCGCTACATCGAAATTCATTCTCTGCAGCTCTCCATGCACCAAATAAATAAAAAAAAGCGGCGTAAACAAACATCACGTTACATGGCGTAGATAGTGCATCTAGTACACAACACTATACGGTGCGAGGAATGTGCCTTCGACTCGTGTGTTTGGCGTCTCATCCCGCCCATACATCAAGAGGGGTTTCGAAGTGGCAACAAATGGCGTCACAGAAGCCCGAGTGTCGCGCTGTCGGATGACGCAATCCTGGCGGCTGGCGCTAAATGTCTCGGTAAAAAGTACGAGCGAACGCCAGTGTCATTGTCTATCGTCGCAGCGTCTCAAGAACTGAACGCCGAAGCCTGGAGACGTCATCGACTGGTGTGGCGTAGCCTCCTATATACTGACAAAGCCTGGCAGATCGCCTCGAGAAGCGGCCGCCGAAATGGAAGGCGTTGGAGCGGCAGACAACGGATGAGAGGAGAGCCACGTGACTGGCGCCCCGCTGAGGCGAGACGCCGAAACAGACTTCTCCTGAGAGATCGAGTGTGTTTCGGGTCCTCGCCGCTGCAAAAGCTGTGCGCTGATGTTTAGGTTCCCCGAGAAATGCTTTGTGCTACCAGATCCTCGCGCTCCAAACCTACGACCGGGCACTCTGTGGCTCCGTTATCGAACTGCCAGGTTTTGTGAGTGTAGAGGAGGCTATGCTTTGGGACAACTTTCGACGCGTGGGCGAGACATGACGCTATACACACCAGTCGGAGGCGTATTCCGCGCAACATAATAATACCGTAACCCCCTTTTTATTTATTTTTTCATCTCGCCACTTGTGCGTTTCTACATGCAGTCCCTTTCCTTTCCCGAACGCTCTGTCCCACCAGCGCGGCAACGGAGGCTCAGGGAAGCGACTTTCGCGCGCTATCGAATTTCGTCGAAGCTATCGGATATCGACCGTGATTATTTTAAGCTGAAACAAAAGCTCGGAGAGATCCAAGAGACCGGCAAATACGAAATAAGAAGATATCTGTGGCGTCCGAACGAAATCTGAGAGTTAGAACGCAGATAGACACACACAGACATCCGCACACACGCGCAGAGATAAACACGCACGCACACACGCACGCACACACACGCACACACATACACAATCACGCACGCGCGCACTTTACGAGCATTTTGACGAATCCATGTATGTTTTATCCAGCGAGAGTTCTTACTACACTCATCTCATTCTCGAATTACGGACCTGATTATATTGATGGTCGCTCGACTAAGGTTACGTTTCAGAGCGCAGCCCTTAGGCGCCCGTTTCCGGCCCGGGCCTCGGGTTCCTTCGGGAGGACCTCGGGAGGACCTTGGGTTCCTTCGGGAGGGCCTCGGGAAGACCTTGAGGAAAGGGGGGAGTCACGTGACCCCCCCCCCCCCCTCTGAGGTCACGTGACCCCCTCTCAGTACCCTTCCTTCCTCCTCCTCAAGAGCTGCGCTCTAATTTGGCATTACAGGGAGCTGCAACGGCTTTCACTTTTTTAGGCCATCCTTTAAAAAGCACCCACAAAGCCCCACAACGCGGTTAAACAGTGTCCAGGATTTCCCCGATGCAGTAAGTTATATTTTTAATATCCATAAATGCGCGCTCATCTGACATTTCAAGAGCCAGAATCACGCCACTTATTCATCATACAAACCCAGTCTGCACACAGATTCGAATGCGATTCTCCGCGATATCCGTGCTTTGAATGTGCATGGCAACGAGTTCAAGGAGAAGCTTCGCACGCGGCATTCGAACTACGGATATAGTAGTGACTCGTGTTTGAGCAGCATGGCCCCAGCAGCCACTGAAAAATCAATATCTCATTTATAGAAACGTGTTTGCCAACTCTATACAAATAACTGTATTACAGTTATTTTAATTAATAAAGCCTACGTTTAAAGCATCGCGTCTGATACAATGGAGTAAATATTATTTCGACTTTCTGATTTGAATCTTTTTGTGCCCCGCCTGCGACGACCAATCACGATTTGACAAGAGCCCACGCGGTTTTGTCAGCTTGCGATTGATTGGTCCCGATGAGCGAGGCAAACTTTTCACAAAACTCAGGGTAGCGGGACTAACGGTTCTTTCATTCAAAACAACACGAAGGATTTTCGAAAACTTTCGACTCGAAAAACGGGTCCCGTTTCTGGTATAGCTGACGGCATTCATCTGAATGTATTCGCGGGGTTCGTCAGCCCCAATAAACGCTTCCACATTCGCGTGAGGCCTCAGGCGAATTTGGTTTCTGCGCAAGTGCACTGCCAACACTAGTGTGGACAGACGCGGACTTGTTTGTACGCAGTGTGTCGGTGTATGGTTGGCGTCCCATTGGGTGACCACGTCCAAGACAGGTAATGTACTTATATGTATGGACTCGGTTCTGAGTCCGATAGGTGCCGCTTCACTCCTCAGTGCCAGACATATGCACGTTCCTGAAATGAAGTAACTGAATACCATTACTCGTTACTCAAAAAGTAACGAAGTACGTTACTCATTACTGCGATTCATGAGGAACGCGTTCCGTTAACTTGAAAGTAACGCGTTATTTTTTTGTAACTCTGAATGTGTCGTTGTTATGGAGTAGTAGCCGCTTTCAATATTTGCCCTCGTTAATAGTTTCTCGCTTTTTAACGCGTTCACTCGGGGATAACCGTGGCTACGCTAAGGTACACCTTGTGAACATATTATTACGGTCTATCTAGCCTTTTTGTGCCGTGCAAATCACAGGCGCCAGCTGAGGCAAGGAGAACTAGGTTGGGTATTTGTGTCTTACACGTTCCCCTCTAGGAGCAAGTAAATGCCATTACTGGTTACTCTATCCAAAAAGTAACGAAGGTATGTTACTACTTCCTTTTCTTAAAAAAGTAAGTAGATCGTTTCTTCGTTACAGACGAAAAAGTAACTAGGTGCCAGCAGACTTGTACGGTACTGATTCCAGGTAGTCAAATTACTCGTAATCGATTACTTCATAGGGTAATTTTGTAATCATTTTATTACCTTTTAAGAAAGTAATCACGAGAAGAATCTGATTGCGTTTTGGAAGTATTCAAATTACTCCTTAAGGTTAGTATTTTGTCCTTCCCCTTCCTAAAGGTTCCCTTTGTTTCTACAACTTTCCTACTAAGAAATCATGGAATCAGGTCTGCGGCAGCAGGATGGTCTACCGAAATTCGTGGATTAGGGAGATCAGTAGTCTATAATACGCTGATTATAATTCAATATTGGACAGTACAAAGAAGCTCGCTTTCAAATTGGAAGAAAGATCTGTAGTTCTCAAAATCTGAAGTCGCTGGAAAAGTAACGGCCACTTTTTTCAAATAACGGTCATTTGCCTTTCCCGTCAAGTAAACAATTGAATACCCTAGCAAAGAGAAAGTGTTATTGCGATCGATTACTTTATGAACGCTTTACAACACTGGGGAGAAATAGCGCGTTAAGTACGCGTATGTCCAGCACTTCATTGCATCATCACGCGTGACGTCTTGAAATTAGAAAGTCCGACTCACCTTCGTTCTCAGCCAACTGGCAGGCGACGTAAATCACTAGTGACGCAGCCAACACCAGCCACGACGCCGCACTCATGACAGAAGCACTTCACCGCAGCAGAGACCCCGAGACACACTATTCCAGGGGACGAACACCCGTCGACGTCACTCTTTTTCACTCACCAAACCAAGAAGAAGAAGGAAAAAAAAAATAAAAGAAACTGCAGCCGCCGCGACGCAAGTCAGAGCGGAGGGGTCATCTGACGAACCTGTTACGGGTGACAATGTCGCTAAACTTCGGGACCCGTGATTGAAAACTGGTCTTCATCACTAAACACAGCGAACAACAACAAAGTACATATAGAGGGCTGGACAGTACTGGAACCGACGAGCTGCCGAAGTTTTCACAAGATTCTTGAATTCAAAACGATGGCAGATTAGCTAAGACGACGATGGTCTGAGGACTGCACATTAAATAGTAGTATACTAGTTAAAACGGTGGCGGTAATGTGCTTGACAAAGGCTAACGTTTTTCTTTTTTTGACAATGACAGGAGACGTAGAACGGCAGAGATTCTCGGTTGCTAAAGCACCTGCGGTGAGGTTGAAAGCCCCTCGGTAACGATTCCTATCCGGGACGTCACATTCAGGTGGTCGCCGGTGCCGTCGCCAAAAAGAAAAACACTCCCGCAGAAGACGAACGCGAGCCGATTACACTTCCGGTCTCAGCGTCAAATCACATCGCCCCCGGTGTGTCGTGCGACACGGTCATGTGTTCGTCGACCTTCGCGTACCACCCGGGTTCAAACCTCGCGCACAGAACGCGCTAAGAAGCATCGTCCCGACAACTGCCGCGCCGAGCGCAGTTTGCGGACGACGGCAGGCAGAGCGCCGCGAACGCACGCGTGCCCCGCTTCCTCCGTAAAACGCGGCGGCGCCACCTCCGCTGGCTCTGACTGCGCAAGCGCGCTTCCCGTCCGCGCACGCGCGGACGCGGCGCGCTCCCGTTTCCGTGGCAACCAGGCGCGAGGAATGAAGAGCGTTGTTACCTTGGCAACAGCATGGGGACGGCGCGTGCGCAGTAGCGACGCTCGGTGAGAGACGCCACCGGTCGCGTCGCACAGGTGCACGCGTTGGAGTTCCGCGCGTGTCGTCGTGGTCGCCTGCGTGGGATCACTTGTTGATGCTTGCGGGAAAGAAGCGTGCTCTCGGGGACGGTTTCTCGGGGAGACCGCTGCCGGCGGCTAAGCCTCTTTTACGTAATTAAGGAAAGACGGGAGAGACGTAAGCGTCTGGCGATCATCCGAAACCGCCGGAGCCGCGTCCCGAGTTGGCAGGCGGCGAGTGCTTCATGAAACATGAAGCGCCAACGACGCGTGTCGGAGGAGGAGGAGGAGTGAGAGCGATGGGATGATTCTTTTTTTCTGCCGGCTTGAACGTAATGCCGCGCTGAATAATTTCGAGTTGGAAACGACGAGCGAGCGAATAATCGGGTTTCCTGAATCGACGTACTGCCAGTGGTAAAGTTGTAGGCTCTGACGATGTATGCAGACTCATGAAGATGTAAACGAGATAAAAAATGGCTGTCACTTAGGCATTTCCAGAAGGCGTTCTAGACGCATAGAATCTATAGGGCCTCTTCGCGCTCATTCATTTGCGGCACAGTAGAGGGACACATTGCGAGGATCAGGTGAGACCGCGAACTTAAGTCGCGGTGTCACGTCATGATGTCATTTTACGTGACGTCACAGTTTCACGTAAGGTTGCCAGTTGGTATCACAGTGTCACGTCACACGTTACTTCGTGACGTCAAAGTGGCAGTTCAAGTCACAGGAGACCTAGGAATACTAGGCCTTTAAGCGCCTTTGTGATGACGTCAAAATGTTACGTGAGCTATGATATCACCGAGACTACATCCGGGGATATAAAATCCCCAAGAGCTGGCTCTATCAATGTTATATATATAAAAGAGGACGGAAGAAATGGGGCAGCGGCGATCCAGGTTCGGACGCTGTTTGTTCAAGAGTGGTGCTCTTTAGATAAACAGCGCATTAACACTTAATAATATTGCTGATATGGGCGATGACTCTTGTTATTATAGGTCGAATTCGGTTAAGGTTTTTTTTTAACGTGTATTTGCTTTTCACTATGCCAAAGATGAGGAAGAAAGTATGTGTTTTAGTTGGCTCTCTTTTATTTTATTTTTAACCTAAAACATCTCTGTTGTGCTTATGAAAATGTCTTCCCACATGGCCTTAAGATGTCCTTGCCAAAATGACAAAACTTCGTTTGACTTAGATGATGGATGTAGCGTCGAATAAAGTATATGCATGAGCAATGCGTTAAAGAAATACAAAAATGAGTGAAAAAATACATCAAAATCGAGAAGAGCCGATGAAGTGCGAAAGATTAAAATGCATGTGATAAAGAAACAACATACACCCGTCGAGATACTCGAGGAGGTGGTATCGGCATTTTCATGAAAGATTCCTGGTCGATTACTCAGGTTGACGTAAAGTTTACACACTCAGAAAGCCTGACTGTTAAGCTCTCTCACTTCCATCAGACATTATGCATTTTGGCACTATATGTACCCTCCTCGTCTATCTGTATCAGTTTTCTGGAAGAGCTGAGAGGAAACGTAGAGGAATTAACTAACGAAGCAACGTTGTGCTTGGTAGGGGATATAAATATTGACACCCTTAAAAATTCACAATCTGTCGTTTGTGACTATTTGTCTTTACTCGCCGAGCATGGAATATCACCAACTATTCAAAGTGCAACAAGAGAGGAAGTGCTGAATGACCATGTTGTATCTTCGTGCCTCGACCACAATAACGTTCGATCTTCCGATGCTTCTGTCCATTCTGCTGTAATTTTGCAAAAGCTAGCTGATCATTTTTTTTTTACGTGTTAATCTGTCTTCTGAAGCGGTTCAGGAGGTTGAGCGCATTTGCCGATTAGAGATGCTGAACTTGATAACTTTCGACCGACTGATTAAGAACTATGACTGGGATGGTTTTTTGTCTTCAGACAACAGCAACGACATTTGCCCAATCTTCATTAACATCCTGAACAACTTTAGAAATTCATCGAAAAAGGTGGTATATGTCAAAAAACGTAAACCCTCATCACCTTGGCCAACTCGAGCTATTCTGGACGCAATAACTTTAAAAGAGAAATTGTGGAAGAAGAGTCGGCGTTTCCCCAACAACGCAGTACTTAAACTAGTGCGTGAGATACAAAGAAACCGCGTCAATGCTCTCCTTCGCTCAGCGAACCGCTCATATTTTTCTAAAAGAGATTCGCGATGCTAGCTTTTACTCCAGAAAAACTTGGAGTGTTATCAATGAGCTTCGCGGTCATGTGCGAAAGAACATGACCGAGACTCTTCGTGACCCCACTGGCACAGACATGGCTTCTACTGTGCAAGCATTCAATACTTTTTTCAAAAACTCAACTGCCATTCCGACAAGCACGGGATCCCCCATTTGGACACCCGGAACTCCGTCTTTCTTCGAGACATCATTTCTTTCTTCTCTCACGGAGCTTCACTTGCGCTCATATTTGTTCGGTTTCAGTCCATCTAAATCTGCGGGTGTTGACAACATCACAGCTAGATATTAATGCCGCAACTATGACTCGATAAAAGATATGCTTCTGACCATTACCAATGATATCTTAGAAACGGGTAATATCCCTACCGAATTAAAACAAGCTTTAGTGGTTCGTCTTTACAAAGGTGGCGCGAAATACCAAGTTTCTTCATACAGACCTATTTCGATCCTCCCTTGCATCTCCCAGATTCTCGAAAATCATCTCTTTGTTGTTGTCACTGACTTTCTTGACAAGCATTCCATTATATCGTCAAGTCAATACGGGTTCGTAGCTGGTCGTGGCACCACTGATCTCCCTGAAAATTTTTCTGATACTATTGAAAATCGCTCTGAGGGGACTTCAGGAATTCTTTAAAGGGTGTGAAAGGGACTTCAGGAATTCTTGTGATGTTTGAAAGGTGCACTGATATTTCCTGGTGGGTTCGTTGGCCCCGTCAGAGGCTCTCCTGAAACGTCTGATGTCCCCTTTACAATGCCTTGAAATGTCTGGAAGCCTGTGAAGAACTTTTCTAATGGGGTCGGGAAAACCTTCAGGCTTCTTGAGATGTCTGTGGGGACACGGCCTAGGTGGAGAAAATACATGTCGCAGAATTAGAACATAGCTACGTATTGTTCACAAAGGGAAAACAAATAATTATATGGAGAATGTCGATCGTATGTGTGTACGGTCAGTTTTTTTATTACTGCTCTTCTATCAAACACAACTGGGCTCCTCGACCCGTCTGTCACTGGCCGGGTGTTCGGTCGCCAAGGGGGCTACGGGTTCGATCGCCCCATGTGGAGAATTGACAAGGCGCGGGCCGAGTGTTGTTGGCCGAGCGGCGTTTTGAGGCGAACAAGCTTTACTTGTTGCACTAATAACAATAAAAAATGGCAAGCCGAGAGCAGGGCGCGTTGCCCAAATTCAGGGACGCTGCGCTGGGACCTCCCCAGCGCAGCGTCGCTGCCGCTACGTCCGAGGGCGAAGCGGCAGCGACTCGTGCCGGGAACCGGTTTCCCCGCGGGGAACGGTCCCTAAAAAGGAAAAAAAAAGAAATAAACAAAACTATTTTGCTTTTCACCAGAGTCGGAAGTCCTCTTTTTTTCGCCGTCGCCAAAAACACGAACAGGCAACTCAACTCCCCCCCCCCCCCTTTTTACAATGCCTACACACACACACTGCGCTTCTCTCCCCCGGCAATGGGGAGAGGGTGCAATATCGCCAGTTCCGGACAGCACAGCACGCTTCTCCAATGGTCGGCGGGAGAGAGTGGTGTGAGGAAGCCGAAGAAGTCAGGAGGCTCGTGGGCGGTTTGTTTCTCACCGCCATGGAGATCTGGAACGGACCGTTCCTACATCCCGAAAGGTAAGCACTGCTTTGAGGGCTCGCCCCTTGGTCTGTTTTAATCCGTGCCGTTTCTTCCTTGGTTCCGCAGGTGAACCCCAGTTCGGCGTTGGCCGCCTTGAGCACCGCTCGAGCACCATCGTGTTCAGCGCATTCAAGGAGATGGTGGCCGGTGTCGGCCTACTCGCAGCAAGCCTGGCAGTCGGAATCAGCGTCCCACCGCATGTAATGCCTGCGCACCGGGATCATGGCACTGTGGGTCCTGGGGCGATGGATGACGGCCGCTGTCCCGCCTTGTTCCTTGCGCATCTTCGTCCGACCGGCCTCAGAAAAATCCAGCGAGCGAAAAATACGCCGAAGACGCCGCCCCGACGACATCGTGGACGACATCGTGACTGTGCTCGGAATTTCTCAACGGTGACGGGATCTGCTTGCGAGTTCGTGGTTTTCGCTAAACGTGCTTACTGAGACTGTGTATGTGTACGTGAGGTGCGCCTGCTCCGTTTTATTAGCTGAACTACCGTACATCAGGAATTTACCCAACGGCATTGTGAGTACTTCGAAATATATTTTTCGTTGTGATAAAGAAGTTAGTTGTTCCTATTTGATATGATCTCTTTCGTCGACAGCTGCTTGCGCCCAGGTTTGAAGAAGCGTTGGTTCTTATCGTCTTTTTGAGTTTTAATACGCATGTAAAACTCAATGTCCGCAATAAATTTTCAATAACGTTTTGAACTGAATTTTTGTCTATGGTTCACAGTCATTTGGGCGTCTAAAGGGTTGATGGGCTAAGGGGTTTGGGTTGAAGGGCTGTGGGGCTGGAGGGTTTTTTCTGAGGGGTATACCTGAAGGGTATTTTTGAAGGGTTTTGAAGGCCTGTGCGGTCCCATAATCCTTCAAGGCTGATGGGCCCTTTAGAATTATTTTCAATAGGGATATATAGCGCGCGCGCTTTTGAGGATAATATGTACACGTGTGCACAGTTCATTGACGTTGCAAAGGTATTTGACACTGTAAACTACGACATCCTTTTGTATAAGCTGTGCAGGATGGGCTTTCGAAGGCCCTTGTATTTCTTGCTCTGCAATTTTCTTTTAAATCGAACCCAGGTCGTGTCTCTGGGCAATTCTCGCAGCTCACGGGTGGGCTTAACATTAGGGGTTCCACAGGGCTCTATTTTATCGCCGCTACTACTTAACATCTACGTCAATGATTTACCAATAGCAGTCACAAGCTCCACGGTATACTGCAATATGCCGATGATACTGTTTTATTTTCTAGACATCTGGTAGACGAGCGTGCAATCAAAATACTGCAGGCAGAGGCGATTGCACTCATGGACTGGTTTTCGGCAAATAAGCTGCGTGTGAACACTTCCAAAACAAAACTTGTATGTTTCTGTAATTCTTTAAAAGTTGTCAACTTGTCTTCTTCATTTGTTCTTCATGAATCCAATTGCCTATGCACCGATTGTGAACCCGTTCAATATGTTAGCTCTATTAGGTACCTAGGTATCTAACGTAGAAGTTTGGGCTAGTTGATATTTCATGATTAAAAATTAAAACATCGCAAGGAAACGGACAAGAACAAGAAGATAGACGAACGAGGCGCCTTGTTCGTCTACCTTTTTTGTACTTGTCCGTGTCCTTGCGCTGTTGTAATATTTAACCTAGGTATCTACTTTGATTGTGATTTATCATGGCGCACACATATGTCTTACTAATGCCAACGGTTGCGAACTGTTTCTTGTTTAATATATAGTTTAAAGTGTTTTGTACTTTTATTTATAAGAAGAAACATTATGCATGCCCTGGCGTACAGTTCATTGAGGTATGGCATCACAGTCTTCTTTCAATTGTCCTCTCCTACGGCACACACGAAGCGACCGCGTTTTGAGTGGTTTTCTAGAGAGCGTTGCTTACCGCACGGAATACTCATCGAGTGATAACTTGTTCACCTCGCTTGAACTACCGTCCTTCTACTCTTTATTTCTTCAGACGGTCAGCTGGAAACACTTCTGGGGGAGCGAGTTTAAAATCATTTTGACACCAGTCCGTGAGCTTCGAGCAGCTCCACGTTTCCATATCCCAAGAGCGAGAACTCGATATGGTGAAAGCACGCGCGAATATTACGTGCCAAACGTTTTCAATCGTCTTCCAGACACCTTGCTTTCCCTTGCTTCCAACAAAACACTGAAGAAAACTTTAAGGTCTTTGTTTTTTGACGTGTTGCGACAGCCATCATGATAGCAATGAAAAGCCTACCTGGGCAACTAAATTCTCCTTCTTTTTATTTTTATTTCTACACACAAACTTATTACTTGGCTCCAAATTTTTTTTAAAATTGCAGGCCTATTTTTTTTTCTCTTTTCCTTTGCCTTTGCGCCGGTTTTGTTTCATTTTTTTGTATTTTTCTAATTAACACGGGCTTTCTTGCTTTGGTTTTTTGCCGAAATGTAACTGTTCACTGAATACCTGTTCGTACCTTGGGACCTGTGTCGTGGAAAAACGCAAACAAGTCTGTCCGTGTTTCTATATTTTTTTCTTGTACGAATACGATTGCTAACTCTTCTCAGCCACATCTTCGAGAACCACTTTCATATTCGCTGTGGTGCTGTGTATATGACACCGTGCGTGCGTGTGTGCATTTTGTATTTACTTCATTTTTTATACTGTAACTTTTCCACCTTCCAAAGAACTGTACTGTGTCTCCAACGGAACGGTAATATTTCCGTATTCGTGAATCTTTTTAATTTTGTTTATTGAGTGGCATTTCGTATTCATGTATTCTTTTTTCTTAGTGTAAGCTCTGGACCTGGTCTTACAAACCCTAGCTGGCTTTGTCCAGTCCGACATCAACTTTGCGAGATCTGCATTCCTGATTAAAATAATTATTATTATTATTAATTCATTCACAAATGCAGCTACCTCCAGGTTGATTATGGAGTCAGGTCAAAGCCAGCAGAGGCTTGTAGGACCTGACTCAGCATTAAAAATAATGTAGGTTGAAATTAGAGCAGTCTCAGTCTCACAAACAAAATAAATAAACCACTTTATACAAGTCAAAATTTGCAGTCTCCCCTGCACACAGACACACACACACAAAGAAGAAGAATACTTCAGGCAGGTCGAAATTCAGTTTTACGTGAACAACATAAAGAAATGTTCACACACGTCGAACTTAGCACAGTTTCCCGTGCCAAGGGAAGTTTTCACACTAGTCAAAATTTAGAGTGTCATGTTCAAAAAAGAAAAGAAAAGCATGACCTCATACACTTGAAATATCAGTTCACAGGGCGCAAGGCGGAACTAGTGTGTCGGTGTTTCAATCGAGCACTCGCATCTTGAAATGAACCATAATTAAAAACAGAGAAACTTTTGCACAATGATTTCACGGGTAGGATCGAAGCCTTTGTGGGACCGGACCCAGCAATGTGGAATATCAGTCACAATTTCTTCGCACAGAAGCCTGTGCACACACACATAGACACACACACAAAAGGGAAGGATATCAAACGCGCACAAATGTTTTGGCCTCTTCATGTAACGTGCAGAGTTGGCGAACCTATTTTAAAGTCAATAGATGATTGCAAACAACGCAACTGGCATAGCCTCCTGTATACTAACAAAGCCCGGCAGATCACCACGAGACGCGGCCGCCGAAATGGAAAAGGTGGAGCGGCAAGACACGCATGAGAGGAGAGCCACGTGACTGGCGCCCCGCTGCGGCGAGACGCCGAAACACACTTTTCCCGAACGAACAAGTGTGTTTTGGGTCATTGCCGCTGCAAAAACTGTGCGCTGATGTCCAGGTTCCCCGAGAAACGACTCTTTGATGCTCTGTATGCTACCAGATCCTCGCGCTCCAAATCTGCGACCGGGAACTCTACGGCTTTGTCGTCGAACTGCCAGGCTTTGTGAGTATAGAGGAGGCTATGCAACTAGGGAACCTTCATGTGCACTTTAAGCGCACATGAAGGCACTCTATATGCAACTAGCCGCCGTCATATCTTGGCTTGTGCAGGAAAGCCCGTGCAATTTCAAGCTTGACAAAGCTATGATCACGCGCACGCTGCACGTGCTTGCACGCAGGGGGCACCAGTCAAGGCGCCATGCTTGCAATTGTCAATAGGAGCCTGCAGAAGAATCATATAAAATAATGCAAAGTTCATTAAGCACGTGCTTCTACATACAAAAATAATCGCACAGATCACGCGGACATGATAAGAGTTGAGAAAGACAAAGTATAGAGCTGTAACAATCACAGTCGCGACATATCACAAAACGGACTTTTCAGAGCCTTCTTCGGTGTCATACACGTTTCAAGAGAAAGCAGTGGTTCCGGTAGTTTATTAAAGATTCGTGGAACATCAAACAAACGCATACCTTTCCTGTAGTGTGTTCGAGTGCGTCAACCTTGAAAACGTGGAATAGTACGAAGCTCACGAAATGGAATAGACGGGAGTTTGAATGCATTTGCCCAGAAGTGCCGCCATACGACTATTTGAAAGAAAAGCGAGTAAAAAGTTGGCATTTCGAATGAAACAAATAGGTTATCACTGGAAGGCTCTTCGGTGTTCCTTTTAAAATGCAATCAGTCCTGAATGAACAATATAAAAAGACAATTCGCCTAGGTTTATACTTTTGGTCGTTGTTTTTGGACTACTGGTCGCATCATATTATATAAGGTGCCTCGAAACATATTTAGCGCATATTATTAGAGGACTAGTCATACGATTTTATTGTTATAATTATTTTAATTTAATAAAACACGCAGATATACGGGGTATTTCACGAAAGGTGGACAAATTCCATATTGCCAAAACTACGCGTCGCAACAAACAAAGGCTCGTGTCGTTTTGGTCCTGGGCCAGGGGCCTATTTAGGACAAGTATTCAAGTCGGTATAACTCGATTGTTAATTATGTTTGCGTAATTAAATTTTTTTAATATTCTGTTTAAGGGAATGGTTTTAATTACAAAAATTGCTCAGCATCATCGAAAAACACTAAATCAAATAATTTCAGAACAATCGAAGGCACCCACAGCATTTTACGGCTTTCTGAAAAACCACACAAATTCGACGGGTTTTTAAATTTCGGTTTGCAATCGGAGCCCATCTCGGCTCCGACGGCACCGCGGCCCGTAAAAAAATAGAGCAACCAACCTCTGCTGCGATGTCCTCGCTCAACGCAACGTAAAGAAGTAACTTCTTTCCATGATGAAACACAAGCAAAGAGATGGTGAAGACCACATCAGTAAGAAAAAAAAAACACAAAGTAACGAAAACAGGATAAAATCATGATTTCCATAGGAGAAAGTACTAATTGAGAAGCACGGGAAGCTATGCGCAATATTATAGAGCGAGATATGAAAGAATATAATAATATCTCAGTATTTCGCCTAAAAAAATAATGTACTATCCTAACAAATGCAAATATCAAGTACATATAAAAAAAACGGAGTGTACAGAGAGGGAATAAAAGCGTCGAAAAATTATTCACGAAAGGGGCGTCTAATGGTAAAAAAACAAATGAGTGCCCGCACCAGTGACTCAGGGACAGAAAATTGACAAACACGAAAACACTACAACGTGCACCGCCTACAACAAATACAAACAACGACAGTGGTCCTTGGAAGCGCGGTGGGGGGCAATAAAATGGGAAGACAAGAAAAATAAAAGAAAGAAATCGTAAGAACAGCGCGAGGAAGAAGCGGCGATGAATAAGTGGGGAGAATGGAACAAATGGGGAAATGGGAGAAAAGGAGAGACAGGATAAAAAGAAGAAGGATGATAAACACGCCATCTGGTGTCGACAGCTACAAGCCAATGAGAAGCGACACGCCCCCTTCACCAGCGACGCACGCGGAGGCGGGTATTAATAGCGGATCGCCGACGCACCCCGTTTGCTTCCCGCGTCGACAGTAGAGTCAAAGCTTGGGACTGAGCGATCCAATCAGATCGGCTGCTTCGCGGGTGACAAAAAAAAACATCGCTCTTTTTGGAAAGACGCCAAGACGTACGGTCACGTGGCTCGACGCTCGATGTCGATTTACATGCCCACAGAATCATCTGGGGACATGTCTAACGCATGTTGGAAGCATGTGTGCTCCACAGGTGCTTCGCCCATGTCTACAGACAGGGAGTTTTTGTATGATCAGTCTGACTGTCACACGAGGAAGAAACACTCCTCAAATCAAATGGAAGGTTGGAGCTTGAGGAACCAGACATACGTTTATCTTTCAGCATGGGGTCACACTCCCGCCCGCACCCGCCTGCAGAGAGAGAGGGAGAGAGCGGGGGTTCACGTGCGTAGCTCAGGCCGCGCTGTCAGCTTAGGTGTGGACTGAGTTTAGGCCTGCTCGATTCTCAATTTCGAAAGAGGGGGATGGGGGCAGGAGGGAAAGAGACGGGCGGCGTCGTCGTCAGTGGTGGGGAATTCATCGCCGAAGGGACGAACCTGGCCGGCAATAGATGCGCGCTCCGGCGGACAGGGTCCCGATTCAAATGCAAAAAAGCGCCCATCTCTCTTTCCTTTTTTTTCTTTTTGGTCATCTCCATAACGGGCACAAAAGCGAACCGTCTTCCGCAGATTGTGCCGACTGTCGCCCGAGTCCGTTTAAAGGGCGAAGGGGGGGGGGGGGGGGGGGGTTATCGCGGTCTGTGTATAGCCACAGGAACGAGTCCAGCTCGGTACGGGGTTCAACTCGAAACGGGACCGCAACGCGGCATAAACGCGATAACTAGCGAAACATTAACACGTTCCCCGATTAAAGTAACCAAACAGCGTTACGTTTCTTTTTCCTTTTCTTTTTTTTTTTTGTTATTAGTACCGTAACTTGTTCCGCGCTCTAGAATGGAGTTACCGTTTGAACTCCTACCCTTTAAGAGATTTGGAGCGTCTGCACTCCCTTAAAAAACTTTCGAGATTCAATCGCTGTAAGCTACCAAGAAAAACTCTCCGAAAGACGGCGCGTTGGCGCTCAGAATGACGTCTCACTTTGCTCTGTGCCATGTAGCGACCCCCCCCCCCCCCCCCCCCCCTATTCATATTTATTTTGTTTCGTTTTTAGTTTTGGGGAAAAGGGGGTAGCCTACTATCAGTCTTGTCATTGGCCGAGCGCCCTGCGTAGACTGTAGCGGTTGGCTCTCCCAACAACTGCTTGGCGGGAGAACTGACGCTCCAGGTGCCTTGTACCTAGTTGACATTTGTCTGAGGTGACGAGATTTGAGAAGTGTACTACAGGCCCCTTCACATAGTTGCGATCGGCTACGCTTGACATCGTTTTACTTCATTAACGTTGAAAATGCCATTTACCAGACACCCGTGCACTGTGACCAATAATTCGAGAGCTCACTTCTCTGCACGACACGTGAGCAGCCAATCACAGCGAATGATTGAAGGATCCCGGCATAAAGCTCAGAATAAAAGTAGACCCGAAAGCTGCTCACACTGCTCATACACATCATGCAAACGACGGATTGCAAAACACGAATCGCCGCAATGTCCGTGGTTCGAATGCCGCGTGCCAAGTTTTCTCCTCGAGCATAGTGCCATGTGGCATTGAAAGCACGGATCTCGCGTTGACTCCCGTTCGAATCTGTATACAGACCGTCTTTTGACCCCGGCTTTACGCGCTTATTGACCCCGTGAGATTTTTCTCGTGTCGCATTGTATTCCGAGCTCTGACATTCGCCATAAACACTTTCTATTGTTCACCGTGATTAATAGACCGATCTCACCAGCCAGTTTTAAAAACGCCACCGCTGCCGCAATGCATCGAGGGAACTTTAGTCTGTCCGCGCGTGCGACAACCTCGCTGGAGCTCTGCGCGTGCAGGGCACGAAAACCGATTGCCTCCTGTGAACTAAAGTTATGGCTGCCTCGCACATCCGTCGAACGCTTTGTGAGATCGGTCTATTGCCCCCGTGTTTTGCACACAAAAAAAAAAAAAAAATTAATTTTTTTTTTTTTTTAGCATTTGCGTGTACACATTGCGACACAGTTTGCACGAACACGAAAACGGCGCATTTCCGCATTTTACTTCTAAATAGTATTAGCGAGCACGAAATTTTATCGCTTACATGATCGAACTAAATGAGCTCTTTCCGTAGCAATAATAACTTGAATGACATCCCTTGGTTTCAAAGAGAAAAATTGGGAAAACCGGCGATCGCCTGTTCGCGCTAACAATGTCGCGCTCTGTACGTTTTAAGTTACTCGCTGAGTTTGCGTTTTGTACGATGTCTTCCGGTACTCCGATATCATATGTCAACGTAACCCCAGTCGTGCAGCCAAGCGCAGGCAAATACGGCGTGCGTATTTCAGATAAAGGACTATTGCCGTGTGTGTCTTTTCGCAGTCGTTGTTTCCAACGTGCGCGTAAGGCGATAGGCCCTTTTTCAAAAGTCAGTCTATCCGCATTGTCCAGAACCGAAGATCTAATGGCGGCACTGCACGGCCAACAATTCTATCTACTTCAGGAAAAGCGACCGACGCGGGGATTTGATTCTGACGGGGCTCTTCTAGGCGGGAGGCGCCACCTGGAATCGCGGCACTTCCGGTGTGCGGGAAAACGTCGTGTTGCTTTCGCCACATAACTGCGAAGAAGCTTACGTTTTAATCACGACTGTTTTTCACTCTTGTTTTGCTTCTTCTATATCTTTTATTTGTTCCCAATTGTGACATATTACATCTCCTTTTTTTCTTCTTTTTTATTCGTTTTGTATATCAAATTCGTCAAATATGTGGCTGGGGACGAGGGTAAAGGAAAAAAGGTCTACTCACGAGTTCGAGAGTGCTTGGCTTAGGTGATCCTAGAGGTGATCCTAGTGCCACTAAATAAGCTACGCTTCAGAATGACGACACTTGGCCATATTGTGGCTGAAAATCATGGTTGCAACATGCAAGTTATCTGAAGCTTTATCTGAAATCACAGGAACCGCTTTTCCGTCCTCTACAAATGTTTAAACAGCTCGCGACAAAGCGAAGCAATAATGCATGAGCTTCCCAACACCGAATCCAATGCTGAGGAAGTTGCACTTTCGAATCATGCCGATCGGCAGCTGTGTCTGCTCTGCACGAGCACCAAGATGGCGGCGCCCACAACAATGTCAGGGAACGGAGTGCCGATACTCTAAGTGCAGCTCATTTAGTGGCTCTAGGTGATCCTGTTCTCGTATCACCGCGATTATAGACCTTTCAAAAAAAAAAAAAAACGTGTGTGTGTGTGTGTGGGGGGGGGGGGGGGGGGGGGTTCTGGCCGGTTCCATTTTCAGTGTTCGTGCAAATGACGCGTGATTTGTTCGGTTTCCGAAGCAACGAACATGCGCGTGCATGACTGGGGATATCGCACGCTGGGCTGAGGACTCGTACATATTTGAATGGTGTATACACCTATCCGGTGAAAGCGTGCCAGGGCCCGTTCATTGCCGTGCTTGTGTGTAACGCACACGCTTTCTGGCTGGCCGCAATACATCTATCACACTAAGCGTTCGGCGCATGCTTGACACCGCCCTAACTTTAGTTCACAAAAGGTAGACGGCCGTGCATGCGAGAGCTCGTGCCGTCCCGTGCTACACAGGTGCGCAGCTCCAGCAAGGTTATTGCGCGTGCAGAACGACTGAAATTCCCTCGATGCATTGTGGCAGCGGTGGCTATTAGCGGCGAGATGTTTTGGTGGCGCCCTCCTACGGTTCCCCCTTGTGACGTCATTACCTAGCAAACAACAAGCTCGATGGTGTTTATTATTAGCATGGTGGAAGCTTGAAATCATTGAGCTCTTAAAGCAACACTGCCAACACCGTCAAAATTAAAATTCTTTCATTCCTCTTATCTCCGTCGATGATAAATCCCCTTTCCGGCGTCATAGTCAGCATTCGGCCAATCGCGGAAGGCCGACCACAGCGACGCTTTCGGTCGCGCACGGGGCTAATAGTCAGACGGGCAGGTCAGAGCCGTATATGTAGAGAGTTTGGCCATTCGTTGGGAAGTATAGGAGACAAATGAGGAGGCGCCATTGGCCGAAAGCGGGCTGGGCGTGTTCCAGGGCGTCTTCAGAAATTCGAATGTGACCAACCAGAAGCCGGAAATAATACCCTGGTGGTGGTCGCGAGAAACAAACCTGATAACTGCACTGGAGTAACCCTCGATGGCTGAAAATATGGTACACGTGATGTTTCAATCACGCTCATCCAAAATGAGGGTGGAAGAATGCGACTAGCGGAACGATCAACATAATCCGTACGCCAAACGCCGAGGGCCGAGAATCTGCCGTCAGAGCGGTCACACTCTGTCCGCGCAAAACAGAGTTGAGCGGCGCATTCGTTTCTTACATCTTTCTGCATGATCATGATGAAAACAACACGTGCACCCTATTTTCAACCACAAAGAGTTGGTACACTTCACTCTTACGCACTTATTAAAATCATATACGAACGAAGACCTTCGATGATCGATCGGCTCAGAACTGTTTCTCGCTACCACCGCTAGGGGATTCTTTTCAGCTTCTGGTTGGTCAAGAGAGCATGCCAAGCCCTCTTTCCGAGTCTGCCGCACGCCCTGGCTCTGCCCGCGCCTCCCATTGACCAAACTCTCTACATATACGGCTCTGGGGCAGGTGAGATCGGTCTATTGCAAGAGAGCGCTGGCTGAACTGTGATTTACCCATAGAGTTATTGTAATGTACGCTAGAGGTTCAAGTGGTGCTAGTGTGCTGACGCAAATAGAAGCAGAGAGCAACCAGTCGAAAATTGACTTCCGGTAATGCATTTCTATGGGAAAAAGTGTATGCATTTTCTCCCTGCGCTCGATCGTAAGAGCAAATATCCCGAATAATTCGTACGTACTAAGTAGCTTGGAACATTTCTCAGTCAGGCTGATAAAATAATTAGTCAGTTGCAGCGTTTTTTTTTTTTTTTTTTTTTTTCAAGTTCGTTTCATTAAAAACGGTGCTAAAACGGCTTCGTACGTGTATTTATGTGCACTGTCGGACACTGTTAGCGCGAACACGACGTCGGCGTTTTTCAGCATGAGGGATATACGTGCCAAACGAACGAAGAACATCTGGAAATTGAGGGAGACGGCAAGAACTACGCAGTAACACTGGACCTGTAGCTACCCGTGCATGTACGATCAAAATAAATTGAAGGCCACGTAATATACTCCGATTTTAAATAAGTAAGTACCACTTTATTCTTTCTGCTCTGTGCGAAGATGTTTGTTCTACGTTCAAGATATCATCCAGTTGCTCAAAATCTTTGAGAACAACTGCCCGATAAAAGCTGCCCGGCAGAGAAAACAGTACAAAGAGAAACCTTTCAAAGCCCACGTACATTATTCTCTACGTTTTGAATGTTTTTATCCGCTCATCCAGGATGGGGTCATTTTCATATTGTGACAGGACTGGCATATTCTGAATAAATAAGCGTCACGAATGCTGGCAAGCCTTGAACACACTCTATATTTCTTTCGGTTGTAATTTTGCTTTGAATCGTCGCTTGTTTTTACACACCTGCTGCGGAACATACGTTTGGGACTGAAATGTAACGAAGTTAAACATCGCTCACTGATAAAGAAAAATGCGCTAACTAAAGCAATTACACTTTTACAATGTTAATTAACGAACACACTATTCGGTACAACCGAAATTACCAAAGTGATTCATGTTTTTTTTTCCGGCGAAGAGACAAAATGCATGCGTGTTTTCCCATAGGAATGCAGATTGGTACCGCAAAAGTGGATTGGTTGCTGTCTGCTTCAATTTGCGTCACGGAAGTCGCATAGACACTAGCGCCAGTTGAACCTCTCGGGTACATTATAATAACTCTATGGATTTACCACGTGGGGACTGTGATTTTTTGCAAACAGCTGGAAACGTGCATACCCCATCTCACAAATGTGTGCAGTAAAGCCAAAGGCATGGGCGCCTGATCCCAGCTCAGCAGAATGATTCTGTTCGTACGAGAAATTGCGCATAGGACGCATTTTCCATAGCCATGCGTTTGTGCCCGTGCCTTTGGCTACGTTTCAGATTTTTTTTTCTTTCGGATCGTGTGTAGAACGAATGTATTAGAGCTTTTTGAGACTGCCACTAGGTGGGTCTGACCATAGGCCTCTGACAAACATATTAACTAGGTGGCGTAACCTACCGCCCGATCCAAAGGGCTCAGCCGGATTCATTCATCCATCCATCCGACCCTTGAAAATGGTACACTGGATGTTTTAATTTTAATGGGTTGCAGTGATTTCGGTAATGGAAATTAACCCCCAGAAAAGCGTGGGGAACAGAGCTCCGGCAAATACAAGGCGTAATGACAACAAAAAATGTTTGCTGAGGCTGAACACAGCAAATACATCAACAAAAGCATCGACGCTTTCTCACCTACACAGGTGAAATATTCACTACACACTGATACGAAAGCCGGACTAAACGTTTTTAATAATAAATTATTCCGGCTTTTGAACTTTTTTTTTTTGCAATAAAAAGGCACACACAAAAAAGCAGATGATGTAATTGTCGTAATATCAAGAAATCTTCAACCATCTGCCGTTTTGTGTCGGTATGTTTGAAGCTTTTCGGTTGTATCGACGAGAACAACTCTTGAATGATCGAGGTCACTCGCGATTACCGATACGTGGCCTTTACGTGCGACGCTGGGCTGCAGCGATCATCCAGGTTCAGAAAACACGTAAACACGCACGAGGAATCAGTAACAACCGATAGTTGGGAACCAGGACGGTAATAGACAAGCCAAACGCATGCCGGTGCCTAAAATCACGCCGCCCCTCGATGCAGTCTCGACGTACACGTACATGCACCCCATAAAACAGTACTCCGTTAGTTGCGCTAACTAGAGGGTATAATTAATCCACGATCGGAGCGCCTATTAGGTTATCTCGCACGACCTTAATCTAGGAGCGCCATTCGTATGCAGCGCACGGGGTCGGGTGACGTGTACCCTGATACGTTACGTACATAATAAAACCGCGCCTCATGGCTATTCTGGGACACGAAAAAAGGTAAAAAAAGATGTAAGTACTTTATAGGGCTTTCCTGTTTCGGGGTTATATATCTAACGGCGGCGTCTTTAACGATCAAGTAAGGGCGTATAGTACTCCTGCATTGCACGAGGGGTGTTGCGAAAAACCACCTGTTCACAGGTAATCGGTCGTACAAACTGGCGCGTTTCAAACTGTCGCACGTGAAGAAGCCTGCCTGCACTGGTGCGGAACGGGATCAAGGGAAAAGTACAAAGAAACAAGAAAACTTTGAACGCCGCGAAAACAAATGTCAAATCAAAGCCGCTAACACTCGTAACGCGGGCATCCTTAACCGCAGTTAAGACACCTTCAACTGCAGTGATGTTAACCACAGTGACCCCACTATACTCTCGGAAAACTATTTCAGAGGTCAAGAACGCGCGTGTAGAGCTTTGATGGGCGCTCAAGATTCGCAGGCGCACATGTGCCCATAGCTTGGACTCCACAGCCACACAACGTTGTCCAAGAGTATGCGAAGTGCAAGTTCGTCTGCTTCTTTTGCAGGCTTCTGGGGACGTCAGAACGCGAAGCTCTGACTGGCTCTGATTGAAGGATAGTGCGTAGACCTCGAGAACACCAAGATTCCAAGATTTACAAGCGCACATGTGCCCATAGCTTGGACTGCACAGCCACAGAACGTTGTTCAAGGGTATGCAAAGTGCAAGTTCGTCTGCTTCTTTTTGCAGGCTTCTGGTGACGTCAGAACGCCAAGCACTGACTGGCTCTGATTGAAGGATAGTGGGTAGACCTCGAGAACACCAAGATTCCAAGATTTACAAGCGCACATGTGCCCATAGCTTGGACTGCACAGCCACAGAACGTTGTTCAAGGGTATGCAAAGTGCAAGTTCGTCTGCTTCTTTTTGCAGGCTTCTGGTGACGTCAGAACGCCAAGCACTGACTGGCTCTGATTGAAGGATAGTGGGTAGACCTCGAGAACACCAAGATTCCAAGATTTACAAGCGCACATGTGCCCATAGCTTGGACTGCACAGCCACAGAACGTTGTTCAAGGGTATGCAAAGTGCAAGTTCGTCTGCTTCTTTTTGCAGGCTTCTGGTGACGTCAGAACGCCAAGCACTGACTGGCTCTGATTGAAGGATAGTGGGTAGACCTCGAGAACACCAAGATTCCAAGATTTACAAGCGCACATGTGCCCATAGCTTGGACTGCACAGCCACAGAACGTTGTTCAAGGGTATGCAAAGTGCAAGTTCGTCTGCTTCTTTTTGCAGGCTTCTGGTGACGTCAGAACGCCAAGCACTGACTGGCTCTGATTGAAGGATAGTGCGTAGACCTCGAGACAACTTGCTTCGAAGTCTGGCAATATCTTTCAATGAGAGCCAATCAGAGCTCGGCATCTTTCTGACGTCACAGCAAGTCTTGTGCAAGAAGCAGACAACTTGCTCTCCGCATAATGCGCTAGCTGTGGCTTAGCGTAAATATTTTCGACGAGATGTCTTACGCTTTTACGCTTCATATCTGTGACGTCACGACCAAGGTAACCAATGGCCAGTGACAGCTTCGATGGTGCGTGTAAAAACCAGGGTGAAAGCTTGAAGTAATCGCGTCCCTAAACCAAAGAACGTCAAAGTTGACAACCTCACATCCCTTACCCGGAGTCATGCGGTTTAGAGAAGCTCGTTTTAGCGAACGCCGTTTTACCGACCCCAGTTTATCGAATTCCTTTATAGAGAAACCCAGTTTAGAGAAAATGGCAATGAGCCTCCTTTTAGCGAATTCGGCCGCCGCGAAGCGGCGTGTGCGAATAAGTCAGGTGAGCTAACGTTTTTGTAATAAGCCGCCGCAGACTGCCGCCGCGAAGCGGCGGGAGCGCCTGCGGGGCGCATGGGTTAACACGCGCACCAGTGATACACGCGAGAAGTAGGAAGGCCTTTTTTTTTTTAAAGCGTCCCCTTTTCCATAAACGGCGTTTCTCTAAACTGAGGCTCTGCTTTCTCTAAACCGTGCTTCGATAAAACGTGCCCATTCTCTAAAACGTGCTTCGATGAAATGGCATTCTATCAACCGTAGTAAACCCTCCCTTACCTACATTTTTCAAACTAGAATTCATCGTACTCAGGATGTCATAGTGAGCTTTTGGTAAACCGTGGAAAGGCCGATCACAACGACGATGTTGGTCACGCACGTTGCCGGTGCGGAAAGGATGTCGTGTGCTTCTTGCGCAGGGGTTGCGGTGTCTCAGGTTATAATAAATACAATCGGGTGAGCTGATGCTACCCAAAAAAAGGCCCCACAATTTGGACAAAGCTTCAACTGGGGAGTCCTATACGATGCTTTTTATGTCATTCTGGTATGATATACGAAGGGTGATCAATACGCTTTGCCTCCTAGGCTGTAATTTCTTTATTCAGCGATCGAATCAAAGACGTTACGTTCAAATCAAAGTTTAGAATCTCCTATCTCCCAGTAGCACATCACTTTTCAATATAGTCCTCGTCGGCGGCGACGTACTTCCGCTACCGGTGCTCTCCTCTCTGCATGCCATCGTAGATGACTCCGGGTGGTTATTGACAACAAGAGCGGCGCATTGCATCGGTAACCTCGTCGTCGGGCGCAAACCATGTACGCTCTAGATGCTCTTTTATCTTGGAAGACGGCCAAGAGTCTGATGACACGAGGTCCGGGTTGTAAGGTGAATGGGGTAAAACATCTTGGAACTGCGACTCCTTTAGTCGCGTCAGCAGCCGCCCTCAATCGTCTACGACGACATGCAGAGAGTATAGTGTAGTGGTACGCGGAAGTGCATTGCCGCTGCTGCGGACTAAATTGAAAAGTTACGTGCTTTTGGCAAAGAGGAGATTTCAAACTTTTATTAGGATGTAGCATCTTTCAATTCCACCGATGAGTAAAAGTTACAACTCAGGAAGCACAGCGTATTAATTACACCACGTGCGGCAATCATTTATTAGCTGGTGAATTAAAACGACGATTCGAGCTAGTTGGCTCATTATCACGTTCAAAGCGTCGAAACCACACAAGGACACTGACGAAAAAGACGAAAACAGGGCATTTTTTTCGTCCTTTTTTCTACTGTCCTTGTGTGGTTTCGGCGCTTTGAACGTGACAATAGGTGCTGATGTTTTGTCTCGTCCAGTGTTGTCGATGGGGTCTCGACGACACTCCCGCTGTCGGTGGGGCGACCACTCGGCGAGCTTCGCGGGGATCGCGTGTCAGTGTCCCACTGCGTCCGTCCGTGGCGTGTGGTTACCGCACTGGCGACGGCGAGGACCATTCGAATTCGTTTTGGCGGCTCTCGGTGCACACCATTCCTAAGCGAAGCACACGGGTAGACATCAGAGACACGGTGTCGACCATTTGGAGTCGCAGAAGGTCGATTCACGTCGATTGACCTCGTTTTTGTATCAAAGGGAGGTGCACTGACCTGACGAAGAGGGGACGGCGGAACCCTCCCAACGCTTACAACTCTGTCGATTTACATGTTACCCCCATGTTTGTAATATAGTAGATTGCTGGACTACTTGGCTATCTAGGTGTTTTTTCGCGATAAGATGACAGTGGTTATGTGCGTGTGTGAACCACAAAAATAAAGCAAAGGGCGCATTTCACCCCCCCCCCCCCCCCCCCGTCTTACCTAAAACAATTGGCTGCAGAAAAGACTATTGTTGCTGTTTTTGTTTTTTTAATTACGGTTGTTTTCGTCATGAGACTCACGACGCTGCTCACTGCGAATACGACGACGGAAATTTTGAGTGAACACTTTATTTTAGGAATGGTTTACGACGGAATCATTGACGTCAGCGTAACTGCTGCGTGCCACTTCAAAATTGAGCGTTTGCTTCGTCTCTGTAATCCCTCAATCTTCTGTCTTTGTGTAATCATTTGATGTTTAAGCTGTTTCCCTAACATAATGGCAGCTTCGTGTGTGTATCTTGTAATGTCTCTGTGTCATCGTTTAATGTTCAAGCTGTTTCACCACTATCATTCACCCTGTACCACTCAACTCAAACTGATAATTGCATCGTAGCTCGGGCGCAAATGTGAATGTGTGCGTACTGCCGAACCGTGTATGCGCGGTGTGGGTTTACCTGCTTGCGCCACAGCAATGAGCGACTGCTTCGTAACTTACGCGCAAATTTGAATGTGTGCGTACCAGGGTTGCGGAGTTGCCACTCCGGAAGCGGAACAATTTTGGAACCATTCTGCACTTTCGCGACCCTAGAGTGGACTGGGAATGGAACGGCGGCAGCGCTGAGACGAACGAAATGGGAATAGATTTAGATTACTTTTGCCCGGAACGGGAATGGAATGGGCCCGGTTCTTATGCAAGTTGTGACGGTTATCATCTAGGGCAGGGGTCTCAAACACGCGGCCCGCCGGCTGCATGCACCCCGCTACACTCTAGGACGCGGCCCGCAGGCAACCGGCTGCGAGACCCGGTTCCCACGTCTAGAGCGCTAGAAATGGCATGCGCCATCGTGATCTGTCTTCTTGATTCATTTTCGTTCGAAAAGAAGTTCTGCTCTTTTAACGTATCATTCACATAGTTTATACTCATTTGTATTCATTTGCCCTTTGTTTGGCTTTATTTTTTGCTTCTCAGCTGTTTGTAATGTACAACGATTCCGCTACCAGACTGCAAGTTCGAGCTATTCGTTGAAGGATCCATCTCGGGCTGCGCGAACTCTCGATCAGCAGGAGGAACTGCCAAAGACAAAGTTACGAGCTCAAGATCCTTGCCTTCAACAAAACATCACCATGAAAAGACAAGTACCTGTTCAGCGTATGGTAACGAAAATCATCAGAAAAGCAAGAACTGTCAAATTAACTGATTGTTTTTAATGCAGCGGAGCGCTAAATTAGCGCTACGTGAGCGCTCAAAGGAGCGCTCATGTGACGCTTTCTTGCGCGTGATGTAGCGCTCAGTTAGCGCTTCAGCGGTGCTCTGTTAGCGCTTCAGAAGCGCTTTGTTAGAGCTCTGTTAGCGCTTCAGAAGCGCGTTGTCAGCGCTCTCACGCTTCTTGTGCCGTGCTTGCTGCTGCGGAACAGCGCGTGCACAGCGATTCCTTTGTTGTTTTTCCTTTGGCATTGAAAGAAGGGGAAGGAAAAGAGTCAATCTCCAATCAAAGATTCGGGCAGGCGATCCACAGTCATGAACTCTGAGAGACTAATTGATTGGGTACGACCTCATTGCTTCCTATTCGATATGCGTGATTCTAGTTTCTAAGACATGCAGTTAAAAATAATCGCCTTCGAAAGAGCTCTGTGTCTCGGTCCCTCAGCCATGGGAAAAAGGTTCGCCGGGTACCCGTCGGTATCTCGGTGGCGAAAGGTTTCGCGCACCCAGAAGGCTCTTCTGAGCGTTAAGTAGTCCACACACGTGTGCACTAATCGCGTATGTAAGAGCACCTTTCTTTCACCTATCCAGACTTTCTTCGAGTTTACACAGATGGCTCAGTGAATGCATCATTACGAAGCAGTACAGCTGCTTTTGTCATCCCTGAAGTACAGTGTGAATGGAATAACAAATTTCATCGCATGGTCTCTTCAACCACAGCTGAAGTTGCAATCACAGAGGCACTGGTCGCACTAAGCCGTTACCACCCTAGAAACGTAGTGGTGATCACAGACTCCCGGTGTGCTCTTCGACAACTTGTCATGTGTACCGAAACGACAACCAGCTGGGCCAGAATTACCCTCCAACATATGGAAGCAAACGGATTCGTGGTGCAGTTTCAGGGGGTCCCGTCGCACATTGGGATTAAAGGAGATGAAGCTGCTCATCGGTTTTCCGCACAAGCTCATCATCGAACCCCCTCGCTCGAACCACCTGACGACCCTCGCCAACATAGAGCGGCTGTTCGCCGACACATTGCGTCTCTGCATCTAGATACAGATACTCATTACCCATGCATAACTAAAAGAATATCGCGCCTGGAAGCTACAACCCTGTTCAGATTACGTACAAGAAGTGCTAAGACACTCGCGTGGTTATACAAGATCGGAGTCGCGCAGTCTCCGCTTTGCTCAACATGTGCCGTCCACTGCGACCAAGATCACCTGCTTCTGGAACGCCCAAACTCTCAATCACAACGAGATACGCTTTTCCAGCGTCACCGAGTGATTGGCGCAGCACATGCAACTGCAGATGACCTCACTTCTAATAGCGGTTTACGATCACGCCGTGAAAGGACGCAGCGCTTTCTACTCGACGTTTTTAAAATCGACGACTCTGCTTGCACCATTTGTGACCATATCTTCTTAACCGAAAGATGCTCCCGATGTAATTGCGTACTTTGGAGCGCACATAAGTGCCGCTTTAGGACAATATGTGTGAATGTGAATATGTATGAGTGAGGTTGTATGTGAGCAACAAAGCCAACACATCGATGTTAGGCTAACCGCTTACTATTAAAACGTCATTCTCTCACTCTCTCTCTCGCCGTGCATGCGCTGTTCCGCAGCAGCAAGCACGGCACAAGGAGCGTGAGAACGCTTACACTGCGCTGCTGAAGCGCTAACCAAGCGCCTACTAAAGCCCTTTTGAAGCGCTAACTGAGCGCCTACTGGAGCGCTTCTGTAGCGCTAACCCACCGCTACGTCAAGCGCAAGTCGGTACCACATGAGCGCTGCTTCCAGTGCTCATGACGCGCTAACTGAGCGTTCCCCTGTATGTGTGAACCGGCCTTTAGCGCTTCAGAAGCACTTCAGCAGGTGCTCGGTTAGCGCTCGGAGTACGTCGAGCGAAAGCTCGCGCTGCAGAACCCAGGGATCCTGGGTTCAATAACCACCCCTGCCCGTTTCGATCTCGATGCATCATTGTACGGGCGTGCGGTCGTGTATCCCTACTGCGTGATGAACGTTAAAGACCCCAGGAATGCGGTTGTACTGCACTGGCTGCATTGCTTATCTACAGTGGGTAACAATGTCGACATGTTCTGGCAGACTAACCTCCTGTTGCATGAACAACTAACGACTAATTTGACTTTTTTTTGTGTTACAATATATATATAAGCTAGCACTGGCGGAACGCGATGATAATCTAATCAACCGCGTTCTGCCACTGCTAGCTTTGGACCCGCTTCACGAGTGGTAACTTTGGCGTGCCCCCGACTTTCCCACGTGCTTCAAGTTTTTCTAAAAAGAGTTGAGTTAGTGGTTTTTGATGATGCTCAGTAAGTTTCTAATTGGAACCATATGTCTGTTTTCACTAATTAAAAAGTTAACTAATTTTAATAATAAACCTGTTTATTGCAAAGATTAGCCACCCCCATAAGGTTCCCTTGGACGTGTAACTCACCTGCAAAAATTGCGTAAGTGTAACTTGCATGGCTTTTCTTAAACAAATCTGTAAAGCTTAAAAAAAAAAATCCGGTATGTATACAATTTTTTTTTTTGTATACAGGGGTACTTCCTGTTCATGACAAAATGCGACAGGGTCCTAACTCGAGAAATCCCACCGCGACAAAACGTCGGTGCTCATTCCTTTCGTGGGACTCACTGAAGACTCGCTGTCTTTTTCGCTTGTGCGGCGCTTTCGCTCAAATTCTTTTGGCAAACTGCGTTTTGTTGTTGTTGATGATGTTTTTTGTCCCGACTCACTCCGCACACAGTCCCCTCGGCACCAATGCACTCTCGTTGTCCGCAGGGAAAAAAAATCTTTCGAGACGCCGGCAAAAGCATGAGCCGAATAAATAACGCCGCAATGGCCACCGCGGGAACGGCGCAGCAACGAGAAACAGCCGCCCCCCCAATAACCAATCCCAAACAGAATAGTCCAGGAACCAAACAAAATACACGGTACGCGGTTGGAAAAAAAAGGTGACATAACCCCAAAGGGGTGCAGAAAGGCCCGCTTTCAGCGACCTCTCACGGCAGTTCTGAATGGAGAGTGCGCGCTCACTTTCATGAATATGTTAATGAACCGGCCCGGCGTACTTTGCTCGTTACAAAATAAGGGTTTTTAATGAGCAGCAGCCCGGTGTGAGTGCCTGTCTGCATACGTGCCGCTGTTTTTGTTTTACTTTTCTTTTTCGTTTTCTTAGGCAAGGGCCAGACCCGCTTCGAGGGGCTACGGTTCAATGCTTGTTTAATAATTCATTTTCGGAGTGGCGGAACCAGGGCTCTGACCCAATACGGCGTTGATTAGAGTATCGCTCATCGTCTCGCGAATCTCTGCGTGTATGTGTGTGTGTGTGTGCGCGCGCGTCAATGCACCAGCGTCGGCTTGCGTTCCTCCAAAGCCTCCTTTATACTCACAAAGCCTGGCAGTTCGAGGACGCAGCGATAGAGTGGCCGGTCGCAGATTTGGACCGCGAGAACCTGGTAGCACAGAGCATCAAAGAGCCATGCATTTCTCGCGGAAGCCGGACGTCAGCGCACAGCGTTTGCAGCGGCGAGCACCCGAAACACACTTGTTCGCTCGGGAGAAGTGTGTTTCGGCGTCTCACCGCAGCGGGGCGCCAGTCACGTGGCTCTCCTCTCATCCGTTGTCTGCCGCTCCACCCTTTCCATTTCGGCGGCCGCTTCTCGTGGCGATCTGCCAGGCTTTTTCATGATATAGGAGGCTAATTGCGGCGAGATGTTTCGGTGGCGCCCTCATTCGGTTACCTTTCGTGACGTCATTACCTTGTGAACAACAAGCTCGATGCTGTTCGTAATGAGCATTCTGGAAGCCTGAAATCATAGCGGTCTCAAAGCAACACTGTCAACACTGTCAAGATTGAACTTCTTACATTCCTCTTATTTCCGTCGATGAAACATCCTTTGCTGACGTCCTAGTCAGCATTCGGCCAATTGTGGTGGCCCGACCACAGCGACACTTTCGATCGCTCACGTCACCAATAATCACGCTTATTTTTAACTTTCGAATCACTATTCGCTACTGCAGCAAGACGGACGGCACCTAGTGAGAAAAAAATACTGAACTGATTGAAACAGGTCTTTTCGCGATGTCGGCTCGTCCCCTGTGGCTTCCCCGATTACATGTTGTCGGCGGCTGACGCGATGGAACAGTTGTTCCGGTGACTCTGTTGTTATACTGTCGCATCCGCCCGTTGACCAGGACGCTCCGAACAGAACCTATGCTATCGCGTGAAACAGACATTAGGGACTTCTAGCAAACCGTTTCGTGTTCCGCGCACCACGCTATCGGAGCCTTTGAAGCATGCTTCAAAGGCTCCGATAGTGCGGTGCGCGGGACACGGTGAGGTCTGCTCAACGAGGTTTAGGGCTTTAGAGCGATAAAGTGGCGGCTGAAAGTGACCCCTAATTGGCCGTCGCCATGTTGCACATTTTTGACCATTAGACACGTGACCTTATACTTTTCCGTCTAGATTTTAACGAAGTACAGCGCACGATTAAATGTTTATTTATCTTTGATAACAGTACCGACGAGATAAGTTATATTTTGTTAGTTTCAAGTCCAAAATGCGTTTTTACGACAAAAACTCGGGCAGCTTAGCAATGCCTCCGCTAGATACCGTCTGCCGCGGTGCTGCATTTTGGGTTTTTATCCAAGCTAGACCTTTATCTCTGGGGCTAACAGTATCGAAAAAATAGTTTACCGTGTTTTTTACACCGATCGCGATAGAAATCTCGGCTCAGTTCTGCGTAAAAGCCTCGGGATATTGTACGATCATGTGTCTAGCGGTCAAAATTGTACAACATGGCGGCAGCCGAGTGGGGGTACCAGTTTATCACTCTAAGTCCCTCTACCTCGCTAGGTCTGCTGAAGGTCCCTGTTGTGCGTTTACCAACGTTGATCAGCACCGTGGTTCTTCTGACGCTTTTCCAACAAAGATCAAGACTCTGGAAGCTCGCGTGCACCAACGCATCGCCGCAGGTTTTGAACGTAGTCCCAATAAAAATCGGGGCAACCCATTTTGAGTCTAACGCTTGCCTGCTGAAAAACTAGAGCTTTGTGCGCCCAGCTGGCACATAAGATGGCACGACCTGTCTAAGACCACCAATTTTGCCCTATAGTGGCGGGACCCGTACTGGTCGCTAGTGTCGCGAATAGTATTAATCATTCAAGCTTAAGAAATGCAAAATAAAGCTAGAATATAATTAAAAAGACTGCGTCCTTTCTCTGGCTGCTACTCAGTCTTGCTCGAGTTACTCTGAAAAAGTAATTAATGGCAATTACAGTTACTTTTGGCTATAAGGTATTAAAGTACATTACGTTATTATGAGCGAAGAAAAGTAGTAGACCAATGCTTGAAAAAAGTGACCCCCTTCTTCTTCCTCGAATTGGCAGAATTTCTTGCCGGTTTGAAAACATTGTGTCTTTCGTAGTTTCCATTACTGGATTGAGATCACCGGATTATGCGCTACTTACTTTCGTAATCCACGAATTTTAGGGAACCATCCTCTCGTCAGACACTTGATTCGCAGATTCTTTGGTAGGAAAGTTGTGCAAAAGACGCCGTTAGAGAGGAGAGGGTAAAATCGTAATGGTTACAAGTAAATTTATTACTTCAAAAAGTGGTCAGATCACTCTTGAGATTACTTCCTGATAAATGCAATCAAGCGATTATAAAATTACCTCAAAAAGTACTTGATTACGAGTGATTTGATAATTTGTATTGAGTACCGTAGTACCGCAGACGTCTGAGAATGCTGATAAAAGATAATGCGATAGTAATTTGGATTCATTGCAGCTGTTGAGAAACCGGTTGAGTTCAACGTTCTTGGCCCGGCTACGTTAAGCGCAGTTTTTGCGCCAATTCTTTTTAAGTTAAAGTGGTGTCCAACTATACAACAGTTCAGGTTTTCTGCCAAGTTTATCCTGGAAATCAAATTGGTGGTGGCCCAAACACCGAGTCTGGTCTTCCCGCTAAATTTAGCTATCGAACCACGACAAATCGACGCATATGTAATTTCAAGACAAAGCGGCCCTAAAAATGCTGGCGAACTTTTTTTTTTTTTTAACTGTGGTTCGAGTGCTTATGTGGCAGCTGGTGGAGTGTGCTTCAGCTCGCGTGTGAAAGGGGGAGAGGTGAAAGGGGCCATCTTCCTTAACCCTTTCACTGCCCAGTTGCACCCCTCTGAGCACTGCACCCCTAGTGACGTCATTGCTAAAACACATAGAAAAGAAATCTGGTCGTAAAAGAACTCTTAGGGTTTTTTCGGCTTGTCCATATTTTGCACCCTAAAAAGTTCTTTCGAGCACCCCCTAAAAGGGTTCTTCGTGAAAATCTTACATGGGGTTCTTTTAAGTTCGCTTTTTGGTGGAAGAGAGTTCTTTATGGCCCAGTTGCGTTTCTAGTGCGCCAGGGGGCGACAGAGTTTGAGGCAAAACCGTTTTTCTCCAGCGGAAAGAGCTTTTGGGGCGTCAAAAACCCTTTCGAGAACAGATTTTATTTTAATGCATCTTTCACGCAAACAAGTGGGTGAATAAACGTAGCACACCGAGACAGTACGTTGTCTCGTCTTTTCTTTGTCTGTGTCCAGTGGTGCCGTTTTATTCCAAAACGTTCATTAACCAACAAGCCCAAACAAAGCTTTTATGATAGCATTGCTTACTTCCATCATAATCGATGGGCAATATCACGAATAAAATCTGCTTTTATTCAGATCGAACACAAGTCCCACAAACTTATCGCACATCATACACGATTTACCCAACAAACCAATCAAGAAGCTATAACACCTACAAAGTGCATACAAATTCTTATGCAAACTCCTACGTTCCCAGACGTTTATTTGACACATCTATACCATTATTCTCACTAAGATTTCCCGTTGGGCAACTAACAAACGTCCTCCGCGGAGTCTAATGTTGCGACGCCTTAAAAATACTCTGCCACTTTGTGCGTTTTTATTTTATCGTAATATTTTCAGCGCGTTTGCTTAATGGTTTTCGCGCCCTCGGCTGCCCAGGAGAAAACAAAAAACAACGCCCAACGCCGCCGCTCCGCCTTTCGCGCAACATCATTTTGGTCTCGCGTGAGGAAAGAGCGCGTGCGATCACTCAGCGAACACCGGAAATCTGAACTGCACTAGTGAGGGGGAAAATAAAAAAAAAGAAACAAAGAACCGAGGGGCGGAAGCTAGCGTGCAACGCTTGTGAACCGGAAGAGTTTTACGGCCTCGAAGAGAAAAGAAATTCCATTTTCCGGCTCCTTTTACGGTAGCTTAGGTCCGGCCAGGAACATTTCGCATTTGGATGGTGCGAGAAAATGGAGGAAAAGGAAGCCGCGCAGGCGCATTGCGATCCGATCGTTGCACGTTCCCGTAAATGCCCGATCTTAAGGAGTGAAGAGATAGCGAATAACAGTAGACCGCTTTAGATGTCCAGTGTTGTCTGGTGGCTCATGAAACAGTTTCACGTTCGAAGAACTATTGGAACCGGATTTCATTGGGCATAGTTATTGCATTGGGCATCGTCACCTTCGCAGATGAGAATTGATCCTTAAATCACCTCATCATTCTTTCTTGGTTTGTTGTAGTTTTGACGGTGCGAATATTCTAACTGACCGGTACAAAGTGGCAACCCATAAGCCCTTCGATTAAATATTTCGCCATCACGAGACTTGAGAACAAACACTGTACCAAGAGATTGACTGTGTCGCGCTCCGAAATAAACGTTTACGCACCCGTTGTGTCTAATTCGTGGGTCGTGTCGTACCGACGTCTCAAAGGTAAAGGTCTCACGGTCTCACGTATCCTCCGCTTGGTAATATCTTCGACTTCTTCCTACGTAATCCTCAAGAAGGCCGCCGTTAGTTTAGCACAGCTGCCACACACTGAGATGATCATAGCGATCAAAGTTGCGAGACTGAATTTCGAAAAGGCTCTATTGCTGCCTCGACATAGAGGGCCCGCAAATTCGTTGTAACAAATAAAGTAAAAAGTATTTAGAAAAAAAATTTAAAATGAAATGAATAAATATTATTGAGTTAGAAACACTATCGGTTCACTGGACCAGAACCGGCGCGCCGCGCGACAAAAAGAAAACAAGAAGAAAAAAAAACGAAATAGAACAGATTCCTCCTTCCAATGCCTTCTTGAGTCTCGACAAAAGAATAGAGAGCTTCAATAAAGAAAGATGGGCAGTCGTTGTGTAGAAGGTGATCGCCGAACATCAAAGACTTGTTTTGATGTGTGCCCTCCAGTTTAAAAAATAACGCAAAAAAGAAAAACAACGAAAGAGGAGCGTTCATGCCGCCGCTGACACAGGAAACTCAACAGCAAGAAGACAAAGACAAGTCACGCAAAGAGAACGGAACAGTTGCTGCGGATCTCGGTTTCCCGAGCCGAGATGCCGGGAGGAAGGGGGATAAAACTGTGGAACGCAACTCCGCGGCCTTATATTGGGAATTCCGAAACCAATCGGCAGGGAAGAGGGCAGCGGAAGATGGAGCGGGCGCCCCCTGTAAAGCGATCTTCCCTGTGGATTGACTCGTTATGCGGGGAAGACGGCGGTGCGGGGGTGAAGCGGAATAGGTAAGCAGCTCCGACGGGTTTCCTTCTTGTGCGCGTGTCGTTCCTTGTCTCGTCGCCTCCTGTCGAAGTGCACGTTCTCACAAATGTTAGCGCTGACGCGCGTACACAGAACTTATTTTGAGAGCTGCGGGTACATCTCCATAGAGATTTGGTGTGTGCGTGCGTGTGTGTGTGTGTGTGTGTGTGTGCGTTCAAATAAAATCTTGGAACGATGTATGCAAGAAACGAAAGTGATGTGGATCATGTGACTCAAGCCAGACGACGGAATAGCTCCGAATCACATCGGCCGGGCTGTTCGCATCCGAAACAAAAGCAGTTCGTGTCTCATCATCGAAGCAATTCAAAATGTTTGAGGCCGCTCGGTGGAGAATGTCGGCCAATCGCGCTTCTCGTCAGTGGAACGAGTTTGCGGTGCCTATCTCACGAGATTGGATTCTGCTGCCGAAGCAAACAGTTCTTAGGAACGAACGAGTCAATCGTAAGGACATCACTCCTCGCGGGTTTATTACATAGATGGATGTCGAGTGTTTTATTAACGCGACTCTGAAGTGTACGAGCTTAAACGTACTCTGGGTTGAGACAACTCTTATATTTATATCTTGTTCTGTAATGTGCAAGACGCACAGGCCTCTTCTTTGAACGTCAGTTTTCGCCTTCTATCTCGCATGTGCGTTTCTGATGAACGGAACACGCGGTTTGGGGTAACGCAGATCACTTGCGGGGCGATCGTAGAATGGAACAAGAGCGTGTTCGCCTGGAAGCAATTATCGCGGGGTGTGCCTCGGCTTGGAACTGAATCACGTTGCGGATGGCAATAGGTATACTGAATAGATAAGAGCCGTCATTCAATTGAGCACGCGGGTTGTACTGTCGGCACTGAAATAAATTAGCGCAAGTGATAGACTGCCGGACCAGTGAAACCGCCGTCGTGCGGGGCATTGCGTTGTCGCGATTATACAAAGAGCAAAAGTTGTAGGGTAATTCAGAAATTTCAGTATTGGAGGTGCTTAGAAAAGCAGGTATTGTTTGAGAATACGTTTTGTTCACAAGATTAATAGCGTCATTCACGATACTTGGCATTTCTACGTCTTAATATGCACTAATAAACATAAAGCAGTCATTGAAAGAAAGAATACATCGTTGCTCTCAACGAGCAATCAAAAATAGATTTTGTGTGGACAGTCACGTATGGCCGGTGAGGCCATGAGGCAAAGGAACGGCGTTCTAAAAGCACGCTTTGTGAACACCTTTTATCTGTCGTCGTCCTTTGTTCTACAAGGATGGTACCCGCCAGGCAATCTGGTTCCTGCCGAGTTTAGATGAGTGCAGCGCAACGCATCGCTTTTCGTCGGCCCGGCAATCGCTCCTTTGTGCTAATCTATTTTTGTGCCGACTGAAGCAAGGAGTCAAAAATTGTTTTACGGGGAATATGATTATTCAATAAATGTGTTCGCGTGCAGTGATAAGAGCGTTTCGTTCTATTCAGCGGAGAAAAGCCAACGTTAATGAGAGTAAGAATGCAGTGTGGCATGCATAGTCTCTGGTGACACGACAAATGTATCGCTGGTGTCACCTCGCGGCTCTACGTGTCTGATATTCGCAAAAGTGAAAACTAGCCCCGCTTTTGTATGTTTATATCGTTGTGTGGAGCCGATTAACTCGAGTGGGAAACCCTTCAAAGTTCTTCATTTAAAGAAAGGGGAAAACTTTGCTTCAAAATTGGCTGCCTATTATCCTTGTACTCGCCGAAAAAGATTTCAGTTAATCCAAATAATTAAAGTCAGAAATAAAATTAAGTTTACTACGTATTTTCAAACTTCCTTCTAGTTACATAAATGCGCATCATTTGTGTATGTAAAAAATATGAAAGGCGGCGAAAAAGTTTAAGCATTACTGCGCAATATGGGTCGACTCTGTAAAGGCAGCAAACGCACAGAAAGGAACAGATGTTCAACTCGTGAGTGTCTTCTTTCTTCCATACAAACATGTGACTGCGCACTTTTATACATACAGCGGTTTAACACGTGCAACCAAACGTCCCACTCTGGTGCTCTTGTAAAGTGACGCGGCAAACCAAAATTTTGATAACACTGGGTTTTCCCTTCAAATAAAATCTTTCGCTTCCCAAAAAGTTCGCACGTTAAGACACCTAAAATGTCGATCACATAAAACAAAAAAACACACCTCTTAATCAGAAGAAAGCCAAGCGCAAAGCACAAAAATAATTCTCTCTAAAAAAAAAAAAAAAAAAAAGAGAGAGAAGCGCGGCGTAGACGATGAAAAACTAAACTCTCGTCTTACTCTTCGAAACACAAAGTAGCATAGGCATGACGGGTGGAATGTAATGTAAACTAAAACAAAAGCGAAAACAAACAGCAACAAAAAAATCCGATCGAGATTCCCGACACGGATAAGCCATCAGTCGTTGACGCTCAAAGGCGCTCACTTACGTCTTGGCTTTTTCTCTTTTTTTTTTCTAATTTATTGTATTTGTTTTATTTTAATATTTGACAGGAACTGGGTGCAAGAAACGAGCGCTCAATGTCTCTTCCGAGTTTTCTGATCCGACAACTTCCCCGAAGAGCGCCCTTCGTCGGTGAAGCTGGTCTCGCGGCCCTCAGTGCCGAGCAGCAAACACTTTCACGTGCATTACCATATTTTGTTAAGACAGTCACTGAGCCCGATATTGAATAAATTATCATTAAAAAAAAGAGATGATCATAGTTAATGAAGCTCGAACCACTAAACTAAACAGAAACTCGCGCAAGATCAACAGACAAAACGTTGTTGTTGTTGTCATTGCAGAGACTGTCGCCGGTGGCCTTTCCAGCATTTTCTGCAGTTTGCTCTGGGTGGCTTCCTGGCCGTGGCAGCAAAATTCGGCGATCCGAAACCTAGTAAACTTTTCGTTTTTTTTTTTTATTATTATTTTTTTTTTGGTAATCCGCGGGAGCCGCTTAATTTACTTCGCTAAATAAAAGACAGAAATGCATTGAAAAAGTGCACACTAGAATGGATAATCGTGATCGCTTAGCTGTGGCCACATTTTCGTTATAACTGACTTCGTTATAACCGGTCTTGAATATAGGCGTTTTCGTCAGTCGACGAAATCTATGACGTAACAGGATACTACATCTAGTAATATTGACGTCACGCCTTTCTGAATTCCCCTGTTTAGCAACGATGAAACAATGTAGCAATGCAAGCGAGTTGGTTCATGAACACAAACTGGTAGCAGCGCGCAGAAAATACAGAAACAAAGGGACGCTATGACGGCGTTATTGTTGACACCGTTTTTTTTTTTTTTTTTTTTTTTAACGTTTGGCGCTCGTCCTGTTTATTCCTCCGCTGCTATCAGTTTGTAACCAACGTTGAGGCGCTTTGACAAGTTCGTACCCGTCAAGAGGGCGGGACGGCGGGAATGGAAGCAATCTATAAATGACGATGAGGACGGAGAAATGAACGCCCTGAGGAAACAGCATCCTGACCATGTTACATAACGGCTCGTTTATCGAGAGTCGCAATACGGAGACTTTTAAAGGTGTTTTTATCTTTGTTTATTCTTAAAATCGCGAGCTTAACCTTCCGTGGACACTTCCCCGGGGCGGTCCTGGTACCTGCCCCGAGGTTTTCATACGAAACTGACGACCCCATTTTAAGCCGTAGGGGCCGTTTTTAATGACGTTCGATGAAAGTGACGATAAGTGTTGCTGCGTGGCTGAGGGGTATGCAGGGAGCAAGTTCGTCTGCTTTTTTCGCAAATAGTGGGTAGGCCTTGAGGCATCTAGCTTTGAAGTCTAACTACTATCCTTTCCATCCAAGCCAATCAGAGCTCGGAGTGACGTCATCACAACTTCTTTGCAAGAAGCAGACGACTTTCTTTCCGCGTTGTAATCACCGAGAGCTTACGAAATGCAGGACGTGGTTTATAGTGTTCTCGATTCTTGCTCTCCGATTTGTTCTTTGCCGTCGTAATTCTGCTCATGAAGCAATCTCATCGACTGCGGTGAGATATATTCATGCTCTGGACTCGGCACCCACTGCGTTTCTGAAGTTATCGTTGACTCTACACTCAAAGAAATCTGAAGCGTCTGCTCCAGATTTTTTAGAGTGTAGACGGGGTAAATAGTTGAGACTAATTGACGGATTCGACTCACTTCTCTACCCTCTCTACCATCTATGATACTACTCTGCGCTTGAGGATCGCGCGCACTGTTAACCTATTGCAGCTTGACACATCGCGTCGCAGTGCGAACAAGAATGGAGTTACTGCGTCGCACCGTAGAGGAGAACACACATCGCGAATGTATTTTGTTTTCAAAATAAAATAAAAAGCGCACACAGAAAATAAATACAGGATAAAAAAGAAGACACGGACGACAAACAGGCGATTTTGTTTTAACGTCGCCCACTACCAACTAGCTCAGCTTTCAATCCTGCTGTATTATGCATATTCGAACGTTTGTTCACATGAATTTCATGCGAAACGCGACCGTGAGTGCGCACTGAATTGGACGTCTGCGTGTGCATGTGCGGGAATGTGCACGCGTGTGTGCTTGTCGTGCGTATAAGTGCGAGCGAGTCTATGCGTGTTGTTTCGTGAATGGATGGACATTGATCCTGCGGGCGAGCGCTTTGTTTGGCAGATCGAATGAGAAGCATAGCGCATTGTCCACATGATGCCTTAATCTGAAAGATTTATTTTTAGAGACACTCGGACATGCCGGTACATTTATAAATAAAATATAATTAAAAAAAACATAGAAAACGGTCAAAACAACAAAGACGGACATAAAAACAATGAAAAAGAAAAACTTCCTGAATTCTTGAAATGACTAAGGGCGCAGGCGAGCTGGTGCTAGCTATCATGTTATTTAACACTTGAGACTGTGGTGCAGGAAAAAAAAATTTAGACGAAAGACCTTCCCTTTTATGTGTGTTCCTTCGACTAAATTTTTTTTTATTTTTTTTTTATTTTTATGCGTAACAATGTCAGGTGTTAAACAACATGATTCGTGAATTTTTTTTTTTTTTAGGTGCTGAATTGATGTTTGGAAGACTTGCGTACCACACGTCCCATAAATATTTTTCGCGCATGCTTGTTTGTTTTTATGTTTGTTTGTTAAAATGTAGTTTCATATCTGCCAGTGACAATTTGCAATTTATCAAATATAGAAAAGCCGGCCTGCCATTCATTTTTAATGCGAGCATTATGTCAGCATCAGATATTTTTTTCGTGTTTTTCTAGACGCGATTTTAACTGTATTCTCGTCTATGCATCCATATAATGACATTTTTGTCAGTATTTATTCGCTTCCTAAACAAACAAACAAGCAAGGTGATTTATTCTAGCGCGAATTAATCTTTATGACAGCAGTGCCTCATGTTTTTGTTTTCAAACACCAGGAGCAAAGAAATTTGTTTTCAATCGCCAATGACGCAAAAAAAAAAAGAATAAAAAAAATGATCTAAATCGGTAAGTCATTTTAAATAAAATTCTCTCCATCGCATATGCTGTGATATCATTTTTCTTCTTGCAATTAGTGATAATATGCGAAGCCTCCATTTAAATATAGTTAAAGTAAAAGTGGACATGTTAAACGTACCCAGCACCCAAGTTTGTTTTACTGCCTTTGTAGTTTCGTAGCGAACCTCCCCTCCATTTCTGATCTAAGGCAACACGAGGTAGGTATTTATTTCAATTAAGACACCCGATCGTCTAATTGACGTCCCTGCCGTAAAGAAAAATAATAAAGCTTAAAAAAAATGCGGATGAAGAAATGAACTCTCTAATGTAATACCCCCTCGTTTTGACACGGTGTTTTCCTTGTATCTTCGTTGTTTAGTCCGTTTCTTTTTTTTTTTTTTTTTCAGAATTCTTTTTATTCACGAAGAAAGGTTCACCACAAAGTTTCTCAAAGTTCGAAATATGACAGTTTAAAACAAACGTGAACAAGTTTTGAATAAATTATTTCGTTGTCCACGCGCTCGGACGCGTTTTTCCGTTAAAGCTCGTTCGTTCTTTTTCTTTCTTTTTTTTACACAAATGTATTTTTGTGTAGTATTAAAAAAAATGGGGCCTAGACATAGAGATATGAAAGGACGTGTACTGTGAGAGGTTACATATATGAATATATATATAAAGAGAGAGTGTGTGAAAGGGTATGTGCTCTGGATGTATGTGTATGTGCTAAACTAGGAGCATCATCTTTCTTCCAGTTCGACCGCGCCGAGAAAGGGCGCGGAATATTTATATTCATTAGCGACCCCGAACCTGCCCAAAAGGACTGGAACCAAACAAAAACCAAAAAAAAAAAATCTCCAACCGCTATAATTTGGAAAGAGAGAAAAAAAAATTAAATAAATCGAGCCAATCTCAATCAAAACAAAAAACGTTAAAAAAGAAAAAAAAGTTGGAACGCAGGATGAAACGAACGAGACGATGCTCGAGACCGAAAGGACATTTCTTCTCGGTAACAGTGTAATGAAATTAAGTGTTCGCTTCGCGTTAATGGATAAAAAATGGCTCTGCGCCGCGCTTCGTAAGAACAAATCGAATTTAATTGTGGCGGCTCGTGCATAATGATGAATTGCGATTGCCCGTAGGCTAGGTGGAAGTTATAAGCGTGCACTAGTTCCCATCACCGCGTGCTTTAAGTTTATGCGTACGCTATCCTTGTACGTTCCGTTTGAGTTTACGAGCTCATAGTGTTTCCTTGCGAGGACTGAGACGTGGAGAGCATTAAAATTAAGGAAATTAAAAGGCTAATTTGACTCGCAATAAGCAGAACAAGAATGAAAAAAAAATAATCCAGTGCGTTTGTTTTCTATCGGTGCACTCGGGAAATTAATCGCTGCAATATACTTTTGGATAGAGATCCAGATCATGTGTGCTTGTATAATTCTGCTTATTAAGAATTTTTGTTTTTAAGTTTTTGGGTTGCAGTCAGACTGCTCATACACAATACGAAAAATCCGCGGTGTTTCTTCGAAGGCACAATGAAAACATTATCCGCGTACACGCGTCAGCCATGTCCGAGGCAAGTTTGATTCAAACAGACGTACGCTTCAAACATCTGTGCGGCCAGTTTTTTTTTTTTTTTTTTTCTTTTTTGTACGACCAGCGCGAGCAAACCGTTGTACAACAAAACATTTCTGAGACAATGTTTGCAGGCTGTCTTTTGTATGATGTATCCGCTGTGTGACCGCAGTTTTAAGGTCTTAACAAACCTTGAAGACATATGAAAATGGATCAAGCTGAAAACGAATTTTAAACAAAAAATCGGTCTTCAAATAAAGTTAGCGCTGGGGCACTGTGCTCCCGTTGTGTTGAGTGCCACAGCAGACAGTCGAGAACAATTTGGCCACAAAATTCGCCGAGCCTATGTCGTAGATTACAATGATTGGCTCCCTGGATGCTCTCCAGAAGGGTAGACGAAACAACACATTTTAAATACTTCTTTCTTTAAATTGTTTTTGTTTAATAACGAGCTTGAGAATCAACCTTGAGGGCTTATTTTTTTCCAAACACCGATGCAACAAATTTCACTGCGCACTCCACTGTCATCATCAAAACATTCCGAGGACACCTAAGCACTTCTTATGAGTTGTGAATGCGAAAGCATGAATGGCGTTCTTCAACTCCCTTAGTTTGTCTGCTGCTTACTGGCATGGACGGCCACCTTTCGCTACTGCCGAGGTGGGCGGCCGACGGCCGAGCGCACGCTCTTGGGAAGTGGCCGCGCCGGGCTGAGCTCGGCCGTGCAGCCTCTCCGGAGTTTGCCCGTGCGAGCTCTGCGGCCAGCTGCTCCTCTTACCGGCGGCCGGGCCGCTGCGTGCGCTATGCCGCAATGGAGAGGGCTTCTCTAGTGGCGTTCCTTGGAACTTCGCCGCGCGAAAGCCGATGAGAGCCTCGTTCCTTGAAACTTTGAAGCGCTCCAGCCTATGGGAGCCTATCCATCAGATTTCTGCTACGGATGACAGTCTTCGTTCCATTGGGACAAGGGAAGGTGCCGCTTGGCGCGGCTACAGAAGTTGATGACATCGGTTCCCTTAATGGAACAGATAATGCTTTCGCATTAAAATAAGGTTTACAAAGCTTGAATCCCAATGAAGTCAGCACCGGCCTCCTCGTTTCTACGCACAGAGGGAGTGGATGGCCTTTGCTTCTCCAATTTTCACGGGAGCCTGCAACATTTTGATGTAGGCTTCCCCGCAAGAGGGGTACATTATAGGTGGAGCCAGCTTTACAGTGGGTTCCCACTTCCTCCTTAACATCGTGAAAACAATTAGTGCAAAGGACAAGGACAGGACAAAATAACGAACACAAGATGCGCTTCTTCGTCGATGAGGCGTATCTTTGTCTTGTCAATGTCCTTCGCGCGAAATAATTTTGATTTTGATTCCTACTCAAGGTGTTGGAATGTGCGAGCGCGTTTTACGTGTATACATTTTATGTGCACGTGTAAATGAGGGCATGTGCCCGTGTTTGTGCGCATGTGCCAAATCCGCCCTCTGCAGGTCAATCCGGATTTCAATTTTGAAGTAGCGTGTCATTCCTGCTATACATCACTACGAGCGGAGCGTTCTGGCTCGTGCTCATTGGCGGCCATTCGAGAGCCTAGACTGGAGAGAAGGTCCATCCTAAAACGTGGGGAGCGTATGCAATTTAATGGCGAACGCTCCCTACGGAGATTAATGGCAAGTGCGCATGCGCTGCGTTTTCTCGTGGCGAGAAGGAAAGCAGGCGGAAAGGCGAAGACGCTGGCCGGCGATGCACGCTTTCGGTACCCCCTCGCACCCGTAAATCACGTGACCCCCATGGAGCCGTTGGATACTCTCTGCAATTCAGGCTCTCTGGCGACAAGATGTTCCGGTGGCGCCTTCTCGTGGCTCCCGCGTCTGACGTCAAAAGCAAAATTAGAAGACACGAACTACAACTTAACTGCAGCGTGCAATACATAAAACGGTGGTAGCAACTTTTGCGGCGAGAAACTGAGGAAAAGAAGACGAGAGGGCGCGGGAACTCCAGAACGCCGATCTCTTGTTGAAATGACTATAGTGGGTAGGCCTAACTGTATGTGGAGCGCTAGTTGGTCTGCTTCTTGCAGAGGGGTTGCGAAAATGTCCGAGCGCCGAGCTCTTGTTGGGTGACTGAAACAAATAGTGGGTAGTCCTCGAGGCATCTAGGATTGAGGTCTACCCGCTATCTTTTCAATCACATCCAGTCGGAGATCGGCGTCTTTCCGGCGCCAAAGCAACCCCCTGCGCTAAAAGCAGACGACTTGCACTCCACCTAGCTTAGTCTTCTCTGCCTTAGTCTTCACTGCACTCGTTGAACGCGTTAGAAGGCGGAACGCCGGTGGAAGGCGTTTGACTTTCACATTCAAAAGCGTTCGAGGAGAGCAGTCTACACGAAGGCAGCTAGCTTTAGGTCTACGGTCTACCCACTGATTATTTGAACCAGAGCTCGGCCCTCCGGCGTCACCCTCAGGTTCTCGCGCATGCTCCGTCTCGCAGACATGTGCAGTGATACCGAGGCGCGGGAGCGAGCGCCTGACTTGGAATAGTGCTTTCGACGTGCGAGTTCTCGTGCAAACGAAACATTCTGCTGAGATTGGCCCACGCGCCGGTGCCTTTGCATGAACTGTAGACATTTGAGAGTTGAAGTGTAGAGTCCTCACGCCCTTAGACCAACGCCGTCGAAGTTGACAGACTGACATTACTCTCGTTTCTGTCGATGACAGAATAATTGATCCTACCGAAGACGTTACAGTGAGCGTCTGGCCAATCGTGGAGGGTCAACCACGGCAGCTCTATTCGTCGCGATCGCTGCCAGCGGTGTGCAAGCGCTCGCGTTCCATGCAGCGAGAATGGAAAGCTCGTTGCAGCGCGTGTTTTATTGTAGGGGTAGAAAAGCGGCGGCGACCAGATCGCCCCCTAATTTCAGTCGTCTGCACGAACAAGAGAAACGAAAAGAAACAAAACAAAATGGAAACAGATAAATCTCACTTCCAGCCGTCTGCCTCGCTCACGCGGCCAATCTACCGGCAGGGTCCGGGGTACATAAATCCAAGCCCCGCAACGAAAAGCCAGCCCCGCCAGTTGGGCAAGGAAGTATACTACCTGCCCAGACAACGCGGGCCATTTCTCGGAAGTCCGCCGGGTTGTTCTCTGCGCTTGCGCAAAAGCCCCGATTCAGCTCCGGGGGGCCCACCACGAGGAGGGGGAAACAGAGGGGAGACGCAGTCGGAGTGGGCGTCGGCCCGCAATTATCAAATGGGACACACGTGTGGAAGAAGAGGCGGGGAGGCCCGCGTGTGTGTGTGTGCCCTCTCAATGTTTCCGCTTAGTGTGACACTCGGTTGTTATTCTCGTAATGTAGACACCACGCCCAGATCATCGTTCGGAAGGCGGCCGAGGCTACCGGTCTGGACACGCTGGGGTATGTAAGAACGCGGGTTGTGGTAGTGTTGGGGGTCATTGTTCTTGTCTCCGGGTGAGGGCACCACGCGCGCTCTTTGCCACGTGATTTATGTCGGACTGAAGCTGCGCGTTAGAAGCTTTGTTGTGTGTTGTGCCCTTTTTCGTTTGTCGTCTCCGGTTTTTCAAAAGTGTGTAACTTCAACCAGCTCGTCTGCCTACTAATTCTATCTTCAATATTCCTGCGCCTTCCTTAATAAACATGAAAGTTGAATATTTTTGTTTCGGATGCAGTAAGCTGACCTTAGAGAGAATAACATTCTTCAGACAGCAGTACTTTTTGCAGGCGGCCGAGAATATTGAAATCCCTTCTCTGCAAGTGCATCTGTGCCAAGTTCTTCCGTTTTTAAAGTCTTAAGCGCAGGGCCGAACTTCGCTAATCCTTGAGTCCCCAATACTTGTTTTGTTACGTTTTTTTCTAAGAAAACGTCGGTTGGTTCAAGAAGGAAGGACTCTTTCCAAAACGTTGCGTTATAAAGTCCCTGTTGGTATTCAAATTTATCTGAAAGTGTTTAATTTCCCCATGAAAGATCGTCTTCAGTACATTCACGTTATGATGCAAAGACATCTCAGAGACTTTGAGCAGAAAACGTTATCGAATAATTGTCTAAAGCTCCATACTCACGTCGAGATTCCGTACATTTTAAAATAAAATACAAAAAAAAAAAAAACGATCGAACGTTTAAAGGTTGTCGTCATCCGTACAAAAGGCCAGTCTGTTTGGAGGTACACTCAAAATTGCCTAATGTAAGCGCCCTAAAAACCGCCGATACACGAGCGATGCTTACAAGCACGTTGTGACGAAAACACACGTGAAAGGTCGACAACGGATGGACGCTGGGCGTAGGCTCTTTCGATAACCGTCTAAAACGAGACAAATGGTCGAAGGGTAAAAGAGTTAACGGGAAAAAAAGGAAACAAAAAAGGAGTGCTCCGCATGGTAATGGTCCTGTATCCGACCGGCGACATTCACGGCCGAAGAGAAGCAACGACAAAGAAAGAGAGAGAGAGCAGCCATTCCTCGGCTATCCCCAGTCGTCAAGCGCGGTCTCTCTAATCTGGATGGCACTGACGAAATAAGGGGTCCCCATTAAACGTTACACAGTGCTAAAACAAAACAAAAAGAGAGAGAAGGGGTCGCGAAGCTGAAAGCGGGAGTGAAAGAAGTTAGGAGGAAAGAGGGAGGAGGAACACGTCACACTAAAAGCCATTTAGTCGAACGATAATCGCGGTCCGCCGTCGTAGTGTCCCCACGACTATCGTATCGGAGTGCTGCGAGTGCTCCGGTGAGCGAATGGAGCTCTCCCTACACGCCGTCGCGGCTTGTAACGTTCAGGGAGACGGGTTGGTTGCTTCCACCAGACTTTATGTAACGTGTTTTGAGTCGCGCGTTCCTGTCACCCACAGTAATTACCTTTTTTTTTTTGTAACTAAGAAACATCTTGGTTACCTTTTTTTAGGATTAGAAAAGAGTAACTAATTTTCTTTACTTTTTGATAAAGTGGAAGTGGTAACAGAATTTAGTTAGTTGTAGAGGGGAGCGCGTACAACAGAGGTGTGCAAATTATAGCGTTCGCCCCAGCTCGCGCCTGTAACTCGCAGGGCAAGAAGATGCTAGATAGAGCCTAAAAAAGATGCCCACAATGTATACGTCAGTTTAGACACTTTACACAAGCGCCAGAATACAGCCGCCATTGCTGACCTTTTCTTGTCTTACCGAGGTACCGAGCCACTGAAACGGGTGTTGACGAGCTTCTACAGAGGCCTGTGCCGTGGAGAGACAAACAGGAGAATCTAAGATGACAATAATCTGGCCTGCTAAGGTAATGATGAAGTGGAGTAAACGGTATAAGAGTAAGCAAAAACTGAACATCAGTTACGGCGGCACCCGAACGCAGCTGCTGCGAAGCGTCTCTAGTCAATGTTATCCCCAAGTGAATGCGTTAAACAGCGAGGAATTAGGTGTTAGCGACGACAAATATTGGGAGTGGCTACCGCTTCGTAAAATCATAAAAATGACACATTCAGTGTAAAGCGAAAACGACGCGTCACTTTCTAGCTAAACTACAGCGTGTTTTGAAAGGCATTTAACGATTAACTTTGTTACTTTTTTGAGTGAGTAATGAATTACGGTATTAAGTTACTTTATATCAGTAACGTACGCGTGTCCGGTTTTAACACAAAATGAAGGTGACGCAGTCCCGTTTAGTTGCGTACACTCGGAGATTGCGTACACTAATGCGTGGTTCTGACGTCGCGCCGCTGAGGTGGCGCTGCTGTCGGCTCGGCGCATGCGCAGATGCGCCACTTCAAGCGAATTCTGCGCACGCGTGTTGCCCACACTCGGCCGTGGTAACAAACACCGACTCGCTTTGTCCACAGTGTGTTAGCCTATACAGAGCACTAGGTATGTATATGCCAAGTCGGTCTGCGTATGTTGGCGCATATAAACCGACTGTACATAAACCCGCCGAGCACGTTTCTTCCGAAGCACATATTATACACCGTTCAAGTTGTTTCTCACCAAGAACAGGTTGGAATGACCACGAGAACGGTGTGAAGGCGTCGAGCGCAAGCCATGCTTAGTCTGATACATTGTGTGCGCGGACGCTTTTAGAGTGCAGCTCTGAGGCGCTCGCTTCCGCGTGTAGCGGAGTCGCCGTCGGCGTAACCACCCCGCTAAATTTAGCGGGGAATTGAATTGGTGTCGAGGTCACGTGGCGTCAATTTTCCAGCTAAATTTAGCGGGGAAACCGTGGGAGGAGGGGAGGATACGGCGGAGGATAGATGGGTACGCAGGAAAAGGAGGGTAGGATACGGAGGAGGAGGGGATGGGAAGAAGAGGAGGAGGGGGGGAGGGCATATCCCCCTCCTCCGAATGCTCCTCAAAAGACATACAGTCTGTGGACGCTGTCTGCACGAGGCGTGTTTCTTCCTCGTATGTAAGTCAGATTAGTCAAAGAAAAACTGTCTGCTCACATGTTCGAAGCATCCATGAGTACGAAGCAAACGGCGTCTCCGCAGACATTTTTGTCATCGTGTCTGCAGCAAAAATTCTGTCTTTTCTGTGATGTATACGAGCAGAATGATAGCTGCTTAATCGGACGGTGTCTGTCTTTTTTTTTTTTACGTTTTTCTATTACGATTGCATCGTAAGGTCTCACACTGTCACGTGACCTCAAGCAGTCACGTGACATCATGCGCTCTTTTGTACGCCCCAGTCCAGTACCACCTAGAAGACAAGGCCAGCTCATGACGTCATCGTTAGTGCCCCCCCCCTACCCCCCTGCCCCGCTCCAAGAGTGCTAGCGTCGCGTTTGTTGCGAGACGCGCTGCCGACTATATGCCGATGCAAGAAAGGCCGCGCTGCGTCGATCCACAAGTGATGACGTCAGGGGAGGGGAGGCACAGCCCTTCGTCTTCTACGCTGCATTTACCACTCTATAGGGTTAATATCCCCATAGTGTAAACACCCCCCCCCCCCCCCTTTTCCCCAGCTCGCCTGAGCACTAAGTGAAATTGCGTTTTGTTTGTAGTTCACTGGATACGGTAAAGCATTCTCTCAAGTTCTCGACAATTCCGTGTTCTTTTTGTGCTTGTAAGGCAACAAACGACAGGAAATAAAAATAAAAAAGACTCTCGTATCACTCTTGAAAATTTGAAACTCGAGAGTCGCGTTTTCGTGAGAAAAGCAAAAAAAAACTGTTTTAAAGTAGCGTTTTTTGTTGCCAAAACATTCGTGGCTCCCTCGGTCGGTTTCCACCTTTTTTTGTTTTAACCTGGCATGCCATTTTGGTGAGGGCAACGTATATTTAGCGAAGGACGCAAAAGGGAGGTGCAGAAGCAACATGCAAAAACGTTACCACCAGGAAAACAATTATAGCGGGTGTTTCGGCGACAACTTTCGAAACTCCCTGCCAATAGGGAGTGTTCACTGGCGGCCATATCTGTGTGCGTGGTTGCTGAGCGCGCGCTGACGGCGAGCTTCCACAGTTCTTTCGCAACGTGCATTCCACACCATTCAGATTGCCGGTCTTAGCAGGCAATTAATGTAAACTCGCTCTGAGCATGCGCCCTAAACATATCCCTTAAATATGGCGCCCAGTGAATGCCCACTATACAGTAATTAAGGAAAAAAAAATATTTTCGGAAACAAACAATCAGGGCGGTCAGGAACGGCCAACAGCACACTAATTGGTCAAATTACTAACTGAACTGAAGAGTTAACTTCCTAATTTGTGAAAGTAAACATATGGTTCCAACCAAAAACTCGCTTAGCGTCATCGGGACTCCCCTACATCGGCCAAATTTAGACTCCTGACTATTGGATGGCGTAGGCGACCATGTGAGCAGAGCGACAACCAATGGCGTTCTCGATGGAATACGCTGGGAGCCACGGCGCATAAACTTTCGCACCGAGATTCATTGACACCAACTGCTGCTGGGCGAGTTATTTTTTCCCTGTTTATACGTCCACACGGCAAATTTTATTTTGTTCGTTTGTTTGGCTAGGGCAACATGGAAAAATGCAGATTTAGATTTCCTCTGCCTAACAGGGCCTTGTTACCTGTTTACGTTGATCAGCAGGTAACAACAACAAAACAAGATAAACAAAAAGAAACGCAAGAAAATTAAAATGTACAACAATACTCCGCGGAAAACGTGTGTTGTACAATGGTTACTCAAAGAAACGTTCTCTAAGCTACGCCACGACATGCATACGTTACTAAACTAAAGAGTGACGAAATGCCGCTACTCGTTTAATCACTCAAAAAGTAACTAACGAGTACTACTCGTTATCGCGATTCATAAAGAACGATTTACCGCAGATTGCAAGTAACGCGCTATTTTTGCGTTGCTGCGAATGTGTCGTATTTATGACGCAGTAGCCGCTTCGTATATTTGTCGTCAGTAAAAATTCCTCGCTTTTTAACGCGGCGTTCATTCGGGAACAACTGTGGCTATACTGACGTACGCTTCGTGCACATCTTTTTATGGCCCACCTAGCTTTTTCTCGTGAAAATTACAGGAGCGAGCTGTGCACGTTCCACTCCACAAGTAGCTGAATACCGTTAGGTGATACTTCGTCAAAAAGTAGAAAAAAAATGTTACTAGTTCCTTCTCCTAAAAAGCAAGTACTGTCGCGACTGGTTATAACGAAGTTAACGGGAATCGGAAATCACTTCGCTATATCCACTATTTTGCTATAACCGATTTCGGTTATAACGAAGTGCAAATGGAAATGGGAAATCGTGATCACTTCGCTGTAGCCGCTATTTTGTTATAACCGAGTTTGGTTGTAACGAAGTGCGAAAGGAAATGGGAAGTCGTCATCCCTTCGCTATATCCGATATTTTGTTATAACCGAGTTCGGTAATAACGAAGTGCCAAAGAGAATGGGAAATCGTGATTGCTTCACTGTAGCCGCTATTCCGTTATAACCGACTTCGTTATAACGGGTCTCGACAGTAGATCGTTCCTTCGTTACCAAAAATGCAACTAGGTACCAGTAACCAGTTACTTGTAACGCGTATTACGTACGACTCCGGCTATACCCGACTGTCGCGCGTACGGTGTCCAAATTTGCTTATCGTATTAGACTCCAACCAAAACACGCACTCAAAAAGAAAAGAAACGCGTTGCAATAAAAGCGCCTAATTTGCCAACCCGCCACGGGTCGTTATGGGAAAGCGTATCAGAGCGTGATATTCCCTCCCACACTGACAGTTTATCTCGCGGTGGGAAATCCACACACGTCCGAGCGATCTCCGGCGCTGTCGAAACGTACCGACGTCTCACACAGCCAGCGGGGGTCATTTTCGGGACTTCCGCAATCAAACGAGGGCTCGTTGGCCATAATCCGTTTGCCATAAGCCTTTACTAGCAACTTTACGAAGGCAACGCCATCTGGGCGTTGGGGGAATGGTATTATTTTTCTCTCCCTCACGAGTGTGACTGCCCGACATTGTTAGCGCAAATGTGACGCCGGTGCTTTGTTTTCGATGCTTACTAATGAAGATTAAAATCGAACGCTATACAGGGTGTTGTATTTCAAAAGATCCAAAACTTTTTATAAAAAAAAAGCCGGGAAAGTTACACAAATGCCGTCTGTACAAGTGAGTTATACGGTGAAGGGGGCATAATATAGGGGGCTAATTGTCAAAATAAGTTAGTTAATTACAGAAAATGAAAATTATAAGAACATCATCCGCGTTTTTCAATGGCCGGCCTTGAACCTGCTGCACGCGTGGAAACTTCAGCACACCGCCTTCCACGTATTTCAAGTTGGCCCAATATTGACTCATTTAGGAGTTTCCGATGACCCTCAGGAAGTTTTTGTTGTTAGCCATATGTATATCTTCACACATATAAAGTTAATTCGTTAGGTAATTATTTTGCTAATGAATTAGCTTCTTTTTCTCCAATCCCTGACGTTAGCTGTGGCTTTCAGTTTGTTCACCGAATGTTTACTTTTCCTCAGCCGCCCTAGTTTAAGCGATCTCCGAAGATCTCCGCACAAACACCCGGTCAATGTGCGGTGTACATTTATCAACGTTTTCGGTAAATATAAAACAAAACACAGAAACCCCAAAAGTGAGCCATTTGATGATGCAAAAGTGTACATTCACTACCAATATCTCACACGTTGCCTCGCTGTCCTCGTTCCCAAGGCATGCCTGCAGCTGGCTGAACAGCCAAGTTAGCTATAGGGAAGACGCATTCCCTGACGTTCCCGACGTCCTCAAAGAGGCGCGTTCTTTATGCGGAAAACAAGTCGTCTGCTTCTTGCGCAGGAGCTGCGGTGACGTCAGAACGACGCCGAGCTCTGATTGGGTGATTGAAAAAGAAAGTAGTGGGTAGATCTCAATCCTAGATGCTTTGAGGCCTACCCGCTATTTTTTTCGTGACGTCGTGACGTCAATTTTTGTTTTCGTGACGCCATTTTCCCCGCTAAATTTAGCGGGAAAAATAACGTCACGTGACCTCTACACCGATTCAGTTTCCCCGCTAAATTTAGCGGGGAAAATGACGTCCCATGACTTGGTGTCACGTCACCTACGAACAAATTCAGTTTCTCCGCTAGATTTCGCGGGAAAATTTACGTCACGTGCGGAGGAGAAGGGGCATACCCTTCCCTCCTCCTTCTCCTCAAGAGCTGCGCTCGAATTTCGCGTTACAGAAATTTGTCAACTATAATGATGATGAGTGATGACAAGTGCTATCACGGCCTCCTTGGTTACACGAACGCGAATCCAAATATTCATCGACGGATTAATTGTTAACGAGCGCACACGTCCGAGTGACGCAGTTCTCATGTCCGATGCGTGAGCCGGGTACGGCTCACGTACTTGGGCACCCAGGATGCATCACGGTGGAAAAAGCGGAGGGCTTTCGAACAAAATGAGGTAAGAAATAGTCCGCTACAGGTTGTATTCACTGGGCGCCATACTTGAGCGCATGTTCGGAGCGATACCCCACTTATCTTCTAAGAGGACTTACAATCTTGGCGGTGTGTACTTGCACGTTGCGGAAGCATTGTGGAAGCTCATTGTGAGCTCACCCTCTGCGACAGTGGGCTCAAACTATGGCCACTAGCCAGGGCCGTACCCAGAAAAAAATTTCGGGGGGGGGGGGGGGGGGGGGGGGTTTCGAGGACAACGGCGGCCATTTTGTCTTATTTTCGCCTATGAATCATGTGCATCGGTGGCATATAATGGAGAGTTATAGCAAACCGAAGAACCGGTCCCGGTTTGGTACCCGGTAGCCGACCGGTGCCACTGCGCGTGCGCAGAGGTGGAGATTAAAATCGGCTGGCTGCAAGTGCACCGACCAGGGCCGTACCCAGAAAAAAATTTCGGGGGGGTCAGAACCCCCTATCCCCCCCCCCCCCCCCCCCCCCCTGGTTACGGCCCTGCCACTAGCGAATACCACCGATATTTTCAAACTTTCGTATAAAAAAAGCAGGCTTTTAGCTTTATACCTTTTTTTTATCACTTAACGATATGCGATTAGTAAAATTCCATTCTAAGAACACCGTATTTACTCGATTTACAGCCGCACTGTTTATGAAGAAAACCGGTGGGTGCTCTTTTCCGCGGAGCACGCGGTTTGCCAATCACCGCGATCGACGGGATGATTCCAGCGGTTTAGAGGACAGAGATAACGTCTTCGCGCGAAGATACCATCTGTAAAGATTGCATTTCAATGGAGACTCGTGTTCTCTATCTAGTTATTCCATATGTTATTTATGCGCAACGCGATGATTGGCTGTATATGTGCCATGCGGGAAAGTAGATGCAACGGCCTTGTTCATAATTAGTGCGGCTATAGCGTAAAAGAAAAATAATTGGGTTATGGGTATGTTTTATGCAGCCTGAAGTTAGTCTGCCTCAACGGGCGACTTGTCTCTCAGCTGCAGATGAGCAATTTAGCCAGTGACGTACCACTGCTAGCCTGGGGTCTTTAACGTGCACCACGCAGAAGTGACACACGACCGCACGTCGGTACGATTCTTATCCAGATCGAAACGGGCAATGGTGGAGATTGAACCCAGGGTCCCAGGGCTCTGCACCGCGAGCTTTCGCTCCACGTGCTCCGAGCTGGTGTGCACTAAAGTCACTGGATCCTGAGAAAGTAGTGCCATTGCCTTCCCTACCTGCTAGCCGGACACAAACAGATACTAACCTACAGACGACCCAAACCTCGCAAGACGATTGGCTAATCGGCCTACGTTGCCATGGAAATCGCCATCTTGGTCCATTTAACTCTTCGAAGCTTCCAGGTGGTCGTTCTAAACCAGTCGCGCCAAGATCACCGTGGAGCATCATCGTACTGGAAGCGTTCCTTGCCAATATAAGAGTATTTGGCACTTCGTATGCGATCAACTTATTATTCATGCCCATCTCCATGGATCTCTTACAATTATATTGTTCTTCTTGCGCATTTCAAGACAGTAAACTTATTTTTCAGTACCTCCAAGCACCGACACAGCATCTGGTGGTGGTACGAACGCGTACGCCTGTTTCGCCGGTGTGTGCTTATCAAAATCTCGGTATACAAAAAACGACTCAATAAAGCTACCCCTCACCAGCGAATCTAGATAGGCTCACCAAGAACGGAGAGGTCAAGGAGAAATTGCTCATTTTATGGACCAAGATGGCGACCACACGCGGAGCTTGGCGTTACTTTCCCAGGATCCAGTCACTTTAGTGTGCACTAGTACACTCTGCCACCGATCCGCGACGTTGAGCGTAGCAAACGCAGCGTGGCACAGTGCGCACAGGTACTGATTGGTCGCATATAATCGAGTTGCTGCTCCCCAACCAAGCAAAGGCGCACGTTCTACGTTGTTTTCGCTGCGCCTTGCGCTCAATGTCAGAGGATAACAGAGCCTTTAGGCTCAGAGTGCAGCCAAAGCTAGAAGCGCGAGCTAGCACCCACTGCTGGACTTCATACGTTCCTTTCTAGCGCGAGCGCTCGTTCTGAGAAATAGTGCTTAAAAGCCGTGACCTCGTGCTTCCTTCCTTGTCTCATTGCCTGCAGCCTCAGCTTGAGGGTGAACGTAGTATTGGGCAGGAGATCCAACTATAGGGGGCGCGTTATCGAGCTTGTTGTCCCCACAGCCCCGAATCTTCACCTTCGATTTCTCGTATCAAAAACAAACAAGAAAACACGGTTTGTTGTCCCCACAGCTGAAGCGTACACCGCTAGGGGCGTGACGGTTCCACCTCCTCTCCAATGGTGAGGACGTTAAGGGGGGGAAGAATTGGTATAAGCCAGCACAGATGGATGACACGTCCCAACAGCGCCCGATCGACCACGTGATCGATTGAGCTTACGGAGGCAAAGAACACGGAACCGCCAGCGGGATTGCGAAGCTCGCCGCGCACAAAGAGCTCCTACCAATCATACCGGTCCGGATAATGAGCTTATACGGGCACGGACCTCGCTCTACTCCGTTTCGGCTTGCGGTGGACCGAAGCGGACGCGATACCAGAGATCCCTGCCGATCCAGCGCCTCCAAAGTATTAGTGATTCATTTAATGCGTAACCCGCAGCGCCCAGCTAAGAATGCTGTAGTAAAACGAAAAAGGTACGAAGATACACATGTATACGAAGAAATATACACAAAAATATATAGAGAAATACGCGTACAAATATACAGAGAAATATACAATTGAAGACGAATGACATTAATAATCAAGCAAGCTCACGTGATGATTACTCGAGCATCAATAAACTTGAATATAAACTAAAGTGTCACGTGACTGGACATCTCTGCACGACTTGCCAAGGTCAAATGACACTGATGCAGCAATATATTGGCTTCACTAGTTCGTAGCTTTCCTTTGTGGTCCATGAGAAGGTGAAACAGAGTATAGAGAAGTAGGACGGGGGAGGGGGGGAAGGGCTCTCAAAAGTTGGAGCGCCAAACAGAGGGGGGCGAGCTACGAAGAAGAGGAGGGGGGGGGGGGGGGGGGGGGCGGAGTGAACGTGTCCAGTAATGAAAGTGGGCCAGTTGTAATAATGGGAATGGACCGCTTAATCGTACAGTTCGTAGTACGCGAGCGCCACCACTCGGCGGACGAGCTTCTGCGCCGCGCCGTTCGTTGTCTTTTCGTTCCTGGGCGCGGTGCCAGTCACCGCCGACGTCGTCGTGCTGTGTCTCTGCTGTTTTGCCGGTCTTCCATCACGCCGGCTTCTGGGGGAGGATGCGGTACTCGGAGAAAATGGGCTACAAAGACACACGCGGCGCTTCGGTGGTCGGCGCGCCCTCTCGTGGAGAGGAACGTTGTGGAGGCAAAACTAACATTTACGAAAATTAGGAAACGAAAGCACGGCGTTGGTACTGGTGAAACGTGCGTGTAAATGTTAATAGTTCTTACTGTTGCATCAGCGGACTGAACACTTGTGTATTACAGTCGACGTATTGAAAGACAGAGCACACAAAACAGACGGGATAAACTCGGAGAAACGCCCATGACAGGTGCCGTTTTTCCTGGTGTCGATCAATCACCAACTAGCCCAGCAATCAAATATTTTACTGTGTATTACAGTCACGATTTGTTCCCGTCGCAATGTTGCGAAAAAAAATTTTTTTATTTTTTTATTTTTATTTTCGCGCTTAGAGTAAACACAGACGTGTGTTTAATATCCAGTTTTTTTTTTCTTATTTTTATAATAACTTTTATTAATATATGTTCTGCATTCGTCATTTACAAAAACCTCGGTGATTTTGGAAGGATTGTTTGAGCGCTCCGTGGTACACATTGAATCAACACCGTTGGCGTGTATTCGGAACTTCTTGAAGAAAACCCAGGGAGTATGTTGTGAATAAATCGGTCATTAATTGACATAAGAAAGTGGAATATATCATTCGGAGATATGAGTCGAATAGAAGCAAACCCACGAAATTGAGAGAAGTAAAGAAAACTGTATAAAGATGGCACAAAAGAGTTCCCGGGCGCCTTCAAATACCGCCGAAGGCCAAACAGAAAGAAAAGTAAAACGAAATTTCAGCACGTTTTATTTGAATTCCGTTCAACTTTCCTATAACCCTTCCCTGAATCGCGTTCTCCCCATTATGGAAGAGAACGCGAGCGCGAGTCAGACAAAAGCCTACAAAGGCGAACAATGGCGGAAAACAATATCAACACGGCGCAGACACTGCATCGGTAAACGCAAACAAAGAAAACAAAAAGGCGATGATGAAAGCGACATGTTCCGCCCCACCTTTTTGTGACCCTCTCGAGCGAGATCTTTGTGTCTGCCCAGGAAACGCTCGGCTAATGAAGACGCCCGGCTTCATAATCAAACATGGGGAGTCTCCCGTATGTAATCGCCCCAAAAGGGGAGAACGCTTCCCGAAACGCCAAAGATCCCAATCTCCCCAGCGGGGAAAGACGGGACAAAGAAGCGCTCGCAAAGCCGCGGCAAACACGCACACGCACGCACACAAAGAAACAACGCAGACGCACCAACCTTCGCGTCGCCAGGCAAACACAACAACGCCAAGAAATAGTAAAAGGGACAAAAAGGGTCCGAGGTAAAAACGGCCATGCTTCGTTTCCCCCTAAGGTGACAACACGCTGGGAGCCACACGCTCACCGACCAATCAAAGGACTTCCTTCCATCCCCCGACTTCGTCCTCTGCGAGTGGCCGAGGGCACGAGCGTGAGCACGTGACGAACAATCGTCGTTTGACTGGACCAGCGAGCAAGGAGCTCTCCCACCGCGCTGTCGGCTTAGGGATGACTGGAGGGGGGGGACATAGTGTTCGGGTCATAGCGCGTACGACGCCGGCGTCGTCGGCTCTTTTCTCTTATCGACGCGCAGATGGAAGTCGACAGCGGCGTACGCTGTGGGGGCTGGCTGCCGCCTGAACGCGGGTCCGAAAGAGGTCCTGCCACCGAGCGGAGATAAGGAGAAGCCTCGTGAGCCGGCGAGGCGTAAGCTTGCGCCATCTTGTGAGCGATGAAGGAGCTAATTTGCGCGCGGTCCACACGGTTCGTACGAAGTGCGCGCTGGTCTTGTAACTGGACGCCCGAGTTACCGGGAAGGGAACAAAAGGGTTAATTAAGATCATTGTGCGTGTCGCAACTTGGTTTATATCTTGGTCCCATGTCGCAATTGTGTAGTTTGCTATGGTAAGGGCGGGGATCCAAGATGACAGACCAAGGTGATACGACGGTACTTCACTTCCCCTTGTGAGAAAATTCCGCTGGCATTTTATAGCAATGCAAGCAACGACAAAGAAAGTTCGAAAAAAGCATATTTCCTTCAAGTCAAAACTTGCGAGGCCATTTTGAAGATATTACTGGCTAAGACTGATTCTCTTCCTTACGTTATGTCACGTTACGAACGCTTATACAAAGTCGCCGGGCCATTGCTCATACCTGGGACACGAATGTTCCGGTGACTTACACGTAACGCTAGAAAACGTAAGTAAGCGGGACCGTGAAAACCTTGTCACACTGCTTATACATCCTACAAAAGAGAGTCTGCATACAGATTCGAACGAGAGTCACCACGAGATCCGTGCTGCAAATGCCGCGTGGCATTGAGTTCAGGGAGAAACTTGGCACGCGGCATTCGAACCCCGGATACTGGGGTGACCCGTGTTTGCAGACTGTCTTTTGTATGACATATGAGCAGCGTGACCCAGATTTACGGCTCGAACCAGTGTCGGGTAAAGTGCATCATAAAAGTATTTGAAGTACAAAGTAAATGAGAGGTTATGTGCTTCAAGTAAAGCAGTAAGGGCTCCGGGCGCAATGTACTTGAAGATAAGTACTACAAATACGATGCACTTTCAAAGTACGAGTACTTTTTAACACAATAGTTCATGGCGCCCTTTCATTTTCCTTACAGTGTTTTATTTTTAACTGTTTTTTCCCTAGGGGGATTAGGGAAGGGGGAGGGGGTGCATCAGTTATTTTCGGAAATGGGGGCGAATATTGGGTAAAGTCAAGGGGCCAAAGAGTAGTTGTTTTACTCTCGCTGATGGCTGGCGGTAGGTAGGTAGGTAGGAACGTTTATTTCACTTTTTTGCATTAAGAAATGCTGCGGTGGCTGGCGAGCTGTTTAACACAACCAACTTATAACCACCACATAATCAAGTTATGGCCCTCGGAGAAATGACCGGATGCCGTTTCAAAAGACGTTGTGCGTTTTGCCATGACTGTACGCAATTTTCTTGTTAGAGGTTCAACTCCAAATTACTGGAAAAACCAAGGAAAGGAGCGCGTTGTTTTTCGGAAGAGGTTAATTTTACCGAGACCGAACTTGGAGAATGTACATCAGCCGGGTGGAGTGCTTTCCTCGGAAAGTAAGAGAAAAAAAAAAGCCTTAAGTACATGTACATACTCAGATAATGTCTTCAAGTAAAGTAGATTTCCAACTATATTTTTGAAGTAGTACTTGAAGTACAGCGTACTTAAAGTACTTCCCAACGTTGATTCGAACAGATAGTGCTATTCTGTTTCGGCGGAAAGCATTTTGATACATATAAGTTGCGACAAAAACAAGGGTCTCGTATGTTATCCCTAAGACGACTTGAAGTTAAGACGACTTGAAGTCGAAAGCCCAAGCGCCGATGCATTAAAGACCGACACATGATTTACTCCCTGAGTCATCCCTCTTAATGTGCTGAGTTATCCTCCCTAATGTGCTGAGTCATCCTTCTCAATGTGCTGAGTCATCGCCTTAATTCTTTTAGTTATCCCCTGAGTGGTCACGTAGAAGTTTTGGTAGCTTTCGTGTCGACGACGTGTCTTCACTCAAGGACTTTGAAGGTCGACTGAACGATGAGACTCATAAGGCTGTCGCCTTACTATAGTCGGTTACAAGTCAAGAAGGTAGGAGAAGCTCCTCCCACAAGTGTGATGCGCCCGTTTCAAATCTTTCCGCAGTCGAAAGAAGAGTTCACTGGAAACGCTCCTTGTTCCGCTTCAATGGATTCCCACTTGTCTCCGATCCCACTTTTTAAGAAAGCGACCTTTGTATTCATCGGAGAGGGAGCCGAGCCCCTGAAAGTGGCCTTTGTATCCATCGGGGGGGAAGCTAATCCCCGAAAGTCGTATTTGTTTCCGTCGGTGGGGGAGAACTCTAATCTCCCTCTCGTGGCTTCCACAGTGCTAAGTCAAAGTGGAAAGATAAAGCAAATATGTACAGAAAGGCAAGACCCTCTTCGCGCGTTGTCCGCGACGTCACGGAAACGGTGGGACGCTATTGGATGCAAAGGTGGCGGAGGGATATCTGATTCCCTTTGAGGGGCATTTGCCGCTACCTTCTTAACCTGTAACTGACTATAGATGATACTAGCAGCTCCTCATTAGAGAGCGTTTATAGGTCTTTCCGATGACTCCGATAACCATAGCCGATGCTCCGCCGCCGCCTTTGCTCATGCATCGTATCGTTATCGGGTATCCTTATCGGGAGTATATGAGGTATTGGAGCGACCTACGAAAACTCACTATTTCTGCTAATGGCGCCTATGAGGTCGAATTGCTCAATCTCGCGTTCTTCGAGCGGCTAGTGTGCCTAAATTCCAGAGTGTTTCCAGCCGCTCAATTAGGAACCGTGAGCTATGGGCCGCGTCTGCAAAACAAGCAGAGGAGACGCAAGCGCCGATATTTCGCCGATCCTCTGCAAGCGTCCCCAAGATTTGGCTAAGCCTCTCCGCCATTTAAATTGCAAACGCTCTTTATATGATTTGAGTTGCTTCCACTCTTATATACGTGCTCTCCACGTCCGGTGCAAAGATCTGGTCTTGCGAAGCAGATATCGCAACGGTCTGAAATGTTTCACTTGCAGCATACGCGACGGGCGAAACATGACGCGGCGGTTCACCGCGCATTTGCCGCGGTGCATGCGCAAAGTCTCCAGGGCTCTGTGAGGCCACTTCCCCGCAAGAGCTGTAGTGAGCTTTGGCATACCTGACCACTACTCCGTCAATGAAGCGTTGTTGGAGAAAAGATAAGGAAGGAGATACTCTTCTGAAATGAGTGATAGGGCGCAGGCGAGCCGAGAGAAACCGGCGCATCGCTCGAAACGCTAGAAAAGCTTCAAAGCCCTCTCGAACGCTGGCCGAGATTTGAGGCGAGTATGGGCGTATCTCTACTAATCCTCCTAGTATAGTCAGTGACGGGTTGTGAACATAGGGTGGGGGAAAGGAAGGCTGGAGAGGAGGAAGCGAATGGAATGGCGAAGAGGAGGAAACATCCCCCTCTCTGCAGCATTCCGCCCGCTTCCTCCTCCCCAGCCTTCCTTTCTATCTGATTGGTTCATAACTCGTAGCGATGATAGGTGGCTTTTTCAGTCTGTCACCAGGACAAGCTCGGGCGTAACGCGACGAAAAGTTGGCAGACCAGAGGAATCTATGGAGATGATGATAGGTGAGTACCGCCTAGAAGACAAGGCTTGCCCATGATGTCATCGCTAGTGAATCCCCGCCCCGTTCCAAGCGGCAAACACGCTGAAGTTCGACTAGAGACGCTGGAAACCGGCAGACGCGTCCGCCTTGGCTTCGCCGCGTGCTAGCGTCGCGCTCGGTGTGGGACGCTGCGTGACTCCACTAGTGATGACGTTCCGAGGGGAAAGGCCCAGGCTTCGTCTTCTAGGCGGTATGCGGAGAGCACGTCGTCTGCTTCTTGCACATAAGTGGCGGTGACGTCAGAACAACGCTTAGCTCTGATTGGTTGTGATTGAAACGATAGCCAAAAGAGTCCGGCGTTCTGACATCATCGCAACACCTGTGCAGGAAGCAGCCGCACTTGAACTCATCATTGGATAGGTATACGGAGACATGTATGAAACACTTATACCTAGTACCTTTTTTCGGTAGCGAGTAACGTACTTTGTTACCTTTAGGAAAGGAACGAGTAACGTACTTTGTTACATTACAGGGCAAGTAACCAGTAGCGGTATTTCGTAACTTTCGACGAGTAACGTATACAACAGCGTTTAGACAGCCTCGTTTTAATTCTAATCTGAGTATGCATCTATTGCGACGAATGTAGATGGGCAACCCGAACAACAACTAAACAGTATGACAGTTGAGCAACCTTTAGCGCTGAAGACGTCAGTCGAACTCTTAAGCTGGGAATGTCCTTCACCCAGGGAACAGAATACAGTTCGTTGCTTGAACCTTCTAGAATCGTGTACAGATGGATGGATGGATGGTAATGGCTATACCCTTTGTAACGGGCGGCAGCTTGAGCCACCTAGCATAACATTTCGTAATCCTTTTTTTTTTTTTTCGGACTGAATGCAGGGATGGGCAGTATTTCAAATACAAGTATTTGAAATACGTATTTCAAAATACTTTGTGTATTTTGCATTTGTATTTAATTACAAATTGGGTAATGTATTTGACGTGTGTATTTAAATACTAAAACGTGGGTATTTGAGATACAATTGTAATTCAATACAATTGTCTGGGCGAAAATACATTTCTCAAATTGATTGTCACTGTCCAGAGCAGGAAGAAAACTACGTTCTGCACCGAATGCAGCGTCTCTCAATCAAGCACAAGCGTTTAGTGACTTTGTGATTACGGTGCTAGTCCAAGGCAAGAATAGTGACAAAATCGGCGTTCACAGGCAGACTGGCTAAATAAGTGCCTGTGAGAACTTGTGATGCTTTCCAGTCTGATTTCCATCCATATTTTTGCCTCGCACATTCTAAATGCACGGGTCGTCCAGATTTTCGTAACTGGTGCGAGTTGCAACAATAATAAATTCTCTAGCTAGTGCTGCGCGTCTTGGTCGTCTCGGTTCTTTGTTGGTGTATACCAAAATGTAATCGGCAAAAAAAAGCTACTTGAAGCTCTGTACTTTTTTCACCTATTACGTCCAAGCTGATTCCATTTTTTTTTTTTCTGATTATATTTCTATTACGTTACTAGAGCCTCGCACACTAACTCCCGAGTGTGCGATGCAAAATTAAAATGAGATACTCAGAAACCCGTTGCAGGTGCCCTGAAGTCGCTGACGCAAATTTTGAGGAATGTATCTGGAAAAGTATTTGGAGGAGACCAAACACATTTGGTTGTATTTGTATCTTGTATTTAAATGCTTTTTTTTTTTAAATGTAATTAGATTTGTAATTAAATACATTTTTGACGAAGTATTTTGTATTTGTATTTCGATACATATTTGCATGTATTTTGCCCATTCCTGACAGAATGTAAACACGGAGGTTGCCAACGCAGGAAGGCACAGAACCCCTAGTCAAATCAAAATTTTAGAAGCTAAGAATACAAAAGAGAGGAGAGTATACCAAATGCATCCACCCTTCCTGAATCACAACACTGCCTTTCCTTCAAGCGCGTCAGTAGAACGACTCTTCAGGGTCGCCAGACATGTATTTGCATTGAAGCGGGGAAATATTACTCATGAAAACTTCGAGAAGAGGCTACTGCTTAAATCCAACGACTACTGAATAGAAACCAGTAAACCATGAAACAAACGCAGTTACGTACTTGATCGTCAAAGTAACGATAAAAGTAACTCGCTGCTTTCGAGGTAAAGTAACGCGTTCGTTTTGAGAATCACTAACGACTAACGTTAGTTACCTTGGAGTGAGTGAGTAAGAAGTAACGGTATTTAGTTATTTTTTGGAGGTAATGTCTACATGTCTGGGTACACGGTCTGTGTTTTAGGAGCACGTGACCAGAACGTGACATAAAGACCAAGGAGGGCTTGGGCGTGACATGAACAAAACGGCTAAGACTTTAAGAAAAATGCCGTTATGAATTAGTATTTTGCAATTGCGAACTATTTCCTTTTGGTTCCTCCATGGGGCATGGATAGCCGGGACAAAAACACAATTCTTCGATGTCGAGAAATATTTTGAGAGGAAGGAGAGAAAGAGAAAAATAAAAATAAGAATAATTTTGTGTGTTATGTCGTAACACAATATAGCTCAGAGATATATATTAACAATGCTTGGATTCGGGCTGGTTGGTTGGTCATTCTGATGTACATTGCGCTGCAAAGTTACACTGAGCACATAAACACATATTTATGTGTTAAGTGTAACTTTGCAGTGTAGTACACATCAGAATATATATTAAAAGAAACATTTCTATTCCAGAACTTTTTTCACGTGCATCTTCTCCAAAACTATGAATTATACATGTTTATGTGCTTACCTATAATGAACGAATTCCGTAATCTCTTTTGCATGCGCCCTAAATTGCGTGCAATGATTATGACCTATTTAAACAAAATAAATAATGTATATATGTATATATACAGAGAGAGAGAGAGATAAGTACGAAGCAAAGGCAAACCAAAAATAAAAAACTTCATTGCAAGTTTTTTGTTTTAATGTTTAATTTTTGCATAGATGAGCTAATATAAAGAATTTCATAAAAAGGGGGTAATGACATTTTTCATTATAAACGGCTGTGCCTGGCAGTTCCCCGATGTCAGCGAACGACACTCTCTTATGGCAATTCCAAAATGGATGTCAAAAAAAAAAAAAAAAGTGCCAATGAAGCTTAAAACCTAACGCGCATTCCGCTCGGCTTACACAGCTCGCCCCCGAAATGAGTCCAGAAATAAAACAAGACGATGGGTCACTATTTGCATAGTCTTATCTGCGCGGTGCAGTCTACGTGCTCAACCAAAAGTTTTGACGCGCTGACGACCGTCCCCGGCTGTTAAGTATAGGCTTATAACAAGCACGATGACGGTCAAAAACTACGTACGTTTTTTTGCTTGTCTGCTTTTGCGTTTGTTATTTGAAGCTCGGGTGCCAATAAGGGGCAATCCGCCTGTCCAATGGGAGCCGTCTTAGAAGCCGCTATGAGACTCGCTGCTTCTTTTTTAAGAGCCTCTCGCCGCTCCAAAAGGAAGAGACAGTCGAGGAGGCAGCAGCCAAGTCAGAAACGGCACAGTCCATCTCCCAGACACGTACGGCCCATTGTGTGAAAAAGTTTCGCCGTTACCAAAAGTACCCAATACCGAGGCCCCTAATACTGCACAGACACCAACGCATGAACACGCAAACACATAACACACAAAAAAAAATGAAAATGAGAAGAGACGCTATCAATGGTGGAGTGTACACTGTGTATGCGTTCGTCACTTCCGGTCTGGTTAGTGGAGGGGTGTTGGCAAAAATCAGACACTCATGAAAACACATTCCAATAAAAAAAAAGTATTCGACGAAAATTAAGTGGGAAAATGAACGAGGCGTGATAAAGACGAGGGCGACGGCAAAGAAGCTTCAGCGTCGTGCGCTGACATCTCGGAGTTCGCCTCGATATTTCTATTTATACGAAAGGGCCGTTGTTTGTTTGTTTGTTTGTTTGCTTGTTTGTTTGTTTGTTTGTTTGTCTGCCCGCCTGTTTCTTTGTTAATATTTTGTTCTTTTGCCCCATGGGGCATCGCCATCTTCTCATTGGGTAAAGAATCGTCCGCGATTGTATCGTCTGCTCTCGGATGCCCCTCACGTCGCCGTCTGCAACTGCTCGAGGCTTTCGAGAAACGGCGAGACTTCGGTCCCGCGCGTAATGCAAGGAAAACAACAAGCAGCGCAGTTTCGGACGCACAGATACCCAGATGCACGTGAGGCAGAAAAGAAAAGGGCCCGTGGTGACAAAGAAAAAAAGGGGGAGGAGGGAGGGAAGAAAAAGGGGGGGGGGGGGGTGCGTTTTAACGGCACTAGAGTGTAACGGCGGCTGACAGGGGTAAAATGAGCCGGCGTAATGCCCGGCCACGAATACAATCTGGGCTTCCTCTCAAGGAGGCCGTCTAAATTCCATTCACGGCTTTTCCCTTTGTGAGCGCTGGCCGTGTGCGGCCTCTCTTATCCATGCGAATGCTGGCCCCGGAGAACGCGACGTGACGCTTCCCAAGGGTGCGGCGCCAACACCTCCCCCACCCCCCCCCCCTTTTCCTCCCCTTGCGTGTGTGTTTTTACGCCTTGGGCAGCCCGCGCTCGCGCTTTTAATCTATAGCGCAGCAACTTGCAAAGGCAAAGCAAAAGTGGGCGGGAGGGGAGGAAAACTGATAACGACTCACGGCGGCACAGAAAAGAAGTATTAACGTGACTTGGCCCAAATTTTGAACTTTCCAAATCGAAGCAACGACTTGGACGACGTTACGGAGCGGGGAGGGCGCAGAAAACGTGTACGCGAACGTTTCGAAGCCGGAAGAGAAATATATTTGTAAGCGAAACGTAAAACAAAACCTCATACAATCTAAATAAGTTATCATAAAAATCATAAATAAATACCCCCCCCCCCCCAAAAAAAAAAAAAAAAAAAAAAAAACAGAAAGATGTTAACTAAAGCTTTTTGGTCAAAAAAATAAAGGAAGGAAGTATCTGCACTTTTAACGGCGTGAATTTGATCCCCTTTACCCTGTTTCGTGCCTCGGCCGCCAGACCACGCCAATTTTCGTCGCACGCTTGGTTATGCGGACGTTCCCCGCTTCTCTGCTTCATGTCTTTCCCGCTGGGTGGAGTCGCCTCCTCTGAAGTTGTGTATACCTCGGTAGAAAATAGAAAAACAACAACGTTCTGTTAGTGTTTTTATTTTTTTTTTTTATAACATGCATTTTTGACTAGACGAAGTTGTGTCTTATTACTCTGGAAATATATGATCACCCGCTAGACGTGCGTGTTTGCTTGCTTCTCCGTGAAAAAACGTCGAATGGTGGCTTGAGCGCGTCTCCGACTGCTGTGTTTAGTTTCCTACACCTGCTACGCATTCAAAGTAGACCTGAAATGGCACCACAGGTGCCGACGCAGGGGCAGGCGTGTCACGATGCTTAGAACGCCGCTGTCCCGGTGGTTGATCGTAGTAGATCCGGCAAAAAGTACGGGCCAACGCGGGTGTCGCTCGTCCTACGGATCTCCATGACGTGGAGAACGCGGGAACCACCGCAGCGGCGCTGGTGTCGGTGCAGAGCATGCGCAAACGCAACGCTTCGTGCAAAGCTGGTTCCTGCGCACGCGCAGTGCACCCATCTGGTGTGCGCAGACGCGGCCTTGTTTGCAAACACCTCCGACTACATTAGGGGGAGGAGGTTGAAGCCCCAGAGCCTTTCACCTGGCCGGGCACCTGGTGCAAGGCGCCCCAGCGAAACGTGTTCCTTGGCCTAATCAACAGCTTCCCCTTCCTGCCCAGCGCGCGGAGGTAGTAGTATTCAGAAAATCTTACCGCATCTCGAATACCCGTTGTCAAGACAGGTGGGACAAGGAACGTGCGCGTATACATGGCTTGCACGTGTCGTCCGTCCGTCCGTCTTTCTGGTGGCCAGAAGCGCCTCGTTAGAGACCGACGACCAGTTCGCGCTTTCCACATTTCCCTCGCCTCCTCCTCTCCCCCCTTCTACCCTGTCCACCGTTGCCTGTTCCCTACTCCCCCATGGTGAGGAGGATCTTCTGCCTTGCAGAATCTCGGGCCTGGTCGTCGGCCTTTAAGGCAGCGGAAGCTACCCTCTCACGAGCCCTTTGTCTCGTTTACTTCTGACCAAGGTACGCCAGTGCAAGCTATGTATAAGTTCAATCTTCAAGGCAATAATGTCGAAGAAAGACCCATGAGCGACCTGTAAAGCATGGGCGGAAAGCATAGGCATAGAACTTCGTGGTCGGCGCCAATGCTGGAAAGATACTTGTCCAAGCGGAAGACAGCCAGGCTGAGCGGCTGAAAACAAAATACGAGTTGCGTTTGACTATTGTCGGACGTCAGCAGTCTTGGGTAAGTTACTTTTAAAAAGTAATTTGTTACAGTTACAGTTACTTTCAGAAAAAAGTAGCGAAGTTACCGTTACGGTTACCGCAACAAACAAGTAACTCGTTACAGTTTCAACTGACACACACCTCGCTTACATATTTTTCTTTTCCACTCAGTCTTAGGAATATAAACGCTGCATCCATGAATCTTGACATAGGGACCAGTATCGCGCTGGTAGCGGCTTGCACGGAAAAAAAAAATTAGAAGACCGTGCAAAAAAAAAAAAAAAAAAAAAAGTCGGATCACGGGATTTCACTTTTCTACAATCTCGTAAATCCTAAATGCTGCTGCGTGCTCATTTCATAACACGTTTCTAGAACGCGCGAGTTCTTGAAGCTTGCTTCCATCGGAATGAGAAAAGAAAAGGCTGTGGAGTTTGATAATCATGCATCCGGTTTCGTATAGGCACTTAGAAGCTAACATATTTGTGAGACAGCGAACTCTTCTATTTTAATATTTATCCTATTACGTCCTTCTGGCGTTGCGTTCGGTGAAGTGTTTTTCATATTCCGTATCTTGTTTAATGAAAACTTCTTTAAGGTTCTAATTTGAGTTACCGAAGGCTAGTTCAAATAAAGAAAGCTGCATTTTCTCCCCACTGTTCCTTCAATTGCTTACACGCCGAGGTGGCGGGATAGTTAGCGAGTTCTACTTGTAAGTGGGTTTGTAAGGAGGTCGCGGATTTTACAGCTACTGCGTCGGACCCAATTAGATGAAGTCCGAATTCGTAAACGTCGGTGAGGTAACCTTTGAGTGCACATAAAGAAACCATTCCTGGTAGAAATCCCTGAGCCTTACACTACGATGTATCCCGTTTTGTATGTGGTGATTCCAGATGTTTTATATGTAATTTATTTTGATGTTGCAATTTGTCATTTATAATTTCCGAACCGGTTCGCGAACCGGTTCAGCGCCCCGAACCGATTCGCGGATCGAATTAATTGAACCGGAACTGAACCGGAACAAAATAAATTTACCTGAACCTGAACCGTAACCGAACCCGTATTTTTTAGGTTCGACACACACACACACACACACACACACACACACACACACACACACACACACACACACACACACACACGCACACACACACACGCACGCGCGCGCGCGCGCGCACACGCACACGCACACACACACACACACAATTATTCTTTTTTGTTTTAGGGAAGGGCGCATTCAAATTAAGTTGATCTATGTAATTCAAATTATGATTTATATCAGGGGCGTCAGAAGTGTTATAGAGGGTTTTACTTCCCCTTCCTTATGCAAAAAAAAACATGGGGGTGGGGGAGATGGATTATACCAATTTAAATTATCTTGATTTTTCTTTCTTACTCTTTATTGGTAGTTATTGCGCACGCGATAAGAAGTACGCTCACTGTCTGTAGTCCCTATTTCAGGCGTCCTACACCTGTAATCTCGGAGGCTGTGCCGGAACGCACCAAGTTTCGGGTTTGAAAAACGCGCCGAGGGAGCAGAGTAGCGCAATCCTTTGAACCCCGTGTTTTGCCGACAACATGGCCGACAGAGCGGCTCGGCGCGAGTGACGTAGTACTCAGGGTTCCAGGAGGCGGCCCGCCCTATGGGAGAATACATGGAGATCGACACAACACGGCTGATTAAAAAATGAACGGCGAGTTCACACTTTTCAAAACTAGTCTGTCGTGAAGTTATTAAAGCATTAAACACTTTATGAAGGTTTTAATAATATCGGATGCGTGTGCAAATTTTGAGAAGGCAATTTCCAAGGCAATGACGTTTGAAGCAGACGATTTTTGCTCGCAGCGGAGATGGGCAGATGGGCTTTTCAGGTTGGCCGGAGCGGGTCACGTGAATGGTGTGACGTCACCGTGTCGTCTGCTGCATAATGCCGCTCAGGCAATTTTTTTAAAAAAAGGCAGGTCCTTGCGGGGCACAAAACTTAGCGCAAATTATTCTAAAGTGTTCCATTATTATGTCATAAACGATTACCATTCCGTACATCCCCACAATACTGAAGAAATAATGATTTTCTCACGTTCTCCATGCATTTCTGACCGCAGTTGGAACCTCCGGGCGTTCGCCGCTAGTCGCCGAGAGACGGCGTTCTAGATTGCGCTATTCTGCTCCGAAGGAGCTGACTCCACAATTGCAACAAAGTGGACTACATCCGATAACGTACTAACATCTAAACCTAATATAAGTAATGAAAGTGTGCTTAAAACAAATAATTCGAGAACAAAGGAAGCAAATAGACCGCCAGATTTGACAACGTTCGAGAAACGAGAGGCGGCGGCCTGACCGGCCTGACAACGCTGGGCACCGGAAACACAAATGGCGGCGCTGCGCCGACGATGAGTTGATTTGCGCTTGCGTGTTGTTGGCTTGCGTACTTCGGGAGGAGTCATGAAATCTTCGGATTTGTCGCGTTTAAAACGCTGAGGATCCGTTTTCGGGGTCGCGCTGGCTGCAGCGGTGTCGATGACACAATGCGCTTCAATGAAAAGGAGATGGCAGGAGTGGCGACCGAACAGGCCGACAAAGAGGGACGCTTGAACCACCGCAACTTGTCCTTCCGAGAGGGTAAGCGTCTCGCAAAACTAAACTCATCAATACCGAGTGTGTTTCTATTCCACAAGCACTGAAATCATATGGCTATGACGCCTGGACGCAGGTGCGTCAAGGCGTTGGTGCGTCGCGCAGGACGAGAGCGAAGTGTGTACTGGTACGAAAGGTGTATGTAAACAATGCTCCAGGTTGTCAAAGTGGCTTCCTTTCACTAACGCTGCTTAGGAGTACAAAGCCACGCATCAGTGTCGCGACGTTCCAGCTATCCTTGTGCTTAAAATAATCGCTGTCAGTTTTCTGCGGATTTTTCTGAAATGGCAGGAAACGGTTTTCCGTCCTCCGGAAATTTTGAAAACAGTCCACCGCAGAGCGAGCCAATATCGGCCGAGCTTACTTAAAACTTTTTAATAAAGCAATGGTTATTTATTTCTCGAACTTTAATAGAGCATTCGGGGATACATGCCCAATTTTGGTAATAAATAAAACCGTGTAACTTTTTTTTTTTTCTGCTGTGTTTGGATGACTTACATAGGTTTGCGGAAACGCATACCATCACTCGAACTGTTTAGAGACCACGTTTTGTTAACGAATGAGCTTTTTGTCCTTCCAACTTTGCACCAAACCTTCTGTTTTAATGTTAGGACTTTTAAACTTAATCACGGCTGACGGTGCCCTTCGCCCCATACAGTGTTCAAGGAAAGATGGTTCAAGCTCAAGGGAAACCTGCTCTTTTACTTCCGGCTCAACGAGTACGGAGGCGTCTATGAGGCTGAGGTGAGCCCCTTTTCTTTGCTACGCTTAGTTTTCTCCGTAGTCACATTTTGCGAAGCCTCGAACGAGGACGCCGCAGCAGACACACAGTTCCCGCAACTGTTAAATGCGTCCTCAAGTGCGGCCGGAGCCATCTAACAGCAAAGCTAGGATTGGAGCCTCCTAAAGGCTCTGTTATACTCCGACATTGAGCACAGTGAGCTCAGCGTAGTGCAGAATATGGGCCTTTGATTGGCTGGTGAGCAGGAACTCGATATCTCTGCGCCGCACTGCATTGGCTACGCTTGACATTAGAGTATAATGAAGCCTTTAGGAAATGGATGTGTTGCACCGTCAAATGACGCTAATAGGTAGATAGCACAAGAGGTCTCTTCAACTGCTGCTTGCGCATTGTGCTTACCAAATGCGCGCAGTGCACGAGAAAGAGCTGGTCGTACCACTTTGCTCGCATGTGCTTCCGTTTGTTCTCCGTCCCATTAGCACGTCCAGTAATCGAATACCTGTTCATTCACCCACCGTCAGCCCGTCGGGGTCTTGGTGATCGAATGCTGCAAGATTCAGCACGAGCCGAGTGTCGACTGCTCCTTCGCATTCTCCATCGGTGAGCTCATTTCACTGGGGTTTCTTTGCACGCGCTAGCTGCCTAGGTGGCTTCGAGGCAAAAGCGCTGGCCCACGGATCCCCAGGTAGCGGGTTTGAATCCTGGCCGAGGTGCTCGCAATCTGACGGAGGCTTATTGCGGAGAAGGTGCCGTGTAACCGAGCTTTCACTTGCACGTCAAAAAATCCCCAGGTGGTCCAAATTTATCCTCAATCTTCCGCTGGGGCGTGCCAGATGCCCATCGTTGGTTTCACACGTAAAACCCTCAAATTTGACTCTGTTTGCATGTGCTCTTACTGGCGGGTAACACAACCGGGGGTAAACGGAGACGCCAAGTTTTTGTTGGGCGGCACGGTGGAAAATTACCACCCTTCTGTCGTTCAAAACCGTCGGCTCCAGTTGCCATTCGTAATCTGCGGCGACGACCCGTTTGCATCCCACTCAAGCTAGGTCACATTATATTTGAGTAGATCCGGTAACAATCCTAAATTGATGCCTCGAGTTCGGGACTCATATTACCGGCGTCTCTTTCCGTTTACCTAAAGCCATGGTCAGACTGCGTACTTCGTACAAAAGACAAGGTGTTCGCATCACACGTGATGCCAGAATGACCTGCTGACGCTCCTCAAGCATGTTTAAGCACGTCTGCTTTCAAATGTGTCTCCAGACAGTTTCTGTGTGACCAATGGTGACGGGGCAGCCGTACGAGGAAGAAGCATGCCCGTGTGTTCGGACAGTCTTTTGTACGACGTATTTGCGGTGTGGCCGTGGCTGTACGACTTAGTTGGGCTCGGACTCTCATATCTTTGTGCCGGTCGCGCAGCCTTCTCGGACGACGCGGACCGGAAGCACCTCTTCAGCTGCACAACTCAGAAGCACTGCGACGAGTGGGTGAGCTGCCTCCAGCAAGCCAGGTAATGTCGCCCGTCGCCCAGAATGATGCCTCTCCTTCGATGAAAGGGAACGAAATGTGGGAAAATGAAAGAAACAAACTCGCTTTAGTGCGACAGTAAAGGCCGTCTCGCGCGCCTTGAGTGTGAGTGCGAATGAGTGCGTTGCAACCCCTTGTACACCTTATGACGATGATACGGCATGCTGGCACCATCTCTCCAGTAGCCTCAGAACAATTGCTAGATGCGCGTATTTTCTCAATTTTCCTGGGAGCTTTCGTCGTCGTACGTGGTCTCCAAAGAGGCCATAATCTAAAGTATGCGGATGAATGAACGGTTCCTGTTCGGACAAATCAAACTCTATGAAGGCTCCGAAAGACAAAATCTTTGGCAAAGCCGGGATTTGAAATCTGGGTCTCCCAATATCCAATATTGTTTCACCCTGTGCTTCAAATAATCTTGGCAGCATTATAAGAGGCAAGTTCTCTCAGGTAGGGGGTAGATTTGTTGTCGCAGATACTGCAAATCCTTCAGTATACCATAAAGTCCCTACAGGGTGCCCACCCAAAATAAAGAGATAAATGGTGAAAAACACGGGCATCTTTGGGGATGAGACAGCACAACATCTTTGGAAATGAGGAAGCAAAATTTTATAAAAAAAGTTTATGATAAACACAGGGGTACCTATGATGCAGGAACTGACACCGCAGTTCGTGGACACTGCAATCTCACGTTTTGAAACGCAATAAACACGTGGGAATTCATTATAAACTCTTTTGTCATAGGAAAGGATACCTCAGACTGCAGATGCTGCAGATTCGCATCTTATGGTGCAGTAAACACGTGGAAAGCGGCTACAAACTAATGTGTTATGGGAACAAATATTGTGCACGCAGATCGCAGACAAAAAATAGTGGGAAGTCGCTATGGACTTGCATGTTAAGGGAACCGTGGTTGGAGTGGCTGGCTTTGGTTTCGGGTTCGTCGACAGGGATTAGCTTTCCGAGACTTGAAAAAGATTGAGCATGAGAGATCTGAGGGGCATGGTTTCACGGGCATGGTATGTGGTACACTGCATTTCCGTACATAAGATGTCAGAAATGACAATTGATGAGGTGACAAATGACTAATGCAAACTATTATTTTATTGTATAAAAGTTCTGCTTGTGTGCTTCTTTGTATTGCCCCCCCCTTATGTAATGCCCCTGGCGGGGCCTTTAAGGGATAATAAATGAAAAGTGTTTAATGGGGCAAACTTGTTCCCAAATCAAAATTAGAAAAAGGCTAGTGTCGCAGGTGTCGATGGCAGCATAACAGCAGGATCAAGCACTGGGTGATACTGACTCCCTACGGTATGGCGCAGCTTCTTTTGAGCTTTCTCTGGGAGCCTAGAGCATTCTGCCTTGATTTTTTTCCAACTATAGACCAACACGCGAAGCTGACGTCACGCAGCTGCGGTGGCGCTGTCAACGGCACTGCGCATGTGCAGATGCTTCACATGAATTCGGTTTGTGCGCACGTGCAGTGCCCACACCTGGTGTGAGCAAACACGGGCTCGTTTGTGAACAGCATGTCTGTCTATACATTCTGAACACGAATAAGCAAGACGGTTCTCCAACCTTCTGCTCAGGGATGGGCAAAATACATGCAAATATGTATTGAAATACAAATACAAAATACTTCGTCAAAAATGTACTTAATTTCAAATCTAATTACATTTCCAAAAAAGCATTTACAGTGGACTCCCATTAAACGAAACTCGCTTAAACGGAAAATTCGGATAAACGGAACTCTAAAGGTTGTTTCGGTTGGTTTCCTATGTATTTAATGATAAATTCTTCGGGTAATCGGAACCCCCCTTTTTGCTTACTTCGGTTAAACAGGACCGAAACCGAAACTACCCATGGCGACCGCGGACATCGGAAATAGCTACAGCAGTCTCACAACCATGGAGTACGCAATAGCCAAGACTGAGGACACTTTAAAGGGAAAGGGGTTGTGTTAGAACAAAATTTCTACAAATATTATTATAAAAAAAAAAAAAAAAAGTTGTTAGGCTAGGTGACGCGAGGTGCCGCTCGTTACAAAGGGTACGGTACAGCCATTCATCCATCCATCCAAGCCATTATATTAAGGCAATCCAATCCAGTCTTTCTACCGCCATTAGGGTTAGCGCCTCGTCTGTTGCGCGTCACATTTACCATCGAGTACACAAACCAGCGTCCGCTTGCCGTGTTGTGATGGAAGCGGTAAAAAAGCGGCCGCACCAAGCGATCTCGCTTGCTACGAAAATGAAGATCCTTCAAGAGCTGGATCCTGGTGACCTCTCGAAGACGGAGATCGCAAGGAAGTTCGATATCCCGAAGTCTACACTCTCAAGGATATCAAAGGACAAAGAAAAGATTCGACGCTGTAAAGCACGGAAGCTTTGCCACCGACCGAAGGAGGATGCGAAAGACGCCTTTTGAGGAAATAGAGAACGTCCTTTATCTCTGGTTTAAGCGCGCGCGAAGTGCTAATTACCCGATCAGCGGCCCCATCCTCGGAAGAAAAGGCTGGAGAGATTGCGTCTCAGTTGGGAATAGATAACTTCAAAATGAGCGACGGTTGGCTCAGCCGTTTTAAAAAGCGCCACGGCCTAGTCTTTAAGACTATTTCTGGGGAAGGTGCAGCAGTCAACAGAAACCTTTGTACCTCCAAGGCATGCACACCTACTTCGTCAAAAAGCGATTACAAAATGCAAAACAAACTACCATTACCTCTTTTTTCTAGTCAGCTACATTAGCTGGACATCATGCTTGTGAAATAAAGTCATATTTCACTCATTTTATGTGCTTTGCTTTAATGAAACTTCTGATAAACGGAACAAATTTTTCTGTCCCTTCGAGTTCCGTTTAAGAGGAGTCCACTGTAATTACAAGATACAAATACAACCAAATGTATTTGGTCTCTCTCCCAATACTTTTCCAAATACATTTCTCAAAATTTGCGTCAGCGACTTCAGGGCACCTGCAACGGGTTTCTGGGTATCTCAGTTTAATTTTGCATCGCACACTCGGGAATTAGTGTGCGAGGCTCTAGTAACGTAATAGAAATATAATAACAAAAAAATGTAATCAGCTTGGACGTAATAGGTGAAAAAAGTTCAGAGCTTCAAGCAGCTTTTTTTGTCGATTACATTTTGGTATAGACCAGGGGTGGCCAGGCTGACCCGGCCTATCAGCCGCATACAAAACCAAGAAATTTGTAAGAGCCGCGGGGGGGGGTATGAATGACGTCAACTCGGACTTCCGTGACCTTCAACAAGACACAATAGGGAACATCCTTTATCTAAAGGGAACACTATATATCACCGGCGAGTGACGACGGCCGCGAGACTGAACATTTCCTCGACCTCAAGCCAAAGTGCATGCATGGTTTACAGTCCCTGTCCTTGATGCTTTCCCCCCTGGGGTCCAGCAAACTCCCTCGAACAATGAAAGAAACAGGATCTGTGGAAATATACGAGTGGAAAACGGGGCACAAGGCTGCCAAACCGCAAGCTGTTCTTTATTCTGAAATCATTGGGAAACGCGGAAAGGGCGGAAGGGGTGGGGAGGGGAGGGGGTGGGGGGGGGGGTCTTTTTACGAGGGATCCGCGAGCCGCACTTGGACCAGCGAAGAGCCGCATGCGGCTCGCGAGCCGTGGTTTGGCCACCCCTGGTATAGACCAACAAAGAACTGGTACGACCAAGACGCGCAGCACTAGCTAGAGTTTTTTTTATTGTTGCAACTCTCACCAGTTACGAAAATCTGGACGACCCGCGCATTTAGAGTGTTCCAGGCAAAAATATGGATGGAAATCAGGCTGGAAAGCATCACAAGTTGTCACAGGCACTTATTTAGCCAGTCTGCCCATGAACGTCGATTTCGTCGCTATTCTTGCCGTGGACTAGCGCCGTAATCACAAAGTCACTAAACGCTTGTGCCTGATTGACAGACACTGCATTTGGTGCAGAACATAGTTTTCTTCCTGCTCTGGACAGTGACAATAAATGTGATGGATGTATTTTCGCCCACAAAATTGTATTTGAAATACCCACGTTGTAGTATTTAAATACAGACGTCAAATACTTTACCCAATTTGTAGTTAAATACAAATGCAAAATACACTAAGTATTTGAAATGCGTATTTAAAATACTTGTATTTGAAATACTGCCCATCCCTGCTTCTGCTTATATAAAGGAATAAAAAAAAGTGACAAGCGGTGGCCGGGAGCTAAGCACGCTGCCTAGTTGGTTAGCTGCTCACGCGGCAATACTACCAGGGACAAAAATGCAAGAACCCGCTGCAAACTCGCTTGTCACTCATGCACAGGTACCAAAGATTGCGCGGTCGATGCAATTCCTGTCGGACAGCGCGTGATGTTCGACGGAGATCAGATTGGGTGATGTTTCGGAATTTTTATTTTATGGATATTTAGCCAGAAAAACAAGATGGGCGATCTCTCGGGAGAGGGCGTCCTTGCGAGATTTTACGGTAGTTATGCACAGATTGAAAGTGTTCCAGTGCTTTACGGTAAATGTGTCAGTGTGTTTTCTCGTCTTAAAGGAGCTGTGCAATCTTTTCAGTGCTTTGCTTAAATAATTTGGGAGTTGGTGCCTCGACCCTAAGTAGAGGACAAAACCGCTTTTGCTTGCATGCCCTAGTGTTTATAAAAAAAAGAATGACAAAGATTGGGGTTTTTCGCACCTTTCAGATTCTTCACTATCTTTTGAGTCACGTGCGCAGTGTCGTGAAAGGAGATGCACGAGGTTCTGGTGAAGCTCTCTCTCTAGAGCTATCAGTGAGCAGCGAGAACTCACCCGTTCGCGACCACATGCTTGTGCAGCGCGAACAACTTGGTGAAAGGAAGAAAGTCTCGGCCGGGTCAGGCCAGTCCCCTCCTGCTCTGCCCCTGTCCCCCTCCGGCTTCTGGCACACATTCGCGGTAGCGGATAGAGCCGACGGTTTTGTTGACCTCGGACAGATGGCGCCACTAACACTCCGTATAATAAAAGTTTTGTTGATTATTTCAGGTTTTTTATGCATTTATATTTATGTTGGAACGACAAGATTTATGGAAAAATTACCTTTTATCGAGCAGGTATTTGCACAACGTGCAATCTTTTTAAAAGTCCCCCTTTGACGTCACGCTGCGTGGTTCTCATGGCCGCCGCTCGCAGCTGCGGGTCAACAAACATTCTAATTTTTGCCTCACGATTATGCGGAGGAATTGCAACATTTCGAAGGAAGGAGGTGTGTTTCCTGTCTTTTGTGACAAGATAAACGACGTCAGAAGTAGAAGATACAAATTCTTTCCACGTTAAAATCGTTGCACAGCTCCTTTAAGCAGTCGCACGCAGTTGGCCACATTGAAACGCAAATCAGTGAAGCAACCTTAAAGGGATAGTGAACCGAAATTTGGATTTAAAAAAAAACAATGCTGGAGATGTAGGCGGGACGCTACAATCCCTACAACACTATTAGTAAGGTGATATCTCAAATGGACGGCCGTATTTTTGGAAAAAGAAGTCGAGATTGAACCAGGCCGACGAAGCGAGTGACGTCAAGATACCTAGTTTCCTCCTCTCTTCGCTTCGCTCCCTCAAGGCCGCGAGGCAAAGAAGACGCGAGGCCATTCCTCTCCTTCTCGGAGAAACATGACATTAACATTCCTGCCAAATGCGCCTCTTTTTTTGAAAAATACGATCATCTGTTCGAGATATCGCTGTATGAGTGATGTTTTGGTGTTTGTAGCATTCCGTTGCACGCTTTTGCCACGTGTTTTGGGGAATCCACATTTCTGTTCAGCATCCCTTTAACCCCGTGTCAATACAGAAATTCCACTTTTTCGGGCATGGAAGCTTATGAGTTCTGGAACTCCTGCCGACTCAAGATTCATTCAAATAACAAGTATAGCCAAAAAATGAGTTCTTTTTTTTCCCCATTTGTTTTTTTATGGTGGTAATTATTATGAACGTGCCTTTTAGGCATCGGGCTAAATTCCACCTATGCACTGTAACACTTGTCTTTGTTTTTCAGTTACGAATACCAAAGGGGGAGGCTGCTGTACATGCAGCAGAAGATACTCGAGATGACCGGACGAGTGAGTCAGAATTTTCTTGCAACTTATGTATTACAACGAGCGCATTGGTGGCTCAGGTGATGCCAGGGGCCAGAATACACGAGTTAGTCAAGATTCCCTCTTATGCCCACCGTATCCTTCTCCCTGGCATCACCAAGCCACTAATAGGGTCGCTGCGGGGCAATTTTCATCTTCTTCATATAATGCATTAGTTCCGGACCTGCGCTGAGGGGATCGGTGGCCAAGTGGTCTAGCGCACACCAGCTCGGATCACGTGGAGCGAAAGCTCGCGTTGCAGAACCCAGCATCCTGGGTTCAATCCCCACCCCTGCCCGTTTGGTTCTGGATGAGCATCGTACCGGCGTGCGGTCGTGTATCACTACTGCATGGTGCACGTTAAAGACGCCATGCTAGCAGTTGTACCGCACCGGCTAAATTGGTCATCTACAGCTGAGACACCAGATGCCCACTGAGGCAGACTAACTTCCAGCTGTATAAAGATACACACCACAATTTGCTTTTGCGGAGCTGCGCTTGTGGGTTTCTTAAGTGTGCTTTTTCTGTGCCTTCATTCATGTGCATGATTTTTCTCATTGTGTAATAGGAGCTTCTTAAGATGCTTCTTAAGATGAATCAAAGTATCTACTGAAAGAAACTCGTTTGCCCAAGATTGTGGGGATTTAAAACCTAATTCTGGCCACTTAAAAACTGTAACATGGTTCAGTTTGTTTTTCTTTTTTGTTTAACGCGTTTAAGGGCAGGAAGTTTCGAGCAAAGTGATGGATCGCCACGGAAACCATCACAAAAGGTGTAACAGGGACTTCAGAGGACAATCTGTATGGATGAAAAAATAATTGAAAAGAAAGCACGAAATTCTAGACGCACCCTGACAGGAGCCAAACCCACAATCCCATGATTAAGAGCCTGACACTTTACTGCTGCGCCGAAGGGGCAATGGTAGAATGATGGCGCCAAAGGGCAGTGGAAAACGCTGGACGCCTGCGCTCGGCGTCCAAACGTGCTTGAACGGTGAGCAGAGAGGAACCTAGCTTTGCTTCTATTCTCTAATTATTCCCACCAGAAATTCCTGCTCTGACGTCCTCGCGCATCAGGTGCGTTCAGTAGCGACTCCCTCAGCTCCAAACAGAGTAAGCCGAGTCAGAGTTCTCGGAGAGCCTACTGAACGGCAAAAAAACGCGGCTCTCAGCTGCTCCTAGGCAGTTTCCACTTCCTCTCCTGGGGCAGACGGTCTCCAAATAGAATGGAAGCAGACGACGCCGAACACGATGGCGTTTATTTGATGCCGATATTGAAGTCTCAACAAGGTCGTTAGAGAAACACATCGGCGCTGCTCTTCAAAGCGATCCAAAGCAATCGAGTCCTTTGCATAGTAGTACAAAGCCTGCCACTGTTAGAGAAAGCGACAAAAACGTTGTGAACACGCAAATTATAGAGCAGAATATATAAAAGTATTGGTTACGATACTTTGATACGGTCATACGTTTGTTCTGCACTTCTTTACGAACTTGCTATGAAATGTATCCGTATACACACTGGTAGTCAGCCACACTTGGTAATCAACGTTTTGTCGTCCAAACCGAACACCGGCCGGAGTCTCGTACTCACGTAGGTACACCCCGGTTGAGGTACGCAAGCAAAACATTCATCAGGATCATGTCCCGCGCGAGTGTCCAACCGCGAACCAAAGTTGTGTTTCTTACCTTGCCTCGCTCTGTTCAGCACGGACAGGACTATCGTCGATGATCACCGAGTTTGCGCCATATTAAAGTTACGTGATTTATTAGCAGATACAAAACAAAAGAAATGTGCTCCGAGATATTTTCCGAAAAGAGCTCGAGCAACTAAGGAAATCCGAATGCATTATTAATTTCACCTTGAGCACTTTTCATTAAAAAAAGCGAGCAAACCACAAACCCACGCCAGCGCAGCTTCTCCCACCATTTTCCTTTGTTTTTCTCTCTCTGCACTAGAACTCAATCCACAATCTGGAATTATTTATGCCTTGCTCTTTTGACTCCTCGTGCACCGTACTTGGTGCACGGTAGCTTGACTCCAAGAACTCAGAGTTACGTGCGAAGGAAGTAGTTGTTTGCCGTCTAGTGGAAGAAGCATGGCTCCTTGACTCCCAGAGCCGCTACCGAACATGCCCATCTCCTCTTGTTTACCAGTTTCTATCCATTTAACCTAAAAAGAGAAAAGAAATCATAACTGCAAAATTTGCTACAAGCTCCAAAGAACGTTGTGGAGACACATTTCATGCATACCGACTTTATCCGTACGATCAAATAATTTTTTTATCTCCGTCTCTGTCAGGATCAAGAGACCTTTGAGGAGTGTAAAAAGAAAGGCTCGCACTTTGTGCAGGATCCGCTGGCGGACTTCATCAGTCGGCGGAACGGCAACGCCCCCGGAAGCGTCCAAGCCATCCAAAAGATCCCGGACAATCCAAACAAGAGCGCCACCGTGGGCAAGTGGCTCGCCTTTTTCGGAAAACAGCGGCCGCAACTGTAGCTTTCACGCGCTTGCACGATCCAGCTGTCGTTCTCTTGGGGCTTTCGACTGTCTGGCTTGGGTTGGCTGTTGGTTTGCTTTGCTTTTTGCGATGCTTTGCTTCGAGGTTTGTGGTGTTTCCGTTGCTTCTGTTGTTTGGAGCGAGTTTAAAGCGAGTTTGTGGAATAAACGGGTCTTGCTGCTTTCACTACCCAACTGCTTGAATGCATGGCCTTACAGACTTTGTCTCCTTTCTGCTTGGCTGACGGACTGAGTGACATGCTTGTGCCGTTTCCGTCCTTTACGCTTCTGCCCAAGTCTGCACTGTTGACAGCTTCCTTTTTAAGCTGAGTTGTAAAAAACATATTGTACCATCCACATCTTTTTTTTTGCTTTTTTTTGTTTGTTGTAGAGCATCTCGTTTAAGGGAGGAAGCTACCCAAAAGGGTAAACTTTCGAACCTTTGGATTAATATGGAAGAAACTTTCAGTATACCTTTCCTGTTCCAAAGCAGAATGCAGTGCAAAGTTTTATTTGTGTATGAATTGTGAAGTAAATTATAGTAAATTTTAACAGGAACACATGGACGTTGTTTAGGAAAACTATTGTTAGAAAACGAATGTAATACCCTGAGAGTAAACATCTTCGACAGAAATCTGTCTGGTTTGGGGAACAATTCGAAAAAGAGAAAACTCAAAACAAAAGTTCAGAAAGAAAGAGTTCCCAACGTTTGGGGGTCGACTTGACTCTTTCTTCTGGGTTGACTAAAAATGGAATGGGACAGCGTGAGCTTCGACCTCTCCTTCCTCTTCTACCGAGGTGATGTTTTGTGAAAGTGGCACAGGCCATGGACAGATGGTAAGGCCCCAAAGGGCCTGTTAGTGTTCGCCGTTGTGTTCTGGACATGCCACAACTCCAAGAACAGATGTTTTCGAATATGTTTCTCCGTGTCTATCACGTGCACATTCCCGAATTCGATCCAATGATCAAATACCTCACAATGTTCCGCGACGGCGCTACGTGCACGATCGAAATTGAGCACATTGTTCAGGTGCTGGCGCATGCATTCAGGAAAAGATTTAGTTTCACCAATGTAGGTGGCGGGGCACTCTGCACACGGTATCTTATAGACCACGCCTTGTGTTTTCTCTTTTGGGAGGCAATCTTTCGGCCTTGGCATGAGCCGTCCTAATGTTGATACTGGCTTGTGCGCCACTTGGATCCCTTCTTTTCGGAGCACGCGTGCCAGTGTCTCGCTCATACCTTTCACATAGGGGACGCTGATGCGCACGATAGGGTGGGGCTGCGTGTCATCCGACGATCCATGGTTATTGCGCGTGCAGCACTGTCGACGGGCGACGCATTGAACAAAACTCTTTGAATAGCTGTTTTTTTTTGGAGGTCAGCAAGTATGGTCTGTTTCTCCTTTCTTCTGTCTCTTTTTGACGAGCAGATGGTCATTGCTCTAGACAAGCGAGCAGAGACCACTGACGTCTTGTGACTCGTTGGGTGGTTTGAGTCAAAATCAAGGTAGCGTCCGGTGTGTGTTGGCTTCCTGTAGACCGTGAATCCCAGCTTGTCTCCTTGCCTTTTCACCAGAGCATTGAGGAACGGCAAGACTCCATCTCTTTCCTTCTTCAAGACTTCTTTTGACCAGCCCTCGGCCCCGTACATTGCTGCAATGCCAATGTACGGGGCCGAGGGCTGGTCAAGCCTCCTTTGAGGCTTTTACCCTATGCTCCACCATGCTTCATGGAAATAAACTATTATTATTATTATTATTATTATTTCGTATTCTACAGTGAACATGATGGCAGTTCTATGGAATTTAGGTGTGCGAGGAAGTGGTTTACCTCTGATTTCTTCAAGATGCAAAAGCAATCATCTACTTAGCGCATGAACTCCTTTGGCCTGTTGGCAAAAGTGCTAAGCACTTTCTGTTCAACCACTTTCATTGTGAGGTTTGCCGTCGTGACACAAATAGAGGCACCCATTGCCGTTTCGCTAACTTGTTTGAAAAGCTCACCCTTGAAGCTGAAGTATGTACTGCCAAGGCAGAACTCGAGGAGGCGGCATAGCTCATCCACACTGAGGCTGGTTCTTGAGCCCAATGTTTCGTCTTTCTCGAGAACCTCTCTGGCTGCAGCAACTGCTAAGGGAACTGGCACGCTGGTAAAGAGTGACACAACGTCGAAAGACACAATCGTGTCATCATCGCAGAGTCTCACTTGCGAGGCACGTTCCACAAGGTGGCCGGTGTTCAGCCTATGGGTCGGCGTATTTCCAACAAGGGGAGCTATAGTCCGGAGTAGGTAATTCGACAGCGCTCGGAGCGGTGAGGTCGTAAAGTCTACGATAGGTCTCAAGGGGACATAAGGTTTGTGGGTCTTGGGTAGTCCGTAGACGCTTGGTGCTGAGCCATTCCTGCAGATGAGATGCAAGTAAAGGGATTTCGACTCTGGATATTGCTTGAAAATGTCAGACAACATCTTGTTAATGTTCCGTTGAATTTGGGACGTTGGCTCGTTCTTGAGCTTTTCATAGGCCGGACTTTCCAGAAGATCCCGTGCCTTCTGTTCGTACCCCTCCCGGTCCAGGATGACGGTAGATTTTCCTTTATCTGCCGGCAGTAGCACAATGTCTGTATCCTCGCAGAGCTTCTGAAGCGCAGCAGTTTCATCGCGAGATAGATTGTGGCGTTGCCTCGGCCAAGGTTTTGAAAGGATGCCTATTGCTTTAAGTCGTACACCTTCCCGAACGCTAGGGTCTGGGCGCGCATTGCCGTCTTCCACAGTGGCAATCATATTTGGTAGAGAGGGCCGGGTCATGGTCATGCTGAAGCCTTGGCCTTTTGCCAAGACTTTAATCTCGCAGGGGGAGGGTTGTCTTGAAGACAGATTCGTGACAAAACTGGCGGTGTCAGCGCCTCCCCTTTATGGGCCTTTTTTTCTTTGCTTAGAAAGCTTCTCTTAAGATGCTTGTCGTTTTTCTGTAGTAGCGGAGGTGATGCTGGAAGCGAACGACTGCAACGACGGAAGCCAATGTCAACATTAGGACGGCTCATGCCAAGGCCGAAAAAGCACAAGGCATGGTCTACAAGATACCGTGTGTAGAGTGCCCCGCCGCCTACATCGGTGAAACTAAATATTTTCCTGAACGCATGTGCCAGCACTTGAACAATGTGCTCAATTTCGATCGCGCGCGTAGCGTCGTCGCAGAACGTTGTGAGGTATTTGATCATCGGATCGACTTCGGGAACACGCACGTGATAGAACGGACCCACATATTCGAAAACGTCTGTTCTTGGAGTTGTGGCATATCCAGAACACACTGGGGAACATTAACAGGTCTCTCGGGGCCTTACCATCTATTTACGTCCATGGCCTGCATCACATTCACAAAACATCACCTCGGTAGAAGAGCAAGGAGAGGTCGAAGCTCACGCTGTCCCCTTTCATTTTTAGTCACCCCTGAAGAAGGAGTCAAGTCGACCCCGAAACGTTGGGAACGCTTTGTTTCTAATCTTTTGGTTTGACTTTTCTCTTTTTCAGAATGTAATACCCTGCGTTTCTCTTCACTAGATACACAGCAGAATGCCTGAAAAGTGCAACTGTGAAAACAAAATTTCAGCAAAGGAATTTATTTTATGCTAACATTACACTGAAAAATCAAATAAATTGTTTGCCTTTCATTTTTGTCGACAATACTTTAACATATTTTATAAGAGACATCCTCAAAGTAAAAAAAAAACAAAAAAAAAAAACATTTTACAGGTGCATTGTCTTTTAAATTTAATTTAGGAAAAACAATGAGTGAGCCTTTCCTTTTGTCTCATTACCAAACAATAGTTATTCTAAAGTGAAATTTATGCCAAAAAGTGGAATGGCAAAAATGCATTCAAAGCGCTCGAACTCCTACCTTTTCTTTAGCATTGGTGGACCAAAAATAATTTATAAAAAAATAACTATGCAGTGTAAACAAATGAAACTTTCTAGGAATACTCTTTATATGTTGGTGAATGTAAATATAGCGTTTTCCGAAATCAACTTTTTTTTTTGCAGGAATTTTGTTTTCTGGACAGTGTTCCCCCTGAAATGACAGGGTGGCTGTATGTTTGGCATAAACATGAACAAATACAAATTAAAAAATCCTGCCAGGTATCAGTTTAACAACTGGAACTTGCCGATATTGCGTACAAGCTTGAGGCAAAAACTTTGGCTTTCAGGAGGTGCTCCGCTGTTGCTTTCAATTATTGAGAGGACACATGTAAATAAGAATTGACAATACTTTCCGCAAAGCATAATGTACGGAAATAAATGGCAGGCAGAGCAACAACCAAATACTGGGGAAGGGCTGCAGAGAAATTTTCTAAATGGCTTGGCTCCTTGGCGGAATCAAGCAGGCCAAGTCTTAGCTTCCGTACATTTTCTGGAGTAGTGTCCCGTCATGGCTGGTGCTTGAACCTACTGATGAGATGTATTAGCATAAGGTCCAGGAGCTCTATTTAAAGGGTAGCTCCCCTCAATTTTTGTGAGGGAAACGGGAATTCCGGTTAAGCTTGGTGTCACATTGCTTTTATTAAACTGATAAACAAAGTTTTTCACACGGGTAGACCCTGCTTGTGTTGCAGGCAACAAACGGTGGGGCCGATGGCAACACTGACATGGCGCGCTTTTGCAGTTTTTAGTTTTTCTAAATGAACGCCTTCCTACCCGCAGACAGCGCGCTAGGGGATGTCGGCGATTCCTCGAGCTCCCCGTAATTACGACAGCAGACGGTTTGGTCGGGTCGGCCCAAAGTGGTCTTGTGCTGACCCTATGCTGTTTGTGCTGCAGCCCTAAACCAAAGTCACTTGCTTTCGAAAGTATGTATGTATTATGATAGCACTGTCTATTTTTAACCACTGACTGAGGACACACCGGCATATTATCTCGCGTCGTTGGCTGCGAAAACCATAGGATGACGAGCTCGTAATTCAATTCAATGAATTGGAAACTGTAAACCAGTGCCATGTGCGGCGGATTCGTTGTAGTCATTTTCAGTGCGAACGTTATGAACGTCACTTGGGTTTGTTTTCTGGCCCTGGCTTTGCTGCCCAGATGGGGATTGTAGTAAGAAACTACTGAAACCATGTAACCTTACAAAACAATGAGCACGCTGTGCTGCACGCCACCGTTAGAGCCAGAATCAAGCATGTCGTGTCTAGAGTGTTCCGGCAAACGTCCATAAACATTTTAAAATGCATGTCTATGCATTTTAAGGTTGGCCTTCTAAGGCATCAACAGTGTGCATATTTACTCAAACTTACATGTTTTTGCACGAAATACTGGGAAGGCGCGGCAAAGCTCGTGAAGTTGACAACACTTGTGCAACTATATGTACGACATGGTGGCTCCAATGTTGCCCACCATAATTGAGGTTTCGGTTCATCATCTGTGATATTGTCTAAACAAAATGACACAGAAAACATTTCGATTCTCGCGAAACGTACGATTTAGGGTCAATCATTAGTGCTTTGAAGACCGAGATTGCCCATGATCCCGAAATCTTTAGAATTCAGCAGATTCGCCCTCCAATTACCGATATGGAAAAGTAATGTAACTAGACAAGTTTTCGTATACGTTAATATCTGCGAAGGCCCTTTACAGATTGCTGTAAATCAAGGAAATACTTTTAACTTCTTTATTTATTTACTCTCAGGGCTGTCGGACGTTACAAGAAAACTGGGCAAAACAAAGTTGAAACGAGGTACGTTAAAAGAGCAGTTGCAACAGATGACACTTCAAATGGCCGCTCTGCAGTTTCCACTCGAGCAATACACTGCTTTTATTGGAAACACTGTCAAAGCTTGGCCATCACCAACATGGGAGCCATTTTATTTTCTTTACAGGGGCCAAGAAAAGGACCACCGTGTGGCACTGACCGTCGTCGCAATTGCAGCCTCATGCCTCGATCATCTCGTGAACATTGTTAGTCTTGCACGAATCCGGCTCTTGAAGTTGCAAGAAACGTGTTTCAGCATTGAGAAGGGGGACACCTTACACAATGCCTCGACATTGCATCATGTCACAACGCAGCACATGCATCCGACTTCGAAACTGTTTGTGCCTTTGTGGTTCAGTGTTCATGCAAGCTTTCGTACAGAGGGACAAAGCTGACTCTTCATAGATTACCACGAAGTTATGGCGCTAAAATGCAACACTCTGTGGTCTGTTTCGTCTTTTTCTTTTTCTCTTTGGAATTGTTTTCTTCGTACTTCATACACACACTGCTGATTTGTGTGTGCAACATATTCTCTTGAGAAAGGGAAGCTGGAAAATGGTGTGCATAGTGGCGCTAAATTTGCTTTAGCAAAAATCTGTTACCTTTATACTAGTGTAATTTGAGCTAGAGTAGGTAGGGATCAACTGTGCCCAATTAAAGCTAATAGAAAGAATGCTAACTGATACCAAACCTTGTAATGTAAGTGTGACACTTACGTTTTCGTTTCATGTCCTAATGCAACTGTACTTTGTTTTTCAGCATTTTTTTTTGTTTTGGTGTCATAGTGTACAACACAACTTCAGCATGCTCTTCAGTGGGGAAAATGCTAGACCAATTACAGTGCTTAGTAATATGGGTCCATTCCCATATAGGTGTTTTATATGTTTATTCAGGAAATGAAGTTTCGTCATCCTATGCAAATGGTTAGAGTCGGCGCTACATTCCAGCTTCTCTTTCCAATTCTGCCAAAGCCACTTGCATCCTTGGAAACATCACTTCGTAACAATCCATGGTTCCCATCACTTCATTTGATCCAATGCTGTGTATACAGCCTGTACATTAACACTTCAAACCTACTCGAGATGGTTCGAAAAAATTGGTTTCTCGATGTATTGTGCTACCGTTTGCTACATAGGTGTGGCTGGGTGATGGAAGTTTTGAGTGAAAACACTAATGGACAAATTTATCTTGTTCAAAAAATAAAAAAAAAAAACTGTTTTGGGCTGTCTGCCGTGGCATTTGCAGATGACGTCATGACCGGGCTCGCCTAGTTAAATCTGCTGCCAAAAGCGTCGAGCTCGGCCAATCTTCGAAAGCTTTTCTCTATGCCGGCGCGCGTCTCGGCGCGCGTCTCTCTAATGTTAAATTTTCAGAGTGCGATACTTTATTCAATAAAATAATTAGTTTACCTAATATGAAAGCAGGGATTTAAATCGCTCATGGCTCTCCATTTTCGGTACGGAGACGATCTGTCGAGGCACTGCACTACTCGTTTCTTGCGTCGTGCCATCTTTCGACAGCACAAACAACTAGGCGAGCACGATCATGACGTCGTCTGTCAATGTCGTGGCAGGTAGCGCAAAACAGGTTTTCCTTTTTTTCTTCTTCAACAAGTTAAGCTCATTTGTTGGTCTTTTTACTCCATGCTTCCACCACCACCTAGCCGCATTTCTGTAGTAAAAGACATAGCGACACACTCGTTGAGTAGTCCTTCAGTAACAACAGTTTTATATACTCATTTTCTTCCTTCAGTGATAAAAAGCTTCTGAAAAGAAAAAAATAATTTTTTTAAACAGTTTGGTTGGGACTGTATCAACAAAATAATTTTATGCAAAAAAAAAAAATTGTTTAGAGCAACGTTGACGGAGTGAGATGCGATTTCATCTATAGTCGCCTCCCTTTCCACTCGTTTTCTCTCCATATTTCGGGCGCATGGATAAGAGGTGGATCGGCTTCGCCTTCACATTGAGGTGGAAAGAGAGAATGACCATCTTGTTGAGCGAATGACCATTCCGTGATGTGATGAACTTAGCGAGCAGAATTTCAAATAAATTTCTTACCGTCAACATTGCCCTAAAGTTTTTTTTTTTCACAAAAAAAAAAAAAAAATTATTTCTTGACATGCCTGTTTCAACCAAACTGCTTAAAAAAAAGAAAAGTTTTTTTTTTTTAGGGTTTTACTGCAACAGTTTTGATAGGCACTTTTTTGGTTGTACAGGTGTTGAATTGTTTGGTGATGCAGTTGAAAAACAACTACTTTGTCAATTTATGAATTGACATGTTTTTTTTCTATTATATGAATGACGCAATATTTTTGGTTTTCCATTTTTATTGATATTGGCCTCTTGGTGTATATTTCTTTTGTCCCATTGCCTGCAAAAATCCCAAGGAGATTGGCAGTATTTTGAAAGAAAGAAATCTTAGCGCGATACAATGAAAAACGGGTTTTTGCGGGCCATCTGAAGTGGGTTCAAAGCGTAGATTGCCAAAATCAAAAAACATTGTTGCTTTTTTTTTTTTTTTTTATACACAATTGTAATCTGGCGTGCCCTGGGCAAGTTTGCAACAGAGTAGATGTGAAGGCAAATTCTGCATGGGTTTTTATGGTGTAATTTTCAGTTAATATTCAAATCACTACGGACAAAAGCAAAATAAAAAAACACCAAAAGAGCCAGTTTAGTGCGAGGAAACGTGGGCTAGATTATGTGCGTGCTATGACCCTATGAAAGGTTGCTCTTGTTTTAGAGATTTATATTCAAGTTTGCGAATGGACAAGTCGTGTCGTAGCGTGCTGCTTGTAACACCAAAACTTCGACGTAACAATATGGATGATGAAAGAAGAGATCTTTCCAGAAACACGGCAAATGTGGAGTAACAATTCCTTTGTTTACAGAGCGTCTTCTTTCGAATTCATGATGTAATGGCCGCGTATAGTTGGAAACAGAGACGGAAAGCTGTCAACCAATGAAATCTTACATTTTCACTTTAGCCAATGCTACAAACAATCATGCCACTCGTATATGTGTAGATACATGGGAATTAAATGTCTAGCTAAGTCTCCAACCACATTTTAATGAACACGAGTGACCGAATCCTGATTTTACACCAATGAATCTTACTCTGTAAAACGAGTTGGAAACATTGATGCCTGCAGATAGAAAGCTAGAACTTTCTCTACTAGTGCATTGAGGTGGTCAGTTTTACCTTGTGAAATTTCAAGGTGCATTTCTCTTTCCGTAAAAAAAGGTGCAGTTGTTTTCCTATAAAAAAAGTCAATGTATGTATGTAACTTGTGCCATCTCCCGAATGGTGCAGCAAGCCGACACGCATTTTGTTGTCTGCTCGCTGCACCTCTCGGAAGATGGCGTCACAAGTTAGGTTCATCGTTAACTCAGGGTCGTCTGCCAACGTGTCCGCCGTGGATTTTGGCAAGTTTGTTTGTCTAAATTTTTGCAGGAAGGGAACTACGTCTTGAAATTTTGCAAGGTAGACCGGACCACCTCGGTGCACATTTGGTGAAAGCTTGAACTTTTTATGTGCAGGTGCCGATTTTTCTGGTTCATTTTCAAGAAGATTCACTGTGCTCACCCCATATTTGTGACTCTTGAGTGTTCGTCGAGGAGTCGTTTACAGCCGTAATATGCACTAGTGCAGCACTGGTGCACGAGTGCAGTGCTAATGCAAGAGTGATGTGTGGGGCGACGCAAAGCGTCCCCTCCGAAAAGATTTGCCTCTTGGGAGAGATACCGTAAAGGCTATTTTTGTAAGCTCACTTACGTCGTCAAGTTTGTATGTTTGTTATCTCTATGGGCACCGTTCAACGTTCCAGGTCTGTCTTACAGGACCAATAAAGAATGAGAAGTTGACTGCTAGCGTTGGTATCACTTATCACCGCAACTCTCTCTGTGCCGACTGAAAATAACTTGTTACTTGTTTGATTGGGATACTGTCGAAACTGATTATAACAAAGTCAGTTATAACGAAATAGCGGCTACAGCGAAGCGATCATGATTTTTCATTCCCCTTTAGATTTCGTTATAACCGAAGTCGGTTATTACGAAATGGCGAAGGGATTTGTAATTCCCGTTGACTTCGTTATAACCGGTCACGACAGCAATATGTACTGCAGAAGTGGTTTGTGCTCTAGTCGTAATGATTAGGATGCTATGTGCATACAAGTGTGCATACAGAATCTGCAATATGTATTTGAATGGCATTTATGTCCCTCTATTCTGCTTACACACACAAGCATATTGATTTCAATACATTCTGGCAGCTTGTGTTCTAGTTATCAATATCTGCTGAGGATAATATGTAGCATGCCGCCGTCATCTCTGACCCCATCAAACGTGTAACGCTCAGTAAGCAGCATCTCTAATACCTCTGTCACACGGGCTTGTGGAGTACCATTCAGAATCAAGGCAGTTTAAAAATTGTAAAAAGAATTGACGAACCAATACACGTCGAGTGCAACTAACACGGTTGGAATTTCGAGCAAATTGGCTGCTCGCTCAAATGGCCTCTGGCTAATTGCCATTTGAAATGTCCGTGTGACAGCAGTATTAGTCTCGCAACAAGGATACTATGTTCTGCTTATTTTGTGGACACCTTGGGAGGCCAGTAGTAGAGTGACTCCTCCCAACACTCAACAGAAGATCTCAGAAGCTCGCAAACTTTAATGGACGCGATACAAGCGCTCAAGAGGAAAATGGAAGCGTGTGCCCCGTAGTGGAACGCCTCACTCAAAGCTACGAGACCAGGGAGAATTATTTTAAGTGCTAATAAGATGACCCCTTAAAGCTAGCGAAAAATTCCTGGGTGGTCTATTGAAAAACATGTTCACTTCTGGTCTCGGTGCTCACGGATGCCGGTGGGTTCCGGTGGTGCAACCGAGTGCGCCTAGCGGGTGCGGGCCCTGGGCAGGCAAGTGGCGTGCAGATTGCCGAGGACACCCGCGAAGCCCCTGGTCAGGGCCTCGACCACGCTGAAGATGAGCACGAAGGAGAAGCCCAGGTACATGCCCATGGTACCTCCCACGCTGGTCACCAGGGAACTTGTCTGCGGGAGGAATCGTGGAAACAGTAGCGACATCTACTGAGTAGCCCCAGTTCACTTCCAATCTGCATATTTCCCCGTGTTTTATGTGTTTCGCTTTGCGTCGTGGGCGTGAAAAATTCTGACAACGTTATAAGCGACCGTTTATCGTAGAGGGTGCACATGTTCGATTTCGCAAATATTGCAGACATTCGATCTAGTTTCGAAAATATACGCAGTCCGAATGTGGGCCTGGGCTCTCCGATAGATGGCGCCAGCGTGCTGGCTCTGATCTCGTGTTAATCTCGCGGCTGGTCACACTCGAACGTGATTGTGTGAAAAGCCTTTAGTGTTTTTGAAACGCCTTTAGTGAAAAGCCTTTAGTGGCTCAGCATGCTTTAGCAAGCATGCTGAGCCTGTGGATTACTCAGTTCAACTACTAATCGTATATATGATAAATTTTCGAACCCAAGTTACGTCCAAATCTCCGCCTTCCCTAGGTTCACGGGGGAGAGAGAGGAGGGCCGGGGGGGGGGGGGGGTTAGGTACACGCGTTTCAGTGCTCCGTCCGGACGTAACGCTAGCCACAGCGATATATTTCTAGATGCGGAGCATCTCTTGCTCGGGCTGTGTCCCGCGGCGTCGTAGTCCGCACTCACACTACGCATGCGCAACTCTCCTCGCTGCGCGTGCGTTCTCTCTCTCTCCAAGAGCTGCGCGAAGTGCACGCAGCTACCAGCTGCGTCCCTCTCCAACAGCTGCGCGTGCGTTCTTTCTCTCTTCAACAGCTGCGCGAAGTGCACTTCGCGTGCACTTCGCGTGCGTTCGCTTCTACTCACACCGCGCGCGCAGGCGCAAATCTCCTCTTCTAGTTTCTTCTCCTTCAAGTTTGAATATAAGCGGCGGTAGGCGCGCTGCGCGCGTTCAAGGGGAAAAAGTGGCCGAACAATAAAGAAAAAAAAAAAAGGTAGTGGCCGAGTGGGCTAAGGCGTCTCAGCTCGGAGCGTGGGGCGAAAGCTTGCGCTGGGAACCTCCTGGGTTCGAGTCCCCGTCACCCCCGCCCGTTTCGATCTGGATGAGTTTCGTACCGGCACGCGTTCGTGTGATCACTACTGCGTGATGCACGTTAAAAATCCCAGGTTAGCGGTTGTACTGCACTGGCTAAATTTCTCATCTACAGCTAAGAGTCCGATTACCCGTTGAGGCGCATCTCCATCAAATAAAGAGCAAACCAATTTCTGCGCGCGTTCAGTTCACCGCTGTTGACTCCACTTCACTCCGTTCTTCCGATGAAGTGTGATGGAACGATGCTCCGCATCACCCCATGGTTCCCCTCTGGAAGATGGTGTAATTTTTTTCTGACGTCTGCCACATGGAGGCGTAGCTGGTGTGGCATGGTTGCAGCTGCTAACCTCAATCCTAGTTGCATTGAAAATCTCGCATTCTGGATCAGTATGTTTCAGTTACATGGAATAATAGCGTAGATTTCTTCAGGATGCTGACGAAATGGTTCTTCCAGTTTTCTTAATTATGTTTTTATTTGGTATTGATAGAGGGATTCCAAGTTTGATTGTATCGAGAGCCTAGCGGCTTCGTCCGCCTGGATATTTCCGGGTGTGCCACTATGACCGAGATTTCATTGCGAGGTAATGCTGTCCCTGACTCGTTACATGCGTTGTGGGAGCTTTGTAGAACACTGTGGGTCAGTTAACTCAGCATTTGCGCTACACATGATGTTTATTTTTTAAGCTTTACACATTTGTTTTAAAAGAATCCATGGAAGGTACACTAATGCAGTCTATACACCCGTGTTATACGGGCACGGGGAGATACTGTAGGTGGCTACTAGTCACGATAAGCTGAATAATGAACTAAAATTTGTTAACTTTTTCATTAGTGGAATTAAAAATACGGTTTCAATTAGAAACTTGCTGTGCGCCAAAATCAATAGATGATAAATTTTCAGAAATCCTAGCTTCGAGCGTGTGGGGAGTGTCCTGCGCTGAAGCATAGCCTAATTCTAGAAAGCCTGTCGAATTCACGAAGGAGCCATTGAGCGCGCGGCCGTTGGAAAAAGGTGGGGAGCAGCGTCGAAGGGTTACCCATATGGTAGTGCAGAGCCACTTCTGAGGTAACGTAGCCCACGCAACTCTTCAGCCAGCGCCAACAATACGCGTGGTGACCTCTCCGCAAAACAACAAGCCGTGACGAAAAAAAAAAAAATGGAAGTCTACCGGCGCGTGAAGAAACGGGGGAGGGGCGGACTAGGGAAGGATCGATGCGAAATGTTCTCTCCTCCCCCCTCCCCCTCCCCCCCCCCCTCCACAAAAAAAAAAGCGCGTTTTTGTTTTGGATTTTACCGCTGGGGCATTGTTTGGCGCTGCCAGAGAGAGCCCCTGCGCACGCCTTCTTCTCTGGTCTCATTTCCCCTTTCCAGCGGCCGCGTTCTTTCGCGATTTTACAAGCTTTCTAGAGTAAAGGAGGGCATGGCTGAAGTTCAGCGTGGTTCCCACGTGCTACAAGTCTTGCTTAAATAGACTGATTTAGTGGTGTTCGATGACGCTCAGCCAGTTTCTCATTAAAAACTATATGTTTGACTTTACAAATGAAAAAGGTTATCAACATATCTAAGTTTATTATTGAACTCACCGCGACGAACAGCACGCACCTACAAAGCCGCATTAATGTAGCTTTCACGACATTATTAAATGAAATCAGTAAAGCCTAGAAGAATACCCTGTATATTTTTTTTGTATATGCAACTGAGCACCTGCAGCAGATTTAGGGCATGAAAATTGTCTAACTTAGGGAGTTTTGGAGGGTCCTTCAAATTGTGAAAGAGCTGTAAACCGATGTTCTTCACGATAAAAAAAGAAAGAATAAGAGATTTGGTAGAACGGAACTGAACTTGCTAATGTCCCAATGAGCACTGTCCACCCATCTGATTGTTATACTTGTCTTTTGAACGCGGATTCGTTGTGTACCTGGTTTTAAACCCCCTCCGCATACTGATACTATCATGGACACATAAAGGCGACTCAAACTTCCCGCCGTGTGGAGGCGCTGCCCGTGATCCGAGCCGACAACTTCACGACGCTTCAGCGGTCAGTTTCGAACATTTCCAAAACAGAAGAAACATACAAACATCCTTACGGAAATCTTGGCGTAACGCTTGCGTTTCTCGACTTTTTCTCCGTCGACGTAGATCACAAGCTTCGCCAGGGCCCTAAAATAGAGAAACGCGGCTTAGTGTAATTGGGCTGCCACTCACTCCCCCTGGGAGCCGATAAATAAACTACGCTTCGGAGTAACGACACGCGTCGGGCATTTTGGTGCATTTCAAATATCCTCATCGCCAGTTATCCGAAACCTTATCGCAAATCGCGAGAAACGTTTTTTCGTCCTCCAGAAAGGTTAAAACTGTCGACTACAGTGTAATACAATGCCGTCTGAGCTTCCGGACACCGCAACAAATGCCGAGGAAGCATAACACATAATATTAGGAGTGGAAGTTCGTCTGCTTCTTTTGCGGGGGTTGAGGGTGACTTCAGAAGGCTGAGCTCCGACTGACTCTCACTGAAGGATAGTCGGGTGATCTCAAGGCAGCTTGGTTTGAGGTCTACCCACTATCCTTCATTCAGAGCCAATCAGAGCTCGGCGTTGTGACGTCACCACAACCCCTGCAAAAGAAGAAATTGAACAAATTGTTTGAGTTGTAACAGAACGTGCAACTCCGATGTCAAAGGCTCGTTTCTTCCTCGTGTGACGGTTGGTCAAACTGTCTGCAGACATGGTTGAAACATTTGTACGATGTTTGGGGACTGACTTAGGCCTAGAGATCGCAAAGTGCACCCGCTGAGCACCAAAATGGCGAGGAATAGATCGAGTGTCGATACTCTAAGCGTAGCCTACTGAGTGACTCTGTAGTCACAGACAGAATGAGAACTGCAGGGCGTCTCTTACCGGAGCCTCCAGCACGCGCTCGTTTGCCTTCCGCCGTGCTTTGGGCTGCGCGTGCACGGCCGAGGCCCGCGAGACGCCGAATGTTTAGAACATATCCTCCTATATAGTGACAAAGCCTGGCAGATGGCCACGAGAAGCGGCCGCCGAAATGGAACCGGTGGAGCGGCAGACAACGGACGAGAGGAGAGCCACGTGACTGGCGCCCCGCTGCGGCGAGACGCCGAAACGCACTTCTCCCGAGCGAACAAGTGTGTTTCGGGTACTCGCCGCTGCAAAAGGTGTGCGCTGACGTCCAGGTTCCCCGAGAAATGGCTCTTTGATGCTGTCTGCTACCAGATCCTCGCGCTCCGAATCTGCGGCCGCGCACTCTATGACTCCATCGTCAAACTGCCAGGTTTTGTGAGTAAAGAGGAGGCAATGGTAAGAGAAGGTAGGAAGCTCGTGCTGGAGACCGTTCTGATCCTCTGGGTGATTATAGTCCCCCTCCCTTGCATACTTACTTTTCAGGACCACCGCCATGTTTATACATTCCTGCCTGTTGGTAAAAAAAAAAAAAAGTAATAAATAAAAGGGAAAAAAGAAATCGGTTTGCCGCTTAAAAAGATGGGTTTTGTTGGCTGACGTACCCTTTTCCAAGCACGCTGAGTCAGCAGCTTCTTGTAGGTTGCCTCACTGTAATGAAACGAAAAGAGGAAGAATGCACTTACACCAGCAAAGTGTGGTATATAGACACGTGTGTTATCTATACCGTGTAATTTATACTTCAATAACTTTTTTGGCTTTTTTTATATTTTGATGGTGTCGCTTCGTAGCGTCAGGTAGCGTATGCAGGAAGACGCTACGCATAGTGTCGCACAAGCGATCAACAAATGGAATATTCAAAATCAGGCGAGCTGCACGAATATTCGGAATTTCGAATAATTCTCGAACAAAGTTTGTTATTTGATTCGATTCGGAAATCTCTTTCATTGTTGGAGGCATTTGAATTTCTCGAACATTCCACAATTTCTTTAGTCAAGCTTCACCGTGATACACCAGCGATCTCGCCAAAAGCTTCCCAGCTTTGCGATGGGTCCGGAAACTCTGATCACCGTCGTAGGTGAACTTTTTTTAGGTTTCAATACTAGCACAGCGTTTTTTTTGTTCCTCTATTGGATACACGTATGTGAAATGTTTCTCGTACACAATAAAACTGTTTCTTTTGTACGTGTGTTTGCGGAAAAATAATTTCAGCTGGGGCTACTAAAACATCTATGCTCAGTTCACGTTAAATGTAAAGCAGTCGTATTTTAAAATATTCCACTGAATTCGCAGTTAATTCTTAACCTTTGCGTTAATTTTGCAATCAAAGGTTCGATATTTGCACGCCTCAAGAAATCAGTTCTCTCTCTTTTTTTTTATCATCATTATTACAGTTACAGTATATAAGCTCGGAATGACAAGCGCCTCTCTAAACGTAGCATTTAACTGTAAAATGTTGGGAAGCAAAATACCTACGCAGTTCAAATACTACGCATATAAAAAAAAAGGTAGGTCCTTCTTTTGCCTTACTTTTTGTCCTTTTAGAGCTAAGCTTTTAGGAGCCCGTTTCCGTGTTTCGCTTTGTCGGCGTAACCGCGCTCAATTCAGCGGGAAAATTGACGTCATGTGACCTCAACCATAGCCTCCTCTATACTCACAAAGCCTGGCACATCGACGACGGAGCCATAGGGCGCGCGGCCGCAGGAAAAAGGAGAGGAGGAGCGCGCCGAACGGTGACCAATATGGTAGCGCAGAGCAGAAAGGGCAGACCTAGACAGCGAGCGCTTGGGTCATGAGCGGCCGCTCCCCGAACCACGCTTGTTTTTGTGTTTTCGTCACCGTCGTTTTCGTACTCCGGGAGAAACGGGCGCGGCGATTCGAAAGGGCGCAGGGAGAAACGGGAAAGGGTGGAAATTGAGTTTCTCCTCTCCACGATAGCAACAAGAAAAGAGAGAGAGAGAAAAAGAAAGATTGTTTCTGCGTTTGGCCGCTCGCTCTTTTGTGGCGCTAGCGGGCAAGGTTCTCTCCGCTCCCGTTTCTCCGCCCCTCCTTTCCCATTTACGGCGACCGTCTTTTCTCACGACGCGCCAGGCTTTCTCCGTATAGAGGAGGCTATGCCTCAACACCTATTCAATTCCCCACTAAATTTAGTGAGGAAATTCAGTTTCTCTGCTACATTTAGCAGACAAAGTCAGTTTGTCCGCTAAATTTAGCGGAAAAATTGACGTCACGTGGCCTCAACGCCAGTTGAATTCCCCGATAAATTTAGCAGGAAATTGATTTTGTTCATAGGTAATGTGACATTAGGTCATGTAACGTCAATTTCCCCACTAAATTTAGCAGGGAAACGGAATTTGAAGAGGAGGAAAGGAGAAGGAGGAGGGGGATACCCCCTCCTCCTACCCAAGAGCTGCGCTCTAATTTCGCAGTACAGAGATTTGTAAACGTCTCATTTTTTCTTTCTCCCTACGTAATACCATGACGTCAACATAAGAACGTCTCCTCCAGCCTTTCCTGATTGGTGACCCTTCGGGGATGATGATTATGGTAACTCAGGAAGTAACAAAACAAGACTGGAATGATGCGGGGCCCCTTTCAGAACTAAAGGAGAGCTCGTGCAGTTTTCCAAACGCGTTCAACAACGCGCGCTCGCGTTCGACCTCCCGATCCTGACTCTCCAACAGCACGTTTTCTGCCGCCTCTACGAGGTGGCACCACTAGGCTGCTGCCTTCGATCTGTTTCATCTTTCAGCGTGGACGCTACGAGCCGAGTCACGTGCTACTTTTGCAACTCTGGATTGGCTGGCATGGTCTGTAGCGTCCACTGCGGTCAATATACATAGCTTGCATGTGACGCCATTCGCGGCCATGCCAGTGTTTTACGCGCCGCGAGCGTTTCAGTTCGCCGCGTTCTTTCCACATCGCAAAAGTCGTATAGTTCGAAGAAACCAACAAGCCGGAATAACCATCAGTATCCAGCAATGGCGACGCTTGCAAGCTATTTATTGTAAGGTGAAAAGAAATATAGTCGATACACACGCCCTGACCCAGAAACCTAAAAAAAGTAAAGCAGTCGATAACGCTAAGGCCCCTGAATAAGAAAAAACTGGCGACATCTCCGTTCCCCTCTGGCACGCACACTTTTTTTTTTTTTTTTGTCGCAGTCACCCGCCGTAATGGTTGTCCCAAAATAGTAGGTGATAAAGCCGCTCGATGTGCTTGTGCTTGTCTTGCAAGTAGCGTCAAATGCGCCAGAACACGATGCCTGTGCCTCGTCGTGCCGTCCTTGGAAGCCAATGGGGCCCAGCACTTAAAGGGATACGGAATCGAAACTTGAAATATAGAGAAAACATCAAGAAATGAGTTCAATATGATCAGCTAAGCCTGTAATGAATAATCGCACGGTCGTATTTTGAGCAGATGGCTATATTTTATGCTCTAAATGCCGCGATTTTGGCGAGCGCTTCAAAATCAGCCATGGTGGAGCGCGGTGCATCTCGGGAGATCCGGCAGACGTCTTGACGTCATCATGCCGCGGACGACCAAGCGTACCGTAGTGACGAGTTTTGCCACTTGGAGGCGTCAACGCGTTACAATCTCGCTTTGTCGAAGTACCCAAGGGCTGTAGATATCGCGGGGCCAGCACGCGCACCAAACCTGAGAACAACCGAAGCACGCGTTTGCACGTCACGCGAGAGCTGAAACCAAGGTGGCTCACTTCGTTTTGGCTCTTTCCACCAAGACGCCTCGGTATTGGGTTCAGGCCTAGGCAATCTATACCAGTGAGCGGACATACCGCTGCGGCGCTGCTTTCAGAGGCATGTTGTCGTCACGACATTCCATTGAAGCTGTTGTGAAAACGGAAAAGCCCCGGACCAGACCCTCCCTATCTAATCCGTCCGGCAACGGTGAACTCATTGAGTAGCATCGCCACATGGCTCCGGTCGGCTTGTCCGGAAACGAGGCGAGAGGCGACAAGCGGGTGCCGTGGGACCACCGTGTTGGCGTCGCCCCACCTAGGCGCGGAGCTAAGCCGGACCCTTCTTTCTGGCTGCGTTGACGCTGGTCCGAAACGGGGTCAGCCGACTCAAGAACCGGGAGGATTACCGGGCCAGGATTCCGGGTAACGACGCGCCAGCTGCGGGACCTCCGTGAGGGTGGGATTATCCCCGGACGCCACCTGCGGATGATCCGGCCGAGCCCTTTCCCGTGCCTCAACGCTGTGTGATGGAGGGGTCAGCACTACCACGGCCAACGTCGTCACCCGGGCAAACACTGGACCCCTTCCTGTCGCCTCCTCGGCGCAGCTTTCGAGGGCAAGGGTGCCTCGGCGCCGGAGTGTGAAGTCCGGCCACAGCTGCAGTGTGTGCATGTGGGTGTGTGCGTGCTCAGGGGATGAGTGGAGGCGGGGCCGGAACATGATTTGTTGGCAGCTCGGCCACCATTGGCTGCCAGCCGCGAGAGTACCGAAGAGCGACCCTATAAAAGGGGCAAACAGAATGTCGCATCGGTGCTCTCGGACGTTGTAAATACTTTGTACATATGTATTAAACAAAGTTTCGTTGCGAGAGACCCTCCCGTCTCGTCATGTTCCTGGACGGGAGTCTGCCCGCTGCTCCTTTCCTGGCCAGGCCCTGCGTGACGCTACCCGGAGAGCCTCCTCGGTCCCAACAACTGGATGGCAGCGGTGGGATCGACTTCGCCGGACCATGACTTCTTGTGTGGGTGAGTGCCCGGCCCTCTCTTTCTCAATCTGCCAGACCCATTAGCTCTAAGTTTTGCCCGTGGGGGTTGGAGATAATCGTTGTTAGAAGTACTGTGTGACCGTTCTAACGCGAGCATTTTATGAGAAAGGGGGCCAAGACAAGCTAGATCATGAGTCTAGAGGCGTTCCGTTGGCATGAGCTGGTACAGGTCTGTACCGAATTAGGAATCGATTTGGGGCAGACAAAAAGAAAACCGCACATCATCAAACTCCTTCAGGCCGAAGACGTCAGTGTTGAGGAGTTCGCAGAGGCTCTGGAGGAAGTTCGCGAAAGGGAGCGGGAGGAACGCAGAAAGCGGGCCGACGAGGAGGCTCGCGAGAGGGCTAGAAAGGAACTCGAGTGGGCTCTCGAGTGTAAGAGATGGGAACTCGAGAAACGCGAGTACAAGCGCGAAATGGAGAGGCTCGACTACGAGTTCGAGCAGCTCGAGCTCGCGAAGAAAGCGCGGGAGTTGGAGGCTCTTTCTCGGGCTGCAACAGGCGTTGAAGGGGTGACACGAAAGGCGTGTCAGGGAAAGGAGAAAGTGGGAGCTGGGGACACAGAGATGACCGAAAACCAGCGTCTTTCTCCCGACACGACCGTCACCGAGCTTCGCAAGACCGACCCATACCCCGAGCGGCGGGACGGCGAAAGTGACGTGGAGGCAGCGACAGAATTGGTGTGTCAGGAAAAGAAGAAAACTGGAGCTGGGGACACCGAGGTGACCGGAAACCAGCGGGTTTCTTCCGACGCGACTGACGCTGTTCCACGCGAGACCGACGCCGTTCCGCGCAAGACCTGCCGAACGCCCGAGCGGCAAGAAATGGAAGAGAAGGCTCTTCGGGCGTCCAGCTGCGACTTCCCGGAGGACGAAGGCGATGCCAAGACAGAAGCGACGCCGGGGGAGTCCAGCCAGCTCATGGAGAGCGGCGCCGAGATGCAACAAACAGCGGTTCAGCAAACAAGCCAGGATCCTGCCCGCTCTGATCGGCACCCGTGCGGCTTTGAGGACAAGCCCACGGCGCCGTCGCAGGAGTCCACGCGGCTGACCAGGAGGGAGGTGATTGGGATTTCCTTCGACAAGGTCAACCACACCTGCCTGGTACGGCTGCGGAGCCCGGACTCCAGACCATTCACGGAGTCGAGGTGCAAGGAGGACGTCGACGAGTACGCGTCCCGCAGCGAGTCGTCGAGGTTGGAGGACGGGAGACCCCAAACCGGCCATCCCAGGGGACCTGCAACCGGAGGCGGCTGCGCGAGCAAGGGATCCACCGGGGACACGATGGAGCCCGGGCGGGACAGAGCAGACCCGTCGCAGGTGCATCTAAGGACGTCGTCGTGCTCGCGGCATGGGAGATCCGAGACCGAGAACCTGGATGCCGTCAGGAGCAAGCGACCGAGGCCGAAGAAGAAGAGGCGGCGCCGAATTAGCGTTGTACGTTCTGGTATCAACGCTTCCTGCAGAGAACGTCGAGGCAAGCGCGACGAGCGCCACTTCAAGAGGAGGAAGCGGTTCTCGAGGCTGGGAGGGGGCAAACTCCAGGACCCCCAAACCAACGAGCCACGGACCCACAGCTCAAGTACGAGCAAGAATCCTGGAGAAGGCAACAACGAGCCTGGAACGACTCGGCGAGGTTCCAGACGGAGTCACAGCTCATCGCCTGTGGTTCAGCCTGGCGTCACGTCGGACGCGGAGACTAAGGGAGATCTCCGAGACTGCAACTTCGGGCCTGTACGCAAGTCCAAGGAGAAAAGCTTGCACAGTTCGAGTGAAGCCAAGGACAAACTGGGCGTAGGTTAGATGCAGAGAGGGACTTTTGAGGGGAAAAGGGAGGGCTAAACGTGTTTTTTTTTAGTGTAATTGAGTCGATTAGGTTATTCGGCAAGGTTATTAGCTTTTCTTTTTTCGGGAGTCCGAGTTTTGCGTTTCTTTCGACTTTAGCTTGTTGTGTTAGCGTTGTTCCTTTAAAGCGGTTTTCTCCTCAGTAATGTTTGGGTTCTGAAGGGCGTGCTCGAATTTGATAGGGATATGCCCTATGTGAGTTACGTTGCGGTTTGTAATGTGTTGTTTTCACGGGAGTCCGTTTTATTTTGGGTTGAGCGTTAGAGGGCTTTTATTGGTCTACAAAAGTTTCTTTCGCTAAAGCAACCTGTCGTAGGAAATAAGTTTCTGTGTGTCTTTCGTTGATAGAATAGCACGGAACTTTCAAGTGGCATTTTTTATTGTTGTTTGAGAGTGGTCTGGCGGATTGAAGGTATGGAGGGCTGGGCGCTCGGCTGCGTGGAGTCTGGTTCGGTGTTGTGGGTTGCGTTACTGTCACTTCCCAGAGTTGACTCCAGCCTGGACCTCAGTCGCCAGCCTTGCCGTGAGACCGCGTCTTTCAAGGGACCAGTGTGGACTGCTCCCCTTCAAGACACTCTTCCCAGCGGCGGAGGAGCTGTTGTGAAAACGGGAAAGCCCCGGACCAGACCCTCCCTATCTAATCCGTCCGGCAACGGTGAACTCATTGAGTAGCATCGCCACATGGCTCCGGTCGGCTTGTCCGGAAACGAGGCGAGAGGCGACAAGCGGGTGCCGTGGGACCACCGTGTTGGCGTCGCCCCACCTAGGCGCGGAGCTTCTTTCTGGCTGCGTTGACGCTGGTCCGAAACGGGGTCAGCCGACTCAAGAACCGGGAGGATTACCGGGCCAGGATTCCGGGTAACGACGCGCCAGCTGCGGGACCTCCGTGAGGGTGGGATTATCCCCGGACGCCACCTGCGGATGATCCGGCCGAGCCCTTTCCCGTGCCTCAACGCTGTGTGATGGAGGGGTCAGCACTACCACGGCCAACGTCGTCACCCGGGCAAACACTGGACCCCTTCCTGTCGCCTCCTCGGCGCAGCTTTCGAGGGCAAGGGTGCCTCGGCGCCGGAGTGTGAAGTCCGGCCACAGCTGCAGTGTGTGCATGTGGGTGTGTGCGTGCTCAGGGGATGAGTGGAGGCGGGGCCGGAACATGATTTGTTGGCAGCTCGGCCACCATTGGCTGCCAGCCGCGAGAGTACCGAAGAGCGACCCTATAAAAGGGGCAAACAGAATGTCGCATCGGTGCTCTCGGACGGTGTAAATACTTTGCACATATGTATTAAACAAAGTTTCGTTGCGAGAGACCCTCCCGTCTCGTCATGTTCCTGGACGGGAGTCTGCCCGCTGCTCCTTTCCTGGCCTGGCCCTGCGTGACGCTACCCGGAGAACCCCCTCGGTCCCAACAAAGCTTCATAACCAACTACCAGGTGGTTTTTGATTATCGTTTAATTCACTTTAAAATATGTTTTCTTGCGTTTTCTAGCGCAATATTTATGTTTCTGTGGTTGTGCTGCTACCTGCGTCGTGTTGAAACAAAGAAATGAGCTCCAGAATTTGGTTTCCGTACCCCTTTAAATGTGCGGCTCTTGGAAGCGACTGGCGCAGCAGCAGCCGCTGGTGGCACGTGTCTCGAGCGTTGGTATAGCAACGGTTGTCTTTACTTGCAAAAACGCGAAGCGTTTTTTTAGAAGTACCGATAATTCGTCATTGCGCGCGGCCTTTATGAATTTTTTGTTTTTTGTAAAAAGTAATTTTTAGGGCTGGGCGATTAATCTATCAATTAAAAAATTTAGCTTAATCGGCACCTTTTAATTCCATAATTAATCGATAAATTGGTAACGTTAATTTCCAGGCATAATAGCGTCAAAAGGGCGACAGCACATTTTTCCTTTTATTCTATTTTTTTTTTTTGCGTGATAAACGCTGCAGTATGAATTTGCACCTGGGGATAAACGTGTAAAGCTAGCTAGTACAGTCGAAATATACTCAGAGTATTATTTCACCGGCGAGGTCATAGCAGAAGAAGTGTTTTACTGCGGTAGCAGTTGGTGAGGCACTTTGCGTGTTTCGCGTCGTCGACCGCGCTCCATATCGACGTGGAGCATTTCCGGCACTCCGCCAAAAGGTTTCACGTTGACGTCACGCCGGTGACGTCACACCGCTCGACGCGATTCTGACGTCGCGCCGCGCATCACGTCGCCTGTTTCCTGGTGTCAGCTTACAGCATGGCGTGACATTGTCATCTCAAGCTACGTTGCACAGTGACGCCACGCGAATTAACGACGTCAGTCAGTGACACGTTGAGTCACGTGACAATACGTCATCACGTGATACCATGAGGGCACGTAGAAACATAAACATGAGCTCATGACACTGGAAACTATAAAAAGGTTCAGGGGCGATAACACGCACGGGCGTGAAAGGTAAATAAAGGTTCAGGGGCGATACCACGCACGGGCGTGAAATTCAGAGTGAGCTACACGCTTGAAACTTTAACGCGCGATCTTTTAAAGTGCTCTTCAGGGACCACAAGGTGGTGTTAGTTTGCGCCGAATAACATTGTATAAGGCGTTCATGCAGCGACACTAATTTGGAGGGGGGGGGGGGGGGGGGGGGCTCATGCATACACATGCAATTTCGTCGTTCACTGCATTCCAAACTTGGGCACGCGATTTTCAAAGTGTTATTCAATTACCACGAGGCAGTCCTAGTTTGTTTCCGATAACATTGTTCTCTACTTAAATGCTCTCTACTTAATACACCCTCGTTGGTTACAAAACGCTGCGGAAGTTTCGTCTGGTGTGTTACTCGGTTCAGTACGAAACGCCTACGCGGACTCTATGGTGCACGCTCGCAGCTTTACCGTTCCTTCAGTCCATCTGCTCCAAAATGACACCAACTAGCGGCTCCGACGTCACACCAGAGCTGTCGCAGTGTTTCACCTTACGGGTCGCGTAAGCGCCCTGACGTTTCTGGTATTCTCCGATATGAGAAAGTTTTCTGTTCGTTGATAAGCATCCTCGTTGCACTATAGGCGGACGCTCAAGAGACGATGACACAAAAGAAACATTTTTTTCTTTTCGCGGCCATAATAGAAGGTGGGAAAAGCCGCTCGGAAGCCCTGCGATCGGTATTGTAGTTAATTCGGCTGTGGAACGACAGGGCGACACACTCAGGCTTTTCCGATGACCAGTCGACAACAATGGGCCTTCACCATTGAAAGAAAGAGGGGATGACGAAATGTTAGGATAGGTGGCGCAAGCTGCCGCCTGTTACAAAGGGCGGCATCTCGCCATCCATCCATCCATCTAGTGGAACGACGCGCGGCAGGCCCATTGTGAAAGTCGTCTGCTTTGAGAGGATTGACAACGTCCGTAGACCAACCTCAATGATGGAATAAAAAAAAGTGTTTTTGATTGTTGTTTTGGCGTCAATTGGAAATGTGTTTCTAATTGTGTTTCCAATTGTCGCCTTGACATTGACGGCCGTCGAGAGGCGGCTATCGACGAAAGGGGTGCGGGGAGAAAAGTCCTAATTAAACCAGGTGAGCAGCCAGATTAGTGAACTCCACTAGGAGAATCCCCGCATTCCCGTAATCCGCTACCGTTGAGGACCTTCCTCTCTGCGCCGGACGCCGCGCTCGTGTGTGTCGCGGAAACCAACAAATCCTGATCGGCTTCTCGTAAATTGGGCACGGTCTTCGGACTGGCTTTAGCCATGATTATAGTCAGATGCAACCTAAGGTAGACAGTGCGAGGGGGAAAAGGGCGGGAACTAGGAAAGCTGGGGTGGAGAGTGGTGGCTCCTTTCCACAACGGCTTTTCTTGAGCGCGACTTTTTTTTCCTCTCGGACTGTCTTCCATAGGTTGTATTTTTGACTAAGTCGTGTCGTTATCTGTGAGCTTCCTGCTGACGAAAAGGAAAACTTTTACGTTAAAAATGAACAAATAAAAGACAGCAATAAACAAAAAGTAAAAGGTAAGGTAAAATTTTTTGTTTGCTTATCCGGTGCTAAGTTTAACCTTAATTGCAATTAAAGCATCAATTGATCGATCCATAGGTTAATAAATTAATCGCTCAGCCCTAGTATTTTTATGGTCTCCTGAGAAGCTTGCTTCTCCACAAACAGACATATAACGCGGGGAAGCATCCCCTCAAAAACCCGGCGGGTGAGGCGTCCACCGCCGGGTTTGTCTTTCCTAACACATGGTCACTCACATCTCCGCTGCGGGGGAATCGGTGCCCGAGCGGACTAGCGCACACCAGCTCGGAGCACGTGTGGCGAAAGCTCGCGCTGCACAGCCCGATCCTCCTGGGCTCAATCCCCACCCCTGCCCTTTTCGATTTGGATGAGCGGTCGTACCGGCAAGCCGTCGGGTATCACCACTGCTTGGTGCACGTTAAGGACCCCAGGCTAGCAGTTGTACTGCAATGGCTAAATTTCTCATCTACAGCTTGACGATCCAGACGCCCATTAGGACTGGCTGACTTCCGGCTGTATAAACATGCATACAACACAATCGCGTTTCAATTTTATCGAGGGGCTTTACTAAGGCGGTATGTTTGCGTCCGCTTTAATCACGAGTCAACGCGCAATTGAAGGTTAAAAGAGGCACGTACGCATACGCACAAACATATAATGCATTGTCACGGTTCGATTTCTTGATCGGAATGGATTAGTCGCGAATAACACAGCCGAAAGAAAGATGCTGAGAGCCGTGACGTTATCTTTCCGACGTTTTCTGATTCAGGACACCGGTTCGAAGCCTTCGCTGCGCTTTGAGCGCGTAGGTATGTCTCATGCCCCCTTTCTCCTTCTCGGCCGCGCACAGGTATTCTGGTTGCAGTTACGGCAGAAACACGGGCGAAAAGTCTACGTACTAGCAGGGCTTGAGGCACGGGCAGCTGACCTGCTTCAGGGACACCTTCAGGTTCACTCTCTGCACGCAGGCACCTGCAAAGAGCGAGGCAGTGTTGTGACGTCTCGTGGCGCGTCCGAGAAAAAAGTCTTGTTCTCATTCTGTCGTGGAATAGTGTCCCTAACCATAGCCCCCTTTATACTCAGAAGGCCTCGCAGTTCGACGACGGGGCCATAGATTGCCCGGGCGCAGATTTGGAGCGCGAGGATCTGGTAGCACAGAGCATCAAAGAGCCATCTCTCGGGAAACCTGGAGGTCAGCGCACAGCTTTCGCAGCGGCGAGGGCCCGAAACACACTTGCGCGCTCGAGAGAAGTGTGTTTCGCCGTCTCGCCGCAGCAGGGCGCCAGTCACGTGGCTCTGCTTTCCTCCGTTGTCTGCCGCTGCACCTTTTTCCATTTCGGCGGCCGCTTCTCGTGGCGATCTGCCAGGCCTTGTCAGTACTTAGGAGACTATGCCGTAACCTTTGAGTGGTACGCCCCTGTGTATTCAAGCACGCTTCCAAGCAATTTTCAGTTTCGATTTGCTTTTTACCTCGCCTAACTGGGCCGTCAATTTTATTTTTACATGAAGAGCAAGTTTTTTTGTCTCGTAACGACACCTCTTAATGGCATGTGAAAAGTCTTTTCTTATCTTTTTAGGGGACTTTTACTATGGTTTGGTCCTTTGTTGAATATTTGCTGTTCAACCTCGTGCGATTAGGCAAACAGAATTCTCTTCCGAATTAAAAAAAAAAAGGTATTGAGATCACTCCAGAAAGGTGATCCCAGGTTGCAGGGGCGGAGCGCCGATTTGCAGTACAGTTACGGAAAAAGATCTTAATTTGGAGGCGTTCAGACATCAATTAACTTTGAGCTTATAAATCAGTGTGTCTTCGGTAAATAAATATACTTCATAAAGTACACTACAGTTTTTCTGCAGGAGACAGAGTGTTTGTTTGACATGCGGGGTAAAGACAAAAAAAAAAAAAAAAAAAGACCCCGCACTTACGGGATGAATTATTTCCTGTATCTCAAAAACGCGTACTTACGCGATTCGTCAGATTTGCACAGCTGGAACTGGCGCAGCCTGAAGGTGCGCACCACTCCGGCCATGCAGCTGCACTCCCGCACAATCTCGAGCTGGTGGCAGAGCGACAGGCACTTCTGCGCCCCGTCCGAGAACACCCGACGGGAACCAATTCAATTTAATTCAGTTCAAATCATTTACTCTCATAATACAAAATGGGCGATGGAGGCAGAAGAAAAAGCTGCTGAAGTGAAGCATCGCGAAGCCCCCGCCCCCTAGAACCACTCAGGCCGATCCCCGCGAATCGTTCACCAAACACCTCACTGTTACAAAGCATGTGCGAACAAGTTTGGTGCACAGGTGCGGCATTCGGATTTCAAGTTAAGTAGGCTTGCATGATTTCAACAGATGTAGTGATCCGAGGACGTTCATACCGAAATATTTCTTTCTTTCTTTCTTTCTTTATTTCTTTCTTTCCGGATTGACCGGGAGGTGGACAGAGACTAAAGGCGTGATGCCTGACGAGGTCTCTGTCCCCTTTACAGTTCTAACACAGCAGTGCGGGGTACATAGATTTTTGAACACGAAAATTAGAGAAAAGAACCTATAAAATTCTATACAACTCAGAAACAATAAAAAACCGGATCGATCAAATATCCCACGATAATATTTTCAGCAAAGAAGGATAAAAAGAAATTGGTCAGAAACATGTTTTAACAATTCAAAAGTGAACTATGGACATGATTTAATAAGTACACAGTACACATATATCAGAACACAATGTCACTGCCCACCAGAAGTGTCTTTAGTCTTTTTTTGAATTGGAGTATATTGCAGTTGAAATCTATGAGATCTTCCGTATTATTCAAGATTTTGGCGACTTGGAAGCATGTCGTTTGTTTTCCGTAATTGGTACGTATTTTTGGAGGTCGTCTGATTCTATGTCTAAGGGTGTGATACGCTGTGTTTTCTGGCGGAATTGCGAAGAGTTTTTTTGTGTGTATTATCTGTAACAATTTAAAATAATAAATTTGATTCACTTTAAGTAGACCATATTTGCTGAACAGCGGTTCAGTTGGGAGATCTTGAGGCTTACCTTTATAATTTTCAAATAGTCGCAGAATTTTTTTTTGTAAGATGATCAACCTATTATAATTGGTTGCCGATGTCGTGCCCCATACTAAAATGCAATAACACAGTTTGGAGTAAAATAAAGCGTAATATATATTCTTTTTTAGCCACAAAGGTATCAGATTTCTTATTTTATAAATACATCCGATGGCTCGGGATAGCTCAGAGCTCAGTTTATTTATGTGCGTGTTCCAACTTAACTCCCGATTGAACCACACACCAAGAAATTTTTGTTCTGTAACCTCCTCTATAATTTCCTTTTCAAAATATATTGTCACCTTAGTGTTGTCGCACCTATTAACGGGAGTGAAAATTATATATTTTGTTTTTTTTTACGTTTAGTTGTAATTTATTATTTTGAAGCCACACTGATAGATTGTCTAGATAATTATTTGTCATAGATTCTAAGGCCGCTTTAGAGGTTGAAGCAAAAAATGCGTTAGTGTCGTCTGCGTACATGACCAGCTCAGGGGACCCCAGAATATTTATGATATCATTCACATAAAGAAGAAATAAGAGCGGGCCTAAAATAGACCCTTGCGGAACACCGTACTTTATTTTATTTTGACACCTTTATGGGTGCAAATCGGCTTGTATCAGGGCTACCTCAAGGCTGATACAGAAACACTCTTAGGAGACTGGCAATCTTCACAGCGCCAGTAGCAAACTTTTGCAGCAAAATTACAGCGATAGCTGTAAGTGGGACACTTCGCCGTTTCGCGCCGTCGATCGCGCCTTCGACGCGGGACATTTTTCGCACTCCTCCAAAATATTCCACGGTCCGCTGATAACCAGATAACAAGCACGCAAGATAACATGTATGGTAGCAAGATAACATGCATGGTCAGTAAAACAGGCATCGCCGAGAAATCTGGCAGTTCACTTGGATAGATGCCCATGTGACCGAGAATTGGCACATACAACAATTGTCGGGAGATATGAAGATTAACCTGCCCTAGAATTTTACGACGCATTCTTTATGAAAAATCAAGTGGAAACAAGTGCGTTAGTGATGATGATGCAGTTAATTCAAAGGTACGAGCGAGCTGGACAGAAATAGCGATAATAATCTCTGAAGAATAGGAACAAGGGGACAAACACAAGTCCTGAACACAGCTAGGTGACTGGTGCACGACTGAAAATATGCGTTAGTGCCCCGTCAACGCCCCTGACAGATACAGAGTTTTCTTTTCTAAACAAATAGCCAGAAAAAAGGTATTGTCAGGCCGTTTATTGCGATCCTCTGTTGGCGCTCGAGACAAAGACTGGGCAAATTGACGAAGTGACCGTTGGGGCGCTTGCTGTGACTAAGAAGTATCCCGCGCTAGCTCTGGCTGGCGCGAGCCCCCTGCGCTCGTCCCGCGTGCTGTGCCAGCCGGCTCGTGTAGCCCGGCGCCTCTAACAGTATTTATAGCAGGCACGTAGCCAGAGTGGGGGGCCCATGAGGCCCGCCCCCCTCCCCCCTCCCGCCCCCCGAAATCTTTCATTTTGCTGGGACCTCCTCTCCCCGCTCCCCCTCATACAGCATTTTGTCATGGGCGCCCCCCCCCCCCCCCCCCCTTCGAAACAAAATCCTGGCTATGTGCCTGATTGATAGTCTGCCTTTGTTTCAATAAACTTTCATTTGAGAGTGGACTTCGTCTTGTCCACTTCCTTGTCCCTGGCTTTTTTCTTTTTTTTTGCGCTTTTTGTTTAGCATGTGTGACTATTTGCACCGAAGTGACGTACGAAAACACGCTCCCCTCTTACGCCGACAGTTGAAATGCTCTCTACTTAAAACACCCTCATTGTTTCCAAAACGCCATGGAATTGACTTCCGGTATATTAGTCGGTTTAATAAAAAATGCCTATGCGGACTCTATTGTGCGCGCTCGCACATTTAACGTTCATTCGGTCCATCTGCTTCGAAAGGACACCTTAGTGGCTCCGACGTCAAACGTCAGCTGTCGCTGTGTTTCACCTTACGGGTTTCGTAAGTGTTTACAAGCACCACACGTAATTCTCACGTAATCATTTCTTTCTTTTTACGAGAGAAGAATTACGATTTTGTTGACTGCTCCACCCCTTTGCATACTCGACAACTCAAGGACACTCAGTAGGTTTTTGACAGCGCCACGAATACAACGCTAGCTCCAGCGTGCGACGGAAACGGTTCAAAGACGTCAGCTTTTCACGAATTCTGGCGAGCGAGCGAAGTCCCAGACACGTGCAACATCAACAATAGCATCTGTCACCAGCTTTTTTTATTGATAACTTTCTGAGGCAGGCGATCCCGGACGGCTGGTCAAGGCGCAACCGCACTCTTCGTTTTCCAGGTGGCACAGGGAGCTCACGCACGTCCACGGCACACCCACCGGGACATTCTAAGGACGTGAGTCAACCCTCTCTAGCACCTGGAAAACAAAGAGTGCTGTTGTGCTCTGCTCCGCGCTCAACAATCGCCTACTTCAGAAAGTCATTCCCAAATTGGTTGCTGGTTATTGTAGATGTGGTGGCGCCTGGTGCGTTCTTCCCCCGCTTAGCGTAATGCACAAAACCACCTCTACTGCCAAATCATTCCGCTTGATGATAAACGACGCACCTCGAGAGAGTAGTGAGTTGTTCTGAAGAAGTAGTCCTTGTAGCCGGGCGGCCAGTCGTGCTGACAGGCGTCCGGGTACGGTGGCTCCAGCCTCTCCATTGTCGTCTGCAACGTGCGCCGGATTCGCCGAGTGTCACCAAAGGCTATAGTTTCCGCGACTATGACAATATTGCGATCCCGGACACTACACCGTCATCAAGCTTTGCGAAGGAGACGTTGAAAGAGAGAGTTAGCCTTTTTTTTCTTGAAATTAATCCGCTGCAGAAAAATGCTTCCGAGTCAGTGGCGTCGCGTGCGAGCATGCATAATTCACACTTCTGCCAGTATACGCTCGTGTAAATGGGGGTACATTCAAACTCATTATTAATAACCCTTTTAAAAGGACAGTTCAACAGCAATAGTTTGAAATCATTAGTAACATAAGGCAGTCGCTTCCTTGCATGTTCCAAATGTCCCCACGATAGTCGGTGACCCGTTAAGAATTCAGTAGATGCTCCGCCTTGAGCGCAAGCTTCCTGCCTTTGACCATAGCCTCCTATATACTGACAAAGCCTGGGAGATCGCCATGAGAAGCGGCCGCCGAAATGAAAACGGTAGAGCGGCAGACAACGGATGAGAGGAGAGCCACGTGACTGGCGCCCCGCTGCGACGAGACGCCGAAGCACACTTCTCCCGAGCGAACAAGTGTGTTTCGGTTCTTCGCCGCTGCAAAAGCTGTGCGCTGACTTCCCCGAGAAATTAAAGCCCCTTGATAAAAGCGTGTTTTACAAGTACCGCCAACCATTGTTGTGGAAGCGCTCGAGACACGTGCCATGACCGGGTGCTCCGCCGCCATTTGCTTCCAAGGCCCGCTCATTTCAGTGCTGCGCCGCCATTTGCTTCCAAGGGCCGCTCGAGACATGGGCCTCGTGCACTCGCGCATTTGACGCTACTTGCAAGACGAGCGCAAACACATCGAGGGGCTTTACGAGAAATAGCTTTTTGACGCTCTGTGCTCCCAGATTCTCGCGCTCCAAATCTGCGACCAGACACTCTATGGCTCTGTCGCCGAACTGCCAAGCTTTGTGAGTATAGAGGAGGCTATGCTTTGACACAATTTGGTCGCACGCGCAGGCAAAACCTTGCGGAAGGCGACGAGGGCGTGTTGGAGTCGGAGCATCTGCCGGGTTCTTAACTTGCCGCCAACTTCGTCACATCTGAACTTTACGGAGCCATAAAAAAAAAATCGGTAGTTAAAAATAAGATGTCGCACCTTGGAGATGCGTAGGTAAGTGGCGAACCCTGGCGCCACATAAACACCGTTGCGCGAGTAGTCCGCCTCCACTCCGGGGTCGTGAATCATGACCTTGAAACCAACTTCCGTTGAGACGGGCAAGTACTCGTCCACCTCCGCGTCCAAGATGAGTCGGATCCCTGTCAAAGAATGGACGCCAATGATTGCCTCGCGACGTGTCTCTGTTACAATAATCAGACATCTCTAAAAACATCAAAAGCACCTGGGAACTATACGGACACCAGGCCCTCTAAAACTCGTTTTTTTTAGCCTATGAATTAGGGGTATTTACGTCCACAACAAACGCGACGATGTACCACCCCACAATCGCGGTTGTTTACTCTTCGTTGGTAGCGGCGGTGAGGGAACAGGCTACATCTAAGCCGGGATATCCTCGTTTGTGGGAACGTGTCTGGTACTTGTTCGTCGACAAAAACCAAAGGACCTTTGGAGGTATTTCCTCCCTTTCTTCGAGGCTAATTCCTCGTTCGTGAAGAACCGGTGGATTTCTGAAAGTCGCTGGAAAGGAAAAACCGGCATTGACCCCGTAAGTGTGGCATCTTGTCGCTCCAAAGAAACCTTTGCTAAAGGTGTTGCTGTGGACGAATTCAAAGGATTGGTTTTCGCTCCCAAAAAACTATGAGTCAAAAATCCGACTTCAGATTTAAAGGAGCTGTGCAACAATTTTTGTACTGTGCACAAATACCGCTTAAAACGGATCCCTAACGTTAATGACCTATGAAACACGCGTTCGTTTTTCACCCCACGCAATAGAAGTCCCAGAAAAAAATTTAAGAAAAGCGAGCAGCGTTCACCCCCCTCAACTCGCAGCTAGAACAAGCGGCCACGTGATCTGGAGCCGATTATATGCCGCCAGTGTTGATCATAGCCACGCGCTGGGGTTGGCAAAGCGCAGGACACGCGCTGAGTTCCAGACATTGTTATGGCTCGGCTCTTGTCGTCGTTGCAGCGATTGGACACGGGTCACAACCCGAATGCTTCTCGAGCTAGCAATTGTCACGAGCCCGAGTCGAGTGCCCACGCAATGCTCGGGTCCAATCTATGAACCGCATTCAAATATCGTCACTTGGGTGTACTGCGATCCCCGAGTTACGTCATCAAATTTTGCAAAGGAGAGATTGAATGAAAATGATCGCTTTTGTCCTTGAAATTACACCGCAACAAAGGAGTTTCTCGGGCAATGGCGTTGCGTGTGAGTATCCTTGAGTCCCAGGTGTGCCAGTAAGCTCGTGTAGAGAGAAAAACATTCCAATTGAATATCGTTGCACAGCTCCTTTTTAAACGTCTAAAAGTAACGTCTTGGGAAGGAACAGCGGTAAAAAAGTTGGGCAAGAGTAAAGAAGCCTTTCTGGAGACCCTTTCAGAGTTTCTAATTCTGAGGCAGTGGCGGATTCTTTTTGAAAGTAATAAGTTGGGAAATTTGTTGGCATTTACTGTAGATGTTCAGGACCTTTTTTGTTCTCTGTCTCCATGATCAGTTCTCTTCAGTAAAGTTTTGTATTGGCGACGTGAGGGATCGAAAGCGTCGCTGTGGTCGGCCTTCCACGATTGGCCGAATGCTGACTACGACGTCAGCAAAGTATTTCTCATTGACGGAAATAAGAGTGATGTAAGAACTTTAACTTTGACGGTGTTGGCAGTGTTTGTTTCAAAGCGCTATGATTTCAAGCTTCCACCAAACATTATCCAACTTGTTGTTCGCAAGGGAATGGAGGGGAAGCGGCCGATTAGAGAAAAAAGGAAAAACCGATAGTATAGACCATTCCATTTAGCGCCCTCTGGGCGGCACCATTTTGTTCGACCGCAGCACCCTCTCCACACATCCGGGAAGTTCAGCGGGTCCGGCGGGGTAAAACGAGGTAGAGGGCACGCGCGTGACTCCGCTAGCAGACGACAAACCGGGAGGTTGCCGTTCTCCATCTTTGGGCTGTATCGGCGGGCTCTACCGAACATCGAGCTCTCGCTCGTGGCTGCCGTTGTGAAGTGATTCGCGTTCTTAGAATAGTTGTGGCTACTCCAAAATCAGCCTATAGCTCTCTGTTGTTCTAATTTGCTAAATGATCAACTAGCATATCTTTTTTCCGTCACTTAAAGGAGCGGTGCAACGATATTCAATTGAAATGTTTTTCACTCTACACGAGCTTACTGGCACACCTGGGACTCAAGGATACTCACACGCAACGCCACTGGCCAAGAAACTCCTTTGTTGCGGTGTAATTTCAAGGACAAAAGTGATCATTTTCATTCAATCTCTCCTTTGCAAAATTTGATGACGTAACGTGGGTATCTCAGTACACCCAAGTGACGATATTTGAATGCGGTTCATAGATTGGACCCGAGCATTGCGTGGGCACTCGACTTGGGCTCGTGATAATTGCTAGCTCGAGAAGCATTAGGGTAGTGACCCGTGTCCAATCGCTGCAACGACGACAACAGCCGAGCCATAACAATGTCTGGAACTCAGCGCGTGTCCTGCGCTTTGCGAACCCCAGCGCGTGGATATGATCAACACTGGCGGCATATAATCGGCTCCAGATCACGTGGCCGCTTGTTCTGGCTGCGAGTTGAGGGGGTGAACGCTGCTCGTTTTTCTTAAAGTTTTTTTCTGGGATTTCTATTGCGTGGGGTGAAGAACGAACGCATGTTTCATAGGTCATTAACGTTAGGGATTCGTTTTAAGCCGTATTTGCGCAAAGTACAAAAATTGTTGCATTGCTCCTTTAAATAGCAGTTGAGTCAGCCGGCAGTACTACCTAAACTACTTCTTGTATTGCGGCAGGAGAGCACGTTTTATTTATTATTTCAGACTTTCACTCATGGTCGATAAAGGCCTGCACCAGTACGAACTTTTGTATATAGTAAAAAAGGTACAGCAACCGGATTTACCTTTCACCAAAGGGACCGGCCAATCTGACACAGTTTTCCCTATTTTTTTCTTTTATTTGCAGGCAGGTAACAGCGCAATTGGACCCTGTGAGTCTTTTTTTATCTAGCATAATATTACACGGCAACTGGCATACAAAAATCTGCGCATGTGCGCTAGAAAGTTCCAAAATGACGCAATTTTAAGCAGAGTTTGCACGCCAGCCGGGCGCTAGCTACAGCCCACTCGGCGGAGCGGACGACATCCGGGGTGAGAGGGGGAGTGCATTTTTTTCTCTTTTACCCTCTCTGCCATGACCCTAATGGAACAGTGGAAGGTACAGGCCCGGGTCCCCTCTCCCATTTTGAGTGTACGCAGGCTCTCCCAGGCTCGCGTCCCCTCTCCCATTTTGAGTGTGCGCGGGCTCTCCTCCTCTCCCCGGAAATGGGGGAGGAGGAGAGCCTGCGTACACTCAAAATGGGAGAGGGGACCCGGGCCTGTACCTTCCACTGCATCGCCAAGAAAAGTTGTCGCGGAGTATAGTCCTCTACGTCCACGGGCTGTCTCGCAATCTAAAAAGAGCCGCCGCACACTTTGAGGTGCCCGTGGTGTTCTCTGCGCCGTTCAAATCGTCCAGTCTCTGCTCAAGAGTTAATAACAAAAAAAAGTAAAACAAAGAGTATTGCGCCAAAAAACACGCCGCGCAGTACATTGAATGCGCAACTTCATTTGTTTACGAAATACCTATGACTTGCGGAAAAGCGTACATAGGGCAAACGGAGAGGTGCATCAACGACAGGGCACGCGAGCAAGCCCTATCTGTTAGAAATTTCCTATAGACCTTTGCATCGGTTATCACCTGGTTGGAAAATGCCGAGTCACTGAGCTCTGGGCGGATGCGCAGGGTTTAATACACCCCACAGCGGAACAACAGCGCCTGCTCAGAAGGCGTTCCACAGCCCAGCAGACAAAGATGGCAGCGCGCAGAAGGCGTCTTTTGCAAAGGTCTATGTGTAATCTAGGAATTCACTGTGATAGATGTCCGTGTGCGCCTAACCTTGACGAAACAAAAATAGTTGGAAAACTAAAAAAAAATGAAATTGAGAAAAAAGTGTGGTATAATACACCAAAACAACACGGACGAAAACGAAGGGAGAACTGGACAGGACGCGGCGTACTAGAGGGTGTAGAGAGAATAGTTCGAGGCCTACTGCGTTAGAGTAAACGGCGAGGACATCTGCTTAAGTGCACCGTCAGTGCACTTAACTGAGAAAGAGTTTGCCTTTTTGTGTCGGGAGCTTGAGTTTGTGTAGAAATAGCAAGTGTGTTTCAATAAACGTTCAGTTTTAAGTTAGCGCTTAATCCCGTATCGTCTTCCTCGTGTCCTGGTTTTTTGGGCACTTTACAAGTTAAACAGTGGCGGTTTTTTACTTTATTAAAACATACGTGACGCAGTACCAAAAGGTTGATTGGATTGTTTTCTAACATCAAAATAAATCGCCTGGTAAAAAAAAATTAAAAAATGAGGGGGGGGGGGGGGGGGGTGCCAGTGTCCCTTTAATGTTCGCCGTACTTGAGGTCCCTATTTCTCAAAAGCACGAAAAGTAGTTTCGTTCTACACCGTACCATCGTTTGGGTCGTCCGTCTGGCTTGAGGCGAGGGAGTATTCGGCCTTGAAGTTGTAGCAGTAGCAGGTGCCGCATGGACCGTACGGGACCTGGTAGAAGAAGCTGAGGTGCCGGAACACGAGGGCCCGCATTCATTAAGCGGCACTCACACAGTTAATGCATCGTACAAAAGCAAGTTCCGCAAAAACTTCTTCCTTGTACGACGGTCCTATTGGTCATACATCAACAGTCTGCAGAGATGTTTCATGAAGCATGTGTGAAGCAAACATGCTTCCAACATGATGCTCGAGGCGCGTTCGCACATGTCATCATCAAGTCAAGTTTATTATCAAAACCTTTGATGGGAAAGCCCATACAACAAACTTTCAGCCTTTCCATTCTGGTGAAGATGGAAGAGCAGCGGTGCTGTCCTATGTGCTGCCATTTATGAGCGACGGCGGCAACCATACTGGTTCTCTGGTTGCCGCCGTCGCTCATAGATGGCGGTAGCTGTCCAGAGTTTTGTGTCGACATTTGTTTGGTACCGGACACGAAACTGGGGAACTAGCCCTTAACAGCTCCGCTGTAAAATCTGTTAAAAATCAGCTTGGCCAGGTATCACGTCTGCAGATTAACAGCGTGTCTCTTGTAGGATGTAGGAGTAGTGGGACCGGCTTTACGGTGCTTCTGGAAATGCGAGCCCGAACTTATCGCAAAAACTGCACTTGGCCCCAAGTCTGTAGACACAGCTACACCGTCACTAGCAATATGCCAGACGCCTCGAGGGAAAAAAGAAGCGCATTGGGGAGGTAGGAAAACAGGATAAGTGAAGAAGCGCGAGTGACAAAAAAGAGAGGTAAGAAAAAGAGGAAAGGGGAGAAAAAAAATACCTACCTAACGCCGCTGTTGCTATATGTCGGTAACAGGTTAAAATTTGTTGCTATCAGAAAGTTTGCGCTGGAGGCGGAGCTCCTACCGGATTTTTTGCACGTCACCGACTTAAAGGGGCCCTGCAAGCACTTTTTTACTGGTTCTTAATTTGCACCAAACCTGAGGGCACTGACCGTAGTAACGTAATGTAACTTTTCTTTTCTCAAATTTCGCTTTATTTTAAAAGTTATAGGCAAATTAAAATTACAAAAACAAGCAAAAAATAACCTCCCTCATGACGTCCTTGGTTGCTTGAGTGGCCGTGAACTAGGGGAGGGATAGTCAGCTTAGCGAGCGCTCACGGCTGCCGCACTGCGTGTCGACGGCGCGAGAGGGCGCCACTAAAGCGTGTTCTGGATAGGCTGTATACAGCGGGAAGCCAGAGCGGCTCTCATTGCATTTGCTGCACGATTAAACACTAATTCGGCATGACACTTCATTGGCCACAAACGACAGTAAACATGGGGTAAAGACCAGTTCAGAATGGGAGCCACTTCACGCTGCCGTACCGCGAAATGGCCAAAACGCAAGACAAAGCTACTCGCTGAAGGCCTTCGGAACGCTCGGAGCCGGTCGGATCCTCCAGTCCGTAAACGACCGCAGCGCCGTCGCGTACATCCGGGATCTTTGCGTGTCGGCGCCTGATCCCACTACTCTTTTCTAGCATGCGCCGCCTTTTCCATCGCTTGGTGGCGGGTACGTCGACGGGTCATTTCTTGTTTCCGTACTTTATAAACTACATTTGTTTCTTTTCTGATCTAAAATACTGAACAAAAACTACTTTTATAAATAATTGAAACGGTTCGGCGCCACTTATGTTTTGTATTTCGACTAAGAAGAAGCTTCTAGCGGCTCTGACCAGTAGTAAGCCCAGGACCAAAAACGTCACATTTCGCGCGCTTTCGGTACCGCAGGTCGCCCCTGTCGGTGGAGGAGGTTTCCGCGTCGCCCGGTGAAAATATGATGCATTGATATTTAGTTACTCTCTCCGTGCCCGCTGGCTTGCCCGAACCCCAAGAGACGTGGAAACCGCAAAAAAGGTAGACGCTTAAATATGATTGCAGGGCCCCTTTAATAGCACGACAGGATTCTCCCACGAGGAATTTTACTCTTTTGATATAGCTGAGCGAATGCTGGAGAACCACCCTTCTATAAGTATGAAGTGGTGAGAAAAACAAATGTTACAATTATGAACTCGCTACAATGTATGCGCGTCTCATAAATTTACATAGTCTCCGTTGCCACAAACTGCTGACCTAACAGAAAAAAAAAAAGAAATGTATATATACTGCATACGAAGTGCGCTGCGCCAAGTCCTGGAGAATGCCACGTCTTAGAACAAACTGCGGGCGCTTCACTACACACCACCCACCCTATTGAACTTGTTGGATGAGCAATTAAAACTTTCAAACAAAAAGGCGTTGTACACATTTTTTTTTCCTTTTCTAACTTCGTATTATTTAATGCCTATAAGTTGCTAATTACTGTTAAAATTTTTTTTTTTTACGTTTTCTGCCCACCAAATTGACAAATGTAGGGGGCGAAGATCCTGTCAATCCGCATTATTGCAGCTTTGTCTCCCGTCTTCTTGACCCCCCCCCCTCCTTCCCCCCCCCTTCCTTTTTTTTGTACACTGGGTGTAAAATAAATTAAATCAAAAGGTCAGTGGAGAAAAGGAAACTATCAAACGCTGCGAGTAAAGAACTTTGTGGGAAAAGCGTGTCCTGCTATTCTTATTCTGTAACAGCCCACAGGGATTGCCTCTTTTGCGTACCTTATTCGCGTGTTTTTATTATGCAGAATGGACTTAGGACTAGTGCTTTTATAAATGTATATATAGGTATATGTCGGGGGTGACGGTTGTCTTCTACCTAGCTAAGTGAATTCGAAGCTAACAGTACACAAAGAGCTGGTTAAAACTTTTATTCCGCCGATACCAGAGGCCGGGATGGTCTAATCGGTTACGACGGCTACGACGTCGCCCCGGATAGGCAAAAGTTGCGGGTTCGATCCTTGCAGGCGTGTAACAAGGTAAACTTAGCAAACTTACGTCACTCCAAATTTCATCGGGAAGTATTTTCCTACTAAATCTTTCGGGGAACCTGCATTTTCTCGCTAAATGTTCCCCTCTAAATGTAGCGGAATTTAGTGTGACTTCCGAGATAAAAAATAACAGAAATCAACGCCCAGCGAAGCTAAAAAAAAAAACATGCCGCATAATCTTCGCAGCATATTTTGAGTTTCCCGAAAAGTTAATTTGCGTGTTGTTTTAAATAATATTGGTCAATTAGTTTTATCAATACAATTAAGTTTTCTTTTTGTCTTAGACTACTATCGCAAAACGTCGTCCAGATTAACTAAATAGTTCAGTCTGAAAAAGTCACGTGGGACGTGTCGTCGACAGCTGGTGAATACTGTAAACGACTAAATTTTCGCGTGGACCTAATTTTCGCGAATTGCCTACTAACGCGAAAATACATCCCGCGAACAATTCGGGCAATATGTGAACATTACGGAAGCTACGCTCGATTCGCAAAAATTTGAACCCGCGAATAATTTCAAATTTTCAGCTTTGGCCCGATTCGCAAACATTTGAGACCGCGAAAATTAAGTCGTTTACAGTACTTGACAAACTGAACCTGGAGCAGGAAAGGAAGACACGTAAAAAAATGAAAGACGTTTACAACTCCCTGTAATACCGAATTAGAGCGCAGCTCTTGACGAGGAGGAGGGGACGGTATGCCCCCCTCTCCTCATCCGTACCCTCTCCTCCTCATCTGCTTCTCCCGTGCTCCTCGCCCCCTCGCCTCCTCCCCCTCCTCCCTCCCGCGCGGTGCATTATGGGAAGCGTCCCATGATGCAACGCGCGCGTCACCATGATTCATTATGGGACCTAACTCGTCGGCGTCACCGCGGTGCATTATGGGACGTTTCCCATAATGCACCGCGCGGTTACGCCAACGCGTCACGCTGACGCGTCACACCGACGCGTTGCGGTTATGCCGACGCCGACGCCGCTCAAGCCGGAAATGGGCGTCTAAGAGCTGTGCTCTAAAAAAAAAAGGGGGGGGGGGGGGAAGTATGCAGCTAGTGTGTGGGCGAGTTGGTGTAAGTTTACCGTAATGATATTAACCCGTCACTGGGGTAGGTGACGGGAAATGTGTACAGTGGTAGAAAAGCACTGTAATCTTTTTCCTTCTGCTCCTGTCTCGGGTTAATTATCCCGAAGGTGAAGTTGAACCAGCTCGTCTCGAAACTTAGACAGTAGAATGGAAAAGATTACAGTGGTTAACTACCACTCTAAACGTTTTACTTTTTCTGCCCTGTAGTCGGTGAGAGGTTAAGAGTGAAATAGGAACTCCTCCCACCCCTTTCCTCTTTGGTAGAGCGAAGGCTGTAGAGGAGGTCGCATCCTCTCCAGCTTTCCCTCTGCTAAAGCGGAAAGGGGTGGGCTAGCTTCCGCTTCACTATTAGCCTGTCAGCGACTGGTTCATCACTGGTAAAAATAAAGATCGGAGGCGGCGTGAGTTGTCCTTTTACGTGTCCTCCATTTCCTTCCGTGTCGACTTCGTTTCTTCCGTGCGCCGTGGCCTCGACGCGAGAAAGCTGAGGGGGCGTTCCTACTCGGGTCCCTTGCAGGAACTCTGGGCGCCCAGCGAGCACTCCACGATGAGGTCTTCCCTCTGGTGTCCCATTAGCTTGCCCAGGGTCTCACTGATGCGCTGGGTCTCCATCACCCACTTGGTGAAATTGGTGGCCTCAGACAGCTGGTCCTGGGTCAGCTGCAAGAGAAGACCGCTCGGAGGATTTGCAACGCCGGGGTACGCAGAATTTCAGGAGCGATCGGGAGTGAACATGAGGTGAAATGAGAATTACGTTTATTGATAGCCTACCTGCTGCGTGGCTGGCAGTTAGCACTCCACCTAAAATTGGGTGCCAAATCCGATTGTCTGAATTAATGAAAACATGTTCAGGTATTGTGAGCAAAAAACACAATGAGAGTGATGAAAATAATTCCTGGAGAAGGGGAACAAGGGACACAAGGTGCAAACACAAATCTCCTTTGGAGATTTGTGTTTGTCCTTTGTCTCCCTTCTCCAGAGATTATTTTTGTCAATCTTGTCCAACTCGCTTGCACCTTTGCATTAATTGCATTATACTAATAATAGTCTCGCTACTAAGCCCCATTTCAAGGGATTTGGCGGTATTATGTAGGTGGGCGTTTTACGTTTGTCTGAATAAAACAATATTTTTATATTTGGATTTGGTCTTTGAGATGCTAATGAAGCAGTTGGGTTACTACGCTGCAGAACAGATGACGATAGTGACCGGTAATCAACAACGTTTTTTTTTTCTGCTCGGTTTGCGCTTAATATGGAAGCCAGGTGAGGGGAAGAGGAGCTGGTAGGCGGAAAGCTAAGGCGGCAAATGTTACCGCGCTTGTGGCGGCGTGGCCGATCTGCAACAGTCTTCTCCTTCTTAGGGGGAAAACCGTACTGGGGCTCTACTGGTGCGAGTAGGTCGTTCCAGGCCTGGCGGGAGACATGGCGGACTGAAAACGCCTTTTAGTGGACCTTCGGGAAGCCGGGGCTTGGCTTGATCGAGGTGTCTGTGCGGGATGTGTCCCTCGTTTGCCGTCGGTGATTATCCTGCGTGCGCTGTCCATGGCCTGTGCGTGGTTCACCTCTTCCGAAATTCCGCACCCATACTGGTTCCCATTTTCCCCTTTGTGAACAGGATCGCTAATATAAGTGTCGTTTCGAGGACCGACCCGAGATAGGGGGGGGGGGGGGGGGGGGGGGAGGTGTTACGACTGCATTATCCAGCCTTGAGCGCAGCTCATACCCTATTAGCTACATGACCGGGGTCTTGCCACCTGCGGAGGGTGTCCACCGGCATCGATCCAGCACCCTTGCTAAACGGGTCTGCAGCGACTCTTGCTTGTTCTTCTTAAGTCCCTGTTTTACTGTGAGGACGGTGCACTCCGTTAGCCCATTGGATTGGGTGTAGTAAGATACAGTACGGAAGAGCACGTTGTTGTTCAACCACGGAAGCTGGCCAAACTCTTCAGATGTAAACTGTGTGCCATTTTCCAATACAATACTTTCTGGCAGCTCGAAGGTGCCAAATACCTTAATCCCTTAATCGTAATAAACCCAATGACAATTTTGATGGGCACCGTGTCAATGCACTTCGTGTGTAAATCTGCCACACCTCGTTGCCGCATAAAACCATCTACTGGTCCCGCAAAATCGACGGACAGCTTGGACCAATGTAGCCCTGCCTCTGGCCACAAAACAGGTGTTTGCCTTGGTGGCATTCGTGCGGCCTGAACACAAACATGGCATGTCTCTACGAGTCGCTCAATATCTTGGTCAATGCGCGGGTTGGGTTGGAACAGCCCAGGACCGTCAGCGTTCCTTCCCTGAATTGGTCTCACAAGAACACATTGAGCTTCAGCTGCCCGCGCACTGGTAGCTTTCCGAGGAAACAAGTCAACTTCAGAGGAGAATCCTCGAGGCTCGGCCAGGCAGCCTTGTGCTGCACGTAGTCCCCGTGATGACCAACACTGGAGACCTTGCATCTTGTTTTATGTTAGCAGGTTTGCCCTCCCCTCCCCCCCCCCCCTCGCACACACACACACAAAAAAAGTCCAAGATACACACAATAGGTTAAGCGACCTCTATGTGCCTGACGTGTTCAATCGTCGCCCCCAAATAGAACATGCCTTCGGTGTTGGTATCCCAGTCTTGCTCACCCCCTGTGCCGGTGCATTGACGTGCTGTGCATGTGGCCTTGTTGACGCGGTTACTGGTTCGTCGGTGTGACAGAAACAAGCCTTGGCGATATGACCTCGTTGTCGGCAGTTGCAGCATTGAGCTGACCGGAAACGGCACGCGTCTTGGTTGGTGTCCACCTCTGCCACACTTGGAAGTTGAAACACGGCGACTAAGCCTCCCGCCATTTCTGTCTTGCCGTCCTGTTTCCCACGGCGTGCACGCTTCCATCCTCTATTGTGGCGCTTTCCGTTTCCTTGACATTCTCTTCCGATATTTTTGCTACTACGGCGATTTCCTCGGCTTCGGTTCTCGTCAAGAACGGCTTGGCCAGAAGTTGCCGGTGCACAGTTGAGTTTTAAAGGCAGCAGATTATTCAATCTCTCATCATCCGGTCCAGTGTTCCACTGAAGTTGCGTGTCTGCAATTTGTCGGATGGCCAGAACGAAGTCACTCACCGGTGCACCCGGCAGTTGGTTGCTTGGAAAGAACTTGTGCGACTGGGTCGTTTCGTTCAGTTTTGGCGAAAAATGGTGCAGCAGAAGGTCAACCACTTTGCTGTACGGAAGTTATTTGACCTTAGCTGGAGCACAGCGTTCGCTGATGACGGTGTTCGTGCTCAGTGCCGCGACGAGCAAGACACGTTTCTTCTCGACCGTCACCCTGTTGCCTTCGAAGAACAGTGCTATCTGGTAGGTGGGCCATTTGTCGAGGGCTTCGTCGAACTATGGCGGACTAAAATAACTGACCATGTCTGCTGGTGCCGAGCAGCGAAAGATACTATCCCATCCTCGTCGCCACTATTACGATGCTGCAGGAAGCATGGTCATAATGACTGGTAACCAGCGACACTTATTCCTGCGCAGCTTGCACTTAATATAGAAGTCAAGGAGAACAGGAGAGGAAAGGGGAGAGAGAAGGTGGAAGGTCGATCAGCAACAGTTGGGTTATCATACTTTGAACAGATGTCGACTAAAAATAGTCAGGGACAGACTGCAGCGCTCTTAACCTCAGTTCAGATCCCCTTTGCCTTAGTCCAGAACACGAGGTTCTTGACTAATCCGAAAACGGCGACGGTCACCGCGTACTTACCTCAAGAAAAGCAACAAAGTCCGTACCTCTAGAACGACTTGGGCCCACTCAAGATTGAACAGGGTGATTCTCTGTTGGCTTAGGGCTTACCCAGACATCCCTGATCTGCGTGCCGCACAGCTTGTCCCTCCAGTAGTCAACATCAGCGCGGTCCCCCCAGACGGCCCGGTCGCCGCACAGTATAGACTTGCGGACCTGGTTGATGTTGCAGACGGTGATGGCAGGCAGCGGCAGGCTGCCCTGGCGCAGGTTGGACACCTCCACTCCCATCACCACGGGGCGCCGTAGGAAGTCCTCGGCGGTGCTGGACACCGAACAAGCGAGTGCCAAGGTGCACCCTCTTCAGCGAAGTCGGAACTTCCCCGCCCAACTTGAACCTCATCTAAGTGCTTTCTCAAATTAAGTAAAAAAAATGTGGCAGCAACTTCTTCAAAGACCTATAGACCGCTTCAAACATTACTCCCTCTTGCGATCAATTTACTCCCTCTTACGAGCAACAAACACCAACAAGCTGGCAAGTCTATAACGAATATAATACTCACTTCCAAGATTCTGTTTATGATTGATAGACTATTCATTTTTATTGTATCTTTTGCGCGCGCCCCTTTGTAGTATTTTCAGATCGATTGTAAGAGGGCGTAAGTTTTGAAGGGGGCTATAATTCATGAAAAGCAGTATAGCATGAGCGATCGTTTTGATTTGTTTTGAAGAGATTGAGCATACGTTTTTGGAATAAAAGAACCTACATTTTTGGCCCTTTCACTATTAAATTTGTCGGAAAAACTGTTAAGGTCGCATGATGTCGGTACAGGTGACTTAAACTTTCCCGCTAAATTTAATGGGAAACTGAATTAGGGTTTAGGTCACATGACGTCAATTTTCACGCAAAATTTAGCGTGGCAACAGAATTGGAGCATAGGTCACGTGACATCGCGTCACGTGACGGCAATTTTTCTACTAAATTTAGAGGGAAATGCACGGACCGAAAGATGACGCTGACGTAACTCTCGTTTTGAATACGAGCTGAGCCGAGTTCACACCGAATGCTGACGCATTTCGCGTGTCCAATACATGTAATAGAGATCAGTGAATACATGCTCGGAGTATGTGATCAAGCAATGGCGGACAGGTGTTAGCGCGGACTTCTGAAAAGGGTCCATTGGGCTCGAGTCAGATGCCGAGTGCACTCCGACGCACTGACACAGCCGAGCGCTGAAAGCTCACTCTTCCTGCTCATCCATGATGTTCGCTGAGGACATAACGACAGAATGATGTAGGGACATGCGTCAGGCAAGTTGGAAGGATGTTTGCTTCGTACATGTGTACGCTTTCAAACACGTCTGGAGGCAGTATGACCAATCTGACCGTCATTGATGAATGGATAGATGAATCCGGCCGAGCCCTTTGGATCGGACGGTAGCTTACGCCACCTAGCCATTTTGTTTTACCATTTAAGCTTAGAATATCTAAATGTTTACTCCGCACTGAAAAAAGAGTGAGGCTATAAAACGCACTTGCCATTAGTTAACAAAACAATACATAGTTTTCTCTCGCTTTCTGCCCCCATTCACTTAATCTTTGCTTGGTAAGCTCTACTGTATTAAATCGACTTTTCCATCGCTGTCTCTTGTCGTCTTCGGTAGGCATAGGGTGAAGCCCTTTACAGTAAAGTATCAAGTGCTCAGACGTCTTGTCCTCCTCTCCACAAGCAGTGCACACTGTGACCATTTCCTGGTACTTCGCTCTGTATGTTCTGGTTCGCAAAACACCTGTCCTTGCCTCAAGCAACAATGAGCTTCCCCTAGAATTTCCATAAATGCTTTCTTTGGCAATAACTGTTTTGTTTAATCTATAGCTTTCCAGAACCGTCTTTTTCTGCATTCCCTCTAGCCACCGATCTCTTTCTGTGGCCTTAACTTTCTTCTTAACTGATACCTGCTCTTCCGTAACTCCACTATAGCCTAAAAACTTTCCTCTTAATTTCCTAGTGCGCTGTCTCCACTTTGTGTCTGTACTCCTCATGTATAAATCGCTCTAAACCTTTCGTGCCCATTGCTCCCCATCCATTTGCCTCAGCCGTTCCTCAAATTCTATCTTGCTCACTGCTTCCCTGCTCTCAAATGACGACCCTCCCATGTCTCCCTGTACTCTCTGGTTTGGCGTTTTGCAATGTGCCCCCAAAGCCAGCCTACCTACTCTGCACTGTTGTATTTCTAGTCTTGCATGCACTTCGGAGTTCACGCATAGTACTACGTTTCCAAAATTCAAGCCAGGCACCATGACCCCTTTCCAAATATCTCTCACCACCTCATACCTGTTGTAATTCCAAAGTGCTCATTTTTTCATTACAGCTACATTTCTGTTGCCCTTACCTATTTTATACTTTTCATGGTCACTGAGATATTCTGCACCATCACATATCCATACTCCTAGATACTTGTATTTACTTGGTCTCTTAATTGTAATATTCTGTATCTTCAGCCTCTCAACGTCATCATTGTTAAAAATCATGACTGCTGATTTTCCACTACTGAATTCTAAACCTAATTCCTCTCCTTCCCTACCAGAGATGCTTATTAATTCCTGCAAATCTATACGAGAAAGAAACCCGCCTCAGATCATTAGAGAGTTTTAGCAGATCGTTCCCATGACTCCGATAACGATACCCGATACTCCGCCACCGCCTCCCTTGCGCCTGCGTAGTATCGTTATCGGAGCTATCGGAGGTATCGGAACGATCTACTAAAACTCTCTATTGTCTGCAGACTGTCTTCCGTGCGATGCGACAGCCCCGTGACCGTGTCTTTAGGCGGCACGAGGCGCGGAGGACCAAGCGTATACGTTTGGACGGAAGCGCATACCGGTAGATGTCTCGGAGGGTGAGCAGCAAGAAGACGGCGAGAACGGCCAGCCAGCAGGCTCGACGCAGCCGAGGCTGGCTCGAGTCACACACCACTTTGAGGCCCGGCGCTTGGGACTGGGACAGCGACCAGAGGAAACCCTTCTCTCCGACGCCATGTCGACGGGCCGCGGAATCAGACGCTTGAGGGTCTGCCATCTGGTATACAGAGGGCATTCACGCAGCCATCAAGAGCGAAAGAAGTGCACGGTCGGCTCAGTCTGCCAAAGCGACTAAACAGCTCTAGGCCTGTCTTCCTCTACTGCATGCAAGTCTGACCCCAGTCGACGCTACGATCTTACGGGGTTCATCAAGCAGCTCCAAAACTCTATTGTCACAACTCTCGTGCTCGTTGTGGGGTTTCCTCTCACTCACTAAACCAGTCAAGCACACACACACAACAAAAAAAAAAAGAAAGCGAAGGATGGCGCTTTTACTGCGTGACTAGGTTAGTCGGGCATAGCCTCCCTCTATACTCACAAAGCCTGGCATTTTGACGACTGAGCCATAGAGTGCCCGGCCGCAGATTTGGAGCGCGAGGATATGGGAGCACAGTGCATCAAAGAGCCATTTCTCGGGGAACCTGGACGTCAGCGCCCAGCTTTTGCAGCGGCGAGGTCCCGAAACACACTTGTTCGCCCAAAAGAAGTGTGCTTCGGCGTCTCACCGCAGCGGGGCGCCAGTCGCGCGGCTCTCCTAAGCTTAAATGGTAAAGCAAAATGGCTAGGTGGCGTAAGCTACCGCCCGATCCAAAGGGCTCAGCCGTATTCATCCATCCATCCATCCATCCTCTTATCCGTTGTCTGCCGCTCTTTCTTTTCAATTTCGGCGGTTGCTTCTAATGGCGATCTGTCAGGCTTTGTCATAAATAGGAGGCTATGGTCGGGGAGAGCAGGCTATAGTCGGTGAGAGCAGGCGCACAAGGGATTCAAACTTAAAACATCAAAGTCACGGCCAGATTCTGCGCTTTATGCCAGATGACCTGGCAGACGAGCACGCACCGTAAAGGCGGTGAATTACGTGACTTTGTGGTCTCGGCGCTTCGGCCTCTCGGCTCGTCGCTGCGCTCTGAGTGAAACTGAAAGGAAGTATATGCATTTTTACTTCAAAGTTATGAGAGGAAGTTCGAGTTGAATAACACTCTGTCGCTCCAACTGTTATACATGAGATATGCTGCGGATGATGCAGCACTATTTCACGAGGGTTCGGGGGAAAACTGCGTTCCGTCGAGTCGAGATACGACCTGCGGGGGCCCTCAACTCGTCAAACACAAAGTTGGAGCCGAAAGTTTGCGAAGCGCGCCGATTGGACGCCGGCTGCAAAAGCGCGAAGTCATCGTCATGATGGTACAATCACTGCGCTCCGTGAACTTTGGCCCCAACTTTGTGTTTGACGAGTTTAGAGCCCCTGATCACCACGGCACTTGGGCCCGTTACCGTCACTTAACAACCCCACCCTTGGTTAGTGTGATTCTGAACCAACAGATGGCGGTGGGATCGCCTTCCAGGCCTGTACATCAATGCGAGAAATCGTGTTTGGTGGCGCTTCGATACAGTGGGGTATTTTTCTGTATCCTGAATTTGACATCCCTGGTTCTTCGCTTGTTTTTCTCTGCACGGGCTTTCTTTCTTTGGAACGCGCACGGCTGCGCCAGTTCTCGTGCAAGGGGGCCAGTTGCCTACGCTCCGAGCCCACGCCTCCAGTATATGTGGTCAGAACTAGTGCCACTAAATAAGCTACGCTTCAGAGTAACGACACTGCGCCATATTGTGTCTTAAAATCATGGTTGCCAGTTATCTGAAGCTTTATCTGAAATCACAGGAAACGCTTCTCCGCCCTCTACAAATGTTTAAACAGTTCGCGACAGAGTAAAGCAATCTTAGATGACCTTCCTAACACCAACTCTAATGCTGAGGAAGCCTCCCTTATGAATCAGGACGATCGGCAGTTGTGTCTGCTCTGCATACGAGCCAAAATGGCGGCGCCCACAACAATGTCGGGGAACGGAGTGCCGATACTCTAAGCGCAGCTGATTTAGTGGCTCTAGTCAGAACAAAACGCGAAAATTGTCCTGAGTCAAATGGCGAGACAGATGCACAACGAAACAACCGACGCGTTGAAAAATGTAAAATTGCCTATGCGCCGTTAGCAACCCGCGGGGTTTTCGGAAGCCAATTAGACATATTTCAATGTGATCAGATATATATGACGGGCCAGGGCTTTTTGTCGTACATGGTTTGGCTCTTTGTGGATTTCCAGGAAAACGTGATGATGTGATAAACTTGGGTTTCCGAAATTCTAGCTTGAGGAATTAAATACCTCAAAAATCAAAACAAATTAACTATTTTTTGGGCAGTCAGATGTCTCTATTAGGTAGCTGGGTATTTATTTTGACCAAAACCACGACACTGGAAAACACAAAAAATGACACTCAGGTTTAGATGCTGAGTTTGGTGAAGCCAAACTAGGACTGGTACGAAAGTCATAATAAAAAAATCGCAAAGTTAAACATTAACTCGCAGCAATAATTGATAAGAATTAATTTTAATACGAGCTGCGTGATAACTGCAATGACTCTTCACGCAAAGATTCTGGGTCTGTGGATAGTTTTTGCACAGACTTAAAGCAATGTACCAGTCTTAATTTGGTGATTTATGGGCGCAAGTAGGGGTGTGCAAAAATAAAAAAAAGATGCAAACGAATAGAGCTTAACGTTGTGTAAAATATAGTGCAAGCACGCACATGGTACGCTGATTAAGACTAAAACAACACTACATTTTAAACTAGGGTTCATTGTATCGAAAGCTAAGGGTGCAACTAAAGCTAATGCTTGTACAGATATACTGCTCAGGCCGTAATGTTTGAATGTTCATAGTAATTTATTACCCTCAGATTTGGTGTAAGTTGTCTCGTGATTGCTACAGGAAGAAGGAAATATTCTAACTTTGGGTTGATCGAAAAACTTCGCCTGCTGACAGCTACCAATAATCTCGGCACCGATTATGAGTATTCACTGCATGCCAACGGTCGCGTGCTTAGAACGAGTTTTTCCCACGTGATTTCATACAATCGCAATTAATCTTGACAAACAACAGTGTTTGCTCACGCAAGCGAACACGTGTGAAGTTTAGAACATTTTGTGTTGATTGTGGCACACGTAACAAGTAACATATGTTTCTTTTTTTTTTTTTTTACAGTCCGCGAAATAGAATGCTCCTGAGTTACCTTCGTCTCAATGCATGTAGCACACAAAAGAGCACGAACTGAATTGTAGTGGGAAACGAAAACAATAATGATAAACAAGTGTGTAATCACGTGAAAACTGAGCGCATTGCACATATGCAGAAGGAAAGCTTTGCTTCACTAAATACATTACCAGCAAAGTGTTTGCTTTTATCGTGCGAGTAAAGCGGAACATACAAGCGCGTGCATGCTGCCCTGAACTACTCTTCCAGTGAACAAGCGCACCGTTCAAAGCATAGAGCTCGCTTTTATAGATATTTGTGCGCTCAGACCTTTTAAAACACAATTATAATCAATTCTATGATTTCATTTCTGTTTATGAAGTGAGCCTACGTTGTTTTTTCTTGTTGTTGTTGTTGTTTTTTTTGTTTGTTTGTTTTTTGTCTTTTGCGTTTACGTGCCATTTTCTTACTTATATAATATTTTTTTTTTCATAAGTCCGACAACTATAGTCTGTTTCATTATAAGTAAAAGCCTCATAATCAAAAATGGAGACAAAAAAGAACGCGAACACGCGAACAGATATTACAAATACAATGCGACGGCGCATTCAAAATGAGTCGTTAGTTTTTAGAGAGCAGGAGTTGCGCAGGGCGACATTGTTACCCGTTGCAGATTATAAAAAGTGCAGTACAACGGTTAGTTAGGGTCTTTAACGCGCATCACGCAGTATATCCGATTTACGATCGCACGACGGTAGGACCATAGGATGCAGATTGGCGACAGAACCCAGGGCCGCTGCTAAAGCCCCTTGATAAAATCGTTTTTTTTTTTCAAGTATCGCCATCCATTGTTGTGGAAACGCGCAAGACAGGTGCCACAAGCGGGTGCTCCACCGCCATTCGCTTTCAAGGGCCAATCATTTTAGTGCTGCGCCGCCATTTGCCTCCAAAGGCAGCTCGAGACACGGGCCTCGTGCACTGGCAACCCTCTGACGTTACTTGAGAGACCAACGCAAACACATCGAGGGGCTTTAAGGCTGAACTCCATGGGACGAATATGCTGCGAATAACCGACGAATTTTGCCCGACGGCTTTTGCTCTGCGCATGGAATCAACACAGTGGCTGCTACGTCGCGCGCAAAGCGAGGGTGCCGTCGGGCGGCGTTCGCAGTTATTCGTCACATAATTCGTTCCATGGAGTTCCGCCTTTAGTCCCTACAGGTTCTGCAGCGTGAGCTCTGTTCTTTGAACGGAGCTCGTACTGGCGAACTTCTCCACGTGCTCTGATCTACGGTGCCACAACACACTCGGCAAACAATCCCCCACCGTACTTGGTTTTTGCCTGTGAGCTAAACCAAATGAGCTGCGCTTAGAATGTCTGCACTTTTTTCCCCGATATTGTTGTGGGCACCGCCATCTTGGTGGTCAGTACAAATCAAGCGCAACTGCCGATCGTCATGATTGAAAAGTGAGATTTCCTCATCATTAGCTTCGGTGTTAAGAAGCTCACGTAATATTGCTTTGCTTTGTCGCGAACTGTTTAAACAATTGTGGAGGACGGAAAAGCGTTTTCTGTGATTTCAGATAAAGCTTCAGATAACTGACAACCATCATTTTAAGCACCAAGATGTGTATGAAGCGTAGCTTATTTAGTGGCTCTAGTTTATCCCGACTAGTGCCACTAAATAAGCTACGCTTCAGAGTAACGACACTCAGCCATATTGTGTCGTAAAATCATGGTTGTCAGTTATCTGAACCTTTATCTGAAATCACAGGCAATGCTTTTCCGCCCTCCACAACTTTTTAAACAGTTCGTGACAGAGCAAAGCAATATTGCCTGACCTTCCTTACAGCGAATTTAACCCTGAGCAAGTCGATCTTTCGAAACATGACGATCGGCAGTTGCGTCTGTTCGGCATATGAGCCAAAATGGCGGCGCCCACAACAATGCCGGGGAACAGAGTGCCGATACTCTAAGCGATGTTCATTTAGTGGCTCTAGGTAAAGCAAAGTAAATATTCAGATCTTTGGTTTTTGCAAGCCAAACCAACAAAAGTAACTGCACACGCCCCAATAAAAAGATATTGCGGGTTTATTTTGACTAACTGGAAATCTTTTGACGTGCAACCGAAATTTCAGATTGGGTTCCGTCAGATTGCGGGCACCTCGGCCAATATTTCAGAGACACTGTTTTAATGATTTGTGGTGTGTTTTAATTTCATTGCCACTTAAGAGCCTCCGATGTGGTTTTTGAAACAAAATATAGTCGAACCATTCCGACAAGCGTAGTTTGAATGCGAAAATGATTTTTGCAAGTGATAAAAAATATTTATGTTTGCGAATATCTGGCTGAATCCCTTCCATAGCGCCCGTTCCATTTGGTCGCGTCGGGCATGTGTAACGACGCACAGTCGAGCGCGCTCAAAAGCAGCTGTGGTGCACCCGCAGCCTCGCGCTAGTTGTTTTGACATCTCTCGCTCGCTCACTGCGGGCATCCAGGCATTTGACACCCTGACATCTGGCGCTTTTTCTGGCTTTCACGTGGCGTTCCAAGCCGCACACGACGGAAAATACACATCAAGCTATTCTTGAACACGTGTCGCCATCTGTATTTTATATTAAGAAGTATCAATTTGCCGTAACTCATTGGGAAAAGATTTGAGGTCTAATACCATTCTTAAAGGGTAATATGTCAATATGAAAGTTCTCGAAAATGTAATGTAGAAGGAGGCTTCATAATTTAATGTCTCCTAAATCTGATTAGTTGACGTGATTCCGTTTTTAAAGCAACATCAATAATACCATTTTAAACTTTATTCTTTATTTTAATATATACATTATCTGTACAATTTATTGCTTATTCTTTATTTCACTATATTCAACAGAATGGTTCCGTAAAACATAGTGGATGATGGGACGTTCTAATTCGAGAGATATGCTTTTCTATTTTAGAGACTGCGGTATATTTAAAACTTAATAATTAACTAACCGCTAATCGTAATCGTAATATCGAGACATTAAAGTATTGTTGAAAAACAGTTCTCTAATGCGACATTAACTTTATAATAGTAGGTTACATAGAAATAACTTTATAAGCCGTCGAAAAAGCACCAAAACGTCGTGCACGGTGGGGTTGCACCTTAATTGCCGTGGCGGCTGAGATGCCTATCACAACGTAAACCCTCGTGCAACGGAATCAAACGTAACCAAATGCTACTCTAAATTTAAAAAAAAAAAATATATATATATATATAAACAGCCTTTAGTTGGTTTTCTATATTATGGCGACATTGATCCATGCTGTGAATGAGACATCTAGCCAGTACAATGCAACTGCTATCCGGAGGCCAATATCTTGCATCACTCAGTAGCGATAAGTGACGGGGGACTGCGTTGTCGGGCGTTCAATAAGATGGACTACCGCCCCTGCTGGTTTCGATATATACGAAAAAGCATTATATATACTTTTTCTTCTTTTTTTTTTTTTTTTTTTTTTTTTTGGGGGGGGGGGGGGGGGGGGCTAAATTTGTGTATCCAACACTGCTTAATAACCACTTCACCGAGCATGTACAGACGTCGGTATATTTTTCCGCGACACCCTAAGTAATGATGCCCCAGCATCTATTTATATTGCTTTTCAGCCAGTGAGATTTATATAATTGGAATACCGAACCACGAATCAACAAGCAAGAGTGAAAGTACACACGCTGGTTTACCTAATAAGCTGTCAGTTGCATATAAATAAATTTTAGATATTTTACTTCACAACCAAAAGCTAATACTAATTTAAGTCACACATACTTCCCATTGCACAATAACCCAAACAATTTTTGTTTAAAATTATGATTTAATATTTGCGATATAAAGCTTCTAGAGCAGCGTCAAAATCTATCACGTGATGGGATGCATAGACCCCATGCCTTATATACATCTGGATCAGAAACAGCGAGCCGACTGGCCTGCAAACGGCGACCCTTTGTTCCAACTCACCGTTTCTTTATTGTGCCGGGAATGGAATATTCATCCGACGTGTAAGCTCAATTGGATTCTGGCGCGTAGGATACGGGTGACCGGCGAATCTGGAACACTCACGGGCCCCCGCGTCCAATCAGAAGACACGCGAGTCGTGTCAGCTTCGAAATTAACGGGCGTGTCGCCAGCTCAACGGAGATTGGCCGGGCCCGAACGCTCCCATGGAAAAAAAACTGGGCTACAATTCACGCCATCCTCACATCCGACTCACCGGGTTAAGCCCACCTCCGCTGGGTCCTGAAATTCGTCTGCTAAGAAGAAACTTTTTTTCTTCTAAGACATATAAAGTTTTCGAATGGCTTTCACTAGGCGTAATTGACGTAGGAAAGGCGAAAAATATTTATTAAAGCTAAAGCAAGTGCGGAGGCGAGCTGGTTCAATACTGACGGGAGTAACTCCGGAGCGGGAGAAAAACAGGACGGACGACAGAAAGATCAAAACAAAACTCAGATTTTCACCCGCTCCTGGGTTACCACGTCTGTAAATGTTTGCGTAGCTTTCTCGCCCCATTGGAAGTAACCCTGATGCGTAACGTCCCGGCTTCTGGTTGTATACTGTGCTCCCGGCTAAACACGGTCAACATGCCCGAGCCTGGTGTTTTCTAAAGGTCGACACAAAAACGGAAGTTTCATACATATTTGATATTTAATCAACAGAAAGGCCTCCGGTACGTTTTTGTTCCTGTAGTGATTAATATGTGTTTTATATATTTCGAGATTGAACGAAAACATGTTTGGTATTCCCCTGTAATAAAATCCCTCGCGTGACTTTTTTTAATAGCGTGCAAAGGTTTTTTTTTTATTTTTGTTTACGCGAATATATGTTCGATACTTAATTCTGTTTAAAGTCAGATTTGTTTTTTTGTTTTTTTTTTTCCAGTTTGGGAGACCTTGCGTCAGCGCGCCGTTTGTTGCTCTGTGAGATAAAGAGGTTTGCTTTTTGCGAGCTAATATCAATGGCACTGTTTTGAAGTGTTTTTAGCTCCAAATCAAATGTGGTGCTTGATAGATAAGTAGGTGGTTGTTGATGTTGCCTGTTCTGGCTACGCTGTGTTTCTTTGCGTTTGTTTCACCAACGCAACTTGAGCTGCGTATACAGCTTCGTCCTGTCACTTGTTTCTCCACTTCGTCTTCGTCGTTTGATCTGTTTTCATCGTGTACTTCAATTACCAACTCGCCCAGTTCGCTACCTTAGTACTTTCAAACTCACATACCAGTCACCCAGTTGCTGAGAAAAGATATAATCGTCCTTCAATAACTGTGTCCTGCTATTAGTGTTTTTTTTTCTTTTCCACGTGGGAAGGCCATAGGACGCCACGGTACTGTGCTTCCTTTGTTCCAAAGCCACGGCGGAACCTCCCAACGTTGTCATCAGGATAGCGCTCGAACCACCTTCGCTCGGTGAAAGGTGGTCCCAACACAATGTTAATAACGTCGTCACGTTAATAATGCAGCCGTTCGTCGTTTACGTCTTGGTGCTTCATCATGCGGCAACTTGATCCGCCGCCGTCGCCCGGGCAACGCCAAACAAATCTACGGTTATATTTTTTCTCTCTCTCTCACTCTCTACGCCTTTGCTGACTTGCTCGCCATACCTAGATTCACGCTCCAAATAACATCGATCCACCACCGTTCCTGGAGTTTTCTATTCTCTTACTTTTTTTCTTTTCAATGGGGGTTTATCTTTTATTTATTTTTTCATGCTTTCCGCTGGTGCCCTACAGGATGTTCATTTTTAATGGCGTTCCGCCTTCTCGCTTCCGATCGCGTCGCCGACGGGAGGAGGTCACGTGGTTGGTGCTTCCGTGTCCCTATAGGAATCGGCACGCTTTTGCTGGGTGTAAAAACAGAATTTGAGTAAATCGCTCATGCCTAAAAAAAAATGTTCTTTTTTTTTTTTTTCGTCTTTGTTGTAAGGTGGAGACGGGAGACGTACCTTACTGAACCGAGTGGTCAAAGCGCGTGCTGAAACGAAACTCAGAATTAACGCTCAAATGGACTTACCCGATGCGCATTGCGAGCAATAAAACTACGTGTATTACGTTACTTTTCAGAGTAACATTAGAAAGGATTTATTCTCACATAGTATTCAGACGAGTATAGACTCACTGTACGCCATATTTGTGGGTACTGTTTAGAGCGCATGCTCAGAACGAGCTCACATCCATAGGCTGCTAAGACTGTCACTCTTGATGGTGCGGAATGCACTTTGCAAAAGAACTGTGGAAGCTCGCCGTCAGCACGCGCTCAGCACTCGCGCACACAACTATGGCCGCCAGTGAATACTCCCTATAGTCTGATTCCTCGTACCGCAGTCAGATACAAGTGAAGAATGTGCCGAAAGTTCAGTCTCCAGCGCGAGCTTTCTACCCACGGAAACACTTCAGGGTCAGCTGAGCCAATACCACTTGAAAGATGAGGGTTGCCCATGACGTCACTGCGTGTGGATCCCCGACCCATCCCAAGCGGCCAACACGCTGAAGCTGGACGTCAGACTCCGCAAAGCGGCAGACGCGTCTGTCTTGGCGTCACCGCGTGCTAGCGTCTCACTCGTTTTGAGACGCTGTGAGAGGCCCTGGCGGCCATGCCGACGTTCGTCTGCTTCTTGCCGAGGTTCGTCTGCTTCTTGCAGAGGGGTTGCTATGATGTCAAAACGCCGATCTCTTATTGGCTGATTGATAAAAATAAATAAATAAATAACGGGTAGATTTTAAGGCGTCTAGCATTGGGGTGTAACCACTATCCTTTCAATCAAAGCCAAACAGAGCTCGGCGTCGTTCTGACGTCATCCCAACTCCTCCGCAAGAGGCAGACGCCTTGCTCTCCGCGTAGGAGGCGCTGCGGTGATTCACGTGACGTCTTAAGGGGGAGGGACGGGGGGGGGGGGGGGGGGTGACGTGGTCTTGGGTGAGCATGCCCATCTAAAGCGCCACTGGACGTGCTCATGAAAATTCTAAACCTTAGCCTAACCAAAAATTAAAAAAAAAAAAAAAACTTGTTTCAGAGTTTAGACACCGATCGCTCGAATCAAAAATTTTCGATTTTTCGGAGCGTAATCGCCCCATGGAGTTCAGCCCTTACTCGCTAGGTTTATATTTGGCACCTTTCTCGAGATATCCTCGTAAACGTGTTTCTTTTTCTTTTTTTTTTTTTTTTGTGCTTCAATAGTTTTGTTTACGGAACGCCACGCGGTCATGTACACAAAAACAAAGTTGTAAACACTTGAATAAAATTGCGAATACTCCGCGCGAGGTGTTTGCACGAGAGGTGCATAGCCCGTATCAATATTTGCAAATAGATCGATCTCACCAGTCGGCTTGACTACGCCACCGCTGCCGCAATGCATCGAGGGAGTTTTAGTCTTTCTGCACGTGCGACAACTTCGCTGGAGCTCAGCGCGTGCATGGGACGAACAGTCTCGTGCACTGCCGATTGCCTCCTGTGAATTAAAGTTATGGCTGCCTCGCGCATGCGTCGGACGCTTGGTGAAATCGGTCTATTCACAAGCTCAGCGTGCTGTCGTCTGCATCCCAGTGCGCTAAAAATGGCACCGTTCAGAACCACTTTATTGTAATTAACTATAGAAGTCTGCAATTTTAAACCAAAAAAAGAACTCGTCGCATTGGGAGATCTAGAATCACAATTTCTTTTCTGTAACAAAAAATTACAAAAGAGGCGAAATCAAATATTAATAGATATTAGAATATCAATTTAATCTCGAATTAATAGATATTTTAGGAGCTTCCACCGATTTTCTGAAAATAAACAGCCACGTTCAAACACCACACTCAGAGTTCATCAATCTCTCTGGACGACTCTCTAAATTGATTCTCGGAAGGACAAATATCGCGTAGTCGGCAGGCATTTGTCAAGCGATGACACCGCGTCACTGATGAACCCAATCATTAATAAAACAAAACATTTCCCTTTATTTTTGCTCGGAGAACAGGTGAGCCACACTCCAGATATATTCCGTAATCCAGCTCAATAAGTACCCAATCGAATCGGTGGCCACGCACAAAAGAGATATATAAACGACTTGAACATAAGTAAAAAACAGGAAACCGTTAGTCGATCTACGCACATGCGTGAGTAACGATGGGATTCGGCTGCGCGTATCATGCCTCATTACGTTTCGTGATAAACGACGCGTGTCAGATATCAGAAGTAGCCGGACCAAATACGAGCATTCATCACATCTTACCGTTTAAACGTTACCTGCACGAGCCCTTTGTAGAACGACGTTTATCTGGAATGCCTCCAAGGTCAGGGCTCTTCCTGCATGGGTTTCGATTATTCCGGTTCCCTATGTACATTTGCAGCGTCTACTTCCCCCGCAAATCACTTGGGAGTGCCAGTCCCTCTCATTTGGAGAGAGATCAGCGTATGACGAAGCTCCAAATGTGTTTCAATTCACAGATTCTCTTGCGTTATCCCTAAGACGACTTGAAGGCAAAAGCCCAAGCGCGGATGCATTAAAGACTGACACATGATTTACTTTGTTTCACATTGTCTTTTTTGACATTATTCGCGTTATAGTCTTCCTTAATTCCCATTGATTACTCTTAATTCACTTTAATTCCCCCTAATTCACTTCAATTCCTTTTAATTCGCTTTGTCATCCTTTTAAATTCATCGCCTCTAATTCGCCTGAGTGGTCACGTACTTTCGTGTCGCCCACGTGTTTCGCTCGAGGATTTTGAAGGTCGACAGAACGATGGGACAAATAGGTAAGGCTTTCACCTTAATAAAATCTGCGCAGTGGCACTGATCATGACACTTTACCATTAGCAGTGCCGAAGTGCAGACTTTTTTTTCCTCTGAGTCCCGTCACACGTTCCCTGCATAGATTAAAACTATTGGCTCTCTCAAGTGTTTTGAGGGAGCGAAATTGAGAACGCCAGGGGAACCTTTCGGTTGTCCCGCATAAAAGCCGTCTTTCCACCGTCGATGGTGCTTCGGCGTCTGGTGAGCTTGGAGCGTACATGCTCAGCAAAAGCACGGCGGTAGGCAATGAGGGTACGCTAGAGGCCCGGCGTCGGAAAGAGACGCCAGGATCGTCGCGTCGGTAACCATTCGCGGCTTCAGCGAGCTACAGGGGCCGCCACTCTCGACAAATACGGTGGTCGAAGACAAGGTCGTGCCCTGCCATGCTGCGAACCCAATGCACGGCGCTCGGGTTTAAGCGGCCGAGCATTGGCCTCAAAAGGTTTGTTCCGGATAAAGTCCCGGATTTCAGAACACGCGGCGGTGTCTTGGCGTAAGCAAGCTTCCAGAGACTTAGCCGTTTCCAGGAAAGTGATGGAGGTAGGACTACCTACACTGTCCTACCGCGCTGATGAACGTCGATGAACGCGCAATGTCTGTCTGGTTCGCGCGGTTGCGTAGGTTGTGTTTAGAGGGATCTAGGCACGTTGACACGACGTGCCTAGGGTAGGCTAGGTTAAAGGGTCTCCAAATCAAGAACGGAAAGCGGGAAGCGTGCACTTCGAGCGGAGAGTTTTTTTGACGCGTTCTCCTTCCTTTCGTTTTTTGACGGGGGGCATCCGGATGGGGCCTTCGAATGCTAAAAAGAAAACAACGCAAAGACAAGGACGATGTAGAAGAAACCACAGGAGACAACACCGTGTCCTGTGGTTTCTTCTACTTCGCCCTTGTCTTTGCGCTTTTTTGTTTTTATCATGTCCACTTACCAACTAGCCCAAACTTCTACGTTAATCGACTATATTCCTTGGAATGCGTGCGCGACGAAACCACTGGGCGCAACCAATGGCAGGAACGAGGGAAGTGGATGGGAGGTAAAGGCTTTGGCTCTATGTCCAAGCGCAGTGGATGCTACGAGCCATCTGAGCCAATCAAAGGCCGCGTATGTGTCACGTGACTTTGGCGAGAATGGCTCGCAGTGTCCGCTGCGTTTGGACGGCCGCCCTTGCAACCGCGACAATGCCATCTTGACGAGTGCTGCAGGCGCAAGAAAAATCCAGACAAAGCAGGCGCAAAGCAGCAAACATGAACTTCCAACCAGACCAAGGAAGAAAGAAGGCAACTGAGGCGAAGTATGTGAAGGAGCAGGTGGACAGAGACATTTTCATTGATCGGTCATGAGTGACTTTTTTCTGAAAACTGACTCGACGACACGCGCAACCTCTCTCCCCTATGTCTGGGTGTTGCTCTGACAAAAATTATGTTCGAAGCATGCAAAAAAACGGACCGAAAAACGGAACAATGCGTCCCCGCTTCCAATTTTAGGTTACTGCCCCTATTCGACGAAGATGCGGTACGTCGTCCTGCGAAGGGCAGGTTGAGAAATGTTCATTACCAGATATACGAGACGCTCCTGCGGCAGCTTCGTTACATGAACTACAACTATCAAATTTTTCCTCTTTGATGGGTGCAGTTCACGGAATGGTAAGACGTAGTTAAATAAGTACAGGGTATCTTATAGTTTTCCTTAGGAAAGCCGACTCCGGTTTAAGCTACGAGCCTAAACAGAGCATCACCGCCCCTTTTACGATTACGTTCGAAAGCTGCTGAAAGGTCAATTTGACCGTGAAAACAGTAGACATATTTCTAAATGCAGTCTGGCCGCCTAGATAACTGTCATCATGTAAGTGCAGATTATCTGCACTGCATTTTGATGGCTCATGGAGGCGGAATTTGAGAACAGAAACCGATGCGGAGCTTGAACTTTTAATTCTTTCAAATCGAAAGCGCACAAAAATAACAGTGAAAAAAATATATTTTAGATACAGAGTGTTTCACGAGAGGTGAAAAAATTCTATATTGCAAAGACTACACATCGCACCAAGAAAAAAAAAAAGAAAAAACGTTTGCGTCGTTTTGGCCTTAGGCCAAGGTCATATTTAGGAGCATTCTTAAACTTCGGAATAATTAAGTTGTTTATTAGTCTCGCATAATATATTTTTTTTTAAATATTGAGTTTAAGGGCATGGTTTCAATTAGGACCTTGCTGAACATCATCGAAAAACACTAAATCAGCAAATTTCAGAACAATAGAAGGCACGCGTGGTATTTTACGGCTTTCTGAAAAACCGCACAACTTCGACAGGTTTTGAAGGTTCGGTTTGCAATCGGAGCGCTTCTTGGCACCGACGGCACCGCACCCCGAGGAAAAATAGTGCAACCAACCTCTGCTGCGCTGTCCTCACGCAACGTAGCAGAGGCTGCAATATCGAAGCTGTTTACCTTTCGTGAAACACCCTGTATTCTAAAACATGTCAATGTATTGATAGTAGAACGCCTAGAGAGAAATATTTTAGCATCTTTTACAACCACCTCTAATATAGTGTGAAATCTTGAGGTTTTATTTATTAAAACTACGCACAACTGATTATAAAGCTGCAAAAGCGAGCGACCAGAATATTGGCCAATACAAAATGTAATGCTCACTCCGATTCATTATTTCAAAATTAACGGATATTGCCATTTCACTCGGTACGTAATTATAAAGCTGTAGTTATGATGGCATTATTTTATCAACTAATGCACTATTACCGTCAGTACGGTTTCTCAATCGGCCAGAGTAACTATAAATTTTTACACCAAGAGTTTTGAGATTCCACCGTCTCATAATGTGCGCCGTCAAAAAATGAGTGTGTACTCTAACCAAAAATATAGAATTCCTCAAATATCCCACTTAAATCATTTGCAACTACACTAAAAAATGTTTATATAGAAACAATATTTGAGTAAGATATATGTTTTCTATGGCACATGCACGAGTGCCAGGTAACCGCCGCATTACTTATTTTTGTACAGTTGGAATGAATCCAAGTCTAGCCAAAGGGGCTGTAAATTCAAATCCGTTTGCGCACCATGTTCTGTGTATATTTCAAATAAAATTAATTGAGTGATTAATTAAAGAGACTAAACATTTCTGAGCGGTATGCACTTGAGAGTGTCATCTGAATTTTTGGGATACTTGACACGCCCCAGATGGCCCATGGCAATAAAATTTTAATATTATCAGCACTCAAGTAAGGCCCTTGTACAGATCGGTAGTTTCTTGACAACACAAACTAAAACAAGAAAGAACTGTATAAAGCTAAGAACGCAGTAATTTTAGTATGTCTGCCGTTGACGAATATGTACTACCGACCGCCATTGTCATGCAAAAATATAAAGTGATATCTGAAATGCAAGATGGCACTGAATTTTTAAAAGGATCTATTCCAAACACACAAAAAGAAATATGTCTACCCAGCGCCAGCACTCGCTTCATTTGATTGCCGTTTGGCGGCACGCGTCAACAGATCGAACACACCATTGTCGACCACGAGCCGAAGACAAGGCGCCAACAGAGTTAAAGCCTAAAAATAAAAAAAGACGAAGCCCAAAGAGAACAACCCAGACAAAGCTCACGGGTAACCCACTCCACGGCATCCCGTCGAGTCAGCCTTACCTCCCAGCCAATCGGTATCGACCGAAAGCCGCTGGACACGCCAATGAGTGGACGACGTCAGGGTGACGTCACAATCTCTAGACCAATGAAAAGCTGTCCTTGTCTGGGTAGCGAGAAAAGCGGGGGGGGGGGGGGGGGGGGAGGGGGGGAAGAGGTTCCTTTCAAAGCAACTTTCGGTCGGGACGCGAAAAGTCGATGCGGGCGCGTTTTTGTTCAAGTTGGACGGAACTGCGGTATTTGGTGAAAGAGCGCGTGTGATACTGTGTTACCCGGAAACGCTGGTGGGAAACCCCGAACGTGCGTTGTGTTCGGTGTAAAGAAACTTGGACAATGGGAAAACTCGACTGAAGGTAAGCCATTCATTTTGAATTACTGCAGCAATGGGGACCATAAAATAAGGAACGAATGGTATGCTAGCAGGTTTAGAACACATGGGTGTTGCACTGATTTGGGTCAGCTTTCGCTAAGGGTGCTGTCGTATCCAAATCAGGTTGCATCCCGAGATATTTTCTGGAGACGGATTATCGATATTTTATATTCTATTAAAGTTTCGTCTGTGCCCGTATGTTTCAGGCTTTTGTCATGTTCATAACTCAAGAGAAAATACATTCGCCGTCTCCAAATCATTTTTAAAGGCCCGACACCGTTTCAATGGCGCGTTTTCGACCATTCTTCAAAGAGACCAGCAACCAATATCGTTACACCAAAACACGATGCGCTGTGTTGTGGTGGTCGTGGTTTTCGACCTTGTTGCCACCGAAGTGTCCACGCATTTCTATTGTTTTCTGTCTTTGATGACAATCGGTGTCAGCAAACACAGTGAAATGCCTACAAAATCAGCTGCTTTTCCCTGTACACGCTTTGCTTTAGTGTTACCGAACCGTATTGAAAATAACATCGAAACAACAAACTTAAGAACAGAGCAAAAGGACGGGACAAAATAAGAAGGAGCACACAGGACAACCGCTGACCGACAACTAAAAGTTTATGGGAAATTCCACACGGGTATAGAGTGTCTCGCACATGCACGTGCTCATGTAATCACACATTTGTTGTGCGGGGCCATACCCCGGGGTTAAATCGGCACTAGGTTAACTCGACCGTTGGCTCGTGCAAACCAGCGGCGTCACGCGTAAACATGTAACCAGGTGGGAAAGGAAACAACTTATGAAAAAAGACGATTAATCGCTATCGACGAATTGCAGTTCCCTGCTCGTCAAATGCAGAGACGCGACACTGGTACAGCGACATTTTTCGCAGGTCAGTGTAAGGGTTTCAACAATTTTACTCTGGTGCGTTCTGTCACCTGCGCGTTGTCAAGTGTAGGGGGAAGATCCACAGCCCTTGCAATGTATTGGCAAGTGAGACGCGTAGCCGTTGTTGAGCGAAGTCGCGTGTTATCGCAGTCTGTCATCTAAAGAACGACCGGTCTGGCCTATGTACACTACACCGCAGCTCAGAGAACTCTCCTGTGCACAACTTCAGTGGCGTAAGACACAAAGTGCTTGGCGTGCTTTTTGCCACGATTATGTTTCTTAGGTTTATTCTTGTTTCCGCTCAACATCGCACACATTTTTGGTAGATTGCTTGGAGCTGTGAAAACGACATCAACGTTGAAGTTCGCTGCTATACGTCTCAAGTTCTGCGAGAACTTGCGCACGTGGAAAGCACTTTGAGCTTCTTTAACCGTTTCGCCTCGTCGTTTTTTTTTTTTTTCTTTTTTATATAGTTTTTTTTTTTTAGCAACGTTTCCAGCACTCCTCCCAAAAGAGAAGAAGAAACCTTGATTGTTTTAGAACTGACGGTAGAAACTCTCGGGAACTACGTGCGAACCAGACTTTAACGAAGCTGAACGGAGGAACAATGAGGCGCTACCCCCTTTTAACCGATAGGGAGGGGGGCGAGTCAAAGGGCAAAAGGGCCCTTTTTGTTTGTGTCATGTAGTACATCCAGCATATCCGGTTGGTGTACGATACATCCAGCTTACATGGTTAGTGTGCTTCTCTTACTTTTGTCCCGTCCTTTCGCACTGTTTGTGCTCATGTCCTTCAACAACCAACTAGCCCAGTAATCTACCCTTTTACGTAACGTTGAAATTTCTTCAACGACTGAACAGTAAAGGGACTATTTGACTTATATTACAAGCACTACCTTAATCAGAATTCGCTCCTTCTCCGAACTATTGTGGACAAGGCAATGATAGCAGATACTAGGACTTGAATGACGTTCCCCTTTTTTTAAATATGGTAACAACGAATGCATTGTGCGTTGCTTCGTATACCTGTATATCCACCATTTGCAACTGCTGCTCAGTGGAATGGAAGGTCTCTCGTTATATGGTACAAATTACAGTTTGCAATCCTCCCCTTATAACCTTCGTACACTACTCAATAAATATTGCATCGATAACATTGACATTTACAACTAAGATCACTAATCGTTGCACCTACTTTTTGTATATGTAAATCGGGTCGCAAGTCAGCATACGTTGTTTGTAGACAGACCCACACAATGTGTTGCGTTTATGTTCATACAGCCGGAAGTTAATCAGCCTGGACGCCTCGTGTCCCAGCTGTAGATGAGCAATTTATCTTGTTCGTCTCTAACGTGCACCACGCAGTACTGATACACGACTGTACGCCTGTACGATGCTCATCAAGATCGAAACAAGCAGGGGTGGGGATTCAACACAAGATGCCTGGGTTCTGCAGCACAAGCTTTCGCTCCGAGCTGCGTTGCTTCTAGCCTATTCAACCCTCCAAAAAAAACCAACGATTTTTGCTCGTTAAACAAAAACAACGCAACTTAATCGTTATTTTATCGGCACAATCTAGAAAAATAAGAACGCATTGGCCGGCGACTTCTCAACGTTTCCCGTCGCCACAGACCAGGTAGAAAAAACATCCACTTGTCACGCTCAATTCGACCTTAATATTTTATGCATCTGATAAGTTCGTGCTTCAGATATTTACGACGAATATGTTAGAAAATGGAAATAGCAAAATAGTACATTTTCTATACGCCGATCCATTTTATTTATTAATTTTTTTTTTATATAAATAAAACTCCACCGTTTGTCGTTTCAACCTTCCTACACGCCTGCTACGATCGAAATGCCATTCAAAGCCAATCGATAATCGCGCAGCTGTGAGAGTTTTGCACTTCCAATTACTGTTACTCGTAAATTCAGTTATTTATGTTGCCTACCGTGAAATAAAGAAAACAATTAAAAAAGGATTGAGCCTGTGGCCTCGGTACTTCCAACATAATGTTAATCGAATGTACGATTATCTGGTATTTCCTGCAGACGTGTTGACAGCATTACCGGAGGAAACGCCTCAAACATGTTCGAGGAATGCTTCTATCATACCTATGTATTCTTTGAACAGGCCTGCAGACAGTGTTTCTAGAATGTAGCGTGTGTTTGTGAGAAATCGAAACCCGGCTTTTCGCACCGCAAAAGAATAAACTAGACATCGTGGAGAGCTCAAACTCCGTTAGAACGTATAGCCTCAGCCGTTCCAGCAAGATGCCAACGCTTAAGGACCAACCGTCAACTTTTTCAGAAGTTATGAGTGGTGTTTTCGAATTTTCAGTAAGAAAATGGGGCCCATTTTCGCCCGTTTTCGGTTTCCGTTGACCGCCACTTTTCCGTCGAAAGTTTCATAAAATCGCTTCTAACTTTCAAATAATATAACGGTTGCTGCTGAAACTTTGGCATCTTGCTGGAACGGCTGAGGCTACGTTTTTGACGGAGTCGGAGCTGCCCGTAAAATCTAGTTTATTTTATTTTTTTTTTTTTTTTGCGGTGCGAAACATCGGGTTCGTATTTCTCCCAAACACCCGGTATTTTTTTGTAAAATATGTAGCGGTGGAACAACGGCTTCAATCCTCTAAAAAAATATTTTCGCATGTCTGGTATCATCTGCACCGCTATAACGAATCGCTTTATTACAAAGTTATATCTTAGGAGTTTTTTTTAGTCTAAAGCTAATCAACCGAAATTCACAGCCTGCCTAAATTAAAACCGCCTACAGCGTGCGGAGGAAATGAAAAATAAGGAAAGAAAGAAAGAACATAGTCTAAAACGAAGGATCCGTTATCGGTCGCTCTTGTCGACCGCACATTTCGGTCAGTTTGGAACCGAGCGTGCTCGATAAAACGCCCGCCTTCCGGGACGGGGAAAAAACAAACAGAGGAGTCACGTCGAGTCGTTTAGTAGCGTCCCTACAACTAATCTGCCAGAAAAAGTTCCCCAGGGACGGCGCCGTGCACATACGACGGGACAGGATTGAAATTCCCAGGACAGCAATAGAACAGCGGTGGAGTCACTGCGCGTCTTCTTTTTGTGCTCTCCCGCTTAATGGGTACAACTTTACGGTACAACTTTGATTCTGTGCAGCTGGTATCGCTACAGTGGTCGTTCCAAACGACTGTTACCCAGCATTCTCGCCGTACTTAAGAAACGTGTTTTTTTGTATCGTTATTTATTTATGTCCAAGTGCTGCCGATGCTAGGATCATTAGGAAAAAATCAAGAAGCACGAAAAGTGCATTGTCACGGCGGTCGTCGTTTTTGTGCAATGATTTTATGTTGTTTTTAAAGCGTGAAATGCAATTTTAAGGGTAACCCCCTTCATCCCCGAATTCGGTTCGCCCGTCCGGTCTTCCATTTGTGCATTTTCCGCTAAAATTTGCGGGGAAATTGACTTCCCGAAACCTCTGCACCAATTCAGTTTCTCAGCTAAATTTAGCGGGAAAAGTGATGTCACTGACATGACGTCACGGGACATACAGACCAATTCAGTTTCCCGGCCAAATTTAGAAGGTAATACATGACGTCGCGCGATCTACACAACAAATCAATTTTCCCGCTAAATTTGGCGGGAAAATGGCGTCACGTGACGTGACGTGACCTGAACACCTTGGGGGAAATTGACAACGGCACGTGACCTACGCGTTGTAGGGCAAGTGGAAGAACGTCGAAAACTCAGTTTCCCCGCTAAATTTAGCGGGCAAACTCACGTCACGTGGCCAAAACATCAACCTAGTTTCCCCGCTAAATTTAACGGGAATCCGACGTCACATGACCTACATGTCAATCCAGTTACCCGCTAGACTTAAGCGGGAAAATTCGCGTCTTGTAACCTAAGTCACCAATCCATTTTCCCCGCTAAATTTATCGGGAAAAATCGACGACGGGTAACCTGACGTCACGTGACCTATACAAGCATTTAAAGTTTTCTTGCTAAATTTAGCGGGGAAATATACTGCCTGTACTTACCCCTCATCAATTCTCTATAATGCATTTCATGCATTATAAAGCTTTACAGGTAAAGGTTGCTGCCTATCTTTTTTTTTTTTTTTTGTAAGTGATTGGTTGGTAATAATAAACGCACAAAGACAACGAGCGCCGTGACGGTGCACTTTTGACGATGTATGATTGGCTCCGCTGGATCGTGGTGTTGGTTCACTTTATGTAAAACTCGGTACAGTCAAAGAATTACCAAAGACTCGTTTGACAGCCGATGGTGCTAATTTAATTTTTTTTCTTTGTTTTTTACTTTAGATACGAGTCATATCAGTTAGATGAGAAAAGTAGTACACACTCTTTATTTCGAATACCAAATGCGAAACGCCGCACCCGTTTACAGTTTTTTAGGTTAATCGTATGCATGCAGTAAGCATCCACGACGCTTCCCATAATTAGATTTTTTTCTCTTTAGGTCTAAGAGAAGAGATTACTTTTCTGCGCAAATATATCCCTACTTATCTTTATGCGTTCAACCCGCGCAAAGAAAGGTCACACGACTGCCGCACGGGCACTTTAAATACCGTTGCCCTAATTGTCATCGGAACGATCAGCGAACGAGCACGCGCTCGCAGCTTTAGCGTTTTTCGAGTACATTTGATTGCCGACCCCTTCGGTGCCCAATCCATTAAACATGCATTGCTCCACTTGTCTATGGTGTGATTAGACGACATGACAAACTGCAAACTGCTTAAAAATCACCCATACACACACACACACAAAAAAAAAACGGGTCACTCGTTCTCTGTCTATTTGCCTCCTCCGCACGTCGCATCATACAGAGTAAGAGCCCATTTCACTGGGAAGTTCAGTCGCGGTCGTTCGTGTCCGGTTGGCTATCTGAAACGCGTGACGCGGTTCACAAGCAGTCCAAGAGGCATGACCATTGATTTCGCCGTTTCGCTTTTGGACTGAAAGATAAAACGAGGGTGCGGTCAAGTCATCGATATCGGCCCATTTACATCCTCCCCTCATGAGCGACCAATCGAAATCCACCTTTCCGAATCAGAACGGACCATTTAAAAGACACAGTGTGGTCTCCGGGTGCAGAATGGTCGGAAATGAAAGAGAGCCGTTTGTTTCAATAAAGCGAGCGCCGCAACGTACATGTAGGTCACGTAATACTTTTTATGACGTTCCTAATACAGCAACAAAACAAAACAAAAAACAACAGGTTAAACGGATGTGAATTTATGATCGGTAATATGTTTGCTGAAGCACTCGTCGTTCTACGCTGGACGAGGTGTGGTTGGCCATTTGGGACACGGCTGACCGATTCATAGAGGCCACCGAGGCATTAATTAACACGGTGAAAGCTTTCGGAGAGGGAAAGGGGAGGGGGTGGCTCACTGCGAGCTACCGCCCCGGGTGCCGCTGATCCTATAGTGACGCCGAGACGCCCGCATTCCACGGTGCCGCATCGCAACACCTCCTTGATAGCAAAGCCGTAGTGCTGAATGTGATGGCGTCGTCAAAGAAAGCCAACGCTGGGCCCAGATTGGACACGACGATTACGTCAACGTTTGGCTGGAAGTTCAAACTCGACTCAAAGCCGAGCACTGACGCGGCACTTGTTTCAAATTTGCGTCCTGAGTTGGCCTTCTCTGATGACGTCATCTTATTCAGCACTAAGGCTTCGTTACCTAGGGGCTGTTGCGCTGCGCCTCCTCCCCTCTGGCTCCGCGCTATCTGTGTGCGTGACTTTCACGAAGAATGAAGGACTCGTTTTGACGAAAACCCGGCGGTGTCTTTCGGTTTGTCAGCTACGGGGAGAGAAGGAGAAGTAGGGGGAGAGGCTGGCGCGTGTTGACGTCAGCGCTTTGGACCAATGGGAGCGTCGTACGCGTCACCCTCTCCCCCTCCTTCTCCTTCTCTCTCTGTAGCTGACAAACGAAAGACACCACCGGTTTTTTTTTGTCAAAACGAGCGTTCTAATGCCAACGCATTAAAACAGTTTCAATTACACTTCCATAAAAGTAAGTGACAACTACTTCAAGAAGTATTCCATTACTTTTGCGGCGTTACTTTCTACCTTACTGTCCTGGGGTAAGAAGCAAAGCGCAACTGTTATGGAAGTGTTTATCGTAGCCGCCACTCACACTTTTGTGACTTTGAGCAGCTTCTGGCTCTCAAAAGTCTGATCGGACGTCTTGCCTCGTTTCTATGTGGAGATGTCGTCCCCTGCGGTTAACACCTTTTCAATTCACCTTTATTTCCAAATAGGTCCTGCTACCTGGACAAGCGACTGGGTTCTCGATTGAGTTGCTAAAAAAAAGACGCGATCGCGAGGCCTCTCCCGCTTGTTCGACAGCAGAAACGTCCTGTTGGCCCATCGAGACGCTGTGACCTAGATACCCTAAATTTTGTCCCCAATGCAGATGATCTTCGTCCCTGAAATTGATACAAAGAATCACCTTCTCTCTCTCACTTGACCAGAAGAAAGCAAAGAAAGACCAAATGGACAAAAGAAAGCCGCGCACAGATTGGCACAGATCCCTTACACAAGCTCGCGTAAATTTCTGACCGTTTTTTTTTTTTTTTTTTTTTTTTTTATTGGAAGGAAACACTTTGATCTCAGGAGTTTGTCTTATATTGTTTCCACAAAAATTCCGGGAACCAAACATTCCAGTGTCCATAATAGATGGCGTACGACCTTTCCACGAGCCGGCCGCCGCCGGTTTGTGCGAGCACACGCAACGAAGTTGACGTCATGGTCCCCCTATCACCATGTTGAAATAACCTGAGACTGGGGTAGAGAAGAAGCATCAAAGCGTAGAAGGGACAGAAAATAGACAGGACGACGTCTCAAACTCAGCTTTTACTACAGATTTTTTTTTTCCCCTATCACGCTTAAGATGACGGTGAAATGTTTGGGCTCCGGGAGAAAGGAGAATAAAGACAATCTTTCATCTCCACAGTGGGCTCTGGTGTAAAAAGCAGGCGATTGGTTGGTCTAACAAGCACTTACCTTTCACTTGTGTGGATGAAAAGCCTCTTTTTGTTCTCCTTTTGCCCCGATACCATACGTTTCACTGTCATCTTAAGCGTGAATGGAGGCCTATGACGTTCATTTCCTTGCGTGTGCTCGCGCATTTCGGCGGCTGCTGGCTTGTGGGATACTTATTATGAGCGCAGCAATTCTTGGTCTAGTATCCCTTTAACGTCATGGATCCGTTCTAAGCGGTATTTGCGCGAAGTGCAAAAAATCGTAGCATCTATAAGTGGCAATCCTTGGACTGCAGGGTGCGTATAAATGTGTGGGGCCTATGGGCGCGTATGAATGGGGGGTCGCTGGCCGAGTGGGCTAGCGCACACCAGCTCGGAGCATGTAGAGCGAAAACTCGCGCTGGAGTACCCAGCAATCGTGGGTTCAATCTCCACCCTAAGGTGCCTTCATGTGCGCTTTGCTGGAGACATCTGGCCGTCTCCCACGTTTATTTTTCTTTTTTGATCAGAATCGCGTGAACGAGCGTGTCCCTTCGCGCGTTTGTGGCGCTGACTGTGCTACGGCGACCTTTTCTTTTCGTCGATTTCTTCGTACTTTCACCGTGAGCGCGTGCTGTCGGCATCTTGTACTACAAAGGGTGGCCATAGCCTCCTTTAGGGTGACATCACCTTAAACGGGAAGACATTGAGGCACCCCGCTCTACCCCTGCCCATTTCGATCTGGATGAGCATCGTACCGGCGTGCGGTCGTGTATCACTACTGCGTGGTGCACGTTAAAGACCCCAGGTTAGCGGCTGTACCGCACCGGCTTAATCGCTCATCTACAGCATAGACACCAGACGCTCGCCGAAGCAGACTAACTTCCGGCTGTAAAAACATGCACACAACAATTTGCTTCACGAACAACACGGCTTTGAAGTCACGCCGCTACGATGGCTGCTGTTGGCACGGCGTACGCGCAGACGCAATCCAATCCGGTTGCTGGACAGTGCCCACTCCTGATATGGGCGAATGCGGGTTTGCTTGTAAGCAGCATGCTGGTCTGTCCGCTCTTTTCGTGCAGAGGTGCTGCCTGGACCCAGGTAGCCTCGGGCGCGCATGCGTCCTCGATGCCCCCAGCGCCAACGCGGCCTCCAGCGTCGCCCCTGGTCGCCGCCATCTTGATTCTGGCTGCCCAATCCGCCAGCGCCGACAAAAGTGAGTCGGACAACCTCCACTCCCGCCTAAAGTTTCTTTCTCTCCGAGGAATCATGCAACTCGTTTCGGTTTTCTCGACTTGTCGGCCTTACGCGCGATAGGTATATATAAATATTAAAAGTCTGAGTTCTTTGAAATGCAACGGGAGAAATGAGTTCAGAATTCCGAGCACCCCTTGTCTTTGTATAGGTGGTGCAGTTATGCTTCGCTAAGTTACTTCACTACCTCTAAAGCCGCAGTCGCATTCACAACATACATCATACGCGACATGGTGACAGAAGTATTTGCGGACACGCCTGAAGCATATTCGAAGCATATCTGTTGCTTCCTACATACTGGGAACGTGTCTGCAGCCAGTTTTACGTATGACCACTGTGACAGGGCCGTCATTCAAGGAAGACTTAGACAGCGTCCGCAGACTGTGTTTTTGTACGCGTGTATGAAGAGCGCGTTTTAAAACACCGACGACCCGTTTGCGCTCTCCACTTTTGCCCGCTTCCTCCTCTCCCCCCTTCTCCCCTGTCCACCGTTGCCTGTTTTCTCCTCTCCCATGGTAAGGAGGATCTTCTGCCTTGCAGAATCTCGAGTCTGGTCGTCGGCCCTTTAAGGTCTCGTCTCTCGTGCAGAGTGCGAGCGGCTGGGCTTCCACGGCGCGCGGCTGAACCCGTGCGGGTTCTGCGTGGGCGGCAGCACGGGCCTGGAACCGGGCCACGGCCGGGACTGCAAGGGAAGCTGCGGCGGAAGGGCCAGGAGGGACTGCCACGGCGTCTGCGGGGGCTCGGCCTACCTGGACCCTTGCTCGGGCAACTGCCTCTGTGAGCGAAGCCCCCCGCGCGTCCTTGTGTCCGCATGCCATGGACGAGGTCGTCGTGCACCAGCGCCTGCTGGCAAGCTGCGATTCGATGCAGCCAATCAAGTAGCACCAAAAGTGCCTCGTCACGGCGCCAGTTGTCTTTGTGGGTATGCTAGCCCCGGAAAGAAGTATAGACCATCACGCGTAACAGAAAGCGCGGGATTGAGACTACATCAATCACTGTGAGTGATTGACGTAGTCTCTGAATAGCAAACGCTCAAAGGCGCCGGGCGCAGTGACGAAATACTGGCCGCGCAGCTTGATTTTCTGCAGCAGATCGTAGTGTCAGTTGCGTTCGGACTTAAAGGAGCTGTGCAACAGTTTCAGTGCTTTGTTGAAATAATTGGGGAGTTGGTGTTTCCACCTTTCTGAAGCAAATGACAAAAAACCGCTTTTGCCTAAATTTCCTAGGTTTTTTTGTTTTTTATGGGCAAAGGTTGAGGTTTTCAGAACCTCTCAACTTCTTCACCAGCTTCCGAGTCACGTGCGCTGTGACGTCAATGAGGGTCGCGCGAGGTTCCGGTGAAGTTCTCTCTCTAGAGCCTTTAGTGAGCAGCGAGAACTCATCCGCTCACGACCGCGTGACCACGTGCTGGCGGGATCAGCCAGCACCTCCTAGAGAAGAAGGCCGTAACGCTCTTCTCGTGACGTCGCAACGGAAGGCCATCGGGGGCGCGCGTCAAAGCGAAGGACCCGCGCGTAGATCGACCGTCGTAACGCGCTTTTAGTCACATACGCGTGCCTTATTAGCTAAAATGAAAGCTGCACATTGCAACGGGTCTAGAAAACATTTTATTACACGGGCAAACTGTTATTCCGCTAAATAATCGGTACGAAATGGCACGATATGCATATAAGACGTCTATAGAAAAATGTGATTGTTTTAAGTCGAAAACATTGAGTCACGCAATTATTTCTGTAGGAATACATATTTTATACAGAAATACTTCGACAGAATAGCGAGACACGCAGTGATTGGACACAATAAAACAGATCACTGTTAAAAGTCAGGTAGACGTAGTAAACGCGGACACGGCAAGGCAAGTGTCATTACGATTATATAAGCGATGTTATCGCGTACAGTCACTGAATTCTTGCATTAGACCCCGGCCACATGGCAAAAGTTATGTTATTTCAATCGAGTGACATTATGGGGTCGACAAATCAGCTTGCGACTCTCGTATAATCACTCGAGTCCGCGAGCTGATTAAATTTTATATCATTGAGTGAAAATATATTAACTTTACCATGTGGCAGGGTACTAGACTTACTACTTAGTCAACAAATTTACTACTTCCTATGGGCTCGAGTTGCCTTAGAACAAAATATAACTTTATTTGTATGCAATAATACTGTTACCTTAATACAGTTACGATTCTAGTATAAACGCGATAAAAGCAATAAAATAACATTAGTATAAATAAACACATAATAACCACAAACAGCGTACTTTCAATAATCACACAAGCTTGTTTTTCGCCTTCCAGTGAAAACTAGATTACCACTCATATTTGCAAATGTCGACGGAACTGCACACGGATAACGACAAAAAAAAAAAAAAGAAAAAAAATTCATTCTATCATGCAATCAAAAGAAGAAAGAAAAAACGATTACAGCACTTCACTCGCGTTCTACATGACCAAGAAAGCCCGTAAATAAGTTGTTTCTGACCTTTCGATCGTATCCATACGTCCCACAATATCCGTGACGAAAGCATTTGGACGCGAACTCCAAGCAGTCTCTCTCTTTCAAGAGAGAGGTCTGTCGATAATCGACCAGGGTCATCGTTGGCTAGTTGTCACACATGTCACTCGAACCATAGCAGGACTTGTTCCACGAATCTACGTGAACGCCGTAATATCAAGCGAAAAAAAAAAAAAAAAAAACTACCCGAAACTACGGTGATGACGAAAAAACGACAAGAAGAAAACAAGTCTCAAAAGTACCACATACGAGAGCAGCGGCGACGAAAAGCTTAACGTTGTCGACCCATCTCTTGCTCGTGTGCGCTCCCTGCGGCGATGACTGGATTTTGTTTTTTCGGTTTCCTTCCCTTCTGAAATGTCTCAGCGTTTCTTTTCAGACAGTCAGCAGTTCACATACAACGTAAATTTACCAGAATGAGAGCCCGTATGAGGGAAGATGCCGCATCGGAACCGGTTCATTCGAAAAGTATGGGGAGCTGCGGGACTGCACGTAGTCCCGCGGTTACGGGGATACTTTTAAATGTAAATTTGGTACTCTCAACCTTGGTAACGTGTTGTATATATATAATTGTACACGACTGCGCTTTTGAAACGCAAATTAATGTCAGATAAACGCGCACGAACACCACCGCGCCGCTTCACAAGAAATATTTTTTCACGTCGATAGCAGATATTTTCTCACGTAGTTGCGCCATGGCCTTCCATCATCCGACATTGTGACTTAACCACTCGGAGCGGTACAGCCTTCTTCTCTAGAAGGTGTTGGCGCAGCGCGAACAATATGGTGAAAGGAGGAAAATCTCATCCGGGTCCGGCCATACCCGTCCGGCTCTGTCCCGCTCCCCCTCCGGCTTTTGGCAGCTGTTCACGGTATCAGAGAGAAAGCTGACGGTTTTGTAGACCTAGGATAGATGGCGCCACTAAAACTACGTATAATAAAAGTTTTGCCGATGATACCAGGTTTTTGACGCATTTATATTTATGTCGAAACGACAAGATTTATAGAAAAGTTACCTTTTAACCAGCAGGTATTCGCAAAACTTGCTATCTTTCTACAAGGCCGGCCCCCATTTACGTCACGCCAGGTGTTTCTCATGACCGCCGCTCACGGCTGCAGGTCGGGGAATATTCAAATTTTGGCCTCGCGATTACGCGGCGGAATCGCAACATTTTGAAGGAAGGAGGTGTATTTTTGTTCTTTGTGACAAGATAAACAATGTCAAAAAGTAGAAGATTTCCATTCTTTCAACGTTAAGATCGTTGCACAGCTCCTTTAAAGCGAGAATGAGTATAATTAGATGTTTTGGTGGCGCCCTCTTGCGGTTTGTACTCGTGACGTCACGACCAAAATTATCAATTTCGAATGAAAGGCGGAATCTCGGACTGTTATTAAACTATCCCCGCAAAAGCTCATAGATTCGCATTACTCTGATTTCCATCGATGAAAGCAGAATCGATCCAACTGGAGACGTCACAGTGAGCGTTCGGAGAATTGTGGAAGACCAACCACAGCGGGATGCCACAATATCCCGCTGCAGTTGGTCTGTGTTATTAGAACCCGCTGTGTTGTAATACTGTCAGGAATAACAATAACAAAATAATCAGGCAAAATCGTACCTACACATTTAAACCAGAAGAAACCGTACGTTGTGCGACGGCGAAGAGAGAGCGACTGACTTGATGTTGCCAGTCTCAACTTCTTTGATACAGACTAGTAGAACATCCTGAACACGAACAAGCGACGCGTGACAAGGTTGTATTAGAATGTTTTAGAAGAGAGTCGCGAAAGAGAAACGGAAATAACGAGCGTGGGAGGAATAATAATCGTGGGAGTCATGCGCGATGCCATCTTGGCCATGGACGCGGCAATATTGGCGTTTCACGGGAACGTGTGGTTCGTACGTCCAGATGGCAAGTTCAGCAAGGTGTACGGAGACACGGCGACGTCCGAGGAGCACCGCGACTGCCGCGGCCTCTGCCTGGCCGCCCAGGGCGGCAAGTCGGCGTACGTGAGCGACGCCTGCGGGGTCTGCGTCAGGGGCCCCGCCCAGAAGGAGAGCCCCTTCAAGGACTGCCTCGGAGTCTGCCGCCTGCCCGGTGAGACTATACAGGCGCGGGTCACGTTTTCATATGTTCGGCGTCTCCGACAGCGTGTCTTGCAGCGTTTCCCGACGAGTGCGACACTAGACGGACTGATCTGCCGTATTGCGGCAACTCTCGTTGAGCTGCGTCGTGTTTGCCACTCGAAGGGTCCACGAACGATGACGCCATGTGCAGGCCTCGTTTTCTAGCGCGATCTCCCTGGCTAGGAAGCGATCGTAAAGTCGCAGTCGCACCGCCCATACACCATTCGCAACATTTGTGGCCCTTGGGCGGAGGCGATAGTTCCTGTCAAAATGATCGTCAACGGGATGATCGTCATAGAACAGCAGTCTGCGAGGCGTAAGTCCAATTTAGCGAAATACGAGCGACACAAAGGGCCTTAACTCATACCTCTACTTCGGGAATATGTAAGCAAGCACCTTCATTCTCTGTAGCCGATCATCGGGGACGTAGGAAGCGCAATTCTCACACCGCGCGCGGTACCACCGTGGCTGAAAGTTGCGAATACAAAAGACAGGGTAACCCTTCCAGACATTATGGCAGAAGTGTCTGCGGACAGGACTCGAGCTTTGTTCAAAGCACTTCTGCTTCGCACAACGGTATGCTTCGCACAACTGTAGACTTCGCTCACGTCTCCAGACAGTTTTCGTATGGCCATTGTGACCGTCATACGAGGGACGCCTCATATAGAGAGTCTGCAGACTGTCTCTTGTACGACATATTAGCAGTGTGACGGCGGCTTTAGATATGCCAGTTCGAGAGACTGTTAGGCGTCAAGCCGGACGAAGCCCGTGCCAGCTGACGTGGAGCGGTGCGCAGGACAGCACCGCGAGAGGGCCGAGCTGGTGTGCGGGAGCTGCGTGGGCGGGAACGGCACCGTGACGAGGGAGAACGTGACGGACTCCTGCGGACGATGCAAGTCGGCCAAGACACCCTGCGAATGCGACGGGTGCGTAGTCACGCCATCGCTCGAGAAAACTTTAGTCGTGACATCACGGCTGCCTGTGTGGTCACAACCACAGTTCGAGCTGGAGGACCGGCACAAACCAGCCGCGTTTGAAAGTGTCTTTTTTTCCACGTTATAAGGCGAAAAGGGAGGGAGAGGGGGGGGGGGGGGGGGGGGGCATCGTAGGCTTGTGTCTAGAAAATTTTGGGGGGTATACTTGGTAAGATTAAAGAGCCCTTTTTCTTTACGATGTACCGCTATGGAAGTTTTGAGCCACGTTAGCCAATTCAGTGCGTCACGCGCGCCGCGTAACTTCACGCCTCGCGAGTCGCTCCGCCCAAAAGGAGGCTCACATGAGGGGTTCCGAGCAATGGCTTCAGGATCTTCATTTATTTTCTGTATAACTTCTTTATCTTTCTCCCTTTATTGGTTCGAAGCACGCAAAGAGTCAGCTTAAGTTGCTTTGTTTTATTATAGTCATCTGCTTCTTTCCTTCTTTCAATGCGTAGCGGCAGCCTCAATTAAGAAATTGTCTTTTTTCTTTTATCTGAACAGGGTTTTTATTTTTCCCCTCAATATTTTTATTTATCGCTGTCTTTGTCTTTCAAGACATGATACAAACACGGGATGATAATTGTGCCGGTCCGTGGTCGTATATTACTAATGCGTGGAGCACGTTATGGCCCCAGGATGGCAGTCGTACAGTGCTGGCTAAATTTCTCATCTACAGTAGGTAATAATGGTGTCCTACTCTGGCAGACTAAACTTCTGCTGTCTAGACGACTAACGACAAATTGGATACTAACACGGTTTAGTGCAGCATTGCCATCTGCCACTGTGGTCGGCAACAGGCTAAACATTAATTGGAAGCTCCTCTTTCAGCAGGCGCTCGTTGCCTTTCATCAAGTTTGGACTGCACGTGCGACCAAGTCTTACCGAAGGCAGAAAGCTCGAGATGGGAGGCGGAGCACGCACTGAATTCTTAGCCCGTTACCGACACTAGACTCTTTTCAAAACCATACCAAGCAGCATTAATGGTTACCATTTCCGAATGTCATCCTGGTGATATCCCACACCGCCTGGTTATAGTTACGAAATTGCAAAGGGGAAGCAAATTGGCTTAGAAGAATAAAGGGAGGGATCATGATATTTTTTTTTAATTTTTAGCTAGGTGCGCAACTTACCGCCCATTATAAAGTATAGAGCCGTTAGCATTCATTCATCCATCTATTGGGCACGAAACATGTGACTGGATCCGATTCCTTGACGAAAGCTGACGCAGTCCTCGTGATCAATAGAGGCTCAGAATGCGTGAGGCTATGCCCACAACCAAAACCTCCTTCTATCCTCGCAAAGCCTGCCATTTTGATGACGGAGCCGCAAGGTGCCAGGTCGCAGATTCGGAGTGCGAAGATTTGGTAGCACAGAGCATTTCTCGAGGAGTCTGGTATTCAGCGCTCAGCTTTTGCAGTGACGAGTGCCCGAAACATGGTTTTGAAATCAGACGAGAGAAGAAGCGGTAGCGCGAAGAACGCGAGGAGCACGAGCAGACACTCCCGGGAGAAGTGTGTTTCGGCGTCTCGCCGCAGCGGGGCGCCCATTACATGACACTTGTCTGCCGCTTTACCTTTTCACTTTCGGCGGCCACGTATTGTGGCCATCTGCCAGGCTTTGTCAGTTTAGAGGAGGCTATGCCACTATACAAATGTCCACCATACCCAAACTATGACTGACTCGGGCAAGTGGCTCAGCAGCTATAGTACTAGATGGCAAGAAAAAGTACTACGTAGACTCTAACCAATTTCTTCAATGTGCCTGACGTTCCGAAGCCAGCTCGGCTCCTTGTTCACGGGTGACTGTATATTGGCCCAAAGGTAGCGACCTGTCGGGCACATTGAAGAAATTGGTTAAAGTCTACGTAGTACTTTTTTCTTATTACTTAAAGGAGCGATGCAACAATTTTTGTACTGTGCACAAATACCGCTTAAAACGGATCCCTAACGTTAATTACCTATGAAACACGCGTTCGTTTTTCACCCCACGCAATAGAAGACCCAGAAAAAATTTAAGAGAAACGAGCAGCGTTCACCCCCTCAACTCGCAGCCAGAACAAGCGGCCACGTGATCTGGAGCCGATTATATGCCGCCAGTGTTGATCATAGCCACGCGCTGGGGTTGGCAAAGCGCAGGACACGCGCTGAGTTCCAGACATTGTTATGGCTCGGCTGTTGTCGTCGTTGCAGCGATTGGACACGGGTCACAACCCGAATGCTTCTCGAGCTAGCAATTGTCACGAGCCCAAGTCGAGTGCCCACGCAATGCTCGGGTCCAATCTATGAACCGCATTGAAATACCGTCACTTGGGTGTACTGCGATCCCCGAGTTACGTCATCAAATTTTGCAAAGGAGAGATTGAATGAAAATGATCGCTTTTGTCCTTGAAATTACACCGCAACAAAGGAGTTTCTTGGGAAATGGCGTTGCGTGTGAGTATCCTTGAGTCCCAGGTGTGCCAGTAAGCTCGTATAGAGAGAAAAACATTCCGATTGAATATCGTTGCACAGCTCCTTTAACCTAACCAGGCGGAGTTCCGCCAAATGTTTACATTTAAGTACTAGATAGCAGGTGCTTTTAAAAAGGGCCTGAAAGGTCCCTTAAAATCTACCAGCATAGCAGTAACTGTATATTTTTTTGTTGTTTTTTCTCACCTCACCGGGCACAGACAAGGCGAGCGAGACGTGTGCGGTGTGTGCAACGGCCGAGGCTCGTCTTGCTTCCTCCTGACCGGCATCACACCCGCCGTGGTGCCGGCCGATGTCGATGTCAAGGTCAGTAAAGGCCAGCCCTGGCGATTCCAAATCAAGGATTCAATCAATATATTTTTTTCAACTCAGCTCAAATGTAGGGTGTCCTATACTTGAGTGTCCTATCTGAGGACCGTAAAACGAGCCGGGAAAATCGGCGCGGCACCCAGTCCAGACGGAAATCTCAAACTTCCTCCAAATGCGCATTTAAATGGTGCATTTCACTTGACAAGATTTTAAGCCGTAGTTCATCTTCTATGAAATATGAGAAAGAATTTGCCAAAGGCAAAGCCGAACGTGTTCGCAGACGACCGAAGTAGCGATGGTTGTGACTTGTGGCGCCATCTCCTGATAGGTGCAGCGACCATGCGACAGTCTGCGTCGTCTGCTCGCTGCGTTTACTGCGAGATGGCGCCACACGTTACAACCATCACTAATATTCAGGCCGTCTGGGAACACGTCCGCCGTTGACCCTTGGAAAGTTTGTTGTTCTTATCTTCTGCAGGAAGGAAGCTAGGCTCTGAAATTTAATCAAGTAAAATGCCCCACCAAAGTCTACATTTGGTGAAAGTTCGAGCTTTTTAATGTGCATGCGTTAATCGTTCCAGTTTGATTTACATCCCTAATGTACACAGTGGACACTCAATACATTTGTTGCCGTAGCTTCTCCAAGAGCGCAGAAAGTAGGAAATGGCAACTCCGTGCGTCTAAGTGCGGAGCCCAAGATTCTGCAATGTGAATAGCAATAAAACAGCCGTCGACCCGGTCGAACGATTGAATCACGACACGGAGCGGAGATTGAAAATGAGATTGGGTGTTTGCTTAGCATATGTCCGATAGCCGGACAAGGCCAGCATGCCAGCCGGCCACGCGTTCCATTAGGCCAGCCAGCGGATGACTCCGTCAATCGATTCGCGCTACATTGCGGGCGTTGCTAAGTGCTCGTGCACCCCCTGCATTGATTTTCACTCTCGCCGCGTTTCGGTCGACGCGGTCTGCGGTTGTGAAAAAAATAAAACAAAACAAGAAACGCGAAGCCATTTTTTTCTTCTTCTTTTTCGAACGTTTGGAACGTTGTCCTTTTAAGAAGACATTGGACCGCTCCAAATATTAGGATTTGGTGGAAAATAGAGAAGCGACTTGCTAGAATCAATGTCTTAGATTAAACTGTGTGAAAGAAAGCCTGCCAAGCCTGGAGAGGACAGGCGCTTGAGTCTCGACGTCACGTGCCACTGCGCTCTTATGCTAGTATTGGCAGTGCGTTCTTTTAGATGAAAGGGCCTCAGAAAAACGGGGTCGAGGAAGACAAGACATGCACAGAACGCTACTTGCAAGTGAAAGTTTTATTGAAAACGCACAATTATTTATCACCCTCCTCACATAAGAAGTCAAATTCCTTATCGGTAATGTGCACCGACGCAGCACTTACGCAGCTTTCCTATCGCTTATATTGAACTCTTCGAATAGCTCTCTCTTTCTGTTTTGTTTTAAAGTTTTCCAAGATTTCCTGTCCTCTGCAGATTTGGTACACACGGGCATCTGCTGCTGTGAACGGAAAGATTGCCCGATGGAGAATTTCTGAGGCGCTTTCATCTGAATGAACATGAACCGACTAGCCCAATTAACCATTCTGTTGCAGTGATTATTTTCACACAGTCTCAGCTAAGACAACTGGCGATGTCGACGACCAAGCGGGTAGCTGTGATGGACCTTCCACGGTTGCCGAAACGCTCACTATGACGTCTTTGAGCATGTTGACTTCTACGCCGTGTTTGTTGCATACACCGTCGAAAATGTCTCTGGCCATTGATACTCCTGATCGGATAGATCACGGATAGAAACAATAAGAGGGTGCGACCCATAACATCTCGTCGCCAGGAAAATCTTTGTTTGCCGACCTGCTAAGGTTTCAGGGTGGCGCTCGTTGACAAACACGTTTGTTAGTTGCTAACTGGTGAGAATAAAGTAATAAAAAAAAAAAAAAAAAGAACAGACCATAACGTTCAAGCACTGAAGCAAGATGTGGCGAGCAGAATAATCATGCTCCCTATTATATCCTTACGTAATTCTTACGTCAGTTATTTTGTTCTGTGACGGGTTCATAGCCTGACGGTGCAATGGTTTCCTTCATCCCTCTTTGCGACGTACTCTACCAAAAGCGTTGCTGTGCTCAAAGTTCGCGATTGGCTAAACCATAGTTTATTCGTATACTAATAATGCCTGTCCAATCGCGGGTTCAAAACGTGGCAAATCCTGCCAATCAGGACGCGATGCAGAGGCAAATTCTTCCAATCACGACGAGGCCAATCCTGGCTGGGACGTCAAGAGCGGAAAACATAAGAGGGCGTTACTGAAACACGTCGGTGCTCATTCTGCTCCTTTCAAGGTCTTATTGCGTGTCTGAACCTCCTGCTAGATCCAACCGCACGAATTAACTATCCTCTAGAACCTGATATCATGATTCGAGTAAAATATAAAGTAGCGGCACAACAGAGTATACTCGCAGACAACTTTTTGTGGTATTTCAGAAGTGAAGACTGCGCATGCACAGCTTTCATCGGAGCTCAAGGTGTTCGAGCGCCTCTGCACCCAAAGTTTTGACTGTGAGGCCGCAGAAAGGCGTCCCGGAGCACCAAATTTACCTTTCTGCAAACTTGTCGTATTGCCTCCCTTCAGTGTTGTTCAAAACGGCGTTCCAAGAAACGACGTTTCTGCGACGCGTTCCTTTAAGGAGGAACGCAGGAACGCCGCTGTTCCGTCTTGCATCGGAGGAACTGGAACGGGAACAGGATACGTTTTCGAGGAAACGGCAGGAAAAACGGCGTTCCTTTTTTGTCTATATATCTGTAATTTCACCCGAACTTAGTAGGCATTTAGCCCCGAATTCAAAGAATCGGTAAATTTCCGAGAGATACTCGAAAACAAAAAGCTCGAACAAATGTGATCGTGACGGCACGACACGTAGTTTGATGTAGATATTTTCCCACGCTCGCTTCATGATTGTCTGTCACAATTCATTAAGACACCACAATATAACTTTAATGTAGCGACACATTCCAATCTTAGATATGTAACGAGAACCGGTCCCTTTCGAACCAATGGAACTTATAAGGAAAACTCGTCCCAAGCCTTTTTTTTTTTTTGGGGGGGGGGGGGGGGGGGGGGACATGTGCAACACCGCTTTTCACATTTTAAGATGGTGTCCGTTGACAGATCACACTGTTGGGAGCTTTCTCGGGCGAAACTCGGGACGTGCTGTGCGTGTTCCGGCGTCGAGACGCCGCCGTCGTCGGAGGCTCGACTGAGCCGACCACCGTCACGGCGGCAGGGCGAGGCAACGGCACCAGCTTCACCTGCCTGCCCAGGAGCTTCCAGCAGGGTGAGCAGAGGTGGTGCGAACCTCGTGAGGTTTGAGTTGCCAAGGTTTTGAAACTTTTTTTAAATATCGCTGAGGTCTCCAATTCGCAAACTTTTGCGACTTTCCGATTCCACCCAGTTATGTTAACAGCCAGTATTCGAATTCGCGAAATTCGAAGCTTTCGGTGTTTCTGAAAGTTCGAGTTGGACAGTTTCGGAAGTTTGAAAATCAACGAATTTCTAAACGTATAATTCGTTAACCAGTACAAAAATTGACGATTCTGTTTTTTACATATTTTATTTTTTTGATTATATAGTAGGTAGTCTGCGGAATATTCATGTTAAAACTTTTAAATTATACGCGCTGTGAGCTATCTACAGGTTCGGACTATACAAATATTGTTTTTCTTCTCTAAGATCGTTGAATATGACAAGACGTGACGGATGTTTGTAAATGACATGTCAATAATAATTTCTGTATGGTACAGCTTCTTTATGCACTAATAAAGCAGTCATGTTTCAAGGTGCACTGTGTCTGATAGTCTGAAGAAGACGGCAATAGCCTTTCAAAGTTGAAAAATTGTTAAATTTCACGTCACAGGTTCTAAAATTTGAAAAGGTTCCTCTAGGTTTGATGTTCAAACTCCAGGTTTGAAAAATGTTCGTGGGAACTCAAAGGGTAACCTTTACTTAATTTTTTTCCAAAAAGAGCCCCGTTGTAAAATGTGTTACGATCCTGGTCAAAATAGGCTCAAGCGCACGCGCACAATTAGCATGTATCGTTAACGGTGACGATACAATCGATGTCGCAAAAACCAGAAATAAAAAAAAAAAGAGAAAACGACGTTAACTCTGCGTACACCGTTTTTTTCTCTTGCTCTCCGCCATAAATTGCATTAAACGAAACGGCGTTCCATCAGAAATGTTCCCATGCACTAATTTTGTGAGCGATTAACATTTTTTGCCACCTGTTGTAAAAAAAAAAAAAGAAGAAAAAAAGAAACGGCCTGCAGAGGCGCGGATTTTGTCAAGTGGTGCAGCAAACAGCAAAGCATTGAGTGCTTTCTTGAAAGTATAACAGCATAGATGCACAAATGAGACAAAGCCAATTAAGTGTGCAGTGCGATAGACGGCTTTTGAAAGTCACCTTTAGATTATTATTAGGTCTGAAACATCCTACACTAGTGGAAAAATCACCACCGCGGAACGTGCAAGCCTAGATAATATCATAATGAAGTAGAGGTAGTCACATTTCTACTGTTCCAATTTTGGCGGTGACTCATTTATCCGCCATTGTGGAGGGATGTCACAGCTTCCGACAGAGGGCACACTTTGAAATGAGGTGTATTACGCTCTTCTATTTTGTTTCTGAGCGGCACGCACAGTGTCTATCGCTTCGCAAGGCAGGAATACTCGTATACGTGAGTAGGAGGGGATAATGAGAATAAATATATTACAGAAATGTTATAATAATTAAGGTTGAGCAAACGTAGCTTCGAGTTTAATAGCGCAGCGCCTTTCCCAGCTTTATCAGTGAAAAGAAAGTCGGTACGTTACGACTTTCACTTGCAGTATGAAGGCTATCTATTATGTAACGCTATCCAATTCGTACCACAATTCGCACATTCGTAGCAATAAACGCGAAAGGTAATCTCATATCGCGAATTGAAGCACTTGTAAAACGTTTGCTGAATGACTAAGCATTTCCCTTGGTAGAAAAAAAGAAGAAAAAAGTTTGTTTATTTAGGGGTTCTTATTTTTTTACTAATATCGCAGTGATTGGCTTTCCACGCAAATGCAGACAAAAAAGTCACGTCCAGAGCACTCCCAAATTTATGAGCGGCTTCAAGGCCTGTTCACACATGCAGCGGAGCGCTACAAGCCTAGCGCTGGCCTCGCGCTAAGCGCGTGCTGACGGGAGCCTTCACCAGCTTTGTATCGCACCGTCACGACACGTGAGCAGCGCTACATCAGCGCTTCGCTGCATGTGAGAACCGACCTTTAGTTGGTCTGCTTCTTTTTCATTGGTCATGGAGACGTCAGAACCCCGTGCTCTGATTGGCTTTAATTGAGGAATGGTGCGTAGACCTCGAGGCATCCAGCCATTGAGGTCTACCTACTATCCTCCAATCAGAGGCAATGAGGGCTCGGTGTTCTGACGTTACCACAACCCTTGCAAAAGAAGCACAAGAACTTGCCCTCCGCATACTCTAGCTGTTTCACTAGTTTCACCTTGAGATATACTGCAGCGAATACTACGAGCCTCTCGGAGCCTATCCAATGCCCTGTGACTGACACGTTGCCTACGGGAGGGGCGCAGCGATGAGAGGGTCGCATATTCACGTGATACGTTGACAGCGTTTCATTGGCGGGGTTGGTTCGTAGCGTCCGCTGCAGTCCACCGAGAGCTGACAGGGCACAGTTTTCGAGGGACCCGCTCTAGCCAGTGAGTACCTGGAGGCTGGAGCTGTCAACTACGATACATTCAAGTCACTTCGTAGTTGACGCTATAGGGTGTTTTCACTGACTTAATTGTGCCCACCATTTATTTGTTAGGAGCTGCCTGGCGCGCGAAAAAGGCAAGCGTTCCAAAGATTTCTCCGGCACCAAATACCTGATACCTGTACGTTTTATCGCGGGACATCCGACAACAAAATGGCGGAGTGAGCTGACGTGAAAACACCCCAAAGCATAATGAATCAATGAGGAACTCCAGGAAGCATTAGAAAAGGTGTTGACATGTGAACACAAGCAGCGGTAGTCCGTTTCAATGTTGGACGACTCAGAAAGAACGAGATCTGGGGCTTATTCGCCATGCGCCGTCGCATACTCGTAGCTTACGTGACCTTTACAATCCTATTTTGTTACAGTGTAATGCTCTTCGCGTACTGAACGGTTTTTATTCTGCCAGCGAAAGCCACTGACCATTGTTAAAGTCGCGGACAGTCGCTCGAGAAACACGGGCGAGGTTTAGCGGGTTCCCTCTTTTGTATTCGTCGTTCGTTCTTCTGCCTTCTTGGCGGATGACGCTGCGGTCGCTTTGGCTACGGAATCACAATGAGCTGCCGTGAGTTCAAACGTTGCTTTAAGTTGTCAGGCACCGAGAGAACTGGTGTTCCTAACCAAGTTTGTTATCTATCAAGGGACGTACCTGGTCACTCCTCGATTGTCCAGGCTGGGAAAGGAGGTCAACAACTCGAATGTCATCCTCACCGTATTCAACAAAGACGGTGAGAACTTTTTTTTTCCGATCGAAATAAAAATTCGCCGAACCCTGCTTACGCGTAGGAATGCGAAAGCATTAGAGTCACGCGGGTGTGAAATGTTTTCGAGTAATGTTTCTACACGTATTAAAGATTTTCTGAGAGAGAGAGAGAGAGAGAGAGAGAGAGAAAGAGAGAGAGAGAGAGTGCGTGTGCGTGTGCGTGTGCGTGCGCGTGCGCGTGCGCGCGCGTGCGTGCGTGCGCGCGTGCGCGTGCGTGCGCGTGCGCGCGCGCGCGTGTGTGTGTGTGTGTGCGCGCGTGTGTGTGCGCGCGTGTGTGTGCGTGTGTGCGTGTCTTCCTTTTGCTTGAGCTGTTGTCCCGCGGTGACATCACGCTCTCCCACTACACTCTAAAAAAAGCCTGCGCGTCTATTTTTACGCACAACACTCGGAGAACCAATCAGCGCAACTTACTGAGGCAGCTCAGCAAGTGACGATGTCTAAGCATCTGGTTAGACCAAAAAACGCAGTCTGAGTTGTGACATTAAGCAATGCAAAACGTCACGCTTGCATGGCTTAATATCAAAACTCAGTCTGCGTTTTTTGGTCTAAACATATGTTTCTGCATCGTCATTCGTTGAGCGAATGACGATGCAGAAAGTTGCATGGTCATTCGTAAGTTGCGGGCATTGGTTCCCTGAGTGTTGCCGTAAAATGTTGCACGTGCCTTCTATCGTTCTGCAATTTGTTGATTTAGTGTTTTTCGATGATGCTGAGCAGTTTTTTATTTGAAACCATGCCCTTAAACACAATATTAAATAAGTTTATTGCGCAAAAAGAATTACCAATCTATTTATCCCGGACTTCACTCATTTTCTTAAATAGGCCTCTGGCCCAGGACCAAAACGACACAAGCCATCTTTCGTTGCGGCGCGTAGTTTTCGCAATATCGAATTTGTTCACCTTTCGTGAAACACCCTGTATACTTTGTCGCGAGTGTTCTATTGCGGCGCCGTACGAGGCACGGACGCGAATCCCCTGACAGTCAACAAGTGAACACCTAGTCAAAACAAACAAAGCAAGGACCCCCTCGTGCTTTTGTAGCAGCTATCAGAACTTGTAAGTTAGAGGAGAGGAAAAATAATCGGTCAACGTTTCAAGGAAATCCAGATCGTGTAGTTGGACGAGTCAAAGACTGCAGCGTTGATAATTGTCCATAATAACAAAATATTGTGCATCATTTTGGAACTCGTCGACTTTACTGTTGTCCCCTTCAGTCGGCTTTGACAAGATGGAGCCGACCACTGCGCCGTATCGAAAGGAAGAAAACAAGGGGGACTCATTGAGGCTGGCCTTCACCGGAGGTGACGTCCCCAAGTTCCCGCTCTACTGCATCTTGCAACCAACAGGTACGGAGCTCAGATTCAGACGTAAATGTAATACACCAACGATGAGGGCTCGTACTTGCAAACCATCTACTGCTGCTTTGTTTTTTGTTTCTTTTTGTTTGTGGCAGAGTTCAGATCATCTGCCTCTCACGAACCCGTACTTTCCAAGTGTTACGTTCTTTCCATGTTTCGCGTGAATCTCTGCGCGCGTGTATGTGCGCGTGCATGCGCCTGCGCATGTCACACGCATGGCATGTGCCACAAGTGTGCGTGTATGTAGGCATGCTTATCCTGTCCGTTTACATGATCATGTGAGCGAATACGTTTTTGATTGCGGTCTTGATAGCTTGGTATACCCTTCTGAGCTTTCCCTTGTGAGATTTTTGGCGAGTGTTGTCTTTTCTTTCTCTACGTGAGCATGAGCACATCTAGGCGTGCGCGTACGCGTACGTAAGTGTCGTCGTTTGTGGGTACGCGATCGTACTTGGGTGTTTATGTCAACATTGTTGCGTGTGGCTCTTCAACACGCGCAAGGGTACGGGTTTTTGGTCGGCCGCTCTCTCTTAACATGTCTTTGCGGGTGCGTGAGCCCCAGCCTGGGCGCCATATTGGCTCCACTTTCGGCCGTCATTAGGGAACCCGAAATGGCCACCGCCGACTTCGATGGTGGCCAGACTGGGACCAATCTCATCTTGCCCTCACCCTCCATTTTCCTCAAGCCATTTTTTTTCTTAAGTATAATCATCGTGTTAAACAATGCAAAAAATAAAACAGCAATATTTTTTATTTTTTTTTTACATTTGTCTGAAACCGGAAACGCGTGTGTACCCATCCACTGGTGCCTTTCTTCAGACCGAAGTCAGAGGTCCGCGGTGGTTATTCCGAGTGGTCCGGCCCCTGCGTCGCACAGCCAGTGCCATGTTCCGTTCCAAAAGACCTCGGGCGACTTCGTGGTCTTCCCTTCGCTCGACGGACAGCACCCTCTTTCCAGGGGGTTCAACTTGTCGCTTTACGCCACCAGACCGCAGATCAAGGCAGCCTACATCACCGGAGACGGTACGCTCTTTACGCCGGAGAACCTTCACTTTAGCAGCCGCTTTCACCGAAACACTTTCGATTAAAAAAAAACTTAAATAAGGTAGCAAATATGAAAAACAAAAATCACTTTAAGAACGCATGCTACTCAAAATGTATTTTTAAAAAATGCTTGTGTCATTGCTTGTTTTTCTTTTTTTCTTTTTTGTCCAGGAAGTAGTGCCGTGGTCTTGTTTGACCGGCCAGTGAACGTGTGCCGCCTTGACGAGTGCAGCGCCATACTAGCGGCGGATACGTTAAACGCTATCGATGGAGAAAACAGCCAGTGCCTTTGGGCCACCAAACATCAGCTCATCATACAGCTTGGGAAGAGCGTCGCAGGTGATGCCATTATTTCTGTTCAAACTGTAATTACAAAATGCATTCAAACACAATTTGTTATTTAATACACACTTCTCATCCCTTATATGTTATAATTTGACTAGAATACCCGTCTTTTATTGTCATGGAAATATCTGAATCGATAGGGAAACATTCAAAAAGTGATATGTCACCAAGAATTTCTGGACCTTGTCTTAAAAGTGTTCACTTCCATCGAATATATATTAACTTTAATAACGGGGTATCGAGATAAGCTTTCGTGAGGTTGCGTTGTCCAAAAAACGATTGCCGTTCTAGACGACTAAAGAAAACCAAGAATACAGTGATGGCTTGTTAATGTCTACAGTTAGCCCAAAACCCGTGCCTATATGTGAGTCTTATATTATAACCTTATAAAAATGACTGCATATGGCCAGTTCGTACCCGGAAATGTTGTCTATGTAGCGGGGTGCATTTATATTAACGGCATCCTTATTATCGAGATATATCACTGTATACTCACCTTCCTTTGATAATGAAACAATCATCTAACATTAGCTCTTGCTTCCTTGAGTAACATTACAACACACGCGTTAAAAAATGAAGTGACCCTCTGATGTGACCCTCTTATACGTCCAACATCTACCCTTTTTATTCATATTTCATACTGGCAACACCTCCACATTTGCGACTACTTATGACCGAATGCCTTAAAACATCTTGGAATTTCTCACCACGAGAAAATACACTGGCACCATATATCGGGTAGTTGCGGAACACTTGCAGTTACCGTCCATTTCCTTTTTTTTTTTTGCAATTATTCTTTCGCTTTGGCCTTAAACGGCTTTTGACCATGTTGTGAACGAACATTTCCGATAGTACGTACATTTAATCTCGTGAATACCGCATAACCATAGTGAGATGCAGTTCCAGGGTCCCCTCATAGATGGCGTCAGCGTATTCTCTCGGCCGAGTTTAGTCAGTTTATGATTTCGCCGCCGTAACGCCCCCCCCCCCCCCCCCTCCTCCCAAATGAGCCAATCAGTCCGCGCGCAGAGTGAGAGGCGTGAGTGCACGCGCGTGAACCCCCGGCTGATCTTAGCTGAGCGGGGAGGACCGCCATTTTCATTCTTTCGCCCGGTGGGATGTACGGGATTGGCACCTCAATTTCGGTTATTTCCCTTTATATCGCTGGCTCTAGTAAGAAAATGATAAACTGGTACCTTCGGTTGGTTAAAAAGCTAACGAATTAAGCCTTTTCGACGTATGACCGCAAACGTTTAGTCAGGCGAAAAAGAAGTCGACCCGCAGCAGACGACGCGTAGCTTCAACAGTGCTCTGCACCGAAAGCGTGTTGCGTCAAAATGGCGGTCGTTTCCAATTTGATCCCTCCCTCTTTCCTGTCTCGCTCCTTCGGCGCTCTCTTCCCTCTCCTCCACTCTTCTCCTCTCCAGCGCCAATGTTGCCAAGCCCACTGGCCAGACTCTCCCCATATACGGCTCTGCTTTCGGCATATGAGACCACAAAAACTCGGTCGTAAGCAAACGCACTTGTGTGAACAGGCTTTCGGGCACTCAGATAATGGAACAAATTTTCCACACTGTGTAGAGGCTGTCATGCGACCGCGTTTCGATCTGGAACAGTACAAGGTTTGTTTTTAGAACTCCACCCATGTAGTAACGTAAAAATTCGCTTTTGGTTTTTTTTTTTTTTCTTTTACTTAACAACGACTATACAGCCTACACATTTCTCACGCAGAATATTTTTATTAATTTTTTGTTTGTTCTTGTTTTGCCACGCAGGAGAGAAATTGAGGCTGTCACTCAATTCCGATATGGTTACTGAAGACAAACAGTCGGTGGTTATGAACATCGGAGAAGACTTGGTATGCCACCTCTTAATTTATAAGTTGTATTTGAAGACAGAAAATAGAAAGGATGCGCACTCAGTATTTTGAAAATCTTGCGCACATTTGCTTTCACTGTGTCTTCTTATATCTTTTTTATCGGTAATTCTCCTCTCCAGAGGGAAACTTACCATTACGAACACTAATTTATTACGTCGTCTTACCTACTGCAACTCACTATAAGTTTAAATCAGTCATTTAGTATCGTAAAACTTCTGTCGAAATCATATTTTAATTTGTTTAATAGGTAGTTTCTGAGTTGATTGTTGTTAACGACTTTGAAGACCGAGATGGAGGTAAAGATAATCAAATGTCACAAAAACATACAAAAAAGTGTTCTTCTTTCTTGGACCCTATTTTTCTTTTCTGTTCAAAACATTGTGTAAACTTATAGTGCAAGTCTGTCTGACTTTAGTTATAAACTTTCCAACATTATCGAAACATTTTTTTTTAATAAATAAAACATTGTTTTGGTCAAGTTACATTATCACGAATAAGAAACTATTGTTTTGCATAACTCGGTTCATGAGTTCGGGCAGGTGAAAGAAAGAACTAAAATACAGCGCTCACAACAGGTGCTTCACTTCATGCACTGGTGCAGACGGTGAAGCACCTTCAATAGAAGAGACACTATGCGCAAACGACGGGTGGGGAAGAAACGGCTTTTCCAATACAAAAACTTGAAAAGTAAAGCCTGAGAAAAAAAAAGTATACAGTCTCAGCTATACTTCACTGGAGCAGATGATAAGCATACTCTTGGCATATCTTTAGTCTTTCTCGACGCTCTTGCACATGTTTGCTGCGTTAACGTCGACTTGCTCTTCTCTACGCCGCACAGGGAGGAGGGACATACCTTCCCCTCCTCCCTCTCAAGAGCTGCGCTCTAATTCGGCATTACAGAGAGTTGTACACGTCTTTATTTTTTTATTTCTTTCTTATCCCGTTTATGGGTGCTTGCGTCCGCGTTGTTCAGAAGGTGGATGCGAGACGTGTGACGCCCCCGAACCCCGGCCCCCTGCTGGCGGCTATCAGTGGCCCGACCGTGGCGCCGCGCTGCGGCAGACTGGAGCTGACCGTACACTACTCGTGGGGCGCCGGTCCTGTTGAGGCCTTCGCGTGGACGGCAACGCGCAACGACAGCGCGCCGCTCGAGGATCACCTCAAGGCCCTCCTCAAAGGTATTTTGGAAAAGGGTTGTAGGAACTCCGGCGACAACAGCTGCAGGAATCGCTGCCGCAAGATGGTTCTTACAGAAGTGTTGAACGAATTTTTGAGACCGTGCGGGGACGGAAAACACGCATTTTCAAATCATGAAATCATGCATTTCTTTTTTTTTTTTTAAAGCTCCCTCCCAAAATTTCTCCGTTCGTCCGTCCATGTTCAATTAATTCAAAAACCAATCCCAAAAGTTTCTCCGTCCGTCCGTCCATGTATTTCCCGCTAAATTTAATGAGAAAACTTGACGTCACGTGACCTATAAATTCATGTACGTTTCTCCGCTAAATTAGGTGGAAAATTTGAAGTCACATGACCTGATGTCATGGACCTATAGACAAATTTTGTTTCGTCGCTAAATTTGGCGCGGAAATTGATGTATCGTGACGCACGCACAAAGCCAGTTCCCTCGCAAAAAAAGCTAAAATAGATTTTTTCTTCACACCCCAAAACGACTGTCTGATTTTTTCAAAAAAAGAAATTTAAACGAATGCTACTTAACTACTGCATTTTATGCATTATAGGATTCATTAAATTCGCTGCCATCTTGTTTATTCTCCTAAGTGCTTAGCTTGATTCACTGCCGAAGTACTCCCGCTGTTGAAGTTGTGGAAAACATTGAAAAACAAGCAGAAGACCGTGAAGTTTACGACCATGCGCATTATAAGAAAAAAAAAAAAGAACTGTTTTGTTGGCATTCTGTGGTCAGCATCACTTAATCCATCATTATCTTGATGTTCATATCTACCAACCACGAGCCCGTGAACGTTAAAATAGGTCATATTTTGGTATATTTTTTCCATGACTAATTACATTCACCACCTAACCCGTCTTCTTAAAGCTGGCGATCTACAAACACCGTTTTGTTCTTGAATCCGGCATTTAACTAGGGTTTGCATGAGACACGGTGCTAGCCTTCAGCGCGTTGGTGTACTTGTCGCTAGCTTCTAAAAACATAATCAGATCTTAGTTGCAACATCAAGTTCTTACCTAAGTATTTTCTCAAATAAAAATTACCTAGCGCCATTTGTAAAAAAAAAAAAAAGAACTATATCGACTTTAGCTTTCACAGACCCATTTAATGTATTTTATATATTTTTTTTTTTTACGCTGTAAATCTTCCAAAAATGTAATTACAACTTGGAGCAAATAAACAAAAAAAACCAGGACCATCCGTAGTCATTCTTATCTGCTGCTACCTGTACAAAATGCCGTGAATGTGTCCTCTCGCAACCAAACGGGCATGAAGTTTGACTGCGTAATTTTACAATTGACAAGTATTTAGGTTTACCGTGTAGGCTCAGTTTTAGGAGGAATTTGTAGCTTCTAAGCAGGAAAATTACTTCGTACCCGGAATATACTTTCGCCAACGTCTACTCATATCTAAGGATGGCGAAATAAGCTTAGTTCTTGGTTTTATTAGGTAGAGTTATTTTGCAATTTTCGAAGCGAGGGCGGCTGCCCTTGTAAATGAGAGGCAACGATAAAAAGAATGAGAACTCCTATGTTCGTACTCGTTTATCGACTAAATGTTTCTATACGCAGCGAACACCGGCCCCTACCTGATCCTGGAAGCTGAAGACCTTGAGATGGAAATGCAGTACAAGTTTACCGTGAAGGTACATATCGGCCTAACAAACTAAAATACATAACATAAGCCATCAAAACACAACAAAAACAAAACAGATTTAAAATCTGCGGAAAATTTATTGGAATTTTGGAGCCAGTGCTCTAAAAGAAAAACTTAAGAGGGCAGTGCAACGATATCCGCTTGGAATGTTTTTTTCACTTTTCATGAGCTTACTGGCACTAGTGGGACCCAAGAAACTCCTTTGTTGCGGTATTTTGAATGTGGCTTGGACCCGAACATTGCGTCCGCACTCGATTTGGGCTCGTAATAATCAATAACTGCACAAGCATTCGTGTAGTGGCCCGTGTCCAATCGCTGCAATGACGACAATAGCCGAACCATAACAATGTCTGGAACTCAGCGCGTGGCCATGATCAACATTGGCGGCATTTAATCGGTTCCAGATCACGTGGCCGATTGTTCTGGCTGCGAGTTGAGGGGTGAACGCTGCTCGTTTTTCTTTAATTTTCTCTGCGAGTTCGATTTCGTGCGGTAAAAAACGAACGCGTGTCTCCTAGTTCATTAACGTCAAGGATTCGTTCTAAGCGGTATTTGTGCAACGTAGAAAAATAGTTGCATCGCCCGTTTAAGGGTGGTGCTTTCTTTATTCGGCATAATCATTCCATTTGCTGAAATCTTGCTGAAATTTTCCTTCTGAAAAATGCAGCCGGAGGAAACAAAAATAACTTTCCGGGTTTCCTAATTATTTTATACGGGATTTTCAGGTAAAAAGTAAAGAAGCCATGAAACTATAACTTTACTAAATGTTATAGTTTATGTTATAATTTAGCTAACTATAAATAAAGGAGCTAAAAAGTAAAGGACCCACGAAACTATAACTTTACTTGGGCTAAGTGTCACTGAGAATGATGTCTTCAAGTTTCTAAAAAGTACAACTTGTGTCATTTGTGACCCGCATATCGAACGCGAAAATATAGCCACAACACAACGATAAAGACCCAGTTGGTCTTCGGCCTTCAATTAGCGAATACTTAGCCAAGGAAAAACAAAAACGGTACCATGCGAAGGAAGATCCCTTAAATAAATCGAAGCAGGACTATCTTTTCCTATAGATATTAAGGCCAGTCGAACTCACAGAAGGTGGAGCAAGTGGCACGTAAGAATGAGCAGAATGGTCATCAGAGACCAACTCTCGGATCTGACGTCACACCGATGCGGTGGCGCTGCGGTCAGCATGTCGCGTGAGCAGGCGTTTCACACAAATCTGGCTTCTGAGCAGGCGCAGTCGCCACACCTGGTGTTGGCAAAGACTGACTCGTCTGTAAACAGCGTGATGGTCTATAGACCAACACGCGGCCCTGATGTCACGCAGCTGCGGTGGCGCTGTCGACGGCACTGCGCATGCGCAGTGCCCGCACCTTGTGCGCGTAAAGACTGACTTGTTTGTAAACAGTGTGATGGTCTTTTGTGGTATACTTGCTACTGCAGCAGAGCAATGGCGTCATGAAGTATGATGTCCATTAGAGATAAGAGGGATCGCCCGGCATCTCGCTGTCAGCTATACCGCTTCGTAAACTTTTGTCTAAAGTGACGCGAAAGTACGAAACTAACAACTTTCTGGCCTCTCAAGGTGACTGCAGACACGAGGAACATTGCCGAGGCTGCCCACCTACTAACGAGAAGAGATGTCAACGCCCCCATTGTGGTGCTCTACAGCGACGCCATTTTAAACCAGAGACCCGTATCGCCGGAAGACGAGTGAGTTGGGAAACATAAATATCGGTAACTTATTCCTTAGTTATTCATTAGACAAACAACGATTGTCGAGGTGCGTACGAAAAGCTAAAAACGATTGGCACAGATGGAGGCAGGGTTAATACTTTGTACGACTTGCGTGACTTGCCATTCCGCATCCTTACCAGTTGTACGGGAGAAAAAAAGTGTGCGGTGTGATATTGAGGACGGTGAAACGCGATGGTCAGAGCCACAAAGCAGTTTGTTCTTTCTTAGGCCTCAACATATTTGCCACCACGTCATTCGTCAAGGTCTATCCGTAGAATGCCGCGATGGGCTCTCGAGAGTGTATTGCGGGAAAGCCGGCACTCCAGATTATTTTTTTAGTGTACATTTCATTTTGTCTTACGATAAACCACGGAAGACGCCACGAGCCACCGGAGCCAACCTAATGACGTGCGCAATCACGTAAGTTTTGGAAGAGGCGCAATCACGTGATAAGATCACAGCGCTAGACTGACTGGAATGGCCCGAAGCGCCCACTGCGGCCCGTACGTCGTAGACTGACACGGAGTATAGCAGCAGCTACTTCAATGGGTCTCGTTTAAACGAACGCACTTTTAGGTCTTAATATTTCTCGACCGAGTATTTGCCCATAAAAAGAGGTGTCTGTGTTCCTCGTGTTTCAAAGGTTGTTTCTGTACGCTGAAACCGCCGTGCCGGATTGCAACGGCACCCTCGACGACCTGGAGCTCGACTGGACCGTGGACGACCCGAGAGTCCGCTTCGACTTCGGCAGCCAGAACAGCCCGGTTTACAGGATCGCACCCTACGCCCTGCCACGTGAGCAGACTCCCAGACACTTGACACTTTATATAGGCGATACCGGAAAAACCCGAAGAAGCATAGACTCACGGTGAAAAGACACGAGGAAAAAGCAGATGAGGTTGGCGATCATTCGGTGCTGCCCGTTTTGTTTAAGATTTATGGGAAAATAGTTTGTTCTTTGTGCCTGTCAGGTGACTGGTTTAGCATTTAGCGCCAAGGACCTTTCCAAAGATTCCTCCCACCCTGCTTGGAAAAAAAAATGATAACTGAAAATAAAACTATGTTGTTGCAAAAACAAGAGGGGGAGTTGTGTAGCTCCACTATACTAAACACTACGAGCCTGAACAAATTAGCAAGTGTTTGTGCAGTATTTTCGGCCTTCTGATAAAACTCTAACGGAAATTAGGGCGAAGGAGTATAGAACCCTGTTTTTTTTTTTTTTGTTTTTTTTTTTAATCTTAGATAAATTGAGACATTGTAGAACTACCGGCGGCAGTTAGTTTAACTTAAAGCAACATCGCCTTGATCTAAGAGGTAATTCAGTCTGGCCCGGAGCAACACCTCTTAGATTAAGGAGATGTGGCTTCAGGCCAGACTGCATCCCCCACTAAGAGGAAGCAAGTTGCATAGTTTAATTAGTCTACTCCGTTTTACTAAGATTATGCTAGCCTTTTATGCCATTTTATGTGTTACACTTTCATTTAATATTTCAGGAGCTTTAAAGTATATAATAAAGAAACAAAATTAAAAAAAAATAGACGTCGCAAGTTTAGATTCGCCGATTTTAACCACAAAGATTTAGTCGCACCTTTAGTTAGAGTCCTCAGTTTTAGAAGTGAGACGCCATTTTATACAAATGGGTAGGGAGAGTAGTCTAATTTCAGAGTTTTATCTTTTATGAACCTTCTAGCGGACAGCAATGTGACGTTCCAAGTTCGGGTGTTCAGCTACCCGACCCAGTGGGCTTACGGCGAATCTTCCGTTACTCTCAGCGTCGGCTCTTCGGACCTGAAGGCAGTCATCAAAGGTATCCAGGGAAACTGTTTACACTCATACAATACTGCTTACGCGATCTCCTCCTCGAAGCCGTTACGAACAGGTTTTGAATCCCCCCAGGAGGCCCTTCACGTATGGCAGGTCAAGGCCAGAACGACGTCATTCTGAACGGGTCTCCCTCGAGCGGAGGGCAGGATCCCTTGGTCTATCAGTGGAGCTGTCTCGACGAAGTAAGTCTATGGCCTTGTTAATGATTTAACACATTTTGGTTTTCACAAGATAGCTCATCCCTATCAACGCTCTCATTCGAAGTAATATGTCATATATGTACTATAAGCTTAGTGGAACGACCTACCCGGTCGCATTGCACGCAGCATTGATACTAATACTTTGCTTCTGCGTAAGCATGACAAATTGCATAGCCAATAGCAGTCACCAACAGGTCAGGACAGCACTCGCCCGTCATGAACCATTGTGTTAAAAGGTACTCGTACTTTGAAAGTGCATCGTATTTGTAGTACTTATCTTCAAGTACAGGGTGTCACAAAAGAAAATTTACACGGTCTTTTTTACCGCAAAAATAAACTAGGCATCGCCGAACGCTCCTTCTCCACCCAAAGGTAGCGCTAGAGGTCACAACCAGATGCCAAAGTTTCAGCCCGATCCGATAACTTAATCAAAAGTTATAAGTGATTTTCTGAAAATTTCAATGGGAAAATGGCGGACGACGGAGTTTCCGAACACATGGAGCTCTATGGCACCAGAAACCGAAAACGGGCAAATATGGGCTCCATTTTCCCATTGAAATTTTCAGAAAATCACTTATAACTTTTGATTAAGTTATCGGATCCGGCTGCAACTTTGGCATCTGGTTGTGACCTTTAGCTCTACCTTTGGTTGGAGAATGAGCGTTTGGCAATGTCTAGTTTATTTTTGCGGTGAAAAAGGCTGCGTAAATTTTCTTTTGTGACACCCTGTACATTGCGCCCGGAGTCTACTTACTGCTTTACTTGAAGTACATAACCTCTCATTTACTTTGTACTTCAAATATTTTTATGATGCACTTTACCTAACACTGGTTCGAGTCGTAAATTTGGGTCACGCTGCTCATATCTCATACAAAAGACAGTCTGCAAACACGGGTCACCCAACTATGCGTGGTTCGAATGCCGCGTGCCAAGTTTCTCCCTGAACTCAATGCCACGCGGCATTCGCAGCACGGATCTCGTAATGACTCTCGTTCGAATCTGTATGCAGACTCTCTTTTGTAGGGTGTATGAGCAGTGTGACCTCGGCTCTAAGGTTTGCACAGTCCCGTTTACTTACGTTTTTTAGCGTTACGTATAAGTCACCGAAACATTCGTGTTTCAGGTATGAGCACATATGGCCCGGTGACTTTATAAGCGTTCGTAACGTGACATAACGTTAGGAAGAGAATGAGTCTCAGCCAGTAATACCTTCAAAATGGCCTCGCAAGTTTTGACTTGAAGGAAATTTGTTTTTTTTTCGAACTTTTTTTGTTGTTGCTTGCATTGCTATAAAATGCGAGCGGAATTTTCTCACAAGGGGAAGTGGAGTACCGTCGTATCACCTTGGTCTGTCGAATTGGATCCCCGCCCTTACCATAGCGAACTACACGGTTGCGACATGGGACCAAGATATAAACAAAGTTGCGATGATGCACAATGATCTTAATTAACCCTTTTGTTCCCTTCCCGTAACTCGGGACGGCCAGTTACAAGACCAGCGCGCACTTCGTACAAATCGTGTGGACCGCGCGCAAATTAGCTCCTTCATCGCTCACAAGATGGCGCAAGCTTACGCCTCGCCGACGCACGAGGCGGCTTTTTCTTATGTCCGCTCGGTGGCAGGACCTCTTTGCGCTATGACCCGAACACTATGTGCCCCCCCCCCCCCCCCCCTCCAGTCATCCCTAAGCCGACAGCGCGGTGGGAGAGCTCTTTGCTCGCTGGTCCAGCCAAACGACGATTGTTCGTCACGTGCTTATAAGCTCGTGCCCTTGCCCACTCGCAAAGGATGAAGTCGGGGGATGAAAAGAAGTCCTTTGATTGGTCAGTGAGCGGGTGGTTCCCAGCGTACTGTCACCTTAGGGGGGACGAAGCGTGGTCCTTTTTACCTCGGACCCTTTTTGTCCCTTTTACTATTTCTTGGCGTTGTTGTGTATATATATATATATATATATATATACTATTAACTTGCCCATCTAGTTCATTTTGAGAAGCAAAATGTTTGTAAAGTTTTTTAGTTGGTTTCTGGCCAGCACTTGACGTCCATATTTTGTGTCCTCGAATGTGTGACGACAATCTGATTACGCTATACTCTTGTATCGTGAATTCTGCTCTTCGGAGGTCGCCTTCTTCGGCAATAAACATAAATTGTGTGCGCGACTGTTATATAATATCGAAGCTGACCAACAAAACAGTGTCCATGCAAAAAAAGAAAAAAAGATACAGTTTTCGATTTACCACAAAAATAAACTACACATCACCGAACGCTCAGATACCACCCAAATTTGGTGCTAACGGTCGGGGTCATACAGTAAAGTTTGAAAACTAACTGTTATGTTATTCAAAAGTTAAGCAACTTTCAAAAAGCTTCCAATAAAAAAAAATAGTTTTTTTTTTTTCTTGAGTAGCTGGAGTTATTTATCTTCATATATTCGTGGGCTTCATAGGCTACTATTTTCCCGTTGGAAATTTCTGAAAATCCTTCATAAATATTGACTAGGATAACGGTTAGGTCAGATTCTTTGGTACCTGGTTCGAAGGGCTAATGCTTTGTTTGGCCGGAGAATGAGTGTTCGGTAATAAATAGTTAATTTCTTCAGTGAAAAAAAACAAAAACAAAAAAAAATTGTTTTTTGTGGGCGCACGCTGTACATGGGTGACTGTTTTTCGCGCTTGTTTCTCTTTGTGGAAAGCACTTGCAGCCGTGCTACGACTACGGCCCGACGGCGACGTCCGACCTGCTGCTCAAGCCCCTGGAGACGAACCGGGAAGTGATCCGGATCATGGCCGAGAGGCTGGAGCCGGGCAAGAGCCTCAACTTCACGCTCGAGGTGTTCCGCACCGACAACAGCAGCGGAGAGCCGGGAGCAAAAGCCGCCACGTCCACGCTCGTGATCACCCAAGAAGAAATTATTCCGCTGGCAAGCTGATACGTTGACATTTCTTTAAAGGGGTCAAGAAACGATTTTCCTACTTCTTCCTCCTTAGCTTTAATCCTCAACTCAAATGCGAATTGTGAAATCACGTGGTCGTGACATTCCTTCGGGACCGGTGCAATGACTCCTAGCTTCCACCGTGCTTCTTATGCACACCATAGAACTTGTCATTCCCCAGTGATGATAAGTTCCGTCTGGGCACTCATTGGCCACGAACGCGAATCCAAATATTCGTCGACGGATTGATTGTTGACGAGCGCATACGTCCGAGTGACGCTGTTCTTGTGTCCAATGCGTGAGCTGGGCACTGCTGACGTCAGTTTGGCGCCGGTGACGCGCTTTTGGAACCGCGGATGTATCATAGTGAAAAGGCGGACAGCTTTCGAAGGCAAGGAGGTACAAAATAGTCCGCTATATTTTCAAATGTTCGTACCGAAAAGCTGGCTTTTGACTTTCTAGCCTCTTTCTTTTGGCCAACTAAACGATATGCGATTATTAAAGTCCCAATTTTAAATCATTCATCCCAACCCAAAAATCGTTTCATGGGCCCTTTAAGGGCTTCTTTCTTAGGTATTTTTTAACACGAATGAGGAAGAAAACTTTGGAGAGCTGTAAGACGTGATCATTATAAGTTATGTTTCTTATTGCTTTATTGTTTTTTTCTAGGCTACGAAAAAAAAAAAAAAAGTTCCAAGCACAAAAACTTTCGCATTATGCAGCCAAGACGTGACTATAGCTGTTTAAAGCAAGAACAAACAAAAACGTTTTCTTATCGTAAAAGAGCTAAATTGTTGGTGTTGCTTATGTTTTTGTGCAGGGTAGTACATAATGGGCAATTGGTTATGTCCTACTCTGAGTAATTGAAGATAAATAAAAAAAAATAAAAGCGATTCGAGGCTCTAACTTTCCGAAGCTATCTAGAAAACAAGAAAATAACAAAGAAAACGATTATTTAGAAGAATTTACGCAAACAAATGTGACCTGGAAGATGAATATATCTTGATGATTCATCAGTAGTTTATACCATTAAGACTTGGTCAATTTGTTGACGAAGTGCGGTCTTAAAAACGTACCGGTAACACTACCGCGCGTTTTTTATTTAAAATATGTTGTTTGTTTTGAAATATTAGGGACTTTTGAGCAAACTGTCACCGTTCTCGCGTACCGCACTACCGAAGCCTTTGAAGCATGCTTTTATTTAAGCGTGCGCCCGGGTGATACTGTGACCGCGGGGCGAGCGTTTAGAAGCATGCTCCAAAGGCTTCGGTAGTGCGGTACGCGGAACACGGTAACGCGGGTTTCACATGCAGCGATTTTGGCCCTAAAGCGGCGCGATTTCTGCCGTCGCGGCGCTCGTGCCACTGAATTGCTGGTGCTGGCCAGAGCGCCGCGACGGCAGAAATCGCGCCGCTCTAGGGCCAAAACCGCTGCATGTGAACTAGGCTTAACAGTTTGTTCAAAGTCCCTAATGCCGGCAATCTTGATGATGCGGAATGCACGTTGCGAAAGAACTGCGGAAGTTCGCCGTCAGCACGCCCTTAGCAGACGCGCACACAGCTATGGCCGCCAGTGAATCCTCCCTATACGGAGCGCAAGTTCGTCTGCTTCTTTTGACGTCAGAACGACGCCCAGCTCTGCTTGGCTCTGATGGGAGGATAGTGAATAGGCCTCAAGGCAGCTTGCTTTGAGGTCTTCCCACCATCCTTTAATAAGAACTGATCAAAGCTGACGTCACCACAACCCCTGCAAAAGAAGCAGACGAACTTGCGATCCGCATTGCAAGCATGGAGCCCCGACTGGTGCCCTGTGCGTGAAATCACGTGCAGCGTACGCGGGAACGTAGCTTTGACGAGCTTTCAAGTGCACGGGCGTGCCCGCACGAGCAGAGACGTGGCAGCAGTCAGTCGCCCTGCTTGCAAGCGTCTACACAATCGCACCAGATATAAGCATGAACGACGGAGAACGCGGCGTGGCTATGTATAATTCTCACGAGTCGAGCTCACGCAAGAAATCTGGGAACTGCATTTCACACGCCGTGCGTTCTCTATATTGCAATAAGGCGTCCATCTATAGACTGCCTTCCTTCAAAGATAAGAAAATAGAGCAGAACGTCTCGCCTTCCCATAATTTGATTTTTCGGGTGCTGATGACGTTGAAGAGAGCGACGCCCCCCTTTTTCTGTTATGGTCACCGGATCTCGGTGGAAGGGCCGTTCATGCTCTGCCAGAAACACGCGGACTTTCCTCACAGGTTTCCCTCGAGGATGTCCTGGTGGGCAACACACCCGTGTACGAGTATGATGAAACTACGTCGTCTTACATGGTACCCGCCGGTCCCGCGATCGTGGTCCACGCACTCTTTCAAGTTCACTCCAAGTCCGTGTCCATCAACTGGAGTGTCCCGGGTAAGACTACCAACCGATGACTTTGGACAGACAGATCATTCGCACGGTTATTCCAGAGCACTCTTTGTGCGTGCGCCCGAGTAGGATGGGACCACGCCCACACTTATCAAATACGAAATTTATCGAATCTGTCGAAATTTCTCCGAATTATGTGAGGCAACTTTGATTACGCTATTCACCATTTTCGCACGTGGCGCTGTAGTGCACCTTTGAAATTCGACTGGGTGCTTTTGGTATTGTCTTCCAGGGTTCGTGTGTCAATACAGCACGGCTGGGGTGAAGAAGGGCCTCGAAGGTCACACCTACCTCACTCTCCCTGAAAGTAAGTTAATAATCAAATTAAGTAGATGGTCATTTCTAGAGGTGATTCTGAAACTTTAATTGGGCCAATTTCATTCGGTTCTTAACGGAAGCCTATAAACCGGAGCATAGCCTTACAAAGTACCATCTCGGATATTCTTGCATTTTACATCTACTACCCTTTTTGACCTACAGAAAGCTTGGTGCCCCACGGGACATATAGCGTTCATCTGAAGATCTGCGAGAAAAACCGCTGTGGGAATCTTACCGTCTCCCTGTACGCTAAGCCGGGACCCACCTTGTGTCGCGTGCAGTTTGAAGCAGACGGTGCTGTCGAAGTCTTCAACGTCGTGAGTACGAAGCCGAAGGCATTTTCTATCTGCTCATGCCTAAAAACGCGAACTGCATGCCGAGATTTATACAGGCCCGATTTCCAGCAAGCGGATATTTAGCTACTGTGCTCATGGTCAACATGGAAACAACCGCTCGGTCATCAAAAGCGCTTGATGACAAGCGCTTTTGATCTTTACCGTTCTATGCCATAGATGTTCGCAGGATCCCAAACAGACATTCTGTCACGGGTTCGAGGAAAAAGCTTGTTCACACTTCTTCCAGTGTTGACTCGGAAATAAGTAAATAACTCGGCCGGCCTTACTCGGTTGTACCTGAAAGGCCATTTCTGCACGTCATAGGTGAATGGATGGATGAATGGCTATACCCTTTGCATCTGACGCGGTAGCTTGCGCCACTTAGGATGTAGACTTCGGGTCGACATAGTTGTCAGACTTCTAGTATTAGGTCCTTGTTTGGTTTCGCGGGATTCTAAACCGGCTTAATCTAGAAACCTTTTGACCTTTCTTCTGAAGATTTCGTCGGCAATAACCTTTTGATCCGAACCTGGTTCTAGACAAGAGCCATGGTCCGTTCGTGTTCTGTGCCAACTGGCTCCCACCCGATGACGTACCAGTTGTTCGTGGGCGACGAGCTCGTACCGATCACCACAGTCCAGCACTCGCCCTTGCTCGAGTTCATCGTACCACCCACCAACTTCAGCAAGATATGCGCTCAAGTGAGTCTCGAGTCCAAAAACTCAACGCGTATTAAATGTTTTTTTGTAATGTAAAGGCGATATAGCGTTACGCCAGGCTAGTGTTTCGCAGTATATACAAGTAAAAGAGCCCTCAGGAGTTCCGGAAGAAAGTCTTACAGTCAACGCCATCCAGATAGAAAGGCGTAGTGATAAATCGTCTACCCTCTCGGGCACGACCAATAAAAAAACGAACCAGAAAAAACATAGAAATCGTAAACATTGTCGCAATAGATAGCTCATATGTTAGCTCCTCTTCGATAGCTTTATCAAAAAAAGGTACTATATAAGAAAAGTTATCTGGTAATATCAGCCATAGATTGAATTGGTTCATTATATATAAGTGTAACAAAAGATTAAGAGGAAGCACAATACAAACCAGAGTTGAGTCAGCGCAGTGTGAGTGTTCTTTCTTTGTGTGGGTGAACTTTTGAAGTGTGTCTGTTCTTGCGCGCTGTGAAGTGTAAGCATGGACCACCAACTCGCCCAAGCTGAAGTATTGTGTACGTCACCCACTGAGGGCCGGATCACTAATTGGTCACGTGTTCTCCGTCAAAATTCGACTGGGAATCGTGTTTTTTTATTGAACGCGAGTACCAGCCGTAGGCTGGTACTCGCGCCCCGCGCAGGCCTTCAGTAGGTGTCGTAAAATGCTTTGTAGCGCGGATTCTATCAAGCTAAATAAGTAATGACTTTCTATGAACTGAAATAGATAAATAAATAAAATAATTAATGAACTTTTACAGGTTTGCGATAGATCCGGACAATGCAGCTTGTTCTGCAATAGTTCCCTCGTTACGGTTCCTCCGTCGAATGACACAGACAGTCTGCAGATTGTTTACAAGACCGCGTCCAAGCGGTATCGAGAAGGTAAGAGATACGCAACCGCGTCTCGAGACTTTTGTAAACATGTCTTGCATGTGACGTCATTCAAAGAGCGCCCCGATGACCACCAGAGAAGAGGGGAAGAAGGATCTCCCCTCTTACCAGCATCCTCTTTTGTGCCTCCTGGATTGGCACAGACGTCGCTATTCTCCTCCCAGAAGATTATAAAAGATTGACCCGGCACTCAAAACTCTAACAAAAGCAGCTTCCCTTTCCTCCTCTTATATGGTGGTCAAAAGTACGCGATATGACGTCAGTGCAAGCCACGTATATTACAGTGGCCCCAAGATGGACACTTGGCGAGAAGGTCGGCGAGATCTCTGATTGGCCAGCGCCGCGCTTGACCTTGGCGCTGGCCAATCGCGGCGGTCGGAGATCTCGCCGACTTTCTCGCCGAGTGTCCGACTTGGGGCCCCAGAGTTGAAAAAGTCGCAGCCTTCTGCGCGGTGCTTTGGAAAGAATTTTTGGCTGCGGATGTTTTCACGCGGCAGGTCCGTTTCCAAAAGTACGCGCTCGCATATTTGTATATTGATTGAACTTGTACGCTCAGCTTGTCTGGTGACGTGCCCAAAAATGCCACAGTATTGTACTTATAGTCGTCTTAGCCACCAACACGAGTGCGCTTTCAGTATCGCTTGTGATTTTTTGTTACGTTTATGGTGAATTCCGCACGTAGATTTCAAGCGGTTACGAAGAGCCTTTTTCTTTGCATCTTTATGCACGTGCAAATGCGAGTTAGCATTCACTGCTCTAAACGCGCGAGCATGAAGCGGTCTTGGAAAGCTCCAAATCTAGCAGCGTAATTAGCCATCAGACAATCTTCAAGTCAGTCTGTCTCAAGGGGCGACAACTGCCTCACAGCTGAAGAAAATTAATTTAGCCAGTGTAGTACAACTGCCAGCCTAGGGTCTTTAATGAGCACTTGAGTAGTGATACACTACCGCACGCCGGAACGATGTTCAACTAGATCGGAAGGGGCAAGGGCGGGAATTGAACCCAGGATTCCCGAGTTTTGCAGAGCTTCACGCCTTCCGAGCTACGGTTTAACACACTCGGCCACTAAAACCCCTTGATAAAGGTGTTTTTTTACAAGTATCGCCAACCATTGTCATAGAAACCCGCAGGATTCAAGCCACGGGCGGGTGCTCCGCCGCCATTTGCTTCCAAAGGCTGCTCCAGAGACGCGCCTCGTGCACTGCGGTATTTGACGCTACTTGCAAGACAAACGCAAATACACCGAGGGGCTTTACCGGACACCGTTCCCCTCTCAATAGCTTGTTCATGAACATGATATTTATTCTATGAACTAAGAATTAATAAACAAAAGTCTTCATGTTTTTGCAAAAAATGGCAATCAGCAATTTGTTTTTTTTTTTCTACTACAACAAATGAGAATGTTTTTTCTTCCAAGACCTCGCTATAGTTTACAAGCGCAAGCAGCTGCTCGCGGCTGCTCGGCTTATTGTGCCTAATAAATGTAGTGTAGAAACGTTGACCGCACTCTACACGTTCTAAAAAAAAAATTTTAAAGGAATTGTCCGAGAAAAGCCGGAAGTTCTTAAGATTTTGTGATGGTTACCTGGCGGGAGACTAATGATTGACATAGGCCATTTTTATTTTATTAAACGACACCCCCATTTTGCGTAGTTTATGACGGATAGTCATATGAAACGCCATGCCAAACATCGCAAGTATCAAGGGCTGCGCTCTAATGCCTGCTCTCGCGTCACACCAGGCTTGCAAATGTCAAGTCATAGATGATTCATTCCTCCATGGAAAAACAGTACTCCCGACGCAGCGCCTTCACTCGCAACTGTAAATCTCGCGGAGAAATGGGGAGCGAAACATCCGCACAACAAGAATCTTATTTCATTAAAAATAAATATTCAAAAAATTATAGCGCAGCAACAAGAGTGAACCACTTCGTATAGCACTCACGCATTAGACAAAATTCGAAGGGCGCTTCCGTTCGGCGCGATATTTGCGTTAGGTTACGTCAGAGACTCCGCTGCTCTGAAGGTGGAAGATGAAAACGCCGGCTATGCAAGCTTGGTTTAAAATCCAATTTCTCGTCCAAGAAAGCACACAAAATTCAGATTTGTCGTGGAAGATGAGCCACTGACAGTGATGTCTAAATGTTTTCTCGAATACGAAATTTGACCGGACAATCCCTTTAAGGTGCCTGCGACTGCGCGTTTACGCCATGGTTCAAAGTTTAGTTTGAACATATGAAATGTTTTCTTGTCTGACTACTGAGCGGGAGGACATTGGTTTGAGTTCTGCCAGGGCGCGCAGTCCTTTGTAAAGACAACTTGCCGTTTATCATATTTTCGTGACAAATCTTTGGACATCAGCTCTATAGCACATTTTATGTTACTAACAATGCCTTCTCTCGTGTTTTAGGCAAGAAACTTGAGAGCGTGGTTGCGCTCCTCTCAACGCTCTCGGACAACACCGTCGAGGCGCCTAGCCTCGTCCTCGATCAGCTGCTGGGAGCAACGTTCCAGAGCACCAACATGAAACACCTGCAGCCCGGAGACATCTCCGTGGTGTACCAGGCCACCAAGGTCCTCATGGATCGAGGCAACGTGGACATCATCTCTGGGGCCCTGGAAGCCACGTCGGTGACCTCTGAGGTCGCTTTACGCAAAAAGGTCGGTGCAGGTTCAACAGAATTTAACAACGATATTTATCTTCAAAACCCTATATTGCACTGAGTACAGTAATTAAAAGGCGATTGTTTTAACCTACCCTTTCATTATTTTTTCCGCTAAACTTGGCGTGGAAACTAAATTGTTACATAAGTCTTGTGAGTCAGTTTAGTGGGGAAAATCACGTCGCGTGACCGGACGCCGCGTTACCTATAGTCCAATTCAGTCTCTCCGCTAATTTTAGCAAGGAGACTGAATTGGATTAGTAAGGTACGTTGTTGGGCTAGTTGGTTCATCTTAGTAAAACATATAAAATAGCGCAACAGGAACAAGGACAAGAAGTAAACAGGACAGGCGCTAACTTTCAACTAGTTTTATTCTGGAAAATCGAACACATATATACACACGACAGGCAAAGCAGTTTTTGAATGATCGGGTGAAAAATTAATCAACTTTTACGTGGTGCTGCTTTGCCTGTCGTGTGTATATATGTGTTCGATTGTCCAGAATAAAACTAGTTGAAAGTTAGCGCCTGTCCTGTTTACCTCTTGTCCTTGTTCCTGTTGCGCTATTTTATATGTTTTACTGAATTGGATTATTAACGTGGCACCAGGTCACGTAACATAAAGTTTCAAGCCAAATTTAGCGGAAAAGCTGCATAGGCGTACCCGCTAAATCTAGTGGAAAAACTTAATCAGCGTATGCATAGGTCGCGCGACTTCAATTTGCCCGCCAAATTTAGCGGGAAAACTGAATCGGTCTATAAGTCACAAAACCCGCAAGCCAATCCGGCTTGCGGGTTCCAGCGAACGATGGAACCCGCAAGCCGGATTGGCCCAATCTTCCGAGCACTGAACACAATGTTTCGCATGCCGACTGCCCAAGCCCGCGTATCGCTTTGTGAAGCCTGCCAGATTTAGGACCCAAGATTGGCTAGACGCGTTCCTGCGAGTGATTAGCCTACCGCGTGCTATGCGGGCAAGGGTATGCCCAAGCAACTTCTGAAGTCATTCACACGGCCTGAACCCCGGCCGTATTTAGATGTCTGATCCGGACAGATTCAATTCAATCCGGTTGGGTTCGAGATTCCGTGCTCTAATTAAAGTCTAGCACCTACAAACTTGTAATTTTATTTTTACCTATTTAAAATGTTTCATTTTCCAGATTCCAGTCAGCCTGGAGACACTTGAGGAGGTCTACCTTTGGACACGGAACGTTAGCGTCCGACACCCGGATAACGATCAAATTCGAAGAAACGTGGACAACGCCCAGAAACGAATTGAAGAGGTCTCGTTTCGTACCACTTATGTCCTTTTGAGGAGACGGCACAATTCGCGCCACTTTTAACCCGCTGAGTTTCGTGTTTGCCTCTAGGTTACGTCATCTATGCTTCCCAAGGGACAGATGGTTCGTTTCGTGTCCGACCAAGTGACCCACATCCACCATCGATTTCTCAACAAAGACCAGGTCACGATTCCGAGCCAGACGAAGCCAGGTGTCCCAGACGTCGTCGTCACCTTCCACAAAAACCTCCGGGAGAGGTGCGGTGCCACAAAGTATATTTTTGTTGTTGTTGTTTGTGCTCTGTGTATCGAAATAGTTGAAGAAACCCACTGTAGGAAATAATTGATGGTAGTTGGTGTTTGTGACTACACACTTCCTTCTTTGTTTGAAGAAAAAGCGCAGACACCTGCACGACAAAGCGTCCGACAGGTCGTCGAAAAGGTCGCTGAGGGCCATCAGGTACGTGAAGCTGTGATTGGCCGGCGCTTGATCAGGTTCAGCCATCTTTTCGACGCGCCAAGCGACCCGCTGGCTGCTCCATCGGTCATGTGTCTCGCTTTGAAGTCATGTCCCTTGACACCAGCTGAGAGTACTTACACTGGACCGCTGCACAGACACCCAGAGATAAAGCCCGAAGGTGTGTGAAAATAAGCAAGAAACAAAACCAAAAGTTCAGAAGGGTAAGCTTCCAAGCAACGCAAGAGAATGACTCGTGCCAGTTTGCTTACGAAAAGCATGCGCTTGCGTGTGCATTTTGGCGGATGGAAATTAATGTTCACGTACTGTGACCCCGTTTGCCCGAGACCGCGTAATCCAAGTATATATACAGGGTATTTACATGTCCCGCACAGGTTTCAGATGTGGAGGTGCGGCGCCAACAAGTGCCAGGGAGTGGTGCTCGTCGTTACAGTCCACCAGAACAATCCATTCGTGGAAAGCGACGTTGGAACCCGGATGGCTCCCGTAGTGTCGCTCACATTCAGGACTCCGTACACTGGTCAGTGAAATTTACCACGTTAAAAAGAAAACTATCGGAAGAAAATTAGTTTTAAATCGTTTTTGTCGATTTGTTCCTGCGAGGGTGGTGGTCAATAATTCAAATGTAGAAGTCATTTCAAGCTTTACACATCGAAAGAAGGTATCTATAAGTTTTTCAGATTGCAGTGTATACCAACACACTTGTAAATAACTAAATTCCAAGCTTGTTAAACGTTATCTCGTCACGTCACTATAAAACCCATGGTGGGCGCCTTGAGATGCTATCCAGTGCCACGAGAATTACATCTACAATGCAATAACTTTCACGCATATACTGCATAAAAGTGTTCTGTTGCTATGAGAATTTATTTCTGGCCGTTTAGATTGCTGGGCTAATGGACCATATCCACTATATAAAATAACATATTGGTAACCATTAGTTTAAATATATCCTTATTAGGTTGCTTTTCTCGGCGCTTATACGTTTACTAGAAACGTAAACTGGCAACAAATCAACAGAATATTGCGATGCCCCATGGGTATATATATTATAATCCTCCCTTGTATCCTGTTTGCTGTGTACCGCTCACCTGACACCCAATGAAGCGAGTGTCTGCTTAACCGGGCTGTTCCAGAAAACAGACCGCACGCGTGAGCCGGGCTCCTTTAACCGGTTAATACGTGACACGAACTAGATAAGCCGGGGACAAGAGGTTCAGATAAAATACACCACTGCAGACAGAGATATTGCCGCAAGCTTTAGACGGGTGATGGCCTTGCGTAGGTCAAGAGGTGAAGGTGAAGGACGTCAAGGAGGCCTTGAGCCTGCAGATGCGTCAGGACTGGCAACGAGTCCAAGGTTCCCGGCAAGGTGCTGCGCTGCTTCCGCTGGAACGAGCGGGACGAAGAGTGGACCCAGCGAGACATGACCATGCTGGGCGTCAAGCAGAAGCTCGTCTCGTGCCTGGCAACTTCCACCGGATCCTTCACCGTCTTCGAAGTCGAAGACGGTAAGGGCCTCTGCTTGGTCCCTTCCTCAATATTCCTCAATTATTATATTCCTCATTAATATTCCACAATATTCCTATGTTCCTCAAGGCTGTGTAGCCTTTGCGCGCTCCCAGATTTCTTGCACCGTTCACAATCGGCCGAAGAGATCTGCGAACTTCTGGCACTGTATCGTCTAAATGCTTCGGCCTTTAATGTATTCATTGGGAGCTCCTATACTGGGCATCAAGTATCGTGTGCTACGTTGCCAAGGCTGGCCGCAGGGCTCCAAGGCTGTGAAAGCTACTTGCACGAGCGCAGGTGAACACAAAAGGTCACGTACATACGCTCTCGCAGTAGTGCGTGACTGCAGCACTGCGGACGCTACGCTAGTTTTGACAACGTAGCACAATATAGTTAGCGCCGAGCAAATTATTGGGGCATCTACTTTTCTAAAACAAATGTTGCTTATATACCGATGGGTGACGCCAACTTTGTTAAAGTATTGCATTGCAGATACTTACTTAACCAGCGTAACATTCACGCAGTAGTATTATTTAACCGTGTTGGAATGCGTTAGGGTGGGGGGGGGGGGGGGGGGGGGGGGGGGGGGGGCTTACGTTTAGATGGGTGGTTATCATTTGAGCCCGTTCTCGTTTCGACCTTCTCACTTGGCCCTTCTCAAAACAACCATTCTCAGAAAGATCTTCTCTCTTGGACCTGTCGCATTTGGTCCTTTCTCGTTTCGTCTTTCGCATTCCAACACTCCTCATTTGGGCCCGCTCTAGTTTCGCCCTTTTCACCTGGCCCTTTTCAAAACAGCGATTCTGAAGAATATCTCGCTTTGACCCGTCGCACTTGACTCTTTCTACACCAAAACCGTTTTTTTGGGGGTAATATCAATACATTGATATAATTTGTGTGTGCGTTTGTGTGTGTGTGTGTGTGTGTGTGTGTATGTGTGTTCCAGCCACACTACAGGCATACTTTCACTGCTAAGGATTTTAGCAGTGCGTGGAGGTCGTCGTGAAAAGCTACTAGCTGACAATAAAACAGACCAACTATTTATCGGAGTCAGATCATACTCCGAAATGTCACGTTGTTTGAGATCTCTCGACTTGGGACAATGCCACCACTTCTATGCCGTGGTTCTCAAAAGGGGGTCTGCGAAGACATCCTAGGGGTCCGCGAAGCCCTGTCTCATCACTCATGCACAGCGATATTAGTTGTCTTTCTTCACGTTGAGAAGAAACGTTCCAATTTTCGGGAGAGTATTCTCGTGTGTATGTAAATGAGATAAGTCTACTTTACATTAGCACTTAGTTATATCCATTTTTAAATCATTATCATAATAACCTATACCTTTCTATTCCCCTCACCCCGAACGGGGTCCTCCATCATCTCCGCCTTTCTACAAGGCGTCCGCGAAACATCAATGATTGAGAACCACTGCTATTATGTGTGCTATTTCTGTTCAAACAAAATTTCCAAATTAAATGTTCATCGCTTTTTTTTTTTTTCCCGTTTGCGTAGAGGAAGGGAAGCAGGCGTCAATATACGATTCTCCAGTGCGTACCTCTACACATAACATATATCTGATGGTATATTGGGGGTCCAAGCAAGGTAAGGCTCATCAACAAAGCCGCGAAGGCAAAACGTCGTTAGAAGCATGCCGAACTAGCGCCATTCGGTCGTAGCGCGAACGGGCGAAATGAGAATGGGTCCAGTTGCAAAAAACACGATTCGGATCTTATGAGAAGGTTCAAGCGAGAAGGACCAAATGAGAATGGGTTGAAATGTGCAAGGTTCAAATGAGAATGGGACGTTTTGAGATACACCCCGTTTAGATACAGCTAAAAGGCATTAGGGCAATTAAGCGACGCAACGCTTGAATGCCATGGTAAGTCGCAGTCGTGTCTTGACGTCAGGTGTAATTCAACGCGGTTGTGTGAATGCGCCATTAAGGGAACACGGGTTTACAAGTCGAGGTGAACGTCACTTTGTTCCTCTTTCCTTTCCATGACCAGGGCTGAGCACGGCGGCCATAGCTGGCATTGTGGTGGCCTGCCTGATGAGCGTCTTCATCATCGCCGCCGTCATGATGTTCATGGTACACAAGAAACAGAGTACCAGCTCGTCCAAGGTGGCCGACCAGGCACCGCAGTAGTTGTGGACAAACTCTTAAGAATGAAGAACAACACAGTCACGGACAGCAAGTGTGTTCTCCTCCGAGAAGATCCACTGTGTGCAGCTTTGAGACATTGGTGGGAAGGTTGAAGCACGCGTGGTCTTTGGACTGCGTTGACGTATGTGATGACAGTCTCCCCTCCCAAGAGCACATGCGCCCTCTCAATAATCCGGAACGACGGGACGTTGTCCCGATCGGACTTAGACATAAGTCAATAGCAATTACCACATTTTGATAACTGCATGGTAACTTGCGATTGATTCCAACATTTCATACGATACATTGATGACATCGGAGCCCTTCATAGTTTTTAGCTTAACATGGAGTACACGTAGCTTGAGCAGATACTGCATTAAAAAAGAGTTTATAGCTACAGGTTTTTCTAGCTTGCTCCTATGAAACGACTATTAAACAATTCCTCAGAAACGATTATGTATATGAACATAGGACGTTATAGCGGGGGTCGTTGTTTCGACGGCAGTCTAAATGTGATGTAGTCAAACGTCTGTAGTGGCACGTTTTGCCATGACGGAAAATCAACGAAATACCAGAGAGCGTCTTCGCGCAGTGTCATGACCGTCAACCTCTCGACAGTGGCACTAGTACTATTTTGGCCGATGATATGCCTAAGTCACGGAAATCGTCACAGTGATCGATTACTACCACATTATGAAAAAAGTTATGTGAGTGTACCATTGAGTTGTGTACACACCAATCATTCTACTGGCCAGATTTTACGCTATAAGATTCGTTCTTTCAAGCGACTTATTTTTGTCACTCGCTTAACTTTTTCCTTCATGCCGTGTTGTAACCTAAAATATCCTTATATCCGGTTAAAAAACTTTTATTATAAATTAAGTAACCAGAAATAACTTCGGAACATATCTTTAAACTTTAGGGAGAGGACTTGTTAAAGGGGTTTGAATACAAAGACTTTCTATAATAAAGCGTGTGTTACTTTGGCGCTCGCGAGCACTAAGCAAAACGACGACAGTTGAACGCACAGTAGCAACTAGTAACCTCGGTTTTGGGAACGAGAAGAGTGACCAGCAAATGTATTACACATGTTACACCATAGATTTTAATTTTTTTTTAATTTTTTTAGGGTGTGCATTAATAAGAAAATTGAGCAATCGAGTCCCGAAGACTTTGCTTTCTAAAAAATAAGTATAATCCAAACAAGAATATATATTTTATGACGTCTTTAATAAGCCATATGTAAATAACCTAACCTTGTTATTTGTTGGAGCGCTACATTCTTGAGCTGTTAGTGTGTTAATAAAATTTCCTTGACCTTCTTGCACCTACCTCGACATGTTGTTTTATTAATATAGATACTTTTTTTTCACGCGCCAACAGCCATCTCATCCCATTCACAGACATTAGAGACACATACGCAAATCAGCCGGATGAAATAAAGTATCATTCGTTTTCGTACTAATGACTTTGTTCGAATACCCGCGGAAAGTGTCCTCAAAATAAATGCCGGGCTTGATCGAGCCTACAAAAAAAAAAAAAAAGGGAAGTGTCATAATGGTTGTGGCACCATGAAGTGGGGTGAAAAAAAAAAATTATTTCTCCCCGGCTTCGTCCGCAGTGTCTTCAGTTCGATGTTGCCGATGTTGCGTAAATGTATGAAAATAATCGGGTGCGAGAAAAACCCTTGTCAACTTCTTCATTGAAGCGTCGTCGTTATGAATGCAAGACTAACGTTCCCTGAAAAAAAAAGGAAGTGAGAAATTATTGGCCCATCTAAAATGCTCAAACTCGCTCAAAAACTAAAAAAAAAAAACAAAGAAAAACAATCGTAACATTAGAGAGTCAATGTTGAAAAGGGGCTCCGTCTCAAAGCATAGAGAACGCGTGCAATTTAATGGCGGATACCTCCTGCGCAGATTGATCGCCAGTACGCGAGCGTAGCGTTTTAGCGTGGCGAGGGGGAAAGCGAGGCGGAGAGGCGGTGACGCTTGCAAACGATTCACGCTTTCGTCACCTTGCCGCGTGTGTGAAGTCCTATTTACAACCTTTGACAAGCCGGCTCCCACGTGATCCACAATCAAGAAGACCGGAACCGGGCCCGTTTTTGACTACGTGTTGAACAAATTAATCAAGCACAAAAGTGCATGGAACAACCAAGGAGTGAAATGCCGCTCCCGTTTAATGAACATTCAATAAACTCGAGGCCGCAGCTATGTCCATCGATGACGCGTGGGCTAACCGTGGCAGTAGTAGAATCGCGTCCCACGCCACGCGGTTCACGAAGAGCTATTGGCGACTCAAGCGAAATCTACGCCGCGTAGTGGCAGCGGCGAGAAGCTCACGAGAGGAGGTCTTTTCGACTTTGCCATCTGCTATCGCTGCTTGGTTCTCGTAGGCAGGATAAAAACAAACCCCGTTTCTAGTAATCTATGTTATGCTTCCGTCGTGTCATTCCGACGCACTGAGTAGAATGACGTTTTTACCGTCGAAAAATTGTTTTGGCTTTTAAATGTAACACCAAAACTACGCTGCAGTGCAAGAAATGCATGGTGGTGTGCGTGCTGAACGACGCGAAGGACCTCCTTTCGTCCGCCATTTTGCCTGACCAGCGTGCCCCCTATCGTTCGCTGGAGTCGCAAATAGACCTGATCTTCGGGCCGACACTCGTCGTACCCGTGGCGTCAGCGATCAAAATACCGTATCTGCGCGAACCTGCAGCTGCCCAAGTCCTACGCTGACGTCTAGGGGAAAAATAACAAATATGAAACGAAAATCTAAAAACACGCCAATACGAATTATCAAAAAAAAAATATATATATATTTTTCATATTATTTCATATATATATTCATCTGCACATATTCGTTTATATATATATATATATATAGATATATACAGATCATGCTTTGTCTTACTCTATGGTGGTCCAGAGCTAAAGCTACAGGCTGCCAGGTCCAATCACTAGTCAGTTAAAAACCACGTGACTGGACGCATGCACAAATGCGCCCGTCCAAAAAATATACCACGTGTTTTTTTGTTTCTTTTTTAACTCGTCCGTGATGGGACTAGACGGTCCATACCTCTTCGCGTGGTTCATCGTAGGATGAAACAAAGTATAGGCCTGAATTGACACTCTGAAGCTTTATAGGGTGTTACCTTTTCGTGCATCAACCTGAGCAAATGACGGATCCTCGATGCGAGAGACTGGACTTCGGGGTTCTAAAACTAACTATTTGTTTTTCTGGTGGGAAGTGGGGGGGGGTGGGGGGGGGGGGGGGGCTTGTACGAACATTAGGGATTTATGCTGCATTGGTGAGATGTTTCGGTGGCGCCCCCTTATGAATCATACCCGTGATGTCAAGACCAAGATTATTAGTGGCGAACGACAACTTTAATGGTGTACAGAAACACCACGGTGGAATCTTGAAGTAACCGGGCTCTTAAACCAATACCGTCAAAATTGACAGTCTGATTTTCTCGATGAAAGCCTAGTCTGATTAACTCTCGTCAGGGGTAGCTAGCCATACTTAGTCCCTTCTCCCCTCCCACAATATTCTTTACTCCTAACCCATCGCAATCAGATGATTTTCAGTTGCGATGTAACTCTTCGGAGAATAAAAAAATTTAGAGCCCTTCTACTTCACGTAAAGATGGAGAACCAGCGAAGCTGTTAATTTTACGACGTCTAGGACGATGCCTAGAGGACGACGTCTAGCACGACCTCAAAGAGAACTTCTAGGACGACCTCGAAGACGACCTCGAGGACGACGCCTAGAGGACGACGTCGAGTACGACCTCAAGGACGACCTCAAGGGCGACTTCTAGGAGGATATCGAGGACGACGCCTGGAGGACGACGCCTAGGATGACCTCGAGGACGACCTCGAGGACAACCTCGAGGACAACCTCATAGACAACCTCGAGGACAACCTCGAGGACAACCTCGTAGACAACCTCGAGGACAACCTCGAGCACAACCTCGTAGACAACCTCGAGGACGACCTCGAGGACAACCTCGAGGACAACCTCGTAGACAACCTCGAGGACAACCTCGAGGACGACGTGTAGGACAATATTAAAGATGATATCTAGGACGACCTCGAGGACGACGCCTAGATTGACCTCTTGGACGGCCTCAAGGACGACTTCTAGGACGACCTCGAGGACGATGCCTAGAGATGATAACAAGAGATTAGGACCTCACTAACTAATAATGCCCAGGAAGGCTGACCCACGTTGGTTGCCCTCTCTTTTTATTTTTATTTATTCATACTTGCCTCGAAAAATGGGGAGTTTTCAGTCAACATCCGCGGACGCATTTTTTCCCAGATCCTAGCGCATAACAGTTTCGCTGTAATTACGTTTGAACAAGAGAATGAATCACACTAAAAAGAAGTCACAGTAAGCGATTGACCACCTGTGGATGACCGACGACAACGACGCCTTTTGACGCGGATTTTCTCAGTAGCTTTAATACAGCTATTGGGACACAGACTTGATAATTGTGAGAAAAAAAAGAACAACAAAAGGTTTGCTTACATTCTGATACTTCCTGTGTGGACTTGTTGGTGACATCAAAAGTGGCGTTTCTGGTCGAGTGCTCTTCGGTGGTGTCTGGTATTAAAGTGGAACGCAACAAAAATTGAAAGCAGCAGAGCCCCTTTGCTCGTCTCTCGTTTGTCCGACGATATGTAGTACCTATGTGCTATGTTTGTCATATCACTCAAGAAAAACAAAAATTATAGAAGGACACTTGAGACAGTTTACGCGTAGGAATGCGAAAGCATTCTTATACGCAGCGCATTCCTACAAGCAATACGCCGGCTTCCTTTTTCACACGCCACTCTGGAGGTGACGTCACGCTCCCCTACTGCGCATGCGCGGTGCACCCACCGGCTCCACGGCTTCCGTGACAATGCACCTGCGTTGCTGTGCTTTTCTTTGTGTTTGATTCCTGAGGCCCGTTCGCTTTGAGCTCGAGCGGCCTTGCCGACTTCCTTCACGAGGCATCTGATATAGGAGGCGTCGCAGCCCATGGGACTTTAATTGCCGTTTCGTTCAGCAAATAGGAAAATGGGAATTTAGGTGCCGTTTTTAGCTGGTACAGACATCGCCGGCTTCCCACCATGGAACCCAGTTAATGCATTAAAAAAAACGCATTATGAAAACGCATTTTACGCATGCATTTCGTGTCGGTTTATTCAAGGTGCACTTACCTAAATTTGAATATTCGAAAAGAGACCAGAGCCAATCTGAAAGCCATAGGTTTGGTATCAGAGGGAATTTCTACCGTTCGCCGACTAATTCAAGGCAAGCACGGAGCACGACTAGCCCAAGCAACAGTACGCTTTAGGTCTCAATATTTTCCAAATTCGTCGGAATACCGGCTTGTATGTATATATATATATATATATTTCGCCTAGAAAAAGTTTTGAGATGGCCAATGACTTAACTGCGCCCTGGCTTTCGCGATTGGTTTCCTGCGACACCTTTTTTCCCTCCTAATGTGCCCAAAAATTAAGTTACCGTGAAATATAAGCCACTTCCAGTAGGCGACCGTTCATCCTGTACTCTACAGACGGTTCAGAGTAAATGAGGCGTCCGACATGTTGTCTGGACCCTGACAACGCGAAGTGCAACGGGGATCTCCGTACCAAAGCAGGCGCACTCCGCGCGGCAGGGAAGGCTACGGGATGGATGCATGCAGCTGAACCCTTTTATTCAGGCGGCGGTTGGCGCCACCTAGCCAGTATGTTAAATATCTACGGTTAACTTCTACCCACTACACAAACCGCCAGTTAAGGTGCGAGTTCAAAATTCTCGAGTGCTGTCTCTCTAAACCACTCGAAAGAATCAAACGAGCATCGCGAAGTCGAGGTTTTCCTAGGACTTACCCTGATGGTTGATGATGACCAACAGAAACACAATCAGGAAAATGAGCAGAGCGAGGACCCAGCAGCACGCCCAATTGAAAGGTAGCTTCTTGTCCCGCCATTGCCTGCGGCAGCAGAAAGCTCCACGCGTTCAAATCGATTGCGATTTTGAAGTGTTTCTTATTCGGTCTTAACCTCTTTAATAAATTTGTTTGTTTGTTTGTTTGTTTATTGGAACTTTTGACAACACAGGATTGTCATGGTGCTGAGGCAAAAGGTGACAGTAAGTCACCTGACCAGGCCCCTAGCACCAAACTACACTTGCAGCAGATGCAGCAGGCAGACTAATGGTACAGTGTTGCAGTTAACCATAAACAAAACCAATAAATACACAGATAGTAACTAGATCACTACACTACATATTCTCTTGCAATGAAAAATAAACAAGCAACAATATACAACAAAAACATATTAACTAGATTACTACTTACATCTGCACCTACAAAATTGGATAGTAAATTGAGCTATAAGCAAAACTATGGACCTTCATTTGTACAACAGAACCTAAAATAACCGAGGCATGCGAACAACTTCTTCTCCCTCCGAAGAACCTCGTCACAGTCGGATGGCGCCAACTCAGCAGTTGTACCCGAACACGATGCCGAACCTCCTCCGAGACGTTTATTGGATACGAGGCCAGCCGAGCTCTGACGCAGCACTCGTATTCAATCGGTGTCTTTGCTCGATCTGATGACGTCAAAATCCGAGTACTCGCGTTTTAATTGTTTTAGGTGGTGTCGACCTATCCGATTACGACATGACTGTCGCATCACAAGCAATCAAAACGAAGAAATAAGACGTGTTTAGAAATTCCAGGTTAAAACAGAGTTTATTCGGATGGTTGCTTCGAAGTTTAGATTTTTCTGATCTCAAATGTTTTGACGAGCGTACTTACCCAAACCAAACTTTTGCTATTTAAAGAAAAGGAAATATTCTAAACAAGTCTAAGTTATCACTGTCTAGTCATAATATGAGCTTCGTCATTTGTTAGAATCCTTCCATTGCTAACTCTGATTCGCTGTCTCCATGTTCTGGAGAAAAGTTATCCCGCGGACACTTTTTTTTTATGCTGCAAGTCAAGATATGAGAAGTACGGATCAGGGGAGAGGATGTTGTCAAAGTGACTTAAAAACAATATCTGATTTATCTAAGCTATTCATTTGTGGTCCGACTTTCCGGTGTGCTTTTTGTTATGATTTTTAATATTATTTCACCTTAAAGTTATTAAAAGAAATCATCATTAAAAGATTCCTAATCGCGGATTGAACTTTAGAATCTGGAAAGCAAGAGTTCAATGAGTTTTCCCGAGAGACAGTGTCTTTTCTTTTTTTTCATCCAATTGATCACAGCCGAGGTTGCATGTCCAGAAATGTACAAAATGTTAAATACGAGTATTTAAAATTTTATTTTGAAATAAATCGAGAATTTTGTATTGTTTATTATAATACATAGTTTGATTTTTATTGGCCAATAGTACTAAAACTGAACGAAAAATAATTCACTTACAATTGTATTCAAAAGATACCCATACTAGTTTCTCTTTCACTTCTAATTCAATGCCCTACTTAAAAAAAAAAATAAAATCCTTATTTAGCGTAGGGCGTGAGATTTCCTGTTTTTACTAGGGGGTTAACTAAAAAGCCCCGTACGTCAAACTATGGTAACAAAATGTATTCGGCCACGTCTTTCGCGAAAATCAAATGCCCGTGATTGTTACCGTAGTTTGCACATTTCTTGTGAATACGTCGAAGCTTAAATACATTTTTGTCCAAAAATTTTGCATTTGTATTTTCATACAAATGTTCTTGTAGTTTACCCACCCTTGGACGATTCTATATACAAAACTGGCACTTGACTTTGCGATTCCGCGCGTCGCAGCGCGCAACGGGAAAGCCACGTGACACAGTCCGCGTCTCAACTCCAGATTGGCTCTGGCGACTCATAGTCATGGCATTCACATGTAGTCACTACGGGACGTTCCTACTTGATGTAGAGGTTCTTCTTGGTGATGTCCACCTTGCGGCCACAGGGAAGCTTGAGCGGCTTGTGGGGCTTGCGCGGTTTAAAGGGTTTCCGGACCGACCGCTGGTCATCGACAGAGAGCGGGGGCCTTGGGAGACTCGCACTGCGCCTGCGCACAGCGAAACTCTGGGCAAGTGACACAGACACTCTGGATTTGTTTTTTGGGACAGGGTTTAATAATCTTTAACAGCCTTAGTTTAAAGCTCTGTACGGAGGCAGTCTGTCTCAGAGTGCGCCTGTCAGCTGACTTGGGGTGAATCGATCGCGTTACACTTATGTGTTCTAAGGCTAGCGGTATTTTTTGTGTGAACCTCAATTTTAGGAAGATTTAAATCTGCCTAAAAGAAACCCTGTACGTTTTTCAACGTCCTGCCGGTATTAAATTGTGTTTGCATTGTATAAGACCCGCATACGTTGAACCGTATAAATCAAACAGAAAGAATCCAAAACCAAGCCGTGAAATGCGTATCCAATAATTATTATTTCCGCGAGAGTATGTCTGAAATAAACTTGGAACTCGGTTGGAAACCCAGACACAGCAAAGGCGAAAATTCCTTCGTCTTGTTTTTTTTTTTTTTTTATCTTTATTAGAATAAAACGGTCTTGGTATATCGAAATATATCGGGGCACAAAATTATGTGTCTCGTAAAATAAGTGCGATCGTTTTTTTTTTTTTTTTTTGTCAAAAATGACGTCTTAAAAAAATCAATTTTTCCCGAACAATTAGTGACTGGAACGTACTCCCCGAACAATTCGTAGATCTTTCTACTGTTTTTTTTTTTTTTTTAGATATTATGCTTTTGTAGTGCGTGTGCAGTGTTTCCTTTTCAGTGTTTATCTTGTTCAATCTCAACATTTATTTTTTGATGTTGTTTCTGTGCTTTTTACGACTTCTTTTTCTGCAACGCCCACTGGGCGATGTGGGTACGAATAGTTCAAATAAATAATGAAAGAGTGTAGTCTGCCGCTGCACTTTTGCCACTGATTAATTTGCTCCACGCTTTTTTTTTCATTTATGAATTTAATTTTTTTTTTCTGTCGAGTACTTTATTCTTTTTCGGTTCACAAAACTTCCCGCATAAAAAAGATACATTCATCATGGGGGCGTACGAATATCGCTTCCAATCAAACAGCCTAGAGTCATTCTTAGCTTCGAAAATCCAGACAACCGGTTTCTTGAGACTCATACACTGTATACGTTACGGGTGACGAAGCATTATTGGACTCAAAACAACTATTCGCACACCTATAGTAAATAATAAATAGTACGTACACCACAAAGCAAAATAACCAATTCACAGCAAAAAGTGCAGCCAGAACGTCTTCACGTTTGTGTTTTTCTCTAGGTAACCCCAGTCTCAATCAGCTGAGTTGAATCTTTACACTTCTTTCGCCAATGGGTTCGGGCTATTTAAGTTTTTACGCGTCATTGTATCAAGTGTTGCATTTACACAGCCACGTAACCAAACAAAACTCAAATAGCCCTTTATAGACCAACACACTGTTTACGCGTGTGCGCTCGCGTAGTGCCGACAGCAGCGCCACCGCAATGCCGTGACGTCAGAGATTTGAGTTGGTCTATACTCTATGGTGTCTGCAGCACGTCTCCTACTGGTCTGTTTCCCGCGTCCCGAAAGTGGACCCCCATTTTCTCCCGATGACGTCATAGAAGTGTGATGCAATCGCCGGTTGTGCTGCTGGTGACGTTATGAAAGCGGTGGTGAAGGTGGCAAACGCCCGTTCTGCAGCAGGTCGCTCTCCAGGTCGACAGTCCAAGGAAGCTTTGGAAGGCAGGTGTTGGGAAACCGCGACGACAGCGACACCCACGTTTGTTTGTGTGTGTGTGTGTGTTTCTTTTTCCCCGGAAATTTTACTACCAACCACCAGGATTGCTACATCCGACTACATGACATTCCGGTTTTTTTGACGTCACTCGTTTGACAGCTCAGGGCCACTTTCGATGCACGGGCCGAATAGGACGCAGTCGGAGACACGTTGCAGGCACCGTATTTATACACGAGCAAACGGAAGCCCGCTGGAAAGATGAAACTAAGATGGCGGACTCCAGACTTCCGCCAAGTCATGTTCTGTGACGTCATGGAAAATCCTCGTTTACAGCGCACGTACCTGGGAGGAAAAGGCTGGAAATTGTATGTCATGGGTGAGCCGCCAGTGTAGCCGAGATTTGCGACCGGAGCCAGGCCAGGAGGCACATAATATGGCCGGTACGGGTACATCTGCGGTGCGTAGAACGACGGACCTCCGAAGTCGCCAGGGTGGGGTGGTCGGAAGGACATGCCTCGTATACTGCGCGCGGAAGACGGTGAGGAAACGTGGCGCAAGGGGTCCGCTGAACAATGAACACCTCTTTGCCGATTTCGTTGTGACAGCGTCCTGAGTGCAAACTATTGTGCGGGACTTCGTACCAGTTCGCCATTACATCGTTGGTCGCGTTGTGAATGAATCGTAATTACAATCATAATTCTCACTATGATTATCAATTTGTGCGCGCGCGGGGGGTGGAGGGGGGGGGGGGGTCACTGGACGCCTTATTTGAGTGCGCTGTTCCCTGCGCATGTTCAAAACGACCTCGCATATATAGGGGTATACAGTGGACTCTATATTTGAGGTAATGTTTAGAGCGCATGCACAAGACTAGCTTACTTAAATAGGCTGCTAAGACAAGCAATCTTGATGGCGTGAAATGCTCGCTGCCAAATAACTGTGTAAGTACGCAGTTAGCCGCCAGTGAATGTTTCCCATAACGTGGGTCGATATATTAATATAGACATGCAAGTCCAAAGTGTTCAAGGGATGTCTTAACTAATCCCGCTGCAGCGTGCTATTGGCGCTTGTTGTTATCATACAACTCCTAACGTGTAATATTAAACCTGCTAATAGATAGTTTTGATCGAGCTATGCAAAAACAAAGAAATGAGCAGCACAGGCTCATTTACGGCCTCTGCTTTTGTTACGACTTTTATTTGTTTTTGTGTGAAATTAACAGAGTAGAAGAAACACGCGCCGCAGAAAAGGTGAAAAAAAAAAAAGAAATGTCCCTCAATGAATTATGCAGACGATGTGGCACTGACTGCGGCATCAGTGTCTGAAATGCAACAATTTCTTGACATATGCACTCATGAGGCTATGGAGCTTGGCTTGAGATTACACGCGGGCAAGTCAGCGGTGGTTGTGTTTTCAGGCTCCCTCGAGTCAACACTCGGCAGCCTTCGCCTCGGCGGATGCGATGTGCCAATACTCGACTCATATAAGTACTTGGGCATCACGCTGTCAAATGTGGCAGACTACCTACAAGACCACCACACTTATCTTCGCCACGCAGCCATACAAGGAGCCAACATTCTCCGTAAGCGAAGCCTTTGGAGTTGCAATCGGTTCATCGTGTCCCGGGAGCTCTGGAAAGCGGTAGTAGTATCTGGACTGACATTTGCAAATGCCGTAGTAGGCGTTCCCGGTGATGTTCGAGCCCATATGGAACGCCGACAGAGAGAGATTGGACGCCAGGCATTGGGCTGCCATGGGGGGGGGGGGGGGGGGGGGGGGGGGGGGGGGGTGTCGCCAACGAGGCAGTTTAGGGAGAGCTGGGCTGGGCCTCCTTTGAGGCTCGGGAGGCAACCAGCAAAATTACCTACTACGGGCGTCTTCGCCATATGGACAGCTGCAGGAGGGCCAGGAGGTTGTTTATGTACACTCACCTGACGGGGCTGTGGACACGCTGGCAGAAGCGCCTTCATCAACTTGAGCACGGGTATGACCTTTTTTCTGACCCCGTTGAAGCGTCATCAGAAAGGGAATGGGCGTCAGAGGTTAAGAAGAAAGTCCGTGACAACAAGGCCCAACAATGGCTCCGAGACGCAAAAACAAAGTCGAAGCTCTAAGTGTACCTGAACCACAAAACAACCATCGCATCGGAAGCACTGCTGTACGACAACAGTCTGGACAGCCGCTTGTTGTCTGAGGCGCGCGCCGGGGCCCTCCGGACACTAGTTTACAGACGCCGGTTTGATGCTACGGTGACCTCGAGCGCATGTCGGGTCTGCGGAGGCTACGATGAAACGGTGGAGCACGTTGTGCTAGATTGTGCGGGACTTCAGCCGTCCCGGTGCCCACGCCTGCCGAGCCCCTTAGTGCTCGCTGAGGCGTTGGGCTTCACAATTACTGAAATTGGGCGCAACTTGCAAGCAGACTACTCTGATGCACAAAACTCTGCAGCTACGCAGAAAAAGGGGCCTTCTAGCGGCCGGCACAAGCTTGTAGTGGCCACTAAACGAAGACTTGAAGGTTGGTGGAATAAGATCCACCTCAGGGGGCATTAAGACCTCCTCACTCCCAGGCTTGGGCACGAACTTAGTTCGCGCTTGCCCGTTTCAAAGGGAACAAGCCGCATCCTCATCATCATCATCGTAAGCGGCGTCAGTACAGCTTAAATATTTATTCAATGCCTGAGAGAGAACACTTTAAGCTGCGTATTGGCTACTTTCATACCTTTTGTAACATAGGCTGTTTGAACTCCTTGAGGAATCTGAGCACCGTTCTGCGAAGCTATGGATACTGGATTTAATTCCCTCCTCTAGAGATTCTGACATGAGCGAGTATCGAACTGGCACGAGGTTGTATGGCCACTATTACGTGATGTACTGTACGACGTTAAAGATACCAGCTCAGCAGTCGTACTCCGCCAGCTAAATTCCCCCTGCCGAGCGGAGAATGGCGCAATGGCAAACTAAATTCACTGTGTCTAAATATGTAGACGCTCAATTTGACGTTTCTATTTTGAGAAGTAGAGACGCTAGACCGAAAGTCGGCATGGTGCTATATACTTACGTTCCTAATATTTATGGAGCAGCAGATGCTTAGTTGGAGGCATGTGAAAGATGAAACGTTATAACACAACCTCACTTCATCTTTCTCGACCACATCCTGAAAACAAATTTGCTTCTTATTTCCAGTGTAAGCGTCAATGTTGATTTTCCTCGTTGTCACACGTTCCAACTTGTATTACTCGAAACCGTTAAAAAAATAATGCTGGATTAGCCTTGAACGACGAAAGTAAATTCCAGAAACTATAGAGCCACTAACCGCCGGGGCGAATTCAAGCTCTGCTGTGCAAGATCGAATCAAATATTTTCGGAAAATGGTCGCTTATGCCACTCTCATACATAATTCAATATTATGGTGAAAACATGACATGGCGCGTAAAAAAATTTAAAATATACCCGGACCGAAGTGTGCCAGGTCTCACCAAAAGATGGCGCCACTCAGTTTGTTGCCAAACAAAAAAGGGAGAATATGAAGTATTCACTGGCGGCCATTGCTGTGTGCGCGACTGCTGAGCCTGTGCTGACGGTGCGGTTCACAATTCTTGTGCAACGTGCATTCCGCACCATCAAGATTAGCGGTCTTAGCAGCCTATAGGGGGTATTCACTACACGCCATATTTGAGGACGATGTTTAGAGCGCATGCTCAGAACGAGGTCACATTAATAGCCTGATAAGGCCGGCAATCTTGATAGCGCGGAATGCACGTTGCGAATGAACTGCGGAAGCTCGTCGTCAGCACGCGTTCAGCAGTCGCGCACACAGCTATGGCCGCCAGTGAATACTCCCTATCAATGTGAGCTCGTTTTGAGCATGCGCTTTAAACAGCGCCCTCAAATATAGCGTCCATTGAATACCCCGTTTACAACATAGCCTTACCTTTAACTGTTCCGCCAAACGACTTCTTCCAAATGGGCGCGCTCTTGCCTTTCCGCCATTCTACGAGACACTGACGCGTCTAGGACAAGGGTAAGTGAAAGGTAATTTTGCTTTCAGCCATTGCTTCGACAGGTGCTTTGAGAATCTATTGGACTAGAGGCGTCAGCGTTCGGTGAGGACTGGGATCCAATCACATGCTTCGTGCCCAATGGATGGATGATTGAATGGATGGATGCTAACGGCTGTACACTATATATCGGGCGGCAGCTTGCGCCACCTAGGGCGAACGAGAAATGTCAACCACCAAGGTAAGGCCCCTGAAAAAAAAAAAAGATAAAGAAATGTTTTTAACAGTTTGGTTGGGGCACGCGTGTCGAAAAATTAATTTTACGCCAAAAAAAAAGTTTTTTTAGAGCAATATTGATGGCGTCAGACGCGATTTAGTTGGCAGTAACCTCCTTTCCACCCGTGACGTCATCGACCTTGCGCGCAGAATTTCAAATAAACCGCTCGCAGTCAATATTGTTCTAAAAGATATTTCTTTTTTAACATGCGTGTCCGCACCAGACTGTTCAAAAAAAGTTTTTTTTTTCTTTTCAGGGGCCCTTTAATGAACATATATGCAATATTTAACAAGAACAGTCACGCATTAATATTTGTTAATACAAAGTGTCATGCATGGGGGCCTGTGTTTTATGCTGCAATGAATCGAGGTAGTAATGATGTGCATATTTATTAAAAATAAAGATGTTCTGCTCTTTTTTTTTTGTATACGTTAACTTGTACAGGAATTACTTTATTCATAGATTACGCTATGTCAATAAATAAATATTATACGTCATGGTTTTACTATTGGGGCAATGTAAAGTCGCGAGTCTGTAAGAGTAGTGACAACAATATTTTTTGTCGTTCTAACTCCTCGACGAAGCAGTACGGAGGGCGCTGGTGTTGGCAGCCATTGTGAGACCTTGTCGCCCCCGTGCGCATTGCTTTCCAAGAAACTCGTCAAGGTGGTGTTGCCTGCGTGAATAAAAACAGTCCGGTTTTCTTTGGCGTTCGTTTACTTTCTTTACCTGGTTGCCACTATGGAATACTTTGGCCTTGTTCAAACCTCATATTTCATGAGTCTTCGTCAGGCACTACCTCATTCTTCAATAGATAATTATGCCACCAAAAGTGTGATGCTCACGACACGGACACGCCACTTTCAACTGCACGTATCGTGTTGCTGCACGCTGACTTGATACGTGTTCTGCACTGACGTCACAGCAGCCATTAACATGGTGGCCTTACTGCTAAGACCGCATGCCTCCTGCGGGACACATTTCGCACCATCTATTTTTTTTTTTTTTTTTTTTTTTACAGCGGAGTTGTCAAGGGCTACTTTCTCCAGGGTCGTGTCCCCCGCAAACAAATGAAGACACCGAACTCTGGACACCTACTGCCATCTATGAGCGACGCCGGCAAGCCACGTATCTGGTTAACCACCGTCGCTCATAGATGGCGGCAGCCTTTTCATTCTGGCTTGTCGACTTGCGGCCGGCCATTACTTTCCATTGTACAGCTCCGCTGGTCTTCCTTCTTCACCAGAGTGGAAAGGCTGAACGTTATTTTTTATATATATCTTTATATACTTGTCAGGAGCAAGTAGGGATTAAGCACGAAACACATGTACGACGAAACCGTCCGATCCGACGTGCGGACTGCCGGAATGATCTTGGGGGGCGAGGGTTTTCGTAGCATCGGAGAGCGTTGAAAACCCCCGCCTCCGACCGTCGTATTGCGTGGTCGGACGTCGGACCGGACGGTTTCGTCGTACATGTGTTTCGCCCTTTACTAAGAGCACGGTGCGGTGACAGCACATGCAAGCCATGTATTCATTTCTCTCGAAAATCTGCCCTCTGCTGGCAGACCTGGAAAGTGTAAACAATATGGCTGACACGGAAAACGTCATTCCGTTGAGAAAACTCCTGATGACAGGTCTCTTCATCGTCATCACATGTAGTTGTAGAGAACATATTTATGACGGTTGTCCCACGATTGTCCAGTACATAGTGCCACTCAATAAGCTACGCTTCAGAGTAACGATACTTGCCCATACTGTGGCCTAAAATCATGGCTGCCAGTTATTTGAAGCTTTATCCGAAATCACAGGAAACGCTTTTCCGTCCTCCAAAATTGTTTAAACAGTTCGCGACAGAGCAAACCATAATTACACGACCTTTCCAACACTGAGTCTAATGCTGAGGAAGTCGCACTTTTTTAATCATGACGATCGGAAGTTGCGTCTGTTCAGCATACGAGCCAAAATGGCGGCGCCCACAAGTCGGGAAACGGAGTGCCGACACTCTAAGCGCAGCTCATTTAGTGGCTCTAGTCCAGTACATTCGGACCTCCAAACAATCAGCATCTTCTTCAGAAATGAGCTGAAAGTTATTTTGGGGCGTGTGTGCATGACCTGGACGTGGAACTCAGCTGCCGCAAGCTTGTATACGTCCCCATGTGCTTGCTTATTCGAACCGAAGCATAAAAGCAATCAGCATCATCGTCCGACTGTGAACAGGCGAATCTAGCGAATTCATATCGGGACCGCTAGTACTGAATTTCTTATAAAACACCATCAGACGCTGAGCGACTGGAAGTGACAACGACGCTGAGCCTTAGTCCGTGACGAAAAAGACCTGATCTGATCATTGTCGTAAAGTGAAGCAACAAGCGTCCTTTCCTAAATTTGGTCACTCAGACCATACGTTCGCAAGATTAGTTATGGCTGCATATCCGCAAAGCGGTCGAAAAGCGCTCATTCTTGTGCTTGATCAATTTATTGGAAATAACACGTACCGTCGTCATCGGTGTCCTCCGGACCACTTGAGGTGAATTCAAACTCAGTCCGAGTTTTTTGTTCATTGGTCCGTTCTCTATGCACTATAATGAAAGAGGACAATGATGTCGAGCATGCGCTCAAGAAGAAGGTTCGATTTATTACATATTTTTCTTCAATAACTCGTAAATTTGCGTAACAAGCTACAAGCTTTGAAGGCACACTTATACACAAATACACGAACACGCGTTATGTGCCATCGTAGCGTCGCGGAAGTCAGTAAAGGTGGCGATGCAGGAGAATTGTTTCACTCTTACAAATTGGCGCAGTAGTCAAAAACGAGATGGATAGAAAGTAGACAAGACGTGCGTTGAAGACGAGTCAGTCTTTGGATCGGAGCTCTAAATGACGTGTTGAAAAACGGCTGTCTGCTCAAAAATTGGGGGGTTTTACGTGCCAAACCAACGACGGGCATCTGACGCGCCCCAGCGGATTAATTTCGACCACCTGGGGATCTTTTGACGTGCAACCGAAAGCTCGGTTGCACAGCGCCTTCTACGCAATAAGCCTCCGTCAGATTGCGGGCACCTCGGCCGGGATTCGAACCCGCCACATGGAGATCCGTAGGCCGACGCTTTCGCCTCGGAGCCACCGAGGCGGCTGCGGCTGTCTGCTGCTGGCAAACGACATTCTACTAATGCAAAAAGGTGCAACTGTCGTGCTCCTGCTTCAGACTTGGGAAGTAATCCGTTACTTTCACAAGTAATTTTGTAATTGCCATATTACCTTTGCGGCAGTAAATTGTAATGTAATTTCGTAACAATATTGCTAACGGATTATTTTGATTACTCATTATTTTCTAAAAAATATGAACGTATAACAGGAACTGAAGCAATATGGCAGGCAGTTCAGCAGCATAAAGACAGCGAGTTTAACAAAATAAAGAACATCGTGAAGAAGAGTAACCGAAAAGGAAACACGATTTTTTGTAGGATCGATCACTGGAAACACTAGAAAAGCGTGCAAGACATATTCAATTTACAAATATGCAAAAAAGATAACGCCGAGTAGGCGTTGCCTTCATGACCTCCTAACGGACCAGCAGAATGGGCATTTGACTTTTCAGAGTGTCCCAAAACGCTGGAAGGCGACCAGGCGAATACCCCACCCTTGGTTAGTGTGATTCTGAACCAACAGATAGCGGTGGGATCGCCTCCCAGGCCTAGGTGGCGTAAGCTACCGCCCGATCCAAAGGGCTCAGCCGGATTCATCCATCCATACATCGAGCTAGAAATCGTGTACTGAGCGTGCTCACCGCTAGTTGCCTGCAGAATTCCAGAATTCATTTCCGGTCGCCGTATAACCTTACAGTTGAACGGAGTGCACTTCCGTTTTTTCTCTTTAACACAATATTCTATTTTACAAGTACTACCATAATGCGGGCGTATGAGAAGGGGAAAGTAGTGTTGCAGAACCTTTTCGAATATGTCAAAATTGGTTCAACGTTTTTTTTTTATTTTTTTTTTTTTTTGACAAGTGTACCGGAAAAGTAGTGCGAAATTAATGCGCAACGTAACGAGTAAAATATTGCCTTACTTTTCAGCGAAAGTAATTTGTAACGGTAATTCATTATATTTGAAGTTCGGTAATTTGTAACTGTTTATCTATTACCTTTTTTCAAGTAACGGGCACAAGTCTCCATCTCGTGCAGAGCACGGTCAGTTTATATTTAGCTTATTGATATTATATTTCCTACTGCTACACAATCGTCCTATGCCTTAGAGCAGAGTGAGATCGCGGCCTGTCGTTGATTTTAGACGTTTACTTACGAAATCTGAGGATGGCAAATAACCACGCTGAAAACAAATAAAGGCAAAGAGCGAATTTAGTAGAGCTTGTTGCGGCCTCCTTGTTCCCTGAAGTGCCCTTACTTTGAAGCTTATCTATAGGCCCTAAGCGAAACCGAGTAAGGAACCATTAGGAACATTTATAGCTCGGTGAAGGTATCCCAGCCTTGTCGGTTGTCAACCCTGTGGTAATTATAGTCACTGGCCGGGGGGAAGAGGCGGGGATGATGTTTTTAGTTTTTTTTTTTTCGGTCCCGCAAAGGACATCCTGGTGATACCTCACACCGCGCCTGGTGATTTTAGGAAATCGCAGAGGGTAAGCAAATTAGAGAAGGAAAGAAATCATACTTTGGATTCTTAATTTCTAGTCTAGGTGGCGCAAGATACCACCCGTTATAAAGGTTACAGTCGTTAGTATCCATCCATCCATCCATCCACCAAAACCTTAAGAAACGCACGGCCTATTGTGCTTACGCTTTTAACTTTCTGTTCTTCCTTATCGGCAAAGCAACGTCATCGGTTACGGAGCGATAAGCTGGACTCTGTGGCTAGGTGGCGCAAGGTACCGCCCGTTATAAAGAGTACAAACGTTAGCATTCATTCATCCACCCATCAGAAAATGTTCGCCATGCCACGTGTTTCCCAAACTGTCAGCGGCTATATGGTACACTGCAGTAGTAGTAACGGCATATTCTCGACTGAACTGCTCACCATGGTTGCTGTGGTAGGAAATAAAAATGATAGTGACGACGACCATGAGCGCGAAGAGGGTGATGTAGAGGCAGGGATCGTCCTTGATGCGCTTTTCCCGCCATTTCCTGCGATTGGGGGCAGCGTCATGGTAGATCACTCAATGCAACCTAATACTACTCCTTGTCATATCGAGGAAACAAAAGGAGGATTTGTGCGTGTTCTTCGTGCGCTGTGCGAAGTAGTTCTTACGAGATTTGGTTATGAAAGGAAGAAACGATGTTGTTGACGTTTGAAACTTGTACGTTTCGATAAAATGACACAAAGCTAATCTAGGATGCCCCCGTTTATGTCTTAATTCTACGTAAGAAGGGGAAAATTAGTAACGTTCCGCGAAAGGCCGAGCAATGTTGTTCTCGTTTTTCTTTTTTTTTTTATTAGTTTGTTTAGGTGAACGCGAGTATAGAAGACAAGGCCTTGCGCATGACGTCATCCTTAGTGGCTCCCCTCTCCCCCAAGCGGCAAACGCGCTGAAACTCGACTAGTCACCGTAAAGCGGCAGACGCGTCCGCCTTGCCGTCACCGCTTGCCAGCGTCGCACTCGTTGAGGGTCGCTGCAACACGCGCTGTCGGTGATGTTGACGGAACCTATGCGGCGCTGCGTGGTTCCACTAGTGATGACGTTGGGGGGAGGGGGGGGGGGGGGAGGGTGGCACGTCATGTCTTTCGTGTAATACTGGATCACTGACGAGTGGAGTGGTGAACAAGGAGAACAACAGCAAGGCTACGGGGAAGGACCCCGCAAAGGGCCATAGACGAACGGGAAAAGCTGTCTTATTAGGCTTTGTCTTTTGGAAGATTGCGTTGTGTTTTGCACTTGCTCCCCCGTTTGCCGGTGAAGAAAGACAAGAAATGGGAAAGAAAAAATTATTATTCAGCGAGTTTCGTCAAAAGATAATTTGAGATGAACGCCCTGGGGAGATCTAGCAGATATGAGGAGGTGTGGTACGAGTTGCAACTTACACCAGGCGGTTTGTTTTCGTTTTTCCCCAGTGCATAAAAAATAACACCTTTTTTTTTGCTTTTTTTTATTACATTGCATTCTGTTCATATAATTATTTCCTTTGCTGCTGTTTTCTTGTTTTTTTTTTTTCTTGTTTTTTTTTAGACCGAATATTGCTTGAGGACAGCTTGTCGTACCTGATGAAGACATTCCTCTTGGTGACGTCGACCCTCTTGCCACTGGGGAGCCTGAGCGTCTTGTAGACCGGAGCCCGCGCCGATGCCCAGGGCACCCCGTCCATCGGCCCTTCCAGGAGGTCGGTGCTGAGGACGTCGAGCGGGAACGCGAATGCCGGTCAAGCCCTCGCTCTGGTTGCGAGAACTATACACGATTGCAAGCAGGACATCTGGTCACCGCCATATCTCCCGTAAGCATGTGCCATTGCCACACTCCCCAAGCTACGTTCACACGCACGCCGCATGTTCTTGTATATATGGGTATGGTGTACTAGAACTGGGAGGTGTGCCCACCGCATCGGCATCTCCATAGGAGCTGGCTGTCTAGTGACCCAATTTTTCAGCAGGGGCCTGTGGTGGCGCTGCCAGTCACAGGGGTAGAGCGCCTTCATACACACGCCCCCTTTTGCTTTAGTGGTGACATCTCCGCCATTTTTCCGCCCAAACTTTTTTTTTATGCATCTTGAAGTGCGCGCAATCGGGTGTCACTCATCTCGAGCGTGTAGCTTTGGCTAATGCATAGACGCCATTTTACCACCCAAGTCACGCACCGAGTGCGCCAGAGCGTCACGTGCTGGCACATTCAGGGCAAGAATGGATGTTTTCACCCTGAGACAGACATGTAGGCACCCTACAGTGGGGCCAGGAGACCGGTCAGGCAGCGTTTAGCGAGGTTGGCTTGGGGTGTGTTGGTGTGACTATTTCTTCTTGCTTTGCGTTTTGTGGGTAGCGATACAATATTGTGTGGCTGCTAGCTGTGCCGGAGAGACAAGAGACATAGAACAATATCAAATGCGGCGAAGAAAAAGATGGAGCGGCGCTGTTTTCTTCCGGGGTGCAATGTGGGTTACAATCACCGTGGTTACAACACATGCAAAAAAAAAGTGCTTCTTATTTCGGATGCCGAGAAACGCCTCTCTGTTCGCGGAATGGTATCGTCGGATTTTAGGTGAAAAAAAAAACTGATGGAGAAAAAAAAAAAAAAAAAAACCTAAGGAGAATCTGTGTGACATGTCAGAGAAATCAAACTTCTTCAAGTGGGATTGCTCTTCAATAAAAACAGCAGTTAAAGTTGCTCCGTTTATCTGGCCAGTCTTTGTGTTTATTTTCATGTGATGCATGCTCACTAGATAAAGTCAATTAAAACATTTTTTTGTTCTATTCGCTTTGGCTGGGAATGCAGAAGTCAAGAAAAGCTCGCGTCAAGGTTCGGGAAATGTACAGCTGCCGAAGATATTTATTTATTCAATTTATTCAAGTTCCCTTAATGGCCCTCGTTGAGGGCATTACATAAGGGGGGGTACAAAACACGAGAATATAAAACAGAAACAACGACATATGCGAATACATGGGATGCTGCAAAACAACGTGGCATCGCCACGAGCAACACACACATTAGTCTGGGTACATGGGGAGCATAAGCTTTGGCACTACAGTGGAGATGAGAGCATCACATAACATATCATACTCAAACTTTGCTTTCGTGATGCTGGTATGAAAGATGAAATAGAAAATTGTTTTATGAAAGCTTAACGAAAAATAAATTAAAAAGCGAGACTATGTAAGTAATTGACCGCTCCCAAACGGCATTTGAGCTTCGTATAGAAGCTTCTGCCACTCGCGCAAGGAACGTTTCTTCTACAGGGGCGTAATATAGGATGGGACTTATTCTTTCTCACAACCGACCAGGCAAAAACAAAAACGAAGACTACCGCCATTTTCACGCCGAATAAAACATATTTGCTGCGACCTCAGGGCCTCATTTAGCCGTCGGATAGCACCGCTCTGCCCCACAGCGCCCTCACCGGCGTGCCCGCACACTGCGACCCACTCACGGCCGCCAGACGGCACACCTTACCATACTAACCCACCCTAATATGGGGCATGCCGGTCGAGACGCCCCGCTTGCAATCGTCTATAACAGGTATTCACTTATCATAGGCACGAGCTGTGGGTAAAGCAACATATCGTCTGCCATGAAAAAGAGTTTTCACGGTGCAAAAGGAATCTGGTCAACGCTCGCCGGTGAATGCCCCTTTTATTGTTCAGACAATCTAATGCAACGAACACCACGGGCAAGAAATCGCATCTTTAAAGGGGTCATAAAATAAGTTTTGTGCCGAGATAAATAATTTTAGATTGGAATCTTATAAATCGTATATTGTTTAGAGGGCCAAAACATTACCATGAATTGTGGGCCACTGTATACTTGCGCCATCTCTTAGCGGGTTACGGCAGTGGTCCCATGGAAGCCCATGTGTTTAATATACAAATATGACCATAACACCGAAGCGTTACGCTCTGAAAAATTTTCCATGCTACTACTTCATTCTGTCATATACCACTATTCTTGTGTCAAAATTTCAAGATGATGACACGTAAACTGCTGGTTTACGTGTCACGAGCGTCATGCACGCGAGGGTATCTTTGGCTGACTTGCTATTGCTCGGGCTTACTTCACGAGCACCGAACGACCAAACGCCTGCCAAAGGTGCCATCGCGAGCATGCTGCATGGGTTCGAGGCTTGTCGGTGTCTTTTGTTTCTGTCTGTCGCTTTATGCCCGTGTCCCACTAGAGCGACAGACTAAGCAAAAGACAGCGACAAGCCTCAAGCCCATGCAGCATGCCCGCGATGGTACCTTTGGCAGGCGTTTAGCCGTTCGGTGCTTGTGAAGTAAGCACGAGCGATTCCAAGCCTGCCAAAGATACCCTCGCGTGCATGAGGCTCGTGTTTGAGCATAGCCTCTTTTTTTCTACAAAGCCTCTCAAATCACGAAAAACTCTGGTTTGAGGCTTGTTGCTGTCTTGTTTCTGTCTGTCGCTCTAGTGGGACACGGGCATAATGCCCGTGTCCCACTAGAGATATCGCTGTATGGGTGATGTTTTGTGAAGTCGATGAAGTCCGTGATGATCTTAATCTAACCTATGGGGTATACGACGTCACTCTCACTAGACCATTGAGAGCGCGAGATGCTCGATCACCAATCGGTTGTGGTATTTGTAAAAACAACGAGTCATCATGTTTTACACTCGAATAAAATATGAATCAACAGAGCGCGACCATGCTGGCTTACGCTGACAGACGTTTGTTGTAGGCTTTCGCGGTTTTTTTCTCGCGCTTCTCCTTGCGTTTCCTCCTGAAAGGAAACAAAAACAAACATTCATTTTTTTTTGTCCTTAGACAGGCTCCTGTCCTTGCCGAAGTTTGGTCAAGTAGTGATGTCACGGTAAACTTTCAACTCCGCTTATAATTTTAAAATGGGTGCGATGTTCATTACAACACTACGAAAGGCAAAGCGCTCTTCGAGGCAGGACAACTCAAAATGCTCGCCTCTGTCTTGCCAGTGACCACAGTCCATACGCGTTTGCTTGAGCGGGCACAAAGCGTAGTCACGTGGTGCGGAGCCAACAGCCCATTGGTCCCCCATCGTGCACCTGCGCTCTACCGCGAGCTTACGGCGACAGCTCCTAGATGGCAAAGCCGGAACACTTGATCTCCTACATGGCGTAGAGGCGCGAGGCACAAATATGAATGCCGCGTCAGCGCACGGCTGGGGTTCTTGCTGATTGAACGCCAGTCCCTGCCTTGCACAGACGTAGCACTCGAGTCCGCCCCGTGCCCCACGCTGGCCCCTGCATTGTGGGGCAAACGGACCTTTTCTCTTCACGGGCGCGATCCTCGTAGCTGTCCGACATGATGAGGCAGGGAAAGAGCTTGGCGTGCCAGGGAAGATCGGACAGCTTGCGGTCCGGAGGACACGCCGGACACGGCTCGTGATGGGGCAGGTCCGGGTACGGACCCGCCGGGTAGCGATCCTTGGAGCCCGAACTGCGAGAACACAACGTCCCCGCTGAGTCATCAACCGCGCGTTACCCACGCTCTCGGGTTACGCGAGAGCGGGGGTGGTGTGTTCTGACGAGCGGGGGCGTGTTGGACCTCCTTTGCAGCTCGCAGACAATGGCCCTCATTACTCGGGTATCGAACGCTGTTGTCTGCGTGTTACAAGAGAAGATGCCTCCGCTCGTCGGAACAGACTGGCACTGCACCATTGTAGAGATTGTCACTGCAATGTATGTCCTGTAATACCGATGCTAACGAACAAAATCGTCCAAGAAAGACCAAAGACGCGAAGTGCTGACAGTACTGGTCGTGCGAGGCGGTGCCCTCCGACAATGGCAGGAACCAAGGGTCAAGGGAGACAATGTACACGAGCACAGAAGTTTACTGAGAAAAGGTCTATTCTAGAAAGGTGTATGGGCAATGTATAGCTGGGCTATGCATTGCCCACACACCTCTCTTTGCAGTCACTAGCTCTATATACTGACAGTCGAGCACAAATTTCTATTATTAAAAAACGCCGTGTTTTTTTTTTTTTTTTTTTTTTTTTGGTATGTTCAACTTTGTTTCCGTTTCCTGGGGGTTGGGCCAACAGACGCACCAGCGTACGGGCTTCCGCCTTTCTGTTTCACCTCGCACGCCCTCAGGAAAACACCTGTTTGTGCAAATAAAGATTATTATTATTGTTATTATTATTATTATTGTTATTTAAGCACAAGTAAAAGGTGGTCAAGGGTGTGTTACCAAACCTGATCTTACTCTTCGGTTAAAATCTGCATGTATGAAAGTGCGGGTGTTAAGTGATTGGAAAATGTTTAATTTGACCTTAGATTATTTAATGTCAGTATAAAAACAGCGTTGAGGCATTCGTATTGGCACAATATTGACAACACAAATGAAGTAATTCAATATATACGAAAATATTGAACCACTATATTATTGTAACTTCTGTGAACATTGCAATAGAATATAAAATTGCCATAAAAATTAAGTGGCGACTCACTCCCTCCGGGGTCTCGTGTTGGGAATATTGAGGCTCTTGCACAGCCGTTGAGTCGGTGAAGTCATCAGGCTCGGCGTTTCCCAATTACGAGACCACCGGTTCCCTGGTGCCTGAAGAGCGGGCGCCTGACCAACGGGTGTCCGACCAACGGGTGTCCGACAAACAGGTGTCCGATCAACCGGCGTCTGACCAACCGGCATCTGACCAACGGGTGTCAGACCAACGGGTGTCTGACCAACAGGTGTCCGACTAACCGGCGTCTGACCAACAGGTTTCTGGCCAACGAGAATCTGACCACCGGGTGTCAGACCAACAGGTGTCCGACTAACCGGCGTCTGACCAACAGGTTTCTGGCCAACGGGAATCTGACCAACGGGTGTCAGACCAACGGATGTCCGACCAACGGGTGTCCGACTAACCAGCGTCTGACCAACAGGTTTCTGACCAACGGGCATCTGACCAACGGGTGTCCGACCAACGGGTGTTCGACCAACGGGTGCCTGACCAACGGGTGTGCGACCAAACGGTGGCCGAATAGCGGGCATCTGTCCAGCAAGCGGCTGATCAGTAGGTGGCTGTCCAGCGGGTGGCTGAACAGCGGGATGCTGGGCTGCGGGCACTTGAACAGCAATCGCTCGTTTCACATCACCGCGGTCAACGAGGTTCTGATTAGCGAAGCTGGCGCGGGTACGTGTTGATGGCCCCTGATGAACTGCCGGTGGAGGGCCAGGCAAGAACCTGCGAGAGCGAGTCACGTCGGACACTCTTAGAAATCAGGAGCGTCTATTTTCCTGCAATGCACTTGGGAGAGCCAATCGAATCGTTGTACCGAGCAAGCTCGCTGAATGACGAGGCTGAAGATACCTTCAGGCCATTAAAATACAATCTCCGCTTTGCCACTGAGCATGACATTTTTCAATGCTCAATGCCACAGCGCCGCATCATACCACGACAAATGAAAAAAATACTGAATCAAAATTAACTGTTGCGGAAGTTGGGTAGACATCGTGAAAACTGACTTCTGTTGTAACCCTAGAGACTGGGGAAACAAAGGAACTTGACAACACGAATCTTCAACACGAATCTCGCCAGCATCCTTGCACTGACTTCGTGCAAACAATTAACGCAACGACAAGGATAGGGCAAGACAAGCACTTCTGTTCGAATCATCGTTTTGTCCTTGTCCCTTGTGCTAACTGTTTTCAAGATGAGAAGACACGAACCCCAAACGGGTGACCGAGGGCTTCCTCGAAGGTGCCACACTGGGGCCTCTACTGGGGCCTCTACCGGGACCCATGGAGGGCGCTGCGGCGCGTGCCGGGGCAGGAGCCTTCGTCTCCAAGCTTTGAGGGACCTGGGAGGGTCGAGTCGAACTCGTGATGGGAATTGCCGTCCTGTAAGAAAGACCACTAGCATTGCGAAAGGCGACAGGTTGTAGCTATGGTTGCTTGAAGAGAAATAAATGCGGTAGCTTTATAGGGTGGGTGGTGATCTTAGTTTGCGTGGTGCCGAGGGCAGGATGGCCTTAAATGTTTCAGTGCCTGAGTTGGGTGGTGCTCTTACGATCCGTCCACACACTTGCGTTGGATTCCGAATGACTGAGACAAGACCGCCTTTTAAGCCTTTAGTGACAGTGGAGGCTTAAAACCGGGTCTAGTCTCAGTCCGCAGTAGTCAAACGAAAGTCTGTGAACGGGCCTTTAGTTCAGGTGGTGCCTGGTACGGTGCCTCAATGACCTTCTGTTTAGAGTGATGCCACCCTTTGTAGTACCTGATGCCGACAGCACGCGCTCACGGGAAAAATACCAAGAAATACCAAGACGTGAACAAAATGTCGCCATAGCACAGTCAGCGCCATAGACGCGTGCAGGGACACGCTCTTTCACGCGCTTCTGAACAAAAAATAAATGTAAAAGTGGGAACAAAATGGCCAGATGTCTCCACTCTAAGCAAAGCGCACATGAAGGCACCCTAGTGCCCAGGGCAAAGTTTTGTATGAGAGCAGATTACGTCACACCATTGTCTCTTTGTGACGCTACCAGCGCTGCCCTTCAGCGCCACCCCGATACAAAGCATTTGCGCTGAATTTTCCGGGTCACCAAGAGAGGTGTAGCACGTTTTCCTGTCCTGTCCACTCCTCCTTGTTCCGCGTCTTCTTTCTGCGCCACTGTTTGTGCACCTCCCTTTCTTGCCATTTCCACCCCTCTCTCCTCTGTGCGTTTTCTCACACAACCTGCTTCTGCTCCTCCCGTTCCTATACGCTTGGTCCGTAGCCCAGTCAGCTGCTCACTCGGCTTGGTTCGACCCCTGGCTCCGGTTACCATTTTTTGTTTAAATATATTTAGCGGTTAAGGATTGGCCAACCTACATATTTCGTGCATACGCGGATCCTGTGGTTGGTTGGCCCTATAAAACTCCCGCTTTAAAAAAAACACATAAAAAAACAATCAAGCAATTGGCAACAAGGCGAGCGATGCCACCCACATTTCGCACTAGAAATGGCCCTGATAAGATGGAAGGAAAGCTATACTCCGTTTCACTTTAACGGCAGAAGATCCGATCGAGCATCGCCACAAGTGCTTCGTCACAGCGATCATCTCCTTTGCGCGTTTGCTGTCACCGACTAAATCAGTCGAGCACAGTTAACGTGCCGCGTCCCTGAGCTTCTTCATGTGTGGCACTATTAGTTAAGCCGGGGATAGTAAACCCACAAAGAGAACGAGCGCCATGGCGATGCACTTTGGCGCTGCTTGGTTTGCCCCAGCGGATCGTGGCCGGACTTTACGTGAAACCGAAGGCAGGCAGACGATACTGAACAAGGCTCAGAGTTCCTTCTGTCGAAAACAAGATGACGACTCACGTGTTGACGGCTGTTCCGCCTGTTTTCAAGGGGGTATTGCGTTGCATTTCCATTGGCGTCTAAATAAAGAAATAAGAAACAAAACAAAACAAAAATCAGGGGTGACGAAGGTGATGAGGCAAACGACCAAACTAACCGTCAGCCCTTGTTAGCGGAAGAGCCGATATAAGATGTGCTGTTTGCGACGTAAGGTTTCTTACCAATTGGGTATTCGTGAAGAGCGAAATGCGCCTATAATTAATCTGCGCAATGCAATCGCTGCGCGAGTAGTTATTGATTCTAAAAGATCGCCCGTGGCACCGGCAAATCTTTGTCCTCGTTTAAACATTAAGCCATTTCTCAACAAAAGGAAATTAACAAAAAGGAATAAGAAAACGAAAAAAAATAATGACGTGATGCAAGTCAAGTATGCGGATAAATGAAAACTTTTTAAACTCAAAAAACATATTCAGAAGAAATAATCTTGTCGCCCATCCAAAGAGAGGACAGGAAAATTTTACGCCCATCCAAAGAGGGGGCAGCAAATGCATAGGGTCAGTGCCACCTGTATAGTACACTATGCCTGCCGTAAAGTTGACATTTGGGCTAGTTGGTAGTCTAACATATTGAGGTATTTAGCGCACAGGTAGAGAGAAGAAGGACAGGACAGAAAAGAGCGCTACTCACAACTACGTTTACTGATAAGAAGGGAAGAGAAAGAAAACACCCCAAAATAATCCACCGCGGACTCGTGCATCTGCCACAGCCCCGCGAATGATAGCGGCTAGTTCATCCAAGCTCATGCGGGCCCTTCATTGTTTGTTCAAGGAATTTTCTTTCCTTGTTTGTTAGCGTTACGGATTCAACTAGAGCCACTAAATGAGCTGCCCTTAGAGTATCGGCACTCCGTTCCCTGACATTGTTGTGGGCGCCGCCATTTTGGCTCGTATGCAGAGCAGACGCAACTGCCGATCGTCATGATTCAAAAGTGCGACTTCCTCAGCATTAGATTCGGTGTTAGGAAGGCCACGTAATATTGACTTGCTCTGTCGCGCACTGTTTAAACATTTCTGGAGGGCGGAAAAGCGTTTGCTGTGGTTTCAGATGAAGGTTCAGATAACTGGCAACCATGATTTTAAGACACAATATGGCCAAGTGTCGCTACTCTGAAGCGCAGCTTATTTAGTGGCACTAGATTCAACCTTGAACAAACAATGAAGGGCCCGCATGAGCCTGGATGAACCAGCTGCTATCATTCACGGGGCTGTGGCAGGTGCACAAGTCCGCGGCGGATTATTTGGGGTGTTTTCTTTCTCTTCCCTTCTTATCAGTAAACGTAGATGTGAGTAGCGCTCTTTTCTGTCGTGTCCTTCTTCTCTCTACCTTGTGCGCTAAATACCTCAATATACACTATGCCTGTCACAAGCGCTCCCCGAGGTACCCAAGGCTAGCGTAGAGTGTATGATGCCATCGTGTTTTCTATAGACGCTTTACACACGCGCCAAATTGCAGCCGCCATTGCTGACCTTCTCTTGTCTTACCGAGATGCCGAGCAACTGAAACGATAGTTGACGATCCTGTACAAAGACCGATGCTTTAGAAAAGGACACAGTTGAATCTAATGTGGCAATAACCTGGCCTGATATGGTAATGATGGAGTGAAATAAACGAAATAAGAGGAAACAAAAACTGAAGGTCAGTTATGGCGGCGTCCATGCACAGTTGCTGCAAAGCGTCTATACTGATTCCTCGTCTTCTAACGTCCGTGTGCGCCGCGAGACGGTGCTGACTACGTTGGGAGGGTGAATTCACCCCTAGGCTTGGGGGGAGAGAGAGAAAATCGTTTTATTAAAATAATAATGAAATTCGGAGGGGGTTAGTCTAGCCGATAAGCTGACATTGTTCGCTCCGAGAAAGGAAAAGAAATGTTAAAAGAATATATGAAGAGCGCAAAGAAAGAGAAAAATAAAGAGAAAGGTGAGAGGTATAAAGTTATTCATCACGAAAGCACTTTTGTATGTCCATAACTTTAGAAAATGCTCTGCTTCTTAGAGTTGACCTTGTAGCCCAGTGGCTTGAAGGAAGGTCAGGAATATCCTCTGAAGTAATTTCCTCCGAGCTCGGGTACCAGAAGGGAAAATAATGCTTGTAATGTCTTCCACGACAAAGTGATGTCTTTTTAATTGTGATGCGAGATCCTTGCTTTCCTTTTCGAATTTCTGGCAGTCTTCTAGGATATGGTTAATATCTTCGGTAACACCGCATACGTTACAGGTGTCTGTATCGCGTTTTTTCCAGCGGTGAAGTAATTTTCCTGTACGCGCACTTCCTGTACGTAGGCGGAAGAGAAGTGTGGCTTCTGCTCGTCGAAGACTTCCTGTTAGACAAGGTTGGATAGGAGAGGAGAGCGTTATTGATAAATCACAGATGTGTTAATTTATAATTTGGTAATATTTTCTAGGATCATCTTGCGTCTTGATGCTAATAGGAAGATTGTGTACGTTGGAGGCAAGTTGGTCTGCCTTTTCGTTTCTACGTTATCCGACATGAGCTGGTACCCACTAAAATTAGATTTCGAAACCATCTTCTTCTAGTGATCTTGAAATTGATTTGGCCGCCATTACTACTTGTGACATTTGTCAGTCCTTTCCAGCTGTTAAAGTGCAGCACGAGAATCCGTTAGGACAATAACTGCCTGTGGGGTTAAGTTTTTTTATCATGTGAAGGGCTTCTAGGATTGCATGCGTTTCAGCTGTTGTTGATGACACAAACTCACCTAGTCGCCCACTCCATTCGAGCTGTAAAGTAGGTACATAGTAGGCGGAAGTGCTACTTCTTTGACTTCGATTTACTGATCCGTCCGGGTTACACCTCCAGGTAGTTGGCGTATCTTCTCGAAATGTATTCATTAGTTTTTAGTTTTATGACAGTTGAGTTCGCGCTAAACTTGTTGTGTATACCGGGAATGCGGCATTTACATTTCGGGCAGTAAACGTTCCAGGGGGGAGCTGATAGAGAGTTGTCTTTGCCTTGCAGTAACTCTGGTGTCCATCCAAGATGTTGAAGAGTTTGCGTAGAAATAAAAAAGCGAGAGTGTTGCTGGTTCGAAGTCGGCGTAGGAGGCTCCTTCTTGCAAACGTAGTGGACAAACGATTTTGTTGGGAAACAAGGCATTTGGTAGCCATAAGTGGTAAAGTCAGAGCTCGGGCTTCTCGATATACATTTTCGTTCCTCGTTGATCTTGGCACTCCTAGGCAAGTACGTAGGCCTTGTCGATGTATGCGCTCTGGAGATTGAGAGTCTGTCGGCGGTAATCTAATGAAAGGTAATGAATATAGAATACGACTGACAACAAGGGATGAATGGAGACGTATCATAGAGCTTGGCGAGTTTCCCTATGATTGTCCTGCCACTCTACGAATGGCATTCCTAGCTGTCAGCGTTGATTTTATTACGTTAGTGGCTTGCGCATGCCAGTTGAGGCGGGAGTTCAGTTTGATTCCCAAGAATATGTGCTGTCGAACACGGCGCAGGGGTACGTTATAAATAGTCAAAGTAATTTCCGTGCTTCGCCGGTTTTTTTCCAGGAAAACGTATGAACGCAGATTTCTCGTGTGAGAACTGCAGACCACAATCAAGTAGATAATTGCTCGCTCCCGTAATGGCTGCTTGGGCGGCGTTTCGAAGATCATGATGTCGATGTGCTGAGACCCATATGCAAATGTCATCTGCGTACAGTGATATATTGATGGGGAGAGTGTACTTTGAGAGGGATGTTGGTAACCTGGCCAAAACGATGTTAAAAAGTATTGGCGAGAGTACGCTTCCTTGTGGTAGTCCTTGAGCACATGTTGCGAGATGTACTAAACGACGCGCCTAGTCTAACCTTGAACGTTCGATTTGTGAGGATGCCTTGTACAAACGCCTGAACTTTTCCCGTGATGCCAATGGCTGTCAACTTTTCAAGAACAACTGCTGGATCAACGTTATCATATGCCTTTTTAATGTCAAAAAATACCGCTAATGTCGATTTGTCGTCGTGGTGATTCTGTTCAATTGAACTTAATAGATCTACGATGCTGTCTTGAGAGGATAGCCCACGCCTGAATCCTGTCATCTCGTGTGGAAATAAGTGATTGGTTTCAAGCCACCAGGTGAGTCGAGCGTGTATCATTCTTTCCATGAGCTTCATAACACAAGATGTAAGTGAGATGGGTCGGTAGGACGATGGCGCGTCGAGTGGTTTACCAGGCTTGTGGACTGGAATAACCCAAGCTGTTTTCCGATTTTCTGGTATATCATTTGTTCCCCATATATAGTTAAAAAAAACTTGAGAAGTTCTTGTAGGCGTCCATTTGGTATGTTTTGCAACATCTGGTTTGTTATTCCATCCAGTCCTGGAGCGCTTTTTCTTTTACTCTCTTTTAAAGCCGATAGTAGTTCTTCGATGTTGAAAGGAGCATCTAATGGAGACGATGTAGTCACAGCGTCATACGTCCTGACTGTCTTGTTATCAGTTAAAGAAAATTGGTCTGCAAATTGTTCTGCGGCCCCCTCTAGACTTGTGCCCAAACGAAACGCCATCGATGCGTGTGATAGGTGGAGATCTCGTTTGCCCATGAAAACATCAAGGATTCGCCAAATTTGGGTTCCAGGTTTATTTGCATCTTTGCATCTGCTGATGCACAGTTGTCGTCCCAGTGTTTATGCTTTGTTTTCTTCGCATATCGTGTTGTTGCTGCATTGATTCTGTTTAGATCGGTTTTGTTTGCGCTAGAATACTTCCTTTGGAGTTTTAGTTGGGCCTGTCTTCTTGCTGCACAAAGATTGAGCAACGTGAGATCAGGCTCTGGGTAGTGCTCTGGGAGCTTTATCTTGATGGTGGCCTGATTTGCGCTGGTCAGGACTGCTTGTAATATGGGTTTTGATGAGTTTTCCATATGTGCTCGAAATGAATCCTAATGAGTAACATATCGAATGCGCTGTTTAGTTCCACGGAATCCATGCAGATCTAAAAATATCGGATAATGGTCGCTGTTCATGGTATCGGGGTTTCTCGTCCAATTTATGCATAGGTCTGTGGAATGAGCCGTGATGTCGATGGCGCTATACGTATCAGGAGGACGAAAAAAGGTCGGACTCCCGTCGTTAGCAACAGCGAGGTCGTACTCTTCAAAGCATTTTGCCAACGCCCGGCCACGAGCGTCGTCCCCAGGCTTGGGCACGATTAATCAAACCCGCCCGTTATGAAGGGAGTAGCCGCAGTATCATCATCATCATCATCATCACCGGCTACAAAACGCCTATCGAACAGATGGTCCATCTCCAACCATGGGGAGTGTTTGCAATTTAATGGCGGACGCCTCCTCCGGAGATCGGTCACAAGTACGCATGCGCAGTGCTTTCGCGTGGCGAGGAGGAAAGGCGGAGACGTTTGCAGACGATCCACATATTCGTCACCTCCTCGCACCTCGTATTGAAAATGCGGCTAATAAACCACGTGACTTCCGATCGAGCAGTTAGGATCTTCTGCAATACAGGCTCTCTAGGGCACAAGCAGACGATACGTCGCGGGCAGAGCCCCGGCGTTAAGCGTGTTTCACATGCAGCGGTTTTGGCCCTAGAGCGGCGCGATTTCTGCCGTCGAGGCGATCTGGCTAGCCGCAGCGGTTGAGCGACACGAGCGCTGCTGCGGCAGAAATCGCGCCGCTCTAGGGCCAAAATCGCTGCATGTGAAACACGCTTTAGTCTCCTGAGAGCCTTATTACACAGAATTTCCAACTGCTTGACCATGGTCACGTGGTTTATGGGCAGCGAGGAGGTGACGAAAGCGTTGATCGTCTGCAAGCGTATCGACCTTTTCTCCTGCTTTCCACCTCACCGCGCGACAACGCAGCGCATGCGCACTTGCGACCGATCGCCGCAAAAGGTGTCCGCCATTAAATTGCAAACGCTCTCCGTGATTTCAGATGGCCCCTCTCTTCAATCTAGGCTCTCTATCCTACCCCAACGAAGGTGGCGCCCCCACTCAAACAACGGCGACGGTGCGCAACTTCTTGGACGGTGGCCCTCATTGTGTTTTCCTTCGTCCGACAGGCATAGAGAATACTAGAATTTACAGGTGGCATTGCTTGGGTGCATCAAGCCCTTTTGTTTAGCGTAGAGCCACTAAATAGGTTACGTTTCACATTAACGAGACTTAACCGTCTTGGCGCTTCAAATCATGGTTGCCAGTCATCGGAAGCTTTATTTGAAAACCCAGGAAACGCTTTTCCATCCTCCACAAAAGTTTAAACAGTCCGCGACAGAGAAAAGCAATTTTAAATGAGCTCCCTAACACCGAATCTAATGCTGAGGAAGTCGCCCTTTTGAATCATAACGATCGGCAGTTGCGTCTGTTCTGTACTAAGCACAAAGATGGTGGCATCCACAAAAATATCGGGGAACAGAGTAGCTCATTTAGCGGCTCTTCTTTATCGCACATGAAGGCACGTTAGAAATTCCTCCTCCCTTTCCCGCAAAAACATCAATTAATTATTTTTTTCAGCCACAAATTTTAACGCAGATAAAATTTGCTTTCCCAAATTCTAGAAAGACAACGATGAGGATGAGGACAAAGCTGGCTGGTGGCTCCCGCTGCCACCGGGAGAACGCTTGCCAGGACGTCGGAGAAGATCCGTGAGCTGCGCGCGATTCTGTCGCGCCTTGGGGCCCGCTTCGGTGAGCTCCTGAATATTTCCTGAGTAGGGCCCTCCAGAATTCGCTTTCCGACATCGTGATCCCACCTCAAACTCGCGATGTCATCCGTACATGCCCACTAACTATATAAACCTTCGTAGCCTGCGCGCTGCACCTTGAAGCTGTGTAAATATATGAGCAATTGACTCCTTTATTTGAAGCAGCGGCGCAGGATTACAAGACACGGGTTCCTCCCTGTACAGCCATGTCCTCCTTCTGTATATGGCTTGCCCATTTCGGTCATCGCTCGACGCTGATTGTCATTCACACTTGTTCCTGCCAAGGAGAACAGATCCGGTAGTACGAAATAGAGATAGTGCAGAAGTGACGAGCACAGCAGCAAGACAATGGCAACTGATGTCAGTGCAAGCAATGTATGGACACTTTAAACACGCGCCAGATTGAGCGGCCATTACAGACCTTCTTTTGTCTTACCGAGATGCCGAGCCGCAGGAGCGGGCGTTGAGAAGCCTCCACAACAGTTTATGCTGGGCAGAAGGACACAGTGGCACCTAAAGTGGAAATAACTTGTCCTGCTATGGTAATGATGAAGGGAAGCAAGTGGATTAAAAGGAAACAAAAACTGAAGGTCGGTTATGGCGGCGCCCATGCGCAACTGCCTGAAAGCGTCTATAAGTTATCATAAATGGTCTGGGCTAACGTCTTTTTCTCATCTCTAGGCTTTCTTTCTCCCCCTCACTCTTTATTTTGCATGCAATAATTGACTTCTGTAGACTATGAGTCATTCACCTTTACTGTATACCGCGGAACTCCAAGTCGAATTGACACGGCTATAACTACTATTAATATTAATAGGCTAACCTAAAGATACTTGAGCCCGCATAAAAAAAAACTTAAAAATTAATACGCATCGTGGCCTTTCCTTGCAGTGCACCACCAGGCCAGAAGGTGCTACCAAAGCGAAAGGGGAGGTCAGGAACGCCAATTACCAGGGTTCAAACAACGAAAACATATTATTTGCGTTTTAATTAACAAGCCAGAAACCAAAATCAAATTGCAGACTATAATCGAGACGAGAAACGAACCACCCAGTAACGCCATCCGAAGTCACTCATATGAACGTTCCCCGGCTGCACACATGATCCTGCGGACGGCCTTAAAAATGTCTTCCCGTTCAATGGTGCCCTGTGGACATGCATATGACATTCGTGCATGTGAAATTAATTTAAACGGTGGGTAAACTTCATTCGAATGTATCTTTGCCTTCGAGGTAACACCCAGATGTTTCCGGAAGATATTGACCATTTAACTAAAGCGCTTCTGGCAGATGCCATCTTGAGAATGCATATGATGGCGCGTGTCTCGTTTGCATTCGTAGGTAACGATGAGTAACGTACAAAAAAAAACGGTTGCACAACGGCTGTGCAGAAAAACTTGCTTCACAATGTTAGCTGCACTTATGATCATCAAATTGTCTGCATACAGGCCTCAAGCAGATGTTCGAAGGCTTCACACACATGAGTTTTTCGAACACGTGTGCAAATCGTTTTTGTATGACCGACGTCACAAGACAGTCGTACAGCGAAGAAACATGCTTCAGAAAGCGTCTGCAGGCTGTCTTTTGTAGATTATCAGTGCAACTATGGCTTTAACGGTGACCTCTGGGATTCCGACCCAGGCCATCGAGTGCATAGTCCACATGGCGGAGTTGTTCAAGGGCAAGGTGTTGCTGAAGAAAGACGGGACCACCATCCCGGCTGATCTGGCGCTGAAGGGCAAGAAGATCATCTGCATCTACTTCGCCGCCGCCTGGTGTCCCCCTTGCCGCATGTTCACGCCCGTCCTGGCAGACGCCTACACCGAGGCGCGAGAGGGCAACCAGCCCATAGAGGCGAGTGGTTCGTGTCTTACGCCGCGGTCAGACTGCTAATGCAGACCAGGGGCTTCCCCAGGAACTCAAAATTAGGGGAGATGTCCAAATTTAATGCGGGGGGGGGGGGGGGGGGGGGGGGGGGAGGGACAATAAATATATATATATATATATTAATAGGGTGTGAAAGGACTTAGAAGACACGGCAACCAGGTCTTGTCAGTTCGGTATTTTATTTACGACCAATTTCCTCTTTCTTATTAGCCCCGCGGCTACTTCGTCGTTCTTTGTAGAACCAAATTATGTGAATGCGGTCTAACCGTAACATTATTCCCCTAATGCGGAGAAGACGAAGGTACGGGTTGAAGATAGTTGCCGTGATCGGAACGCATGGTGTATGGTCTCATTCGAGACAGATGGACGATATCCTTATTCCGTGAACGACCGTCTCGAATAGGCGTCACACGTTCTATTTCGTAGTTGACGTCATATGTCTGCCGTGTGATTCTGTATGGTCCAAAATACCGGAAAGAAGTTTTTCTGAACGTCCAACAACGCGAGCGGGTGACCAGACTAAAACAAGGTCGCTGACACAGTAGTTAACTTGTCTGTGCTTGTCGTTATAAAGGATGATCTTTGTCTGCCTAGAAGCAAGTGTGCGGTGCTGAGCGAGTTGGCGGGACTCTTCCGCCCTGTGCAGAACGTCTTGTACGCAGTGGCGTCACGAGGGCCAGCGGCACCTGAGCGCTGCACCCGGGGCGGTCCGCCCCCCGCCCCCCCCCCCCCCCCCCCCCCCCCCCCCCCCACCCTTGTGACGCTACTGCTTGTAAGTAGTCAGATGATGGTTCGGAAACGCTTGGAAGGATCGGGTCTAGGGGCGTTACTACATCCCGACCGTAGACTAAATAAAATGGGGAAAAGTGCGTAGTTTCATTGATGGCGGTGTTGTAAGCATAAGTAACAAATGGCAAAACCTGATCCCAGTTGTCTTAATTATTAGAAATGTACATTGCTAGCATCGAGGCGTGGGTTCGATTAAAGCGTTCACTCATTCCATTTAATTGAGGGTGGTAGGCGGTTGTGATGCGATGGATTGTGCGACAATACCGAAGGAGGTGCTGGGTGACCGTAGATAAAAAGACGCGCCCTCGGTCGCTCACAAGTTTTCTGGGGGACCCGTGTCGCAGAACATTATTGTGGAGAGAAAACGAGGCCGCCTCTTCTGCATTTGGTGCCGTGAGAGCCTGGGTTTCTACGTATCGCGACAAATGGTCGACGATGACGATTATCCATCGTTTTGTGTGTGTTGACTCAAGAAAAAAAAAAACTAGATCAATTCCAACACTCTCAAATGGGTGGCTAGGGGGCTGCATGGGATGCAGAGAGCCTAGAGGAGCGAGGATGTTCTTCGGCGCTGCCAAGCTTCACATGATGTGAAGTATCTGTGAACTCTCTTGTATAAGCCAAACCAGAAAAAAAAAAAAAAAACGAGAGCGGGCGCGGTTGTATGTCCGAAGCAGACCCAAATGGTCCGCAGTCAGATCATCATGAAGGGAACGAAGTACGTACATCAGAGCGTAAATGTCACGGGATCCTGAGAAGCGGGGGTTGTCCTGTGGATTCATAATTCATAAAGGCGTAAAACAAGATATCCTACCAAGCCGGAAGCCGCGCACAATATTAGAGAAGTAAATCTTGAGATCTGGAGATCTCAAGATTGCTATGGTTGTTACGGCGCACAGTACCAATGGCAGGGAAAAGAATTACGACGCCCAAGAGTACTTCACGATATTCGTCCTATGTATATCGAAACCAGTCCATCACTGTTTTGCAATGCACTTGTTCTAACAAAGGCCGTCTTCTGTAACGCAGGTCGTATTCGTCTCATCAGATCGAAGTTCCACTGACATGATGAACTACATGAAATCACATCACGGGGAATGGCTATGCCTCCCTTACGGCGATTCTCTTCAAGTGTACGTAAAATCAGAGTGTCGAACCGGAATTTTTATCGGTTCTCTTCGGGTTCGGGTTCACCGCTTTCGGTTCAGTTCCGGTTCAATTCCGCAGAGCAAAAATAACGGTTCGAACCGGTCCGAACCGGTTTGAACCGCTAAATTGAGAATATATTTTCCGCGTTGTTTTTGGCAGTCACTATTTCAACCATGAAACGAGTAACTATTTAGCGTTTTATGATTCGCACAATCCACTTTTCTTTTCGGGTACCAAAAATTTAAAAAAAAAAATTAAAAATACGTTATTTAATTTCGACGTAAGGTCAAAGAAAAACTAGATTAAGATACAAAATGGCGAGTCGCGTTTATTTTGCCCCAATTGAAAGGTTATGAATCTGGTAGTTCGCCTAAAATATCCGTGATTGGTACAACTTTGCGTCGCAATATTAATAGTTGAATCCTAGTTGTGCTTTTGAATTTAGGAATTAATTGCAGTGCATAGAATAATAAAATGGGCACCTCGTCATCATATATATCCCGAAATATGGTTTACAAAATATGTTTCGCAAAACAAATGAAGACGACAGAACTCAGCTACAAGCAATAATATTATTAAAATATCAATAAAGTTTTAGGACAAGCCCTTTCAGTTTGACTTTCATAAAAAAAACCTGAGCGGCAACCACAACGCTTTTTTTCCTGACCAATATTGTTTACATGGAGCAGCGTTGTGCAGGTGAATAAGCTTGCACAAAAGAGAGGTCAAAATTGTTCACTCTAATATTCGCAACTTTCAGCGATGGTGGTATACCGCGGGATGAGAATCGCTCTGCCTAGCTCCTGAATGATCGGCTTGCCTACACCTTCCTGGCATTTAAAAAACATTGCGGTGGCTTAGCTCGGCTATGCCAGGATATACGTAGCGTGAGCTTGTGTGCACAAAATGAGAGGCGCTATCAAGCGGCTCCCGTGCAGCGTCAGACTTGGCTACGGCGCAACGGAGGCGCACAGCTGGGCACGCGGCGGCGCCAGTGCGTCTGCCGCGGCTGTGACGTCACTCCTCTGGAATGCGCAGACCGGCGAGGTGCGCGCGGCGGCGGCGGCGGCTCCGGCGTCCCGGCTGTTGGCAGTGTGACGTCACTGCTCCTCGCGCATGCGCAGCACGGCTCTTTGGGAGCCACGCGAAACTGCTCAACCTCGGCCAGTGTAGCTTACGCTACAAAAAGTAAGGCTTTAATGTTGCTCGTATAAAGCAAGACTAGAATTCCTTACGCGTCGCAGACCCCGCCTCGTACTGCTGTTCTACGACGATCATCCAGATGACAGCCATTTTGATAGGAACCAGTGCGCCCCCTATGGGTCGTGATAGTTGCGAATATACGGACCTTAGTACTAAGTACCTAGATCGAATCTACCCTAATGTAGCGCGTACCCAATTGAATATTTTAGGCGTAGCTTGGCGTTTGAGGATTGTTCTGGACAAGAAGCCGGTCAATACAATTTACAAATAAGCATCGCCCCTGATAATAGGGGATTTTTTGTTAAATAGAGCAAAGTAGCATTTTAGGCTCTACTCGACACTCCAGCTATTTAGTTGGACACTTTTAGACGGTCTGCGTGCGCAATCGTCATAGTTCCGCCAAGCATTCCTGTGTACTTTCTTTTTGTCCAACCCACAGACACATAAAATTGGTGTTCATCTCATAAAAGAGGTAATAACAGTCATTTACTTGTTTGAGAAGTTAAATATGTTTGAGAAGTTAAATATGTGTCAGAAACACAGAAACACTTAGTTACTAAAATCGGCTTCAAAATCATAAATTTGCTTAATGCTCGCCCAAAATCACTTACACACATCTATAGAGGATAAAAACTTGGTCCTTTATAAGTTTGAGAAGTTAGACATGTGTCCAGAAAGACATAGTTACTTAAATCAGCTTCAAAATCATAAATTTGCTTAATGAAGATTTGCAGAGCATATTTGATATAATTTTGGGTGCACCTACTTATGATGTATGTATTTAAGGTGGTCGGCCCTTTATTTTATGCTTACAAACCTTCGGTCATTAATTAAATATGTTTTTATTATCATATATAAATTTGACTATATGGAGGACGACACTCGAAAATACGCCAGCAGTAACATGGATTTTTTCCCCCGCTGTTTCGCCGTGTGAACGCCGGGTCGCGAAGTGTGCCAAAAAGAACCGTGTGCTCACATAACAGATCTGAAGGCAAATAAACGAAATATGCAGAAAGCGAAATAATAAATGGTATTCTTTAAAATAATCCCATACACAACTTCTCAGTGCAGATATGAAATACATAGAGTTGAATGCAATGATATTCCTGATTACACATAAATAACGCGAAGGACAGACAACATATTTATAGTATTATCCCATTTAGACATCGGCTTGCAGAAGCTCGAAGCTTCGCAAAATACTGTCTCGGGAGGCTAATGTTATATTCGGTTTTACGTGCACTTGTTTAGGGCCCTCACTTTACAAGTCTGATTTAAGAGTCATACGCGCTATAACATTTCATTAGGCTGCCGCATATCATCGCGACACTGCTGCATGCTGCAGAACTTTACAATTGGGACATCCACTTTTGCTAGTGTTAAGAACAACGCGTTTCACCAGAAGACTGAACTATTTAACATGGTTTGCACGTAACGTCACTGCACTATATGCTGGCGGTCAATGCGATTTGTTCTTGCTGAGAAAATCAAATCTGGTGGTGCGAAATGCAAGCTGCTGAAGGTTCACGCTCAGTGCATCAATGCATTTGAAAGAAACAAATTATTCTTGCTTGGTGCGGCGTCGTGATGAACGGCGCGAGCAACTGGCACCCCGAAAATGCTCTTTCTGGCAGCAGTGTTTCTGCCAACAAAGTAGTGTCCGGGACCACGCTTCCTTGTTTGTGCCGAAGATGCGGAGCAGAGGAACTTTTACAACAAAGCATGTTTTAACTCCCCCCCCCCCCCCCCCTTTTCCCTGTTTTTTTTTTTTTTTTTTTTTTTTTTTTTCTCTTTTTTTTATGCTCCTCCAGAGAATGCTTTTTTATAACTGAAGGACTCGCCCCTTCGTTTGGGGGTGTTAATTTGACAATTATATTTGTCTCATCTGTTAACACTGTTAACAGATGACACAAATATAATTGTCAATATAATTCAATATTGTCACTATAATAATTCAATAATATAATAATTCAATAATTGTCAATATAATTCCAAGTGTTTATCGCGGCGGGTTACCCCATTGAGTGTGCTTCTTACCAAGCACCGGTGCGCTGCGGAGAAGCAACACCCGCGGAGCTCGCTTCCGCGGGTATTGCTTCTCCACAGCGCACTGGTGCTTGGTGAGAAGCGCACTCAACGGGGCTAACCCGCCGCAAACAACACTTTGAAAAACGCGAATAGTGCAGTTCTTCTCGAAGCGAATATCGAATAGTGTATTATTCGGAACTACTATTCGAAATTTCGAATATTCGCACGACCCTAGTTAACAGTAATCCTCCCTCTTTTTTTTTTTTTTTTTTTTTTTTGCACTTAAAAATTGTGAAGTTTTAACAAAATATGGAAATGGTAAAAGCTTGGGGAAGAAGTTGAGAGCGACACTTCCGTGAGATTTAGAGCGGCTACACTGTTCGGTGCAAGCAGCGTCTATGAGCAGTTCCGTAACTGAGCTAATCTGATAACTTTTTGCTACATTACTATGTGACGTAATTTTTGCACCTTTGTTAGTTCTGAATGGTGGAGGAGAAGGATTGCGTGCAGTCTGTCTGCGGCTGAGTATGCAGCGGCTGTGCGGTCGCCTCGGTTCATTTGTAGGATAAAAAAAAAGCCGGCATTATCTTTATGCTAGAGTCGATCCAAAGAAATGTCGACACAATACTCTGGACAGCTGCCGCCATCTATGAGCGACGCCGGGAAGCCAAGTATCTGGTTGCCGCCGTCGCTCATAGATGGCGGCAGCCTTTCCACTCTGGCAGAGCCGTATATGGGGAGAGTTTGGTCAGTCTATGATCTCGCCGCCGTAACGCTCTCCTACCAAGTGAGCCAATCAGCACGCGGCGCAGAGCGAGAGGCATGAGCGCATGCGCGTGAACTCCCGGCTGCTCCCATCTGAGTGGGGAGGGCCGCCATCTTCGATCATTCTCCCGGCGGAATGCGTGGGATCGGCGTCTAAATCTTGATTATTGCCTTTTATATCGCTGGCTCTGGCAAGAAAATGACATTCTGTTACTCCTCAGTGGGTTAAGAAGCTAATAAATGAAGATTTTTCGGCGTATGGCCAAAAACTTTTATTCAAGCGAAAAAGAAGTCGGCCCGTAGCAGACGACGCGTAGCCTCAGCAGTGCTCTTCTCCGACAGCGTTGCTCAAAAATGGCGGTCGTCTCCTCTCTGCTTCCTTCTTTCTCTCTCGCTCCTTCGGCGCTCTCCTCCCTTTCATTTACTTTTCTCCTCTCCGGCGCCTTCGTCGCCACACCCACTGGCCAAACTCTCCCAATATACGGCTCTGCACTCTGGCTTGCCGACTTCCGGCCGGCCATTACTTCCCATTGTACAGCTCCGCTGGTCTTCCTTCACCAGAGTGAAAAGGCTGAAAGTATTTTTTTTCCGTCTTTCTTTTTCGGTCAGGTTGCTCAAAGATCGCTTCAAAGTTGCCGGCATTCCATCGTTGGTCGTGTGCAAGGCGGACGCCACGGTGATTTCCGCGAACGGCAGACCGGATATCCAGTCCAAGGGCCCCCAAGCCTTTCGCGACTGGCTGTCAGCACTTTAGCCCCTCAACCGACTGTACGATCCCTAAATGGGATAGAAACGTATCTATGAATAAAGCGGTGCTCGACCCCTGTTCTTTCTGCCTGTCGTCAGCCGATGCCGACTAGAAACCAGACTTTTGCCTATGTTAAATACTCTACTCAAGATACTGTACTTCAAATACTTTGGGTAGCATTTCGGTATCATGCAGATACATTTCGTCTAGAGTATTTGCTACTTTGTCATAATTACATTTCTCACTATCTTGAACTAAGTATCTCGAATACATTTTTCAACCTTCGAAAATATTTGTCGCCGGAACAATCTACGGAACCAGGCATTGTCAGATTCAAGTACAAAGCTGAACCGATTGCAGGCATGGAGGCAACCGACCAAACACAGGATAGGGAACAAGGCACGAGCAAAACGCAGTCTCCGAATACCAACAAAAGACCAAATGGATTGCCCCAAGTACGACCGCCTTTATGTGTCGTCTTGCCCAGTTTTTTTTAGGTTGTTTTTTAATGGCACGTTGCGCTTGGAGCAAGCTGTGTTATTCGTCGTTCCTAACTCAGAGCTCCCGGCAGCTTCTTTTCAGAACGCCATGTTTATTTACAAAGCTTCGGCTTCCTCCTCTACCATCAAGGCCCAACAGCACATCTCCGCCTTTTAAAAGTGTGGTTCTCCTTTGGGCCACTGCCTTTGGGAGTACCACGTACGTTCGCGGCGAGACGCTCTACCGCGAAGCGGGTTCGCACTCGCGTGGCGTGCTGCTCGTTGAGCGCAAACAGACACTGCAGTCACGTTGTTAACGGGGATAAACTCTGTTTATTTACAAAGAAACAAATAACAACAAAACAGCGGCTATAAGCTGGTGAACGCCGTCGGTGTGGAGATCGCCCACGGCCGAACGGTTGTTCACAAAGGTACAAAGGACGGAGTAAACGCTCGCCGGTGCGCCGGACGGTTCCCCGTTGTCGCCGCCGCCGAATCCCAGGAAGAAGAGACCAGCAATACTGCTGTCCGCTGGTTTTAAGATAACGGCGGGGGCGAAGTGGCCAATCAAGGAGCGAGACGTCGATCTCCTTTGTGCGGGGGTTCGTTACGGAAATCGCCCCAAAGGAGGAGAGGAGGAAGCCACTCACAGTGGTAAGCAGCGCCACCTCTCGCTACGCCAGCGCGGCCGCCACGGCGCGCCAAAACGCTGACGCGACAGAATGTTGAGGGATCACAATCCCCACAAAAGTTAAGTCTATGTACAGGTGTACGCAGCTGATCCGATGTCAGGTACCGAAGTTTCTTTCATGACTTCAGTCTGTGGCATAGGCGTGAGATGGAAGCTGTTTCCTTGAAGTGCAGTTGTGTCGGTGTCCACTAAGTACGATCTCGAACTCTCAGTTAAGCGCCTCTTTTTCGTTGATCGGTAACCCAGACAACGTCACCTCTTCTCAGTGGTTTGCGCTGTCCTACACCACGTCGTCTGTCATAGTTGGCCTTCTGTCCCATCTATTCTTCTCTTCTTTCATTTTTCCAGCCGTTGGGTATCCGCAAATCTCGGTTCCAAACTAGAAGAAACCGTTGGCAGTGACGTTCTCAACTTGCGGCCCATAAGCAACTCGGCGGGACTACATCCATTGCCTTATGGTGTTGCACGATAAGACTGCAACGCGATGTAGTTGCAGTCTTGGACTGCAACTACATCGCGAAACCAAATCCGTTTCTCTGCAGATACCTTGGACTGGACGTTTTATGTTCGAAACCCCATTTTTGGGAAAACTGGTAAAACTCACTTCCGACAATTCTCTGAAATTGTGGTCCGTTGTCGCTGAAGAAAACTTCAGGAGTTCCATGTCGTGCAAAAATGGACTTTAGGTGTGTTATGACACACATCGCAGTCATGCTGGTGAGAAGTGCAATTTCTGGATATCTCGAGTAATAATCCGTCACCAGAAGGTAATTTTTTCCTGATCGGTAGAACAGATCCATTGCAACTTTCTGCCACGGACGCTCCGGGAACTTTGATGGCATCAAAGGTTAATGACGGTTGGATGTTTCCTTGATGCATTCAGGACACCTGCGTACCATGCTCTCGATGGCCACTGAAATTCCTGGCCGTGCTCAAGCTCTGCATTTGGTTATTCCTTGGTGTCCTTGGATCCTTTGTGGGATATCGGAGCGCATGAAACTTAGGATAACTAACCTTGATCCTCTCATGAGTAGTCCATCTTGAACTGCAATCTCTGACCGGTGTTGGCAGTACCCTTTACAGTTCGTAAGGGCTCCTTTCCGATTGGGCCAGCCCTCTTTGCTGTACCATACCAACTGGTTACATGTGGTGTCCTCGGCCTGTTTTTCTCTGATCTCTTGTATAATCTCTTTTCAGTCGCTGGAAGATCAGCAGTCACCCTCTTGACGTATGCAGCCACTTCTTGTTCTAGGTCTTCGTCTCATGTTTCTTTCAGTGGCTGTCGAGACAATGTGTCAGCTGCGATCATCGCCTTTCCTGGGATGTGTTCCATCACATAGGAGAAGTGCATCATTCTCACCTTCATTTTTTAAAGTTTAGGAGTGATGCCGGCCAGGTTCTTCGACGCGAAGATTCGGACTTCTGGTTCCATTATGGAACCAGAGTGCCTCTGGTTCCATAATAAAATAAAATAAAGTGTTCAATTTATGAAAGTTCATGTGACTATACTTCGTTTCAGTTTCGGTCCGAGCGCGGCCGATGTTATGAGCCGAAGGGCCAATCAAACAGCGCAAAAAGCGCAGCGTCATGGCGTGCTCCATGCGCGTGATAAGGCTAGCCGGCGGAGGAGCACGCACAGAGAGACGGCAAATACCGGCTGGTCCTATCAACTGCAGAGAGCACGCCATGACGTTGTGCCTCCTTCGGCTGATAACATCGGCTGCGCTCGGACCGAAGCTGAAACGAAGTATAGGTGGCGCAAGTCACCGCCAAATTTACAAGGAACAGCCGCCACGCATTTATATATTCAAGCATCAAGACTAGCCAAAGACATCCAAATCCGATGGTCACTCGTTTTTTGACCGGCGACTAGAGAGAACTTCGGCGCGCACTTTATTGGATGAAATTTGGTGACGTCACGACCAATAGGAGCACGGAAACAGACGCGGTCTCCTCCACTAGAGTTCCTGTATATGCTACCTTCGGTAGCAGAGTTGCGCATTCAGCCTCGGCGCGTGGCCGTAGCGCCGGCTTTCCCGCACGAGCTGGATGCTTTGCTCCTCACGTGACTAAATTTGGCGAATAGCGGCGCCGCGCATGGAAAACAGGAGAGGAGGAAAAGGAGGCGGAAAGCAGGGAAACATACGCTGGGGCAAGAGAAACGTCGGCGGAGCGACCGTAAAGGTGGCTTTCTTGCACGCCACCGGATGCTTTGCTCCTCACGTGATGGATCTCGGCGAATAGCTGCGTGGCGGCGCGGGGAAAACAAATGCGCAACTCTGGCTCCCGTAGGGAGCCTATACAGGAACTCTATCCTCCACGTCTCCTCAACGCCCGGAGAAACATCGGAAACATCGTGCCGATCGTGCCTTACGAACCGTCGTCGAACGAAAGGTGAGTGGTTTGAGTTTTCGTGTGATCTGATCTCTATGTGTGTTCGTTCCACGCGTCCGAGCTGTTTCTTCGTTTCAGATCTATTTGGCGCCGCTGCCTACATTGTTTGAGCCTGCGTTCACGATTAAAACAACCATCGCAGAAAGCTGAAAGCCCGCCGAAGAACGGCTGACTTGCGAGCTAAACCTAAATTCAACAAAACCATTTGATCCGACAGAATAATGTGCTTGATCTTACATTTCATGTCAACAAAGAACTGCGTTGTCTGTCTCCGTCCCTACATGTTTTATTCTTTCGTGTTTTTCAAATCTTTACCTACCCGCGTCCAATCGAATGCCCCGATCACAACAAATAGTTGGTCGTGCTCCGATGGCCCTTATCATCAGCCGGTAAGGCAGTTACGTTTTTCGTTTCTATATTTTGACCCAAGTAACGTCATATTCCCAAACTGTGAAATTCTATCACCACCTCTAGTTTCACATTCTGGTGCACCGTGCACTTGCAGCTTCCTGCACCCCTGCGAGGTTTCCTGCGATCGTACCCTGTATATATATTATGGATTTCTCTAACCGAGCCGTTCTCGTTTTCGTTTTGCATATTACTGTGAAAGAAGTGTCATTGTTGTTTTCTTCTCAAACAAAACTCGCACGGTAGACAAAAGCAAACAGATAGGAGTCTGCACATTCACACCCTTTTCTCCCTTGTGCGACAGGTTATTGCTGGTCGCGATTCAACACCGTTTCTTTTGAAGCTGATGGGCACCACAAGGCGTGAAAGAGGTGACTTGCAGCTTTGCCAAGGCAGCAGCAAGACACTACAAGCCTTCGCATTAACTGGCTAGCCAGTGCCGCTCTGTTCTGAACAGCACTGCGTGCCATGCAGAGGGTTTGTGCAAGCTCGCTGGGTGGCGACGCTAGCCACGGTAAGTGCATCCTATGCAGCTTTCTTTTAGGGATATATGCGGCTTGCAGGCCATGTCGTGCATGTGCCACCCGAGGGACAGCAGTGCCAGTGCCAAGGCTGTGCTGATGGTAATCACCACTGCACTGTGTTTTCATTTAATAACTACTGAAAAGGAACCAAGTACTTCTGAGAGATTCTCGGTTGTGCTTTGATGAACTCCGGCTCGATTATGAACTGGCGGATGGCACAGCTGGCCTTTCCTAATGGACTTGATGTCTGTGTTAACAATACAACGAGACTTCTTTTGAGTTTGGGGCGTTGTTTCTGCTGCGGATGACTAGCGTTGCAGTAGAGAAATATGCAAAATAGTGTAATGCTTGCATTAGTTACCTAAATCAATGGCGGGAATAACTGACCTACATTTCCACCGACTGCATTTCTCAGAGGAATAGCCTGGACTAGATAGCTCGCTGCACTATGTCCTTCCTCCTTAGCCTGTACAACTCGGAGTCTTTTCCTGATTGTCTTATGTGGCTGCTTCTGTGTTCGCCTAGGCACTCGGTTGAAATAGTGAAAGCTGTCTGCACCGCACATAACTGCCATGAAAGCCAGTGTGGACGTAGCTGGGGTAGCCCCCAATATGGCTTCTCTAGCTCGACACAAGTAATGTTCCTACCACTGTCGTGTATGATGCCAATCCAAGATTGAAATATACTTGTGCTTTTCATTGCCGTGACGTCACGCAGGCACATAGCCAGGATTTTGTTTTGGGGGGCGGCAGCGGCGGGGCGGGCCGGGCCGGACTCCATGAACCCCCTCTAGTTACGTGCTTGCGTCACAGGATGACAGGCTCACGGTTCGAGCGGCTGTGTAGAAATGAACTATGCCGAGCATTTGTTTCGTGCTGCTGGGTGGGATTTGTGGCAACCTTCCAAAGCATTCTTTTGACACCATGAAACTGTTTGTGATCAATTGTGAACAAAGTCTACAGCCCTAAGAGTGAACCTTTGCCTTCCCATGACGTCTCAATTTCAATGTTGCCAGTACAGCTTTTCACTTTGAAAAACACAATGATGACCAAAATTGTAAATTCTGTAACTTTGCAAAAAAAATCTATTTCCGTTACTATTTCAGCGATGTTTGTTGATGTGTTTAGCAAGTTTTTAGGCAAATCGGGGACAATGAAGAAAATGCCGGAGTACCCCTTTAAAACATGGAGCGCACGTAGTACACAATGGAGAAGTTGCTCGCCAATCATTCACTTAGAAGTGTGAGTTGAGCCCCTTCGAAGCAGTTTACTGCCGCAGCGTGCACTTGAATCCGCCCGAGAAGAGGAAACGAGATGAATGACGAGTAGGATATCTTTGTTCCAAGGCTTCTTGAGACAGGAAAGGCTAGGGAACCAGTATTGTTGCTTCTTACTACCCGGTACGAGACTCAAACCCGACATGCAAGGAAGTCGAAAGGCCTCTTCATGTGCCCTCTTTCTGCTTCCTTGTGCCTTGAGTTTTAGCTGTGTCTACAATTCACGCTCGCCTGCATGCCTACTCTTTTGGTCTCTTTTTTGTTCACTGTGTTACTGAAGTTTTCTGTCGTTGCTGTCCCAGAAATGCTTTGTGGATGCACAGAAATACAAGGTGCTCGACGCCTGCGGCTCATTGGTATTGCTTTTCCCGGTACCACGACATGAAGGAGCTGGCCTCTCTCCCTTTCAAGCAGCTGCGATATACTACAAGCACTGGGTTACAACTGCAGCTAGCCCATGGGTACCGTTCTGCATCCTGCACTGCATGTAGTTCCGAGAGCCATGTGAAAAGGCAGGTGTGACCTTTTTAGGCACTGTCACTTTGTTTTGTGCATTTTCTGCCGCTTTTTCGGGGCAACTTCTTTTTAAGATTCAAATATTAGAAAACGGACTCAAGTGAGAGAGGGGGTTTTCCGAAAAGACTGGCTTCTTTGCTAAACCATTGGGACTGGTATTATATCTATAGAGTTCATGTACACCTTACGTTGTGTACTTTTTCTTTAGTTTTATTTTACTTGGTACTTATACTTCGATGTTACACGACAGCCACTAAAAATTAAGAAAAAACAAAAAAATGTTGACTTGTCGGTTTTTTTGTTTTGTTTTTTTGCACTATGTTGGAAGAGTCAATGATGTGGTCGGTCATTCATGTTATTTTTCCTACACGCACTCTTGACCTCTCCGGTTTCACCTTACGAAGTCGTGACGGTGTCTGCTTTTGTTTGCGGTATTTCCCATGTGTCGACGTGAGAAGGCAGCGGTTCTATCGCCAAGGAAGTAGCAATCAATCTGTGCATTTGCTCCAGCGGCACAGTGTTACAAACAGGACTCTTTCACCAAGGGCAAAGTCTAATGACTGGCCCTACAGTTGCCAGCATCGTGCAGCCGTGAATGCGTAACTTGTCCGAACGCTTTTATGCTTTCGTCTGTGTACAGTGACAAAATGACTCGCTGAATGCAAAATGCTGTACAGCAAACTACAGTGGAGTCTCATTAATTCAAACTCCAGGAAGTCACAGATTTTAGTTTGAATTATCAGAAATTCATCTAAATATGATACTGGACAGCATTATGATTTGTTACATGGATAGCTACTCATACAAAGCAGATTTTTGCCAGTTTCCTCTACATAGGCCTAATTATAAGCAAGTACAGGCATAACACATTAGTGAAAGAGCTGTGACATTGAGTTTATTCATCCGGCAAAAAATTTGTCGATTGTGGACTGTTTAGTCAGCACATACAATCTCAAAATAAAATTTTCAATACCAGCCAACGCAAGTAGCTCTTTACAAGGCTGTTCCTTTGCAAACAGAAACTTCCGGAGCTGAGCGATGTGCTCAAAGCTATGGCTGTGACAGTTGGTAGCAAGTCATCCCTTTCTTCATCGTCATCTTCACTCTCACTGCTGCACTGTGCTGGCATTACTTCCTGTACTATGTCCTCTAATGAGTCATCACGACAAACACACACATCATCCTCAAGACTAGCATATTCCGCCTGCTCGACGTTCACATTATGTGCTTCAAGGCCAGAAAGCATGATGCCAGTGAGCTGGTCCTCATCCTCAATGTCGTCTTGGTCATCATTGCTAGTCTTGAAGCACATAATGTGAACGCTGTTTTCCGCTAATGTGTGCCCGCTTGAGCCCCGTTGAGTGTGCTTCTTTATGAGCACCGGTGCACTGCGGAGAAACAACTCGTGAAAGCACGCTCCGCAGGTATTGCTTCTCTGCGGAGCACCGGTGCTCGGAAAGAAGCGCACTCAACGGGGCCGCGAGAACAAAAAAAAGATATGAATTGAGCGTAAACGCCATTCGCCTATTGTATCAATCACTTTCTGTAGCAACTTTGCGCTTAAAATCGCAATAAAGTGATTTTTACGCTAAATTCATTTTTTCGGACTGCTCGATTATTTCGAGTTTTGCGCTATCCCCATCGAGTCCGAAATATTGATCGGTGACTATCAAACTTAAACACAATGGTTACACACCACAGGTCCCGAGGACCATGACATCAATGAGCTGGCTTTCACCTTGTTCAAGGCAGCAGCGGAACACTAGGGGCGGGACCCTGGGTCGACGCACCGGCCGGCTCATGGATGCCGTCCTGTACCTTGCACGGCACTGCGTGTGGCTTAACTGGCCAAGCAGAGGGTCATCGCATGACTTTTATGAGGCGTCGCTAGCCATTGTAAGTATATTTTTTGACACTCATGTCTGGTGATGTACTTTGGTGCTGTACAACAGAACACATTTGGTGGCAGTTCAGTCTTGCCAATTGGGCCATTTTGAAACGGAACACATTTAGTGGTGGCTGGGTTAGGTTTCCTGGCGCGGCAATCTTGCAGCAGTGTCTAGACTCGGCACAAACCTTTTTTTACTTCACTCTCAGCGCTAGTGTAATCTCTGCAATGCTGTCAAAGCAACTTCTGCACGCGAACAAGATGCAAGACGAAGCCACATGCTCGTGCTCAGTGTACGACTACATGTATACATGGGCACTCGTGCCCATGCGTACCTACTCGCAATGTGGAGCGAGTTTGTTTTGGCTGACACTCCATGCGTTGATATTTGCGTAGTATATATATATTTTTTTTGTTATAAATGGCAGGTCTTGGCTGTTGATGCCATGGAGCACGTTGCCACTTGAAGCAATAGACCCTTTGCAAAACTCCCAAAAGGCTGCGCACACCGCGCGATGAATAATGGGAGCCCTCGGTACACTCCTCCCGCTACCACGTGATTACATGGCATACGCGAGCAGGTGCAGGTTACCACGGCAACAACTTTTGAACAGCCGGGTCGGGCGAGCGACAAGCCAACGGCTGCCCCTTTCTCATTTCTCTCCTTTGTACCAACGCTTCGTCGAAACCTGCCACAGTTGCGGCGCTCCATCACTCAATTTTTGCGGACTATATTACGTTATGGACAGCACAAGGAAACCCCGGACAAATCGAAGAAACTCTTCAACGGGGCTGTGATGCGGTCGAAGTCTACACCTCCACAATAGGACTCACCTTATCTCCCTCCAAAACTCAAGTACTGGTCACATCCTCCAAAAGAGGACCTGACCCCGACCGAAAACTCCGACCGAAAACTCATCAAAATCAAGCTACAGGACAAGGGAATTCAACAAGTTGATCAAATCAAAATTCTAGTAGTAGTATTCCAATTCAACGGTTAACCAGAAGGATCACTCAACCGCCTTCACGCCCAAATCAATCAGATCGCACACCTGATACAACGGACCACAAATCACAGAACCGGACTCAAAGAGCATAATCTACTCCATATCATCGACGCCTTCGTCATATCTCGTCTCCTATACACACTACCGTACCTCACGACAACATGTACCCAAATCAGAAAGCTCGAAGCCAGTCTCCGTAAACTGTATCGACTCGCCTTGGGAGTGCCGCGCTACACGTCCAGCGAACGCCTTCTCAACACGGGAACTTTCAACACCATTACAGAGCGCATACAAATACACAAAGACGGGTAGATATTACGACTCTACCTCAAACCAAGGGCAAACAATTTTGCAGACACTAGATATCAGCACAGACTCACTTCCCCCAGTCCCCATACCTCTCCCTCCGTGGAAAAGCGCCAACCCAAATGTTACAGTGGAACCACTACCGAAAAACATGAACCCCCACAACAACTCTGAGACACGAAAACTCCGCACCAATGCCCACGAAAAGCGAATACGCTACCTACATGAGACGGATTACGATATGTATTTTGCTGATGCCAGTCACCAGGTCACGCATGGCAAAATAGCTTTCGTTAAAGGGCAACTCCGCTCAATTTTGAAAAATTTAGGCTTACATGTGATTCCATTTCACAAAGCACTACTAAACAGCTCTACGTCTTCGGATTCACAAAATGTGGAATATTATTTGTGTAATCCTAATTTAAACAACAGCTGATACCGAAACCGAAGCTTCAGTTGCATCGGGCAACATTGGTCTCACGTCGTCAGAGTCATGGCCACGTCACGTCGAATCACGTGGTCTTGTGACGTTTGGGGTGGCGAGGGACAGGACACGCGACGCGGGCAGGTTGCTTCGCATGGCGTGGACGGTGATGGCCCGGGGGAGAGGGGGAAGGGGAGAAGACGAAAGAGAAGGGGAGCGGAGAAACAGACCGATGAGCACGCAGGGCAACGCAAACTAGCGCATCCACGTTACGGTAATCACGTGGACGCCGTTCAGCCAACACCGGGAGGAGAAACTCATGACGTCATCGTTCAATTTTGCTCTGAGAAGTAAAAACAAACGAAACGTGAGAATGATGTAGTCATGCCTCTGACATAGTGGCTCATTGTCAGCTACTCGAACTCCGTGGCATTGACTGCGCTGATGATTGCGCCTCCCGCCGCATGCTAGAGTTGGCAGATTTCGGCCACTTGGCTCACTTGAAGGTTTGCTGGCCAGTTTAATAAATATATAGACTGAATTAGATCGTAATATTTGACATGGGGTCTTCCTATATGATACTGAAGAGGGCTACATAGTTTTCTAAATATCGAAAATGAAGCGGAGTTGCCCCTTAACACATGCACTAATACACATTACTCCGAAACCTTCACAGAACCCCCAACGATCGACGATTTGGAAGAATACGAAACTACACCGACAACACCTTACACTTAAAACGGATAACCTAGTCTGGGAAATACATGTCCGCTACCCGGACAAAAAGTTCCGCCTCGTATGGACGCCTGGCCACCAAGACGTGGAGGGTAATGAGACAGCCCATCGTCTCACCCTCAAAAACTCCCCGGGTCCCGTCTCGTCATGGCCCTGCGGAAGTCGAGGTTAAAAGAACAATCTGAAGAGCGGACCATTTACCCTCACCCTCCAAAGACCATGTCTAGGCAACAATGCTCCCTCGTCAGGCAAGCCCAGACCAACTCTCTTCCATCGCACTACATCTTCCACCACATCTACAAACGACCCGACTCCCCCACCTGCCCAAAATGCGGAGAATACCCTTTCATCCCTCATACCTACTGGTCTCGTAACCCACCCACCCTTCCCCCAACCCTCTCACACATCATTTCTTGGGAGGAATGGCTGGCTCTACCCATGGGCACCGACATACCCACCGCACTACAAGCACTAATTAATCACTCCAGTCCCCTTGCGGAATCCATCCGCAAGACGTGCGCCGGACAGACCGTCCGGACCAGGACGTAGGCCCTTACACAAAGTAAAGTTTTGCTTGCTTGCTTGCGGTGCAAAATAAGTGGATTCGGTGACACTTCAATTACGACGAATAATGTATTCAAATAAGCTCACCCATCACGATGCCTTTATGCTGTTACAAATACAGTACACCGCCAATGACAAACGACTTGGCGGATGGGCGGGATGGCTGCAACGGCTGCTGGCGGTAGCTGCCAGGACACGTGGGCAGTCGCAAAGGTGCAACGAGAAAGCGCGTGATCTGTACCGAGGGTTCCCGAAATTCCCTGCCGTCGTGGCGCTGTACGTTTTGCAAGGGGTCTATTCTTCCGCTCTTGGCCTCTCCGGTTTTACCTTGCAAAGTCGTGACAGTGTCTGCTTTATTTTTTTGCGGTATTTCCCGTGTGTCGACGTGTGCGGTATTTCCCGTGTGCCGAAATATTTTTTAAACTGACGTTCGCTCAAGTGAGAGTTTACTGTATACTCGACTACTGTGCGTTGCCCCAGAGGCGTAAATGTAAAGAGTTTGGCCGTTCGTTGGAAAGTATAGGAGACAAATGAGGAGGCGCCATTGGCCGAAAGCAGACTGGGCGTGTTCCAGGGCGTCTTCAGAAATTTGAATGTGACCAACCAGAAGCCGGAAATAATACCCTGGCGGTGGTCGCGAGAAACAAACCTGATAACTGCATTGGAGTAACTCTCAATGGCTGAAAATATGGTACATGTGATGTTTCAATCACGTTAATCCAAAATGATGGTGGAAGAGTGCGACTAGCGGAACGATCGACATAATCCTTACGCCAAGCACCCAGGGCCGGGAATCTGCCGTCCGAACGGTCACACTCTGTCCGCGCAAAACAGAGTTGCGCGGCGCATTCGTTTCTTACATCTTTCTGCATGATCATGATCAAAACAACATGTGCACCCTATTTTCAACCTCGTAGAGTTACTACATTTCACTCTTACGCGCTTATTAAAACCATATACGAACATAGACTTTTGATCAGAACTGTTTGCCGCTACCACCGCTAGGGGATTCTTTTCGGCTTCTGGTTGGTCAAGAGAGCATGCCAAACCCTCTTTCCGACTCTGCCGCACGCCCTGACTCTGCCAGCGCCTCCCATTGACCAAACTCTCTACATATACGGCTCTGCGTTGCCCTACATGTTCGGATAACATACTGTTTCTGTTCACCTGGTAGGCAGTTTCATTCTCTACATACACCGTGGGTTGAAAATGCCCTGAATCATAGATCAAGCCTTGCAAGATGGAACTTCTCTTTAGGCCCAGTGCCTGGATCAAGTCTTGTCCCCCATCCCCTCAGGTCTTTCTGTCGTATAAATTGTTGGTATTTCTTAAGACAGTGCGCATCGCCTGCCGACCACATCTTACAGTCGAATCTTGTTAGTTTGAACCCGAGGGGGACCAAAACATTGCACGAGTTTAAATTACCGGAAGTTTCCTTTAGAGAAACATATAGGATGGGACCTGCATGTTAGCTTGAATTATTTGCGAGTTTGAATTAAGAGGGCTTGAACTAATGAGATTCCACTGTACAAAGAGTGTGGTTAATCCAAGGTTCAGATTACTCTGAAATATGTCGGGCGATTACTGAAAGGTTAAGATACAAAAATTTTGGTGGAAAGGAAATGAGTCTCCTCAGTTTTTAATTTTTCTCGCCACTTTAACTGCTAGGCACGCTATGTCTGAAGTTTTTCAGAAGATCATGGCATCGGTCTCCGCCCGTTTACACTTGGAAAGAAATGCTACCAGCAATAAGGGCTACGAAGTTTTCTTTGTGTTTGAAGTTATGTACGCTAGTGTGTATCACTTGTTTCTCTTGTGCTAACTTTGCGCAAGCTTGCCGGCGTGCTTGCCCGGCGAGTGAGGAAGAGCTAAACTCAACTGGACGTGGTGTGCTATCTTTTAGGTGGACACGGGGCATTGACACACATGGTGCCATAGAATGGCTTTAGTTTGGTTGGTTTTTGGTTTCAGCGGGCTCGCAACTGTGTTATGTGCGATAAGAGACAAACCCACCAATCGAAGTCTTGTCTTCTAGTATGTAATTTGTGAAATAAAATTAAATCGTGCAAGAGAATTGGCCTCCAGCAAGCTTGGCTCAGTCAAATGCCAGGTACCCCTTCATGGATTTGTGTAGACAGATGTTATTTGTTTGTAACATGTACTAGTGATTCAAAACTATCAATAAATTGACTATCAATACTATTGATAGTTTTGCACCACTAGAGCAAACACAGATGCCGCACCGCCGCTCACCTCCCTTCCACCTCTTTGCCCAAACTCCCGTCTTCATCATCACTGAAAGTTGAACCAAGTCGGGATGGTAAGTGCTCGGGCTAGTTGGTGTCCCATTTGAAAAAATAAAGTGAGAAAAAGAAGAGAGCGACGCAAACTACTAGTGTCGCAAGACTATCGATAGTAAACCGTTGACAGTACTATCGATAGGTTTATCATGATAGTCGACTATCGATAGTACTATCCATAGCTTTTCGACAGTCGGCTATTGATAGTAGTGTCTAGTTTTTCGATAGTCGACTATCGATAGTTTTTTTGCTGTCATGTCAGATTTCTAGCTACTTTCGCTACTATTGATAGTTTTGCATCACTAACAGGTACGCTCTTTCAGCGGCGTCGAGGGTAAATCCGGCATCGACATCGCTGCTCCCGAGCGATTTCCATGATGATGGTCTCTTTTCAGCGTCGTGCATTATGTGCCTCGGGCACTTTTGCCAGGCACTCAAGTTTTCTTCGACACATTTTTCACCCCGGGAAGCAACCCTGTGTGTCTAAATAAATTATTTGTAGTTTATCTAAATTCATAAATAGATCAAACAAATGTTTCTACTACAATCATGATTCCCCCATATAATCAAAAGTAACTTTTGGATTCGTTATGAAGGCAGAGCACGATGCTTTCAAGAAACAGTGACTACTTGCATTGTCTATATTTGCAGTCTTCTTCAAGATCGTAAATGTGTAAATATACCTTGTGCTTCTTATTGCACAACTAACACAAATTTCCAGTGTCATAAATAATTGGCCTCTCAACCCTTGTCTGACTTGGGGACCTCTCCATACTCTATGTGCGCCAGTGCTAACGCCGATTTTTTTCCCAGACGGTGCATATATAAAATAATGTGCAGAAGTTGCACGCATAATGATGGCATGCAGTTAGGTAGTAAATATAAGTATCAGACAACACTTCACAAAGCAAGACAAAATAAAAAAAATTGGGGCTCCTATTTACTCTGTAAAGACAGCAGTTGGCCAGCGAAGCTGTGGTATCACCTGCAACAATTGCCCACTGCACTATACCAAAACGTTTTTTGTAAAGACCCTTTTCTTTGCAAATGCCACCAGGCGGTGCTCCAGTTTGACGTCCCAGCGAACTTCCGATTCACAGAAAGAATGAACAAAACCCACCTTGACATAGCTGCCTGAAATGTCGATGAAATGTTTAACCACCAATTCTTCAGGTGAACACAAAAAAAAACGAAGAAATGGGAGATGCTGTAAACAACTTATTTTTTGCGGGCTCAATATTTCGCAATTCACGTTAAAACTGAAGTTTTGGAATAATTCGCGGGTTCTAATTTTCGCGATGCGGTGGAATCTCAATATAGATTCCAATATATTTACGTTTTACCAGAATCGTTCACGTGACCTATTTTTTTATAAATGTAGGCGGTTTGCAAAATTTAAGTCCTTTACAGTATGTTAATAAGTTTCGAATATTTTGTAAACAAACTTTCCTCCTCCAAGACATTAAATTGTACAGCCGAATGCCCTCATTAAATCTCCAACCTTGTTGTCCGTGTAGCATTTATCCTTTCTAGCAAGGGTGACATAAGCAAGCTCGACAGACTTGCAAAGACTGTGCAATCAGAAGTCGCTTGGGACGCAAGCAGCAATTCATGTTCGTGAACAGCGAAAGGGCCTATGTGAAAGATTGTATGGTGCCGTTACCAGGGCTGTAAAGTACCTAGGTACAAGTAACTGGAAATCGGTATCTAGGTACTTTTGTTGTACCTGAGGTACAGACCTAGGTACTTCAATTTCTTGGTATCTGTATTTGTATCTTGGGTACATTTTCAAGTAACTTGTAACTAAGTGAAGCTACTTTTTACAGGTACTTTTCTATTCACTTCGTCAAAATGGTAGAAACTATAAATCTTGAAGTATTAACACACGACCATGTGCCGTGATTCACGTTGAGTTCGGTACGGCATTGGACGCACTGACTTGATTGAACGACGTTTTAGCGAACGATGCCCCGCCTATGATGTTTCATCGAACGAGACACTTTAGTGAATGTAGGTGTTCATTTGAGCGAACGGTGAATCAGCGATGCCGTTCTTGCGACACCAATTTATTTAATCGCTTCGGAACTCCGTTTAGGAAAAATAGCGACCTGCTTCCTTCATCTCAAACCAAAATCGACTTCATTGCGTGCTTGAAGCTCCTCTGACTACCATACAGGGGAGAAGATAACGATGTGCGCAGTTTCTGTTGCCCGTATTTTGTCCTGGTGGTGGCACTGCTCTGCCATAAATACAATATAAAATATGATTACAAATAAATGATAATTACAATCGTAAAGCAATGTAACATTGCATATATAATACAGTTTCCACTCAATAAATCGGACTTAAAATTTTGCAGTTATCAAAACTAAGAGAGTTCCGAAAGAAAAAGAAAACCTCAATTTTTCTACTGACTGACGAAAGAAAAAATAAAACGAGGAAGCTTGAAGCCTTTCGCTTGTCGTCGCGAAGGTTAGGGGCATATGCACTCGACTCATGCGTCTCTTCATGCGGCCGACGTCTTCTGGACCCGTCGGCGTCAGCACCGGCTCCGAGGGCAAGAACGTCAATAAGCGAGTTTCTACAGTTTTGGTGTGACATGGTAAACAGTGGAAGCTGTGGCCTCGGTGAACCAATTGAAGCGTGGGGACAAGGCACGTGAGGACTCAACACCGACGTGGACATCGCATCGACACCAATAAAGCACATTTATCGAACTCTTTTTTTGAGTGTATGCTTGGTATAAAAAGCTCTGCTTCCAATATATTTTTACAAATTCGGGGAAGATAAATAAAGACAGTATCTTTAAAGTAACTGTGCCTAGGTACATCTTTAAGCAAGTACCTAGGTGGGTACCCAAGTACCTTCTCGTAGGAGTAACTGTAACTGTATCTTAGGTACATTTTTAAAGTAACTTTTACAACCCTGGCCGTTAACACGGCAACTTATGAAACCGCAATTTTTACCGAGAGACGCATGCGGGGAGCACTATGTGTTTCGCATTGTGCACGCCTAATCTATCATGTGGTTCCGACACTTGTGGTTTTCTTATTGAAAACTACAAGTGTCAAAACTACACGATAGAAGACAAGGAGCGCACAATGCTTTTCTGTCCACTACTGTTTTGTTGACAGACACAAAAGAAAACTTACCAACGAGTCAGATACAGCTTCGCTGTAAAATTGCGGTAAAACTCAACAAAAAAACGAATGCAACGTGTTCGCGAAGGGGAGGGAGGAGCGACGATTTGAAGCCACCTTATGGCGGCTATGTGACGTGATTTCAAGATTGCAGCACCCATGTGACGGGGTGAAAAAAATATAGAATTTTAGAAATAAATTGAAGGAATGCCATAAAACCACTTGCAGGGGGGATTGAATAGCTTGGGAGCCCAAGCTACTGTTGCATTGGTAGGAGACTACATTTGGAAGATGGAGTGGCGGTAGCTGGCTTCAATCGCAGTGTTGGCATGTGCATCTGTTGACATTTGGTGACCATAGCAAGCAGAATTTATTGTCCAGGAGGAGACTGGTGTGGTGAGATCAGGTGCATGCTTGCGCTCTTTTGCAGTGCTTTTCAATAAGGCCGCAGGACATGAACATAGAGTAGAGTTCTCAATAAGGACAATGTGGATGGCTGATATTTTCCAGCACCTAATATTTTGACAAGCCTTGCATGAAAAACATTTTTTTTTTTCTTACCTGGAACATGGTGCTGAAGTATCAAACTGCCTCTGATGTTGTGTATGAAAAAAGATGCCACCAGAACATCTCTGTGCTAATAGTCGCCGACAAGATGAGAAACGCAGGGCATCTCTTAGCTACCAGCCTCCAGCAAGCACTTGTCGCCTTTTCTCATGCTCTGTCTGCGTGTGTGTTCTGGAGGCTCGCAAGATGCCAAAGCATTGCCGAATGTAGGAGGCTCCTCCCTGCAATTCTTGTTGTCCTACATTTAGTCCTCCAGGTCAATACAAAAATATACAAGTCTATTCAACGCCAGAACACGATTTGGGCGATATGTTAGATATAGTCCCTAACGGAATGAGAACGTCTGGGCGTGTCTTACAAATGCCCCGGCTTGAAGCATTGCCAAAAGTAGGAAGCTTCTCCCTACCGTCCTCATCTTGCGAGTTGCTAGAGTTATTAAACCATTTTAAATGTGGCAATGCCATACAATAACGATTTTTACAAAAGCAATTTCTGGTTGATCTTATCAAAAGCTTGCTATAAATCAAAATAAATATCGACTTGCTTCCAAGAAAGAAATGGCACCGTGTATTCAAGTGTGCAGAAACTAATTTCTAAATCTGGGGATATGCATGCTTCAATGATGGGGCAAACAAAATCAGTGCTGTTCTTAACAATAAAAGAAGATAAATCTGGACCCAAAAACAGCCTAGCTATAATTTCTTTATTGCTTTCAACATTTCGGTGTCAACTTCCTTAATTGCTAAAATGTTAGTCAATATTACTGAAAAAAAAAAAAAAAAAAAAGATGTGCCTTTATTGATTAACGTGTGAACGTTGTAAAAACATTTTTAGCAAACAGCAGATCTCCAACAATATCTGGACCCGCTTGGCAATGGTAGCAATGTGTGTACATATGTTCTTAGATCTAGGTCAGTTGACAAGCTTCGGAAAACGCCCGACGCCTTTTTGCGGTGCATCCGCTTAATGGCACCTGCTACACGATTGGCCCGTCATATGGACAGATCCGGTGAAACGTTGGATGCACATTACCTGCGGCGGAAAGTGACTTTATTACAATAACACAATACCTTACAATAAACATAAGGTCTTCACAATACTTAATGCAAAAAGAGTGTCGTTCAAAAAAGGTTCTCTGTTGACCATGGAGGCATTGACGCTGTGGCGCTAGGAATGTTATCTAACTATACCTGCTTGCGTGCCAGCAACAGACAACTGTTTTCGAACGCTGCTTTTCTGTGGAGCTTGTCAACTGATAGATCCAAGAATGTTGGCATGTAGGGCCTGAGTGGAGGCACCTATTTTCTCAAGCACCAGTTTAGAAACCCCCATTTTATTGAATCCTTTCAAAAAGACACACAGTTTAGAGAAAATGGCAACAAACTTGCCTTTCGCGAATTCAGGAAAACGCAATTCACCGAACTCGACTGTTTGCTCTGCCTTGGCCGACGGTAAGGCCGAGCCAGTCAGCGAATCGCTCGCTTGGGCGGCCAGCACATTCAGAATATGATAGACATGTTTTGTGCATGTCACAACCCTGCCGTTTTTGCAATTACATTCTGCCTGGTTTACAGCCCAAGAGAGAAGAGCGAGTGCTCGAAGCATAGGCAAACACGCCTCAGTGAATCGCGCTAGCATTTAGGGGCTTCCAGATTTGCTTATGCCAATTGAATAGATTCACTAAATGGCCATCCTTTTTCAATAACTGATGTTGCTGTAAACTGAGCTTCGATAAAATGGTCCCGTTCTCGAAAACATGCTTCTATGGAATTGTGTTCGGTCAACTATCGTAGACCTCAGTGATCTGCTAGGTATCACCTCAGTGATGCCTAGCAGACCACCAAGCAAATAAATATTTAACACGGGGTACTATTCTGTTTCATATCTCCAACATTACCGTCCCGCTTCGGCTCGTCACTATACTTCGTTTCAGCTTCGGTCCAAACGCAGCCAAAGCTACAAGCGCGAGCTCCGGGCTTTCAGCATCCCTGCCAAGCACGCGCGCTCGTGCAGTGCAAGCACTGTTCTGGGCCACATGCTCGCGCTTGTAGCATCGGCTGCGTCTGGATCGAAGCTGAAACGAAGTATAGATTGTTGACAGCTGCCCCGCAAGGGTGCTTTCCGGACATGCGAAAACATCTCAACACAAGCGCTATCCACCCCTGCTTAACCAAATGTTCTTTACGAACATAACTCGGCTTCCTAGCGATATTCTAGAACGCCATAAGTTAAAGCCTATCTTGCAATTGCGCAACATAAACAGAACAGTGCAGGTAGAGCTGCATGGGCACTTTCTACTTGTCCGGATTCATACAAAATATGATTGTCGTTAGCAAACTTTTAGGTAATGAAAAGAGGAAAATGAACAAGAGTGTGTGATGGGTTTGTAAGGGACAGAAACGTGGACAAAAGGCAAACACAAGCAATTTAGAACAGACGAGACGACCCACCGTGCTAATGCTGGAGATGAAACGACCCACCGAGCTAATGCTCTGTACGAACAATCTCAACCTTAAATACTACTTTCTGTACAAATACAAGATACCCACGATATTGCGCGATAAACAGCCACCAAAATTAACGTACCGATTGGGCAGTGCTGCTCGTAAATCAAGTAAATCGCCGAAATCACAGAACGTTCACGAAACAAAACGGCCATCTTGGAAAAATAAAAATAGTGATGGTGATAGCGATGTGTGTTCTGTAAAAACTCCGAGGATAAATGTAGTCAATGTTTTTTCTTTAAATTTATGTATGGCACCTGCAAATGCTCTGGAAAACATACTTTACCTAGCAAAACTTCATTAAAATCATGGTGAGAAAATAGTCTAAAGTTTAGGCATTTAGACGTGTTGAAATACACTTGGCAATGTCTATGTGGAGTGCAAGTTCATCCGTTTCTTTTGCAGGGGTTGTGGCGATGTCAGAATGCAGAGCTCTGATTGAAGGATAGCGGGTAGACCTGAAGGCAGCTAACATTGTGTACCCACCATCCTTCAATCAGAGCTTGGCATTTCAACGTCACTACAACCCCTGCAAAAAAAAGCAGAGAAGAACCTGCACTCCGCATAAACCTTTTCTCAGTAATTAAATGCAAACAGAACAGACCTGAGAACCCTTCTTGCTGATAGCCTTTCCTTGAAAGTGTGAATGGTCAAAAGTCAATGGCATGATAAGCTGAAATACTTCGGACATAGCATGCTAAGGTGGCAAGAAAAATTAAACGGGGATAGCTATCTTCTTTTCATCAAACTTGTCGGAGCTTCATCTTTTGTATAATTACTGTCGCATAAAGAAGACAAAGTCTGGCGGCATGTGAGACGGTGAGCTGGCTGGGCCACGCGTGAGGGTCCGAGATGCGCATGACTGGCAGATATGCTTAAGGTTCGATAAAGGACTCACGGGTATTGGTTTGTGGCCCCGGGCTTTGACCTTTCTCTCGCCTCGGAACACGACATGGTGGCAGCAGTGGGATACTGAATAATCCTCCATCGTTTCTCGGGACCTGAGAAGCCGCACCAAACTCTGCAGTTCGACCGAACGGCCAGCAAAGAAGATTCGAGCCGCTGCTAGATCTACGCCATGACTAGCAACGCAGGCGGTTCGGGGGCTTCAATCTCCCAGGCCAGCAGAGGACCTTCCTTCTTCAACCCCTTTGCGGTCGAGCTACCGGAGAAGCTGGATTTCAGGAATCCGAGCGACTGGAAGCGATGGATCATTCAGTGGGACCGCTACCGGATCATCTCGGGGCTTCATCTCTGTGACGCTTCAACTCAGGTGAAAACCTTCATCTAAGCGATGGGCAGAGGATGTCCTTTCTTCGCTCGAGATGACACAAGAGGAGCTGAACGACTACGACATAGTCAAAGCTAAGTTCGACACACACTTCATTCCGCGGGTGGACGTCATCTTTGAGAGAGCGAAGTTTAATTCTAGAAAGCAAGAGCTGGACGAGCCTGTGGAGGTCTTTATCACGGCATTGCACAGATTGGCGGATACCTGTGACTACGGCCCTTTACGGGACGAGCTCATATAGGGCCGCATTGTCGTCGGACTCCTGGACAGAAAACTAAGCGAGAAACTCCAGCTCGATGCTAAGCTTACACTGCAGCGCGCGACTACGGCAGCTTGATCATCAAACAATAAAGCGCCAACAGACTGAGCTACGCAGCACAAAAACAGACGGCGACGTTCTTGAAGAACTCAGAAGACAGCCGAAAACAAAAAGCGAGAACAAGGACTTTCGACGTCCGAACATGTTGCCTCTTTAAGCCCTGTCTAATAATTCGCCATGGACGTGCCGATGGTGTGGCAGTTCACGGAAACACGCCAAGTCTCAATGTGCCGCAAAAGACAAGAAGTGCAACGCCTGCAAAAAGCTAGGCCACTTTGAGAGAGTCTGTTTTTCCAAACACACTCGAGAAAATTTCAGTATACAAGAGCACAGACAAGGACTGAATGAAGTCTTCCTCGGCGAGTTGGTAGACTCAAGCAACGGGCAATGTACCAGGGGAAGTCTGGTACATTACAGCCAAAGTAAACAACCAAGACATCACATTCAAGGTGGACACGGGGGCGGACGTCACAGCTATCCCTCCCAATATGTGCGACGCGACAACGTTTGCAACTTTGCAGACAACAGGGACGGATCTTTATGGAGCAGGCCACACTCCGCTGAACATGCTAGGCAAGTTCACGGCGACGGTAACGTGGAATGGGCGCACTACTAGAGAAATCATCTATGTGTCCGACCAGCTAAAACACCCACTGCTGGGGTGGCCTGCAACTGAAGCCCTTCAGGTGCTACCTAGCTTGAACGAAGTCAAAGCCGAAAGCAAGCAGGAGTATGACCACCTCCGTAAAAAATACCCCTTGTTTTTCCAAGGACTGGGGAAAATGAATGTGGAGTACAAGACCGGGCTTCAACCTGATGCGAGACCATTCGCAATCACATACCCGAGACGGGTACCTCTACCTCTGCTACCCAGCACTCAACAGGAATTGCAACGGATGCAAGACATGGACGTTATTGAGAGTCGACCATGCCGCAGCACGGTGCGCACCCATGGTGGTGGCTAAAAAGCAAGACAGTTCTCTTCGTATCTGGGTGGACTATACACAGCTAAACCCGCAACTGGTGCCGGAGCGGACCATCATGCCAACCGTAGAGGAGAGCTTGGCAAGACTCGCCGGGGCGACGGTATTCAGCAAACTAGATGCCAATGCCGACTACTGGCAAGCACCACTAGCTCCAGAGTCAAAGGGACTGACAACTTTTATCACACCAGTGGGACGGTTTCAATTCAAAAGACTCCCGTTTGGCATTGCGACAGCGCCCGAAGCCTTTCAGCGGGAGATGCTAAGGATCCTAGAGGGAATCCCAGGACAAGTATGTCATATGGATGACATCTTAGTTCTCAGTCGTGACAAAAGGGAACACAACAAAAATCTTGAGCTGGTACTCCGCCGCCTCCACGACTCCGGAGTGACCCTGAACACCTCAAAGTGTGAGTTCTCCAGGAAGAGCATCAGGTTTCTGGGCCACCTTCTGGACAGCAGGGGCATTGCGGCAGACCCCAAGAAAACTGAAGCGATCGTCCAGATGTCGGCACCTGGAAGCTTGGCAGACCTGCGATCATTCTTGGGGATGGTCAACCACCTTGGGAAATTTCTTCCCGATATAGCCGAGAAAACTAAGCCACTTTGAGATCTGCTACACGAGGATGCTAGCTGGCTCTGGAGCGAGCCTCAGGAAGAAGCATTCCTTAACATCAAAGATCTCCTATGCAAGACTCCTGTGCTCACACTCTATAAACCGGATGCACAACTTACATTGTCGGCGGATGCGTCTTCGTTTGCACCGGGGGCGGTTCTGCTCCAAGAGGAAAACGGCTAAAGACGCCCAGTGGTATACGCATCGAGAGCCACGACACAAATGAAGCAGAGATACGCCCAAGTTGAAAAGGAGGCTTTGGCCATCGTATGGGCCTGTGAATATTTCCGGACCTACTTGGTAGGAAAGGGATTCCACATCGAAACAGACCACAAGCCTCTGGTGCCACTGTTCACAACGAAACGTCTTGACGAAATGACACCAAGGCTACAGCGTCTGAGGATGCGCATCTTTGAGTATGACTTTGCGATATCCCACGTACCGGGCAAAGAGATGTTCACTGCGGATGTCTTCTCCAGGAAACCCCTACCGACCACACGCCAGTCTACAGACTCAAGGCACACCGTGGAGATCAGTGAAACGTTGGTTCACGAGCATGAAATGCTAACAGTGGAGCTCCTTCCAGCCTCTACCTCATTTTTGTCCAGACTGAAGGCAGAGCTTTCCAAAGACCCAACCACATCAAGGGTTATGGAATACTGCGAAAAACAATGGCCGGCAAGGAACAAACTTCCTCCGAACTTAAGCAAATTCGCGAGTCTCGCCGCAGACCTTTCGGTTGTGCAGGGATTACTAATGCGTAACGACCGGCTGGTGATCCCGCCTAGTCTGCAAGGAGAAGTCTTGGAGCGATTGCACAGCGGCCATCAGGGTGTTGTCCGATGCCGGGCAAGAGCCATAGACTCCGTCTGGTGACGTGGCTTAAGCACGAAAATACATGACTATGTGAGTTGCCGTCCTACCTGTCAGCAATATAGACGACCACATACAGAACCCCTTCTTCAGACTCCACTACCCGATCGTCCCTGGCAGGAAATTGGAACGGACCTTTTCCAGTTCAGGGAAAAGAAGTATATAGTCATCGTCGACTACTACTCGAAGTTCTTCAAACTTGAAGAAATACCTCGAACAACCACAGAGGACATTATCAAGGTTTTCAGCCAGAACTTCGCTAGACACAGTTGCCCAGAAGTCATCCGTTCCAACAACGGTCCCCAGTTTGGCTCAACCAAGTTCCGGTGATTCGCCAGAGAGTGGGGAGTCGAACTGGTTGCTTCAAGCCCGTATTATCCCCAGAGTAACGGAGAAGCGGAGAGAGCGGTGCAGACTGCGAAGAAAACCTCGAATTCAGCACAAGCTCTTCTGGCCCACCGAACCATCCCTGGGCCCAAAGGGTTTTCCCCTGCCGAACTTCTGATGGGCAGAAGTTACGCTCCACACTTCCAACGGCGCCCAGTACCTCTCTGGCAACACTCCAGGAGGTATCAGCAATGATACAGGAAACGGAAGACCAGACAGGACAGGGCATAAGAGTGAAGTCTTGCAAGGCTTGGTCCATGATTCAGGACGGTTTGAAACCTATGATGAATGAAGAGAACAAAGGAGTCCATCAGGTCAACAGGAACAATATCTGACCTAAACATGGCGGGCAATGAAGAGCAGGGGCGAATTTATAGGTCAGGCTGGGTGGGGTGGAGAGGGGAGAAGGGCGAGTTTGCAAGGAGATACTTATTTCACGGGCAAAATGCAGCCCAGATGTGTTTTGTTGACTTAATATTTGTTATGTCACCAAAAACTAATAATTTCTCCCTAAGAAAAGCTGGGGTATGTTGATTTTTCATTAAGAAAAAGTTAACCTGAAAAAAAAAAACTCGCCCTCCTTTAAAAAAAAAAAAAAATCTGCTAATGATGCAGAGCATTTGAGTATGCACCAAAACACTGAAGGAGGGGGGAGACGAGAATGTGTGTGGACGTCAGAACACAGAGCTCTGGTTGGAATGACTAGTGGGTAGACCTAAAGGTAGCATACGGCTAGCAGTTCAAGAGGAGGAAAAGAAAGAACTCCCCTTTTGCTCACAGTGCTTGGACCCTTATTTTTGTACCCGCACATCACCATTCTTCCCTTGGAAAATTAGCCCCTTAATGCTCTTCGCTCAACATTCGGACGGAATTTGCCAATCCCCCCCCACTCCGGCCTGTGGCTTCTACAGTACTACGCACAAATGTCCTCCGTGCACCCCTAAACTGACAGTGCTGTGGAAACTATGTGCTCCTTGGGCATGTCGCACTTGAGAATCTTTTGCCACATGATCACGCTCCCTCGCTTATAGCCACATTCGCAGAATGGGGTCAGGTGATGGACAGGGGGGCGGGCGAGGTTTGTCAACTAACGTCCCAACTTTTCACCCCCGCACGGATTGCGACAAATCTCGCGGTAGCTGACGTTTGTTCTGAACCTATCTTTATCCGCTGATGTAATTCAACGTCTGTCTGGCAACAAAATGACTAAAAACTTGCAAATGAAGCACAGGTTGTCGATTGCTTGCTTCACGGAATGAACAGCACAGCTCTCGTCCGATTTTGTTGCCCGTGGGACGTGCTTTTTTTTTTTTTTTTACATTCTCCCGTCTCTTATGGCCGAAAAACCCCAGTTGTCTGCTCTCGTTCCTCTCCTGAGTGCTGCATGACGGGAGTGCTTTGTGGTGCACACTTGACTCTCAAGGTGCAGCGAGTGCATGGACGCGTGGAGCGGCAACGCCAAAATGAACTCGTGAAGTACACTGGGCACAAGCACTGGGCACAAGCATGTGGCTTCGTCTTGCATCTTGTTCGCGTGCAGAAGTTGCTTTGACAGTATTGCAGAAATTACACTATCCCTGACAATGAAGTACAAAAAGGTTTGTGTCGAGTCTAGACACTGCTGCAAGATTGCCAAGCCAGGAAACCTAAACCGAGCCACCACTAAATGTGTTCCGTTTCAAAATGGCCTAATTGGCAAGACTGAGCTGCCACCAAATGTGTTCCGTTGTACAGCACCAAAGTACATCACCAGACATGAGTGTCAAAAAATATACTTACAATTATAGCAACGCCTCATAAAAGTCATGCGATGACCCTCTGCTTGGCCAGTTAAGCCACACGCAGTGCCGTGCAAGGTACAGGACGGCATCCATGAGCCGGCCGGTGCGTCGACCCAGGGTCCCGCCCATAGTGTTCCGCTGCTGCCTTGAACAAGGTGAAAGCCAGCTCATTGATGTCATGGTCCTCGGGACCTGTGGTGTGTAACCATTGTGTTTAAGTTTGATAGTCACCGATCAATATTTCATACTCGATGGGGATAGCGCAAAACTAAGAATAATCGAGCAGTCCGAAAAAAGGAATTTAGCCTAAAAATCATTGTATTGCGATTTTAAGCGCAAAGTTGCTACAGAAAGTGATTGATACAATAGGCTCACAATAATTGAAGCTTGGATATTTTGTACTTCCGCACAATTCAAACAGATTCAAACAGAACGGAAATAAACGGAATTAAGGAAAGGCTTGTCGTGGTCGAATCTTCCTTGCACGAAGTTCAAAGAGAAGTCTGTCACTCGCATGATAAAATAGACGCCCTTGACGCTGGTATCGACGACCTCAACAACAGAATGAGGCGGAACAACTTGTTATTTAGGGGCATCCCAGAGAAACAAAAGGAGACGTGGGAAGAAACGGCTTGCCTCATAAAAGAATTCGTTAATAACCATCTGGGTATAGAGACTGGGGAGATAGAACGTGCACATCGCGTCGGCCAAAAGCGCGGGGTAACTGCTCGACCGATTGTAGTGCGCTTCTTAGACTACAGGAATAGACAAAACATGCTGAATAACGCCAGTAAACTGAAGCATTTAACTTCATTGAAGGTGTCTATCTCGGAGGACTTTACTGCTAGGGTTTGCCTCCACCGGAGCAAATTGTGGCACTTTAGTAAGCAGTTCAGAGAAAAAAACATTAAAGTGAAACTCGTGAACGACAAACTTTATGCTGATGGCAAGCAATATTCATACTGTTCCGACAGTGACGAGATTATTTTGCTTAACAACTTCCAAACCACAAATTTGGCGACTACTTGACAACCTGATAAAACATCTAGACATGAGTGTGTTGATCTCGGAGTGCTCGTGGCGAATTTTCGTAGTTTTTTACCTAAACAAGATATTTTTTTGTCAACTGTGAATGACACGGACGCAAAAATTGTTATCGGGACAGAAACGTGGCTATATCCGGAGATAAACGATGGCGAATTATTTTTTAATCAATCATTTCATCTATTTCGAAAAGACCGCACACATTCCCGTGGTGGCGGCATTCTTATCGCTATCAGCAAAATGATGGATGCTTCCCTTATATCTTTAGATAGTGAACTAGAAATTTTGTGGGTACGCTTGAGTCACCCTTCGTTGCCCATCATTGTTGGCGCCTGCTATCGCCCTCCAGGCCGAGATAGTACTTTTGTTACGAAGCTGCACGCTTGCATGGAGCAAATTTTTTCTTTATTTCCCAGTAGTACTGTTATTTTTGGCGGCGATTTTAATTACCCCGGGGTCAACTGGAAAGAGGAAGAAATAAACTCTTGGGTGGCCCATTCAGAAGTGTCCAGTTTTGTTGACTTGATGAATAGCTACGGTTTAACTCAAACTGTATTGGAACCCACAAGAAATAATTCTGTTTTGGATCTTGTTTTTACCTCGAGTGCAGAAAATGTAAAATCGGTTCGTATTCTTGAGAAAATCAGCGACCATAACACAGTCCTAGTAGAAATGTCTCTGCCAGTAATAGGTAAAAAAATAACCCCTAAAACCATAAACGTCTACAGTAGAGTTAATGAAAACGCTCTAAACGAGTCCTTTGAGCTGTTTGCTTCGGAATACGAGCTGCATTTTAGCGAAAGAACAGTCGAGCGCAACTGGGAAATGCTCAAAAATGAATTTAGGCGTATAAAGTCTGATTTTGTACCTCAGATGGTTTTAAGGACGAGTGCTGATCAACCATGGTTTACAAATATCCTTAGGAAAATAAATAACAAAAAGAAACGTCTTTATGTCAAAGCAAAAATTACAAACCTTGCGTCTGACTTCACTAAGTATAATGACTGCTGTAAAGAGTTTAAAAGTAACATCAAGAAGGCAAGGGATAAATATTACAAGCAAGACCTACTTAACTTATTAATAAACAATCCCCAAAAATTTTGGAAAAGTATATGTCCGAGAAAAGATGATTCGCTTCCTAAATTGTGCAACGAACACAACGAAGTGCTAACGAACCTTGAATCAGCTACCGTCTTTAATAACTACTTTGCATCCGTATTTACCTTAGAACAATTACCTGTACCCAGTGATCAAATATGTAAACCAATTAACGTCTACTGTGAACCTATCACTTTTAACCCCTATGGCATTTTGAGTGCGATAGAAAGGCTCTCCCGAAGTTCAGGTCCTGGTGATGACGAAATCTGTCCTAAACTTCTCAAATTAACAAAGAACATATCCTGTCGCCTTTTGTGTCGCTTGTTCCAACAATCGCTCGACTTAACTTCCCTTCCCGCAGACTGGAGATTCGGGAGAGTTACCCATTTTTAAGACCGGCAATAAAAACGACTCATCAAATTATAGACCCATATCACTAACTAGTGTGCCTTGCAAGATTATGGAACATGTCATCTACTCCCACATTATGAACTATATGTCAGAACATCAATTAATATGTAATAGTCAGCATGGCTTCAGGAAGGGATATTCATGCGAATCCCAACTTTTTGAGTTCGTTACTGATCTACATAACAACTTCCACTCGTCTCACCCTACTGACGCCATCTTCATTGATTTCTCAAAAGCATTCGACACGGTTCCTCACCAACGTCTCCTATATAAACTTTCAAAACTAAACATTCACCCTTCTATTATCCACTGGATCGCTCAATTCTTAAGTAACCGTAACCAGGCTGTCCACCTGGGGCAGGACAAATCACCTAGCCTTCCCGTAATATCAGGTGTTCCGCAGGGCAGCGTTTTGGGTCCGCTTTTATTTCTTATCTATATTAATGACCTTCCTCTCTATATAACATCTTCCATAAGGCTTTTCGCAGATGATTGTGTTATTTATCGTCGTATTACTAAACCTGAAGAGTCTTTAATATTGCAGCAGGATTTAAATATGTTTTCACTATGGTGTAACACATGGCAGATGAAAGTTAATGTCACCAAGAGTAAACGATTAACATTCACTGGCCAACGAACGCCTGCAATACGAAATTATACATTACAAACTCTGCCTCTCGAAAAAGTGTCCAGCTACAAATATTTAGGTGTAACATTTTCAGACGACCTAACCTGGAATACCCACATTAACACTGTAGTTTCTAGCGCTTGTAAATCTCTAGGATATATCAAACGTAACCTTCACAGTACCCCGCATTGTGTTAAACTAACAGCCTATAAATCCTTTGTGAGGGCTAAATTGGACTATGCCAACTTTATTTGGTGGCCGCATCAAGCTTACCTTATTAACAAACTTGAATCAGTTCAGAATAAAGCATCTCGCTTCATATCTCATGACTACTCACGGACATCAAGCGTAACCGCACTTAAAACAAATCTAGACCTTTGCCCACTGGCCGAAAGAACTAAACTTGCTCGTCTTGTCATGTTCCACAAAATCTACTATTCCTCTTCCTCATTCCGAAACCATTACTGCCAACCTCCATCTCACATCTCCTTACGTCGTGACCACAGCCAGAAAATAAACCCTCTATTTGCGAGAACTAATAAATTTCAAAATTCCCCGCTCTCTCTAGCCATCAATAACTGGAATTCTCTTCCTGAGGCTATTGCTCTCGAAAATAATCCAGCTAAATTCCGCGATCTTTGCAAGGCACACCTCAAAAGTGTTTTTCGTTAGTCTAAATGTTTATGTCGGTAGCTAGTCATTAATTTTTTTTTTTTTTTTTTTTTTTTTATTATTATGATTTGCATCCTGATGCGATTTAACCCTAGCCATTTTTCGGCAAATATTACTATTTGTATTTGTTTGTGAATCTACTTTTGCTTTTGTTTGTTTTTATGTGAGTTTGTATTCTTATCCCCCCTCATGTAATGCACTTCGGTAGAAGTGCCTTTGAGGTATAATAAAATGAAATGAAATGAAAATGAAATTTGAAAACTTTGGTTGTCCCGCTATGTTTTTAATGTATTTATAAGCCGCTTAATACGAATGGCGTTTACGCTTAATTCATATCTTTTTTTTTGCTCTCGCGGCCCCGTTGAGTGTGCTTCTGTCCGAGCACCGGTGCACCGCAGAGAAGCGATACCTGCAAAGCGTGCTTTCACAAGTGTTGTTTCTCCGCAGTGCACCGGTGCTCATAAAGAAGCACACTCAACGGGGCTCAAGCGGGCACACATTAGCGGAAAACAGCGTTCATATTATGTGCTTTAAGACTAGCAATGATGACCAAGACGACATCGAGGATGAGGACCAGCTCACTGGCATGATGCTTTCTGGCCTTGAAGCACATAATGTGAACGCCGAGCAGGCGGAATATGCTAGTCTTGACAATGATGTGTATGTTTGTCGTGATGACTCATTAGAGGACATAGTACAGGAAGTAATGCCAGCACAGTGCAGCAGTGAGAGTGAAGATGACGATGAAGAAAGGGATGACTTGCTACCAACTGTCACAGCCATAGCTTTGAGCACATCGCTCAGCTCCGGAAGTTTCTGTCTGCAAAGGAAGAGTCCCGCAAAGAGCTACTTGCGTTGGCTGGTATTGAAAATTTTATTTTGAGATTGTATGTGCTGACTAAACAGTCCACAATCGACAAATTTTTCGCCGGATGAATAAACTCAATGTCACAGCTCTTTCACTAATGTGTTATGCCTGTACTTGCTTATAATTAGCCCTATGTAGAGGAAACTGGCAAAAATCTGCTTTGTATGAGCAGCTATCCATGTAACAAATCATAATGCCGTCTAGTATCATATTTAGATGAATTTCTGATAATTCAAACTAAAATCTGTGACTTCCTAGAGTTTGAATTAATGAGACTCTACTGTAGTTTGCAGTACGGCATTTCGCATTCAGCGAGTCATTTTGTCACTGTACACAGACGAAAGCATAAAAGCGGTCGGACAAGTTACGCATTCACGGCTGCACGATGCTGGCAACTGTAGGGCCAGTCGTTGGACTTTGCCCTTGGTAAAAGAGTCCTGTTTGTAACACTGTGCCGCTGGAGCAAATGCACAGATTGATTGCTACTTCCTTGGCAATACAACCGCTGCCTTCTCACGTCGACACATGGGAAATACCGCAAACAAAAGACGACACCGTCACGACTTCGCAAGGTGAAACCGGAGAGGTCAAGAGCGGAAGAATTCCTTGAGTGTTGACGTGCTATGTGGCATCAACAGCAGAGGCCTGCCATTAAAAAAAATAAAAATACTACTTCGTGAATTAATAACCAACATGCTCAACCATTTACAAAAATACTAGTTTGCAGTTTCTTTGCTGGATGTGACGTCACGACAACTGACGGCAGCGATTGGCTGGCAGAGTGATGTAGATTCTTTTGGGGGGAATTTGCCACTGAATTCATAACCTACCTGACATCAAATGTAGTTTCTAAACATGGCAGATGTAATCAGGCCAGTTTCCGTCCACAATGCTGCCGCCTAGTCTGTCGCACAGATTATTTCCGTTGCTAAGGGGCAGTTGGGGCTTTATGTAAACATAGGCTGGACGTGCGTGTAGGAAAAATAACATGAATGACCGACCACATCATTGACTCTTCCAACATATTGCAAAAAAACAAAAGAAAAAAACCGACAAGTCAACATTTTTTTGTTTTTTCCTCATTTTTAGTGGCTGTCGTGTAACATCGAAGTATAAGTACCAAGTAAAATAAAACTAAAGAAAAAGTACGTAACGTAAGGTGTACATGAACTCTATAGATATAATACCAGTCCCAATGGTTTAGCAAAGAAGCCAGTCTTTTCAGAAAACCCCCTCTCTCACTTGAGTCCGTTTTCTAATATTTGAATCTTAAAAAGAAGTTGCCCCGAAAAAGCGGCAGAAAATGCACAAAACAAAGTGACAGTGCCTAAAAAGTTCACACCTGCCTTTTCACATGGCTCTCGGAACTACATGTAGTGCAGGATGCAGAACAGTACCCATGGGCTAGCTGCAGTTGTAACCCAGTGCTTATAGTATATCGCAGCTGCTTGGAAGGGAGAGAGGCCACCTCCTTCATGCCGTGGTACCGGGAAAAGCAATACCAATTAGCCGCAGGCGTCGAGCACATTGTATTTCTGTGCATCCACAAAGCAATTCTGGGACAGCAACGACAGAAAACTTCAGTAACACGGTGAACAAAAAAGAGACCAAAAGAACTGCAGTAGGGTGGAAAGTTGGGCTAGTTGGTAGTTATTCATCTTGGTTTTAAAAGTGCACAAAAGACGAGGACAGAGTAAGAAACACAAATACAAACGAAAGCGCTCGTCCGTCGTTTGTGTTTCTTACTCCGTCCTTGTCTTTTGTGCGCTTTTAAAACCAAGAGACCAAAAGAGTAGGCATGCAGGCGAGCGTGAATTGTAGACACAGCTAAAACTCAAGGCACAAAGAAGCAGAAAGAGGGCACTTCAAGAGGCCTTTCGACTTCCCTGCTTGTCGGATTTGAGTCTCGTACCGGGTAGTAAGAAGCAACAATACTGGTTCCCTAGCCTTTCCAGCCTCAAGAAGCCTTGGAACAAAGAAATCCTACTAGTCATTCATTTTGTTTTCTCTTCTTGGGGGGATTACAGAGCACGCTGCGGCAGCAAACTGCCTCGAAGGGGCTCGACTCACACTTCTAAGTGAATGATTGGCGAGCAACTTCTCCATTATGTACTATGTGCACTCCATGTTTTAAAGGGGATAACTCCGTCGATTTTTTGGTAGACTTCGATTTGGCTGGAAATTTGCAGACCGAATCATTAAGCCTTTTTTAACTGATAACCAAAATATTAAAAAAAATATATATATATTTCCGTGAAGTTATCGAACTTTCAAGTTATGCCGGCCGGGAAGGTTCCAGGAGGCGACACTCTACTGGCATCAATGAAAAATCCCTACTTTTCCCTACCCACGTACGTCACGGATGTGCAGGCGGACGAGCGACTCGGGCAGCTGCCAAGTGACTTTCCGAACGCCAGCGATCGAGGTAATTTTTTCGCAGCTTCAAGGTTGAAAGTTCCTTTGCAATCTGTGTTCCACTATAGATTATAGAAACAGTGCCGGGAAAAAGCTTCTATTTTGCCCTTGTTTTCGTGGGAGAAAAAAAAAAAGTGTTCCCCGGCAGCAATGGAGGCCAGCCATGTCAAGGAGCTTTTGCGCGAGCTGTGTGGCGAGAGAACTAGTGTCACATGAAACATTTTCACTTTTGCTCGAAATACTTTATAGCCGCGTGCTGCGAGTTGAGTATCCTTCAGCAGCTGGAACAGCTTCAAGAGTGGCAAGCGCAAACTCAAGCCGGCTGTGACCATTACGACATCCGTCCAAAGAGGAGCGCTAAGAACCGAGAAAAATAGTACAGAATCTAGCACTACAGTCAACATTTTGCAAAGTCACAGTTGTTATTCACAATTAGTTCAGAGATGTGTTTTTTTTTTTTTTTTTATTTTTTAGAAACACTATATTTGTTTGGGACGTCGAATCTGGCTCGGGTGACTCTAGGAGTTTTACTCACGCAGCCGATATGTTGAAAACGAGAAGAGAAACGTATAAACGAAGTTCAAGTCTGAGTTTAGACATGACTTTTGACATATTGCTATTCCTGTCTGCTATTACAGAAGTCCATGGATCAGGTGTTGAGCTTCATTAAGGGGGTAGGAAAACGAAATTCCAGCGCTCATTTTCTAGCTTGCACCCTAACCTCAAAAACACCAGTCTTCCGTTGAAAGGCACAAGAAAACTAATTTTCAAGCTAAATAAACAATCTTTCAATGTGCACCTGGTGGATGCATGCGGAGCCTATTTGGGAGGTAATCTAGCAACGTTGGGAAACTTGCTACGTAGTCGTGACATAGCAGATTCTTTCGAAGCAGCGCCGCTCTTTGGCATTTCGTTTTCCTTCTAGCTTTCCTCCTAGCTCAACTCACAAATCGTGCATTGTACCAAACAATCCAAGAAGACTGAAAGGAAGGACTCCCCTCTTTTTCGGACCCTCGTTCGTGCAGCCGGACATATCCATTGTCCCCCTAGAAGATTAGCCCGTCGCTCAAAACTCGAACAAAAGTTGCTTTCCCCACAACGTTCAGCCCTAAGCTGACAGTGTTGTGGAAGCTATGTGCTCCTTGGGCAAGCCACATGCTCGTCGCTCCACGGGTACTTCGAACGGCTTGGTTGTTATGCGCTGACACTACTAACACCACCATAACGCTGACAACGCCACAAAGGGCAAAGCTCATAACCACGCCAGCCTTGCTACGTCACCAATGCGGGGAATCTTTTCTTTCTGTTTTTGTTTGCGTTGGATATCCCACGAAGCATCGCGCTATCCGTTCATTTCTCTTTGAGCGCTTGCTCGAGTGCACAGTTTGGAACAAAAAATATAGCCAGTCGTTCAAAATACAAACGTGCGATTATCATTTATGGTTATTATCTGTCATGCTTGACTCATTTCCGAACGAAATTTGAATATTTCGATTTTTGTTTTTGTACCTCTTTAATATACGATAGATCCTTGCCTGGTTTGTCAAATGGTTGGCGTGCAATATTCGCTGCAGAAGAAGTGATGAAAATGTTTAATTTATTATATTGCGAAGAAATTTTATCTAGAGCTGAAAAGTTTTTTTTGTTTTTTTTTAATTATAAAAATATTAATGTTGTTAAGGGGAGGCATGCAAATTTACAACTGATGAAAACTGTGCCAAATGAACTTAACTTAAAAAAAATTTACATAGAATTACCCCCTTCCCTCTTTTGAATTAAAAGATTTATAATGTCTTTCTGTACCTCACACACTATTGTATCTTCAAGCAAATATTCTTTATTTGGAGATGAACAGTGTATTTGTGTATTTTATATGCATTCCCCTGCACCTTGATGTTTGGCTTGGTGGTTGCGAAGTTCTTTTAATCGTCATTTTTAACACAATCGTCATGACCAGTAACCTGCCATCTGATCTACACGAACGCAGTTCATTCCATTCTATACTTTTCATTGTTTAAGATAATCACAGTCTATATGTCTTAGGTCCCAGCCCAGCATGCACATGTTCATCGCTTTGGAAGGCAAGCAGTGTATGTGCCACACGCATGAACGCTGAAAATGGCATCGACCAGAAGCGCTTTTCAGAAATGCTTTACAGATCTTTTGCTAAATTACTTAAGCACCAAGGAGCATATTCATGCCACAAGAGTAGTCACACGTGCTGACGCCTGCAACAGTAACTTTTCAAAAGAAAATCTAAAACAAATGGCACATTCCTTCAGGTCATATGAGCGTGTGGGGCATCTGTACCCACATTCCGAGCAATTTCCGCGGTGCTTTGCAATTCACAAAAAATTTATTGCGTGACTCTTCGACCTTTCTTCACCAGCCATCTTCTAATAAAAAAAGAATCGATTTACCAGCAATATCACGAAACTAGCGAGGCGCGGCTTGAGCGTAGCGAGTTGCAAAAATGTTTTTATGAAATTCCAATTGCTCCCGTTTTTTTTTTACTTTCTTATAGTTATGCACATAGACCATGGCCATACTTTGTGCAAATATATATAATTATCAACTTTAAACAGCACGAACGCCCAGATTTTTTTGCTGTTAGACGCGAGAAAGGCGGGCGCGAGTGTACCCGATTGCCGGCCGCACGCCTTGCTGCACAAAGTGACGTGACGCTTGGGCGGCGGGGAAAACTGGGGAAAAACTAGGGAGAATGATGTTTCGGGTAACTAGAGTGAGTCTGGGAGAATGCGATAGCATTTCGGAATCAGGAAGCCATCCGCATTCAGATTATGCCCTTGAATTAGGTAGCTCGAAAAGTCGGAGTTCTCCTTTAAAGGGGTACCCGGCATTTTCTTCATTGTCCCCGATTTGCCTAAAACCTTGCTTAACACACCAACGAACATCGCTAAAATAGTAACCCAAATATTTGGCCAAAATAACTTTTTTTCGCGAAGTTACAGAAGTTACAATTAGGGTCATCATTGTGTTTTTCAAAGTGAAAAGCTCTCCTGGCAACATTGAAATAGTGACATCATGGGAAGGCAGGGGTTCATTCACTCTTTGGGCTGTAGACTTTGCTCTCAACTGACCACAAACAGTTTCATGGCGTTAAAAGAATGTTTTGGAAGGTTGCTCCAGCTCCCACGCAGCACGAAACAAATGCTCGGCATAGTTCATTTCTAGACAGCCCGCTCGAACCGCAAGCCTGCCATCCCGTGACGCAGGCACGTAGGCAGGGGGGGGGCCATGGGACCTGGGCCCCACCCCGAAATCTTCCATTTTGCTGGGACCTCCTCTCCCCCCTCCCCCTCATACAGCACTTTGTCATAAACAGGCCCCACCCCCCCCTCGAAACAAAATCCTGGTTATGTGCCTGCCATGATGTCACGGCAATGAAAAGCGCAAGTATACCGTAAAATACCGCGCACATCCGCCCATTCCACATTAAGCGCCCATTACCAAATTTGTGAGATCTAAGGAAATACGTACAGTACATTTATATGTAAAATTGATGACCGGACAAGCGCCCATCCCCCATTTTTTTGCGATTATCTCCAAAGTTTGAGTAGGCGCTTGCCCAGTATTTTACGGTATTTGAATCTTGGTATTGGCGTCATTTTCATTTGCCGACTTCATAATAAATATTTTGAGTTTCGTGATAGTAAATAGCATACCGGAAAGAGTAAAAGATGGCGATTTTGAAAATGTGGTTAGGTGGGGTTGCCCAAAAAATCGCTGGATTTTTTAAGCAGGTCTTTTTTCTGCGAACACGACAGTGGTAGGAACATTACTTGTGTCGAGCTAGGGAAGCCATATTGGGGGCTACCCCAGCTACGTCCACACTGGCTTTCATGGCAGTTATGTGCAATGCAGACAGCTTTCACTATTTCAACCGAGTGCCTAGGCAAACACAGAAGCAGCCACATAAGACAATCAGGAAAAGACGCCGAGTTGTTCAGGCTAAGGAGGAAGGACATAGTGCAGCGAGCTATCTAGTCCAGGCTATTCCTCTGAGAAATGCTGTCGGTGGAAATGTAGGTCAGTTATTCCCGCCATTGATTTAGGTAACTAATGCAAGCATTACACTATTTTGCATATTTCTCTACTGCAACGCTAGTCATCCGCAGCAGAAACAACGCCCCAAACTCAAAAGAAGTCTCGTTGTATTGTTAACACAGACATCAAGTCCATTAGGAAAGGCCAGCAGTGCCATCCACCTGTTCATAAGCGAGCTGGAGTTCATCAAAGCACAACCGAGAATCTCTCGGAAGTACTTGGTTCCTTTTCAGTAGTTATTGAATGAAAACACAGTGCAGTGGTGATTACCATCAGCACAGCCTTGCCACTGCTGTCCCTCGGGTGGCACATGCACGACATGGCCTGCAAGCCACATATATTCCTAAAAGAAAGCTGCATAGGATACACTTACCGTGGCTAGCGTCGCCACCCAGCGAGCTTGCACAAACCCTCTGCACGGCGCGCAGTGCTGTTCAGAACAGAGCGGCACTGGCTAGCCAGTTAATGCGAAGGCTTGTAGTGTCTTGCTGCTGCCTTGGCAAAGCTGCAAGTCACCTCTTTCACGCCTTGTGGTGCCCATCAGCTTCAAAAGAAACGGTGTTGAACCGCGACCAGCTATAACCTGTCGCACAAGGGAAAAAAGGGTGTGAATGTGCAGACTCCTATCTGTTTGCTTTTGTCTAGCGTGTGAGTTTTGTTTGAGAAGAAAACAACAATGACACTTCTTTCACAGTAATATGCAAAACAAAAACGAGAACGGCTCGGTTATTAATAAGTTGTGTGCAGCAGAGGCACGGGTGCGAGGGCGTAGCTCCGCAGAATGTTCTTTTTGCACGGCTGCTCGTGCAAAAAGGGCGCTTTTGTGCTCGGGCCTGTGCCTTTTCTGCACACAACCTATGTTACAGAGTGTATAGCACGCCTTCGAGAGCACTCGCGTGCGGCGAGAAATCCATAATATACAGGGTACGATCGCAGGAAACCTCGCAGGGGTGCAGGAAGCTGCAAGTGCACGGTGCACCAGAATGTGAAACTAGAGGTGGTGATAGAATTTCAGTTCAAGAATATGACGTTACTGGGGTCAAAATATAGAAACGAAAAACGTAACTGCCTTACCGGCTGATGATAAGGGCCATCGGAGCACGACCAACTATTTGTCGTGATCGGGGCATTCGATTGGACGCGGGTTGGTAAAGATTTGAAAAACACGAAAGAATAAAACATGTAGGGACGAAGACAGACAGCGCAGTTCTTTGTTGACATGAAATGTAAGATCAAGCACATTATTCTGTCGGATCAAATGGTTTTGTTGAATTAGGTTTAGCTCGCAAGTCAGCCGTTCTTCGGCGGGCTTTCAGCTTTCTGCGATGGTTGTTTTAATCGTGAACGCAGGCTCAAACAATGTAGGCAGCGGCGCCAAATAGATCTGAAACGAAGAAACAGGTCGGACGCGTGGAACGAACACACATAGAGATCACATCACAGGAAAACTCAAACCACTCACCTTTCGTTCGACGACAGTTCGTCAGGCACGATGTTTCCGATGTTTCTCCGGGTGTTGAGGAGACCGCGTCTGTTTCCGTGCTCCTATTGGTCGTGACGTCACCAAATTTCATCCAATAAAGTACGCGCCGAAGTTCTCTCTAGTCGCCGGTGTTTTTTGTAGGGGTGTCGCGAACTTCTGTCGAACCAGATTTTTTGGTCGAACTTTCGGGGTTCGACTGGATCGAACCGGTTCGACGACCCTTCGAACTTTTCATTAAGGGGTATTCACACGAGGGAGAAATCCCGGGGATTTCTCCCCGGCACGCGCGCATCACGAGATGAAAACGCGAGGCTTTTGCACATCGCAAAGCTTGACGTTTTCGTCGTGGAATGCGCGTGCCGGGGAGAAATCCCCGGGATTTCTCCCTCGTGTGAATACCCCTTTAGATTCGACCGGTTCGACCTTGTGAACGGTGTGGCCAGACCTTGATACAAGTATGTCTAAGTTTGGAAACAAAAATTTTTATGCAAAGGGTTATTTTATATTGTGAGCAACTGCAATTAAAAGAAACTAATTCTAATCACTGTAGAAGTTAATAACTTAATTTTGGTACTGTATTAACTGAAATAGTCCATCAGCGCTGCACTTAATTAATCTCTTAGCCATTATCATCCAATCCGAAGCCAACTGGCCAGCTTGTCGCGCATGCGCACACGAGTCGAACCTAAATAAGAGGTTCGTCGAACTTTCCACTAAAAGGTCGAAAAGTCGAACCTGGTCGAACTCGAACCGCGGCCGATTCGCGACACCCCTAGTTTTTTGTTTTCGCGTACACGCCCTTGCTTGTATTTCCTCACGAAAACAAACTCCCCCCAACAACTGTAAGTACGCTTAATATTTCGTCCCCATTTAAGTGTGTGTTTCGTGTACTACAACCTTTTACGTAATTTACTTGCCTACTTTATTTCAAAAGCTGTTCCGTGCGAATGCCTTGATGCGCGGAGCTAAAATCTGTGGAATGCCTACGTGTTATAAGGGCCTGAAGTTACTGAACCGCAAACGTCCCGTCGGAGATGCCCTAAGGAACCTCGTATTTATCGATGTAAATTGTCATATATATATATACTGCGTTGTGTCTGCCGTCAAGTGCCCACGTTCCTTTACTTTGGGAATACTTTGGTGATGGTTCGTTCGGTGAATGGCCATGGATGAAATTGGCCTCGTGTGAAAAAACATGGCAGGCGGGACCAAGCTCTACTCCACCGCTTTCGCTCGACTATTCGCATAATCTGTTTTTTTCCGTGTTATAATAACTATTGTGCGTGGTTATCATGAACAGCTTCGCGGAACACCGCGGCATCGGGAGCAGGACTTCTCAAAAACGTGTCCACCTCTTTCGTAACACTGTCTTGCCCGCCGGTGTGCAATATCGGGCATCACTTCCTTCTCTGGTCTTTACAGGCATGGTCACCGGCGTCGCTCATGCTAAGGGTGCCGCAAAAAGCGGTAGACCGTGGACGCGGTGTATTCTCCTGGATTCAGTAGTTTTATTTTCTCCAAAAAGATGGTACACAAACTGGCTGGTGGGGTTTAAACATCCGTTAAAGGGGTACGGAAACGAAATTTTAGGGCTCATTTTATTGCTTAGATATATACCACGACGCATCAGCTCCTGAGAAACAGCAGTATCTCGTTTTTAAACGAAAAAAAAAAAAAAAAAGAAGTAATTTTTAAATCAATAAAAAAATGTTTACACTTGCACCTGGTAATTGGAGGGTCGAAGCTGTTTGGGGGTCGTGACGTGTTGCTCCTCCCGCCTTGGCGCCACCCTCGGCAGCACACCATACTATTCCCAAACGTAGTTCCGTCTTATGCCTCAGGTGCAAACCGATCACCTGCATGGTGACAACCTTGGCAATGAGAAATATGAAAGGTGACCCACTGTCCTCAGGACTCCGGGTCTTCCTACCGAAAATTCACAACTTTCAGCGATGGGGGTACCGCGGTGTGAGAATCGCGCTCCCTAGCTCCTGGATGATTGGCCTGGGCTTGCCTACACCTTCCTGGCGTGAACAAATAACGAAAGGCTCTAATACTGTGTGTATGTAGCAAAACTAGAATCTTTTACGCGTCTCACACCCAGCCTCCTACCGCTGTTCTACGACGATTCTCCAGATGAAAGCCATTTTTATAGGCACCAGCGCCCCTATAGGTTGTGAAAGTTGCGAATATTAGTTTGCTACGAAAGGTTGTGCCGACTATTTTCCAAAAAAAAGAAAACCCGGAGAGCTTAGCGAACCGCATGAAAAGCGAAGCAAACTTGCTAGTGAGTACGCTATTAATAAAGCACCTAATGACACATACCTCCAAGTTGGCCAATCATTATTAAATACGAGGCATTTCTTTGCGACCGCGGCCTCCTTCAGATTTTGTCGGGCGGACGGTCTTTCTGTCGAATGGTTCATACAATTCTAGCCCGAATCGCCTGTCCGTCACCATGTGCAAGAGTGACTGTTCGTCCTTGCTGACGTCTTCAGAGTCCCCTTGGTAGTCTAAATCCTCATCCTCTCAAGTTCATAGATCATGGCGGAATGCTCCGTGGACTACAAGGGCCGAAATGAATGCGTCACGACGGTCGTTGCGCAGCTGTGCAGTCCTCAGCCACTCCGAAACACGAGGAGACTAACATGCAAAAGCCACCGCTTGGCGGCGCTCATAATGACGCCAGCTTTTGGCTGTGCTAAGGAGCCTGATGTCATGCTTGCGACGGAGTTCGAAAAACTCATTGCAAGCTTTGATGACCGATTTCGAAGCGCTTGCTAGAATCGGACGCTTCAAACAAAAAATATAACCGTCTGCTCGAAATACGAACGTGCGATTGTCATTTGCAGATATCGTAAGTCATATTTCACCCATTTTAGAAAAGTTTTCATATATTTTGATTTTCGTTTCTGTACCTCTTTAAGACAAAACCCCGAGACTCTGGTTGAAAACGAACGACACAACAATAGGGGTTTTATAATAAACGCTAGAGGTTCAACTGGCTCTAGTGTGCTGTCGAAAGTTGAAACGGACAGCGGCCAGTCGGAATTTGAATTACGGTAATGCATTTCTATGGGAAAAGTGAGTGCATTCTCTATCTGCACACAATTATAATTAGGGTTCTGCGTTTTCTGTGTTTGTTTTTTTTTCTCGAAATTGAGGATATTTTTTTTTTTCTGGGTTTAATTTTCTCCTACAGATTTGGTGTTTTTTGTGTAAATTAGTTAAGTCATAACCAATTTACACAAAGAACACCGATTCTGTGGGAAAAAATTAAACCTCGACAAAAAATAACCCCATTTTGAGAAAAATGAATAAAAATGCAGAACCCTAATTATAAGTAAGATTACGTGTTTTCTGACTTTATTTTTCACCAAATTTGGAGGATGGATGATCATAGCTGAAACAATACATCAAAGCGATGCTGCATACTCCACTAAAACCGATTTTAAAAATGCGACCAGCTGCTCTTTAACGGGCTGCAAGCAGGTTAGTTCTTAGTCAAGGAACACTAGCACAGCACCCTTGTGACATCACGTCACGGCGGAGTTGCAGTTGATTGGTTGTACCGCGTACCGCAGCACCACGGTGATGTCACGTTGCGGCCGTGCTGCTGATGATCAGTGTTGCCAATGCCATTCCTCTAGATAGTTCCGGTTTTGCCCTAGACACCCAATAGTCGCGGTTTTGCCGTAGACGCTTGAAACCAAACTTTGAGCCGTGATATTTACAAAACTGCACGCAGTATCGAGAGGTAAAATGTATACCTTTTAATTCAGAGACACTGCTTTAGCTGAAAACAGTAGTAATCTCAAATTTGAAAATATTGACCGGAGTATCCCTTTAAAATCAATAAACTACTGGAGGTAGTCGCTAGGAAACTCGTATGCATCCCATCCTATCCATCAACCTACCCCGCGGCTGCGATGGGTAGAGTGGTAAAAAGCGTAGTATAGGGGCTTCAACTGCCTGCCCCCTCTTCCCCCTCCTATAGACCTTTCCAGCGGCACTCTCAAACGAAGCGATTTACAGCGCGTGTCCCTGGTTTTGAGAGTGTACGTCAGTGTTGCCCGACTGCGCTGAGCTGTGGAGTTTCTCGTCAGTGGGCTCTGGCAGCCTGCGTAGGCGCAATTTCAGACGCTGGTGGCGACTGAATTGCCGCGTTTTATTTTTTATCTTGTGTTCTGTGGCAAACATGATTTATAGAGGTCTTTAAGAAAGTAGTGCTCTATTTTTGGGAACAAAAACAAAGAAATGAAAGCTGTTTTGGTAAGTCGGTGCGCTACAGAACAAATGCAACTAGAATGTTTGTTTCATTTTATGTTCCTTGTTTTACGGCACCGCACACTCAGCCCTGGCAATCTATAAAGGTCAAAATGTTTGACCACACAGGATATCCGTAATCCATGAATATTCCCCGCCCACAACATGAAATTCAACGAGTCTCATCAATCGAACAAAAAATATATTGTACATACCCCACGGTGCCGCGTTATCCGAACAGGATTTGAGAAAGGTCTCAACACAGCATATCCAAAATACAATGTCGACGATAGTCACTTCACGACGATCGGGTGTAATCCGGCGTGTTTTGGGGAGCGTGTAGAAGAGAGCTCCTTTTTTTGCACAGCTTCATAGCGAATGAACGAACGTGCTTATTCTGTCGCCACACCCCGGACCCGACCCTATCAGCTAGTTTTTGCGAAGACCCAGAACACAGCCTGGAAGGCTTTCTGGAGATTATCTCGACGGAAATAATCTTCCAAGGACGTCGAACCGCCTGCGGCGCGGGCTGCTTGACGCTCGCTCTCTTCGTTCGTTTCCTGCGAAGGCCGAGCGGGCTACGAGCCCTGGTATTCCCTGGTTCTCACAGTGGAAGATAACATACAAAGGGTAAGCATCCTAAACAGGCAAATAAAATAAAAACTTCCAAGAAAAGCCGCCGAACTCCGAATGCACAATGCAGGTGGGGAGTCACGCTGACCGGGTTGCCACAGCTCAGGCGGGTGCCAGAAATTTCTGGCTGGTAAAGGTCGCTCGATTCGCAAAATGGCGGCAGCTAGAGCGCTCTTATTGCAAAGGTCTGTAGAATGTCTACAGTTCACAGCTTTCAGTGCTACGAGAGCACAACCCCTTGTTCCTCTTAGGAGGACAGTGGCCTAAACTGAAAAAGTTTAGGCCACTTTTGTCGTGACCCGAATGACCCGTTGTCCCGCTGAACCTCGACGAGATAAGCGGCAAGATTCCTTTGGTCCATAATATGTGGTTTGTAAGAAAACTGGGGTGCCATTTTCTCAAGACCATTGACCCTGTGCGTTGTCCGAACTTGCCATAGAATGCCGCGCTTGTAGACCATTCCAGACTAAATGCCCATTCCCAAATTTGTAAGATCTGAGAAAATATGCACCGTACATTTATATGTCGAGTTGAGGAACCGGACAAGTGCCCATCCCCCAGTTTTCTGCGATTATCTTTAAATTTTGAGTGGGTGCTTGCCCGGTATTTTACAGTAGTAAAATACCGACTTTTCTTTTTATATTGGGGGGAAGTTACATTGGTACATTGAAATTCTGTGTTTATCGGATGAATCCGAATTGATGAAAATTTTACTGCCGAGCGTTTTTCTGAGCTTCCAGAATTTATCAGAAAACCCAAAACCCTAGTTATAAGAGCAGATATCACGAATAATTTGTACGTACTAAGTATATTGGACCATCTCTGCAGATGAAATAATTGGTTAGTTACGGAATTTTTATTTCAAATTCATGGCATTTCAAACGGTGATAAAACTGCTTCACACATGTATATATGTGCACCGTTCGGACACTGTTAGTGCAAACACTGCGTCAGCACTTTCCAGCGTGGGGAATATACGTGCCAAACGAACGAAGGACATGTCGAAAACCAAGAGAGACGGCAATAACTATGCAGTAACACTGGATAAGTAACTCCCTGTGCATTTACGATCAAACTAAATGGAAGGTCACGTAATGTAGTCCGATTTGCAATAAATAAGTACTGCTTTATTCTTTCTGCTCATGAATATGCGCAAAGATGCTCATTTTGCGTTCAACGTATTACCCGCACGCTCAAAATCTTTGAAAATCGGGAGAAGCCAGAGAGCAGGTGCCCGATAAAAGCTGCTCGGCATAAGAAATAATAAAGACACCTTTCATATTCCACATAATTTATTCTTTACGTTTTGAATGTTTTTAACTGCTCGCAAAGATGCACAACAGGGTCATTTTTATATAGTGACAGGACCCACGCTACCAGCAATATATTGAACACATTTCTACATTTGTTTCAATCATTATTTTGCTTAGGATGGTCGCTTGTTTTTACACACCTGATGTGGAACACAGGTTTGGGCCTGAAATACAGTGAAGTTTAACATTGCTCACTGGTAAAGAAAACTGCTGTAATTGTATCAATTACTCTTTTGCAATGTTAATAAAGGTGCATACTATTTGGTACAATCCAAATAACAAAAGTGTTCCACATTATTTTTCCGCAGACAAAATGCATGCGCGTTTTCCCATTGGAATGCACAGGAGCATCGCAGAAGTAGACTCGTTGCTGTCTGCTTCACTTTGCTTCCCGGAAGTCTCATAGACATTAGCGCCAGTTGAACCTCTAGCGTACGTTATAATAACTCTATGGACACATAAACACAGTCATCTTTCGTTTTTTGTTTGTTTTCGTCTCAAATTTTTTTATAAAATTATTTTTGACTTTTTTTTTTAGCTTATTTATGTTTACTTTTTGGTGTAATTTCTTTCCCACACTGCTAGCACATTCTGATTTAGAAATAAAGTTTTCATGATATGTTTGCTGGAAGTACTCAAAGGCAGGGATGAGTACTAACCACATTTCAATAGACCATTCGCCAAATCCCCCAAGCACCCCTGTCCACACTCGAGGAATTATGGGAACGGTGTTCCTTCTGTTCGCTAGTCATTGATACTTTTGACGAATTCAATGCTTACACATTTTTTACTGTAATCTGTAGTCGTCCTGTATATGCGTCGTGTAGATTGCACAAACCTGTCATATAATTTTTAAGATTTCTCGTCAGTGTCAGCATTTATCACACTGTATATGCAATCCACCCTTCAACCTAGCTGAGTTGAAGAAATCTCTTACAATATTATCAGTCTTGTGATTGCTGTTTTAGCAGCAGTTGCTTGAAAAGCCAAGAATTCATAACAACCAAAACCAGGACTTAGCTCGGAGTCAGCGGGCCCATTTATAGCATTTTTAGCATATCCAAGTTAATATCGGAGTCTTTGAAGCTGTACGAGAATGATAATAATGTAAAAGATTTCTGGCAGCTCAGCCAGGTTGAAGGGCGGGCTGCATGCACAGTATCAGCCTGCGGAACTCCATTCCCGTGATTTCTCGAGTGCATGCCGGGGCACTTGGGGGATTTAGCTAGTGGTCTACTTGTCTAGCTTTAGTGCTACTAGCTACATGAGAAATGTGTAGTGAAAGTTGCCAGTTGACCACATCACGGCAAACAAGTTATAACTACTTCCATAAATGGATAGAAAAAGTCCTCTAGTTTCTCTTGTCACTTCAGGACTGGTTGATGAGGTCCTACCTTAAACAACTTGCAGCACGACTGTGACAGTGGCTTTATTGCAGGGGTGTGGTAAGTTGTACAAGTTCACCTGCTCCTTGCACACCCGCATGCTTTTGTTTACCCCCTATCTAAGCCAATGATGAGGTGTGCTCGACTCCCTTTTCATCACACATTCCCTGGGACATTCTCTGTATTGCCCTTTAATTGCAGTGCATTCCGATGCACCAAAAACACTTTGGAACACTTCACCATATAAAAAAATGTGAGGCAAATATGTGAACCCTACTCAAGTTGTTTCTGATTAACCTCGAATCTACATATTGTGCATTGTTTTTAGAGAGTATTGGTAGGTTGTTCTGGTAACTCCAGTAACGGTAGCCAATATCCTGCCGGCGCCTTCAGATACGCATCATATCGTTATCCGGTATCGGTGTCAAAGTATCGAATTTTGGTTTTGATGTGGAGAGAAGAACAATATTAAAAAGTAAAGTAACCCATGTCTGCTCCTACTGTTAGGGCTGCATACGTAAAGCCAACTTAAAATAAATGAACAAGGGAAGTGTACCAACTAAGAAAAAATAATTCTTTTCCTTTTTAATGCCAATTAAAAGAGCAAAAATGTAGCTAATGAGACTTCAGCCACAGAACATGCCTGGTCATTGGTTGTTGTTACCTTTAAAAAAAAATTTGTTTTCCTCCGGTTGTTTCGAGCTTGTCTTCGTACACAACGATCTCCTAACTCTCCCTGTTACGGCATTAGCCGAGCACGCGAAATAAATCGACGCGTGACCGAAGAAAGGTAACATCATGGCCGTCCTTCGCAGGCCATGGAGCTGTTCAAGGGCAAGACGCTGGTGAAGAAGGACGGCAGCGAGGTGCCTGCGGAGCAGGTGCTGTCCGGCAAGAAGGTGGTGGGCCTGTACTTCTCGGCCCACTGGTGCCCCCCGTGCCGCATGTTCACGCCCATCCTGGCCGAGGCCTACGAGGAGGCCCAGGAGGGGGACGAACCCTTCGAGATTGTCTTCGTGTCCTCCGACCGGGCCGCCTCCGAGATGCTCAACTACATGAAGGAGAGCCACGGCAACTGGTGCGGCCTCAAGCACGGAGACCCCCTCGTGCAGTGAGTGCAGGCCGCTTTCTCTCTCCAGGTGCATGAGCGTTTACCGAAGTCCTCGTCGCAACGCTATGGCGACACTGCGGAAGAAAGGACCATTTAAAAAAACATCCGAAGCCAAAAATTTTTTCTTTTTACACGCACGTTAATGAATTGATAGTGACAAACAATCTGATGGTTATGAGGAAAGGAATGTTGTCGGCGTGGAATCGAGAACGCAACAGCCGCAGTGCCCGTAACATGTCTCCGAGCAACGCGTTTACCGTGTCCTCGTTCGTAGTCCCCCGATTTTCGCCTGACGACGTCGCGCTTGTGTCGTGTTGTTGCCCGTCGTGATGCCGGCGAGGGCTCGGAGGTGGGTGTGGCAGGCAGCCCTTCCGCTATAGGTTCCTTTCCAGCTTGACAGTGCACTGAAGCAACCTACAGCAGAAAAGGCATTTGCCATATCCACCTCCGCCGCTGTTCCAGCGCCACGATCCTGGAAGGCAACAGCCTGACAAAAGCGCAATGTCATTGACCAGAAATCTGAAGGGTCGCGAGTGAAGGCACAGTAAACAAATCAGTCGGAGGTACAGTCCATGAACTGCAGTACCGCCTTCTCGACGCATCCAGTCTTTTTGGTGTTGGCGACAAGACGCCGGTAAATTACTGGTGAGTGTACCGAGTATGACTGAGAAAACGCAACCAGGTTTTTCGGCCTGCATAAATAAACTATGCATCGCAGAAAGCTGAAACTCTGTGAGAAAGTGACGCTAGCAGTGTTGATAAAATGCGAAAGTTTGAGCATATTACGTTAGCTGGGAAAATCAAATGCTCTATGAGCCGACTCCACCTGAGCCTAATTTGCGTCGTACCGATATTTGCGATTGTGGGCGCCTGTAAATTTCATTTCAGTGAAGACTTGTCATTAAAAAATACAGTATTTACTTCCTTAATGACAAGTTTATTCACTGACATGGTTGCTACACATGCCCCCAATCTCAAATTTAAATTTGACGATTATGCTGGACCTCGGCTCATGGGGAATTTTTGTTTTTCTTTTGTTTCTTTTGATCCAGGTAGTGTCATGTGCTCCAACTTTCACATTTTATAACCACCGCTAGCGTCACATTCTCGCAGAGTTTCAGCTTCCTGAGACGTGCAAGTTAATTTGTGCGGTCCGAAAAACCCGGTTTTATTTTCTCGATCGCACCCAGTATTTACACCAGTTTCGTGTAACAAAGTGGATACCTCAAAGCCGCATCAGTTTCGTGATTGCTAGAGCGAGCGGGCAAGGGCGATCATGGACCGCGAGTTTTGCAGATGGATGTTCTTCCTTGTCAAGGTACACATTCCTAGCAGTTGAGGGGGCCACTTGCAGAAGTTGGATATCTGCTCTAAATACTCCTTCCTGGTTGCTGCTGCAAAAATGGATTTACTACTTATGTACTCGAAAGGGTGAGGGGCAGGTTTGTTACCAGGGGAAACAACTCCCTGCAGAGGACAATAGTCAATGACAGGGTGTTATCAAAAGCAAAAAGCTTGCACTTAAAGGGACAATGAAGACGATTTTAATTAAATATTTTATGTGGTTTTTTTAGGCTTCTTGGGAACCTAGCGCACTGCCCAATCTTTTATAGACATTTTTACTGCGTATTTCTCTGCTTACGAAATAACTGAAGGAACCGAAACTGAACTATCTCCATTCTCATTTTTGGGCTTCCGAAGACTGAGGTGACGTAGGGAGTGACTTCAGGTGTGAATAGTCGGTATCGGTAACATTTAGAAGATTGAGACTGGTTACCGCGGTGGGTTATAGCAGCGTGGTGGCGCAGTCGGTCCCAAGGTAAACACGACACCGACATCTGAAACCAAGACCAAACGTCGGCCGCGTGTTCCGCGCTGTGTTCTTTTTTATTTTGTTTGCCCATAGTTACTCGTTGCCTGTTTCGCGTCCAGCGTAGCAAAGAAAAAAAATTATTGTGCTGTTTTGTTTACGGTTTAAGAAATATTTCCGGTCCGATTTAGACTTTTCATGGCTATTCAAGTGAAAAATGGAACAGTTTTCATGCAAATCGCGAACCAAAACGTAATTGAGGGCACTTTTCTCGTTTCGACCAATCGCTGACGTGTCTCTTGTGACGTCGCGCTCCTGGGCCCTGCAACGTCACACGAACTCCGTTTTTCCTGGCTTCTCCCGCAACTCTCGAGGCATCACCGCAATCAATCCCAGTATGATTATTATCGCGACTGTTTAATTGATTTGCGCGGCACACAAGCGCCGTTTTCCTGCTGAAATTTGGGCAGCGCTGTTAGGGACGTGCCTGGAAACCAGTTCAATCACCAAAAAAATATCCAAAAAATTGCCTTCATTGTCCCTTTAAGGTGAAGGATCTGCTGGGTTCTTATTGTGCTACTGGGCTTCATGAATGTTAGATTTGGAACGTGACTACTGTCCTCTTTGGTCTCATTCGCAGCAGGAGGGACATAAGGGGATAGGTACAAAAGGAATGCTTCCAAACGATTGTTCTGCAAAGTATTGCATATATTTCAACGATATTTGTATAAATTATTGGTAGTCTTTATAAGCATCTAGCCATTCTTTAATATCAATATTTGCACTTTTCTCGCTACCACAAGTGAGACACTTCGTTTCACTAACGTTACAAATTTGTTTTTGGTGTCTTCTTCTTTTTTTTCTCGACTCAGGGAATTAAAGCAGAGGTTTGGCATCTCGGGGATCCCTACGCTGATCGTGGTGAATGAGTCCGGCCTGGTGATCACTTCGGACGGGAGGTCCGACATTTCCAGCGAGGGGCCTAGGGCCTTCGCCAAGTGGCTTGAGGCCGCTTGAGGCGACCTCTTAGCAAGCCGCATCCGTAGCCACGAGCCAGCTCTGCTCCGTGCAGGAGTGCTTTTAACATTTCTGCCGGGTGGGTTCTTTTTTGTTAATGCACGGATGCCACTAAAATTCCAAGAAATGCAAGATTCCACACTACAGAAAGTGCATGGTTCAAAGCAATGCATCTTTGCAAGCAATAGGTTGTGCTTTCTTTCTGCTGGAGAAGTGCAGCTGCTGAGACCAAATGCTCTTTTACCTCTATATTTGAAAGTCCTCACTTGGCAGTGTGTCTTCAAATCCTTGGACCTGCCTCTGATATTTCATGAGATCACATGTTTCCCGGTGTTTTTCTTCTTTTTTAGAGCTTCACTTGTTTTTTGACGATGTACTTAAATTGTTTTTATTTGTGTCTTTTCGATTCACTTGGATCAACGTGCAATGCCACCTGGAAGATCCTCACGATTGGAGACCAAAGCTTGCATTTTCTTTCCAACACTTCTTTTTTTCATTTTTTTTTTCAGAGGGGACATTTGCTCACCGTTGGTCAATGTTGCACATTTAGCAGCTTCTTCCAATCTATGCAGTTGTAATAACTCTGCTACAAACATCCTTGGGCTCTGACATTTTCAGGTTTTATTATCAGTTCCTATACAAGACAAATGTTAGTTCCTTTCTTTCCCCCGGTGTATTTCAATCAAATGATGTCCTTTCTAAAGCCCAAACATTTTGAATGTGCCCATGTATTTACATTTCTGCAGTTGATTTCTGTTGTTCAATTATGCTTTTTTTTTTCTTTTGTGAAGAAATATGGATTTAGTGGCTTAATTCTCTTACCAACCCATTTCATTACAAATGTAACTTGTGAGCCAAAGCCCTTTTTACCACGAAAGACATGGTACCTCAACTTGCTACTGTTTTTGCCATGAAATGTGTTCTTACCAAGAAAAGTTTTAACGTTGCGAATGCAGTTTCGCTCAGGGCCAAGGTTGTCTTCCACAGAGCTAGGTATTTTAGCTGCCGTTTCCTGTAAACTGCGCCGGTGTTTTGCTGAAGTCTAATAAAGCTATATTCCGCAGTTCCCAACGTGCAAATTGAGCATGCATTCTCTGGGCCTCAATGCCAACGTGTCGCGGTGTTGAAAGACCACAGGTTATCTCAATGCCTTCTCTAATCCTGACAAGCAGCTGAGAGATCGCACAAAAGAACTATCCACAATCACACCTCTGTGCTTGATGGCAGATATTTTTACAGATTGGTGTTGGACTGGTGGCGGCTGGTGAAACTAAACTGAGATGTTGATTTGGGAGCATATGTATGTTTGGGAAGAGTATGGTACGTACACTACCCAGGGATAGGCTGGAGAAGGAATCACAATGTGCTAGTTGCTTGTGAATATCCCTTTTGTGACGAGATGGGGTCACAAGAACAACTAATGTTCATTTCATCATTTATGAAAAAAAAACCTTATATCTGAATTAATCTTTTTCTCAAAAATTTAGAAAGTGTGAAACAAAGAGCTGTGTGTGCCAGGAGAAGAAAGATAAAAATAAACTTGGTCCCTTCTGTGAGCACAGAGACTACAGCACATCTCTTGCACGCACAAATGTGCCCGGTGCAACCTCGCTGTCAGTTTCACTAGCATCTAAGTTCCAAAGAGCCAGGCTGCCCTCGAGACGAACATGCTGCAGACAGGTCCGTACAAAACGTTGCAAGAAGCTTCTGTCGCAAGCTACGTTCGTTAATTACTACACGGAGACACAGCATAAAATGTATTATGTAACCTTTGACGAGAAGCTTCACTGCAAAAGAAGACTTTGGTGCCTCTTCATCTGGTTCGAGCTGACAGTTATCTCGCTATCGGCCAAAATCTTGCACACTTCCCGTTTTCCTACCGTTTAATCCTCTTTGTGTTTCGTTTTCGAAAAGGTTCCGAACAACATAGAGAGCTCACATTTTCAGCGAAGGTGTATTTTAATCCTGGATGCATTCCTGTGAAGTTTCTAGGCGTAGCTCTGTTCTTGTAAAAAGTTATGACAAACAATCTTGAAAATTTCAAAAAAGCGTCCGCTCCGCCATATAGACAGAGCTTACCACCGGTGGATGCGTTCGTCAGCATTTAATTACAGTGAAGCTGAAAAAAAAAAAGCTCGATAACATGAATTAATTTTTTGATTGGGCTAATTGGTTCATATTTAGGAGACACCAGCTGAACAACCCAAGCACACAAATGTAAGAAGGACGAGAGAGACGCATTCAACCGCTGGACTACCAACTGAAATTTAATGAAACACTTCATCTTCATCGACAAGCTAGGATCAATCATACCTAGCTTGCTTCACTTCTTCCTCTTTTTCCTCATTATTAAACTAAGGCATCCTCCTCGTCTGTCTACTTGTGGGCGGTACTTCCCCTCGCAAGAACGTTCTCTCTTCTCTGGTTAAGGTCACAGAGGGTGAACTAACACACATGTCCCCTTTCTCTTGTATGTTTAAAGCTTCTAAAACCTCGCGTGCAAACCGGTTTCGATGGTGCCCCATGACGGTAACTTTGTCTAGGTTCGCCTTGCACTTGCAGTCGCGGCAATGTAGGGCTAAGTGACCTGCTGCCGTCAAGGTCTTCAAGCTATTGTCATGTTCCCGAGTCCTATCATTTATACACCGCCCGGTCTGGCCGATGTAACAGCGGCCGCATGTCAGGGGTATGTGGTATATAACCTCCTTGTCGCACTGGGCATAAACCGTCCTGTGATTGGTGCCACAAACCTTGCTGTTGCTGGTTTGCCCTTGATTAACCCTGCGGCACAACGAATAGGCCTTATTGGGCGCCGAACACAGCACTTGTACCTCATGTCGATTGGCCATCTTTTTTAACCTATGCGTAATCCCATGAATATATGGAACAACCACAAACGGTCTACTTTTCTTTTTTTGCTGTGTGGAAGGGTCGTTGCATCCGCAAGTCTTCTTGATGGTGCGGCAAATTCTTTCGCACACGGAGGCAATTACATGTCGCGGGTAGCCCGCGTCTTCGAGTCTGGATATTTGCAACTCAAAGCTTCGGGAGAGCTGATGCTCACAGGATTTCTTCAGGCTAGAAAACAGGGCTGTGAAAGCTACCGCCTGCTTAACAGTTTTTGAATGCTGCGACGAGAAGGGGAGAAACCCTTTGCCTGAACGGGCTTGGTATCTCCAGCAAACATGTTCTGCTCTGAACTCCAAGACCAAATCTAGAAACTTGATGATTTTCCTCTTTGGAAGCTCATGCGTGAAAGTGAGCCCCATACATGAGTGCTGAAAACTCCTCAGGATGTTGTTGAGGCACCCGTCGATATGATCGTCAACTTCTGTAGTGCATAAAATGAGGAAATCATCGACATACCTAAATATCGCCGCGATTCTTGGATCTTTAATACTTTCTTGGATGGCACGCCCGCACGCTCCGAGAAAAACTTCACACAGATGTGGGGCCACTTTGGATCCTATGCATACGCCGCTTCTCTGCACGTAGTGGCGATCTTGGTAGGCTACCACCGTGGCTGATAGGTAATAGCCCAAAAGTTCTAAGAAGGTATCTACTTGCATCCCTGCCGCATTCTGGAATGACGTGAGGCCTTGATCTTCTATGTTTGACTGAAGAACTTGTAGTAGACGTGCATGCGGGATGGAGTAGTACATATCTTGAACGTCCACGGAAAACCCAGAAACGATGATGTTCCCTTTTTCTTTAAGAAAAGAAACCACATTTTCAGAATTGGAAATCCGGAAAGGGTCTTGCATCGAAACAAGGTTTATCTTTTCGGTGAGAAATTTGGACACGCAAGCTTGCCACGTGTTCCTCTCCGAAATAATTGCCCGGAACGGACTTCCCTCTTTGTGCGTTTTGACGGAGAAGAACACCGTTAACTGGTCAATCTTGGCTGCCTTGATCTTGGAGCACAAACCCCCTTGATGATTTTTCCCTAGTATCGTGAGAATGGCTCTTTTTGTTACTTTAGTTCTATTGACATCCACCGGAACGAAATTCTTGTCCATGGCTTGAAGAGCTTTCTCTCCAAAAGCCCCTGAGTCAAGAACCACAAATCCTCCTTCCTTATCGGAAAGGCAAAGTTTAAGATCTTTGCCTCTCAGTTCTTGTATGGTCGGTCCGAAGCTCAGACGTGGGAGGGCTTGATGCTTAAGGTTTGAAAAAACCTGAATTCCTTCATCAATGACCTGCGGGCTTCTTTCATGTGCTGCTTTGGCAGCTATGTTCCTTACAAGCGCTACTTGGTCAACGGCTTCAAGCTTAGGCGCAATGGCATATTTTGGTCCGTGCCCCAAAACATGTTTAGCCCGCGCAGTTAGATCAAAATCCCCAATTAAATGGGGTGGAGACAATTTTGGATTCGCTTGGTTTTGGCGATGTAAGGACAGATGACGACGCCATATCGGAAGAAAGCGTGAAACCCAAAGGAAGTTTGTAGTATCGGTGGTCGTCCTCAGGTAATAGGAAAAGGCAGAGTGATTTGGGCATTTGACACGTAAAACGTCAGTAAGAAGACGCACCTGCCGCCATTTTTCAGACCTGAGTATCTTCGAAACCCGCTGGGCGTGTCCCTGCGATGGCTGAACCGCTCCGAAGAAAGCCTGCACATCCTCCAGTATGATTTTCTTTTGTATGCAGCGTGTGAGCAATCTGGCTTGGCAGATGTTGGTTGCAATGAGGAGGCTTAGTCCCGCCGAATCGATGAGGTGAAAATTGAACATGAAAGAGCTCAGGTAACTAGAAAGGAAACTAACCACCGGAAAGAGTTGAGCACGTTGGTTACACATATTTAGGAGACACCAGCTGAACAACCCAAGCACACAAATGTAAGAAGGACGAGAGAGACGCATTCAACCGCTGGACTACCAACTGGAATTTAATGAAACACTTGTTTCATTAAATTGAAACACAACATTAAATTGAAACACAACAGAACACAAAACACAACAACAATAATCAAGGGCAAACCAGCAACAGCAAGGTTTGTGGCACCAATCACAGGACGGTTTATGCCCAGTGCGACAAGGAGGTTATATACCACATACCCCTGACATGCGGCCGTTGTTACATCGGCCAGACCGGGCGGTGTATAAATGATAGGACTCGGGAACATGACAATAGCTTGAAGACCTTGACGGCAGCAGGTCACTTAGCCCTACATTGCCGCGACTGCAAGTGCAAGGCGAACCTAGACAAAGTTACCGTCATGGGGCACCATCGAAACCGGTTTGCACGCGAGGTTTTAGAAGCTTTAAACATGGGCGTACCAACCGGGGGGGGCAAGGGGGGCACTTGCCCCCCCAGTTCTCAGAGTGGGGGGGCAAGGCATGCGTTTTGCCCCCCCTGAAACGGCCGCCACTGGGCAGAGCAGACACAGGCCGGCGGCGCCCAAGGAATACCAAGGGCACTGCCCCCCGACCCGCGCGGGCATATTTTTAACGCGCAGGCGATACAAACCCTAGCAACGGTGCTCACGCACGCCGGATTGGCTGGTTTGTGGAGCCTTGCCCCACGAACAAGGCTACACGGTAACCTAACGGAATCCATCCGCGAGACATGGCCCGGACGGGCCGTCCAGACCAGGACGTAGGCCCTTACACAAAATAAAGTTTTGCTTGCTTGCTTGAAGATAGGCGCTGCCGCCGTCAACATAGGCAGCGGATGCAATGCGAGTTTCCGAAGAGGTAGCGTAACTTAGTGGTGAGATGTCTGCCTCATACGTGTCAGACCCGGGTTCTATTTAGGGTGTGGGCCGGCTTACTTCTTTTTATTTTTTTTCTCGAACATTTTGTTTTGTCGAGGCATTTGGCGATATTTACATTTCTTTTTTACCATTAACACTAAAAAAACGAATGTTGTTGACGAAACATCGCTAAACTAAATCGTATCGACTCTATTTACGGAAGTGCATGGGGGGCAGCGGGGCTTGGGTTGCCTACCGGACGCCGCAAAGCGGCGTGTACGGGGGGTGGGGGGCTAGGTGGGTTAATAGATTTGTAATTAGCAGCCGCACACCGTCACCGCGAAGCGGCGTGAACGCAGGCGCGGGGGTGGGTTAACGCGCTTCGAGTGATACACGAGCAGTCCATCCGGCGTGAGCGTCGTTGTTAGGGGTTCTATCGCCTGCACCGTAAAAGGAGCAGTGAGTGCACCTCCTGTAGTGGGCAAGAATTCCTACATTGGAGAGAAGCGGGGACAAGCCCTTTCTTTAAATGCGTCAAGTCTCCTTGAGCTTCGGAATACAAAGAAACGCCACTATTCGGAGCTAATCCCACAGTTACTCGACCTCTCTTGCCTCGTGTCTGTTCGCTCCCCGCGCCTCGTAGCAGTGTTGTTGCAGTGGGGGGGCTCGTTAAAATTTTGGGGTTTTTTGGACTATCTAAATCACTTTCTTCCTTCCCATCCCCCCCTTTTCTACTCCGCATGCCTCCCCCTCTGCAAATATCAGCTGACCTTCCGACATCTTTTCTGTGTTGATAGGCAAAACAACCACTAAAATTAGAAAGTAATTTGTAATTTGAGTGGAAGTCACTCGGAAAAGTAGTTAAAGTAAACTACGAATTACTAGAATATAAATGTAATTAAAAGTTACTAAACTACCTAGAAAAGTAGTTAAACTACAGTAACTTGAGTAAAGTAGTTGAACTACGTACAAGTCTGGCCCGGCAGGCGCTCTGCGTAAGGGTTTTCACCTATCTGCCTAGCCCCGCACGCCATCACATGGGCCAAGAAAGGTGTAGTTTTACTGCAGAGGAGAAATCAGCAGGGTCCAAGATGGTGACAATGGAGGATGGGGGACTGTTCCAGTGGCTGATGGCTTGAGAAAGGAATGACCAATTGAAAGCGTTAGTAGAGTCAGAAATGTGCTTGATGGTGCAGACATTGTTGAGGCGAGAAGATGTTCGGTCGGGGGGTAATAACAAAGTGGTTTTGAGGTCGGGAATGTGGTAGTAGATTTTGTGAATAAAGCACAGCTGAGATACTTTTCTGCTAAGCTGCAAAGAGGACATGGTTAGTTCAGTTTTTAGCGCTGAGACACTGAAAAAAAAAGTCATAAGTGGATGAAATGAAGCGAGCAGCTCTGTTCTGAACTGCTTCTACAGGGTATTGATGAGGTACAGTCGATGGGTATTCCAGATGGTTGAAGCATATTCTATTTTTGGTCTGACGTATGTGTCCAAGGTTAGCTTACGAACAAAGGGTGGAGCCCTTTTTAAGTTACGTCTGCTTAGTCCAAGAGTTCCAGATGAATCGGCAGTAATGACTTCAATGTGGTTATTTTAGGGAAGGTCAGATGTTAGTCTTACACCAAGGTATTTATACACAGTAGCGGTCTCAATCAGATCGGAGTACAAGAAGTAACTAAATGACAGTGTTTGTTTTTTTTCTTGGTGAAGTGGATTAGTTTGCGTTTATACTTGTTTAATGACATAATCCACTCTTTGCACCAATTGTTAATTTTCTCTAGATCTTCCTGAAGCTGGTTATTATTTTGCACACAAGTTACTTTGTTATGGATAACGCAGTCGTCGGCGAAAAAGCGGTTTTTTGAAGAAATCCCAATGGGGATGTCATTAATAAATATTAAAAAGAGTAAGGGCCCAAGTACGAACCCCAGGGGAACACCAGGAGATACATTTATTAAGGAAGATTCATGATCACCATGGACGTGACCTGTACACGGGAAAAAAGAAAGTCACGAATCTATGCAAACGGTTATTTGGTCGAGGCAAAAAGATGATAGCTTAGAAAGAAGGCGTTGATAAAAAACACGGCCGAACGCTTTGGAAAAAAAAAAAAACTGCGTCAGTTTTTTCATTTCAAGGTTCAAGGTTCAAGGTTAGTGTGCAAGTCATGGATGAAGTCGCAGAGTTGTGTTTCGCAGGAAGGTACAGTCTCCGGCGATATGAAAGACCCACTGGGAGCGCGTGGCCGAGGCGGTGGCTGGTGGGGGCGCTGCGAGCGCTCCGGGCAGTTCCATTCTGCTTCGAGGGGAGGACGCTCATTCGGCACTCGGCACAAACTGATAAGCGCGTTTCGCTTTATCTGAGCCCGAGTGAGCGTCCTCCCCTCGAAGCAGAATGGAATTGCCCGGAGGGCTCGCAGCGCCCCCGCCAGCCACCGCCTCGGCCACGCGCTCCCAGTGGGTCTTTCATATTGCCGGAGAGTGTACCTTTTTGAAAACCGTGCTGCTGTTTAAAGAAAAGAAATGGGATGATAGGTGCCTCATGATATTGGAGTAGAGGATATGCTCAAGTAGTTTGCAAGAAATTGAAGTCAATGAATTAGGGCGATAATTAGATGCGGAAGAGCGGCTGCCCTGTTTAAAGACTGGGAATTACCCTTCCCACCTTTTGGTCAGATGGAAGGCACCTTTGAGATAAGGACTGAATAAAGATAAGTTTTAAATACTCACTCGAAATAACACTGGTGTTTCTTTTAAATTTTAGAGTTGATGTTATCGGTTCCAGCGGACGAAGTAAGTTTTAGTTTATCAATCAATGTTATAATACCGGCGGAGTTAGGATGCATGCGCTCGTAAAGCTCTTCAGGGAGAGTGGGGACGGAGTCCAAGCACTCGTTAGTAAACACTGATGAAAAATATTCGTTAAACACAGAACTATCATGGTCGACGTTGCACATCCGACCATTCCTAACTCTCCCCATCTTCCTAAACGTCCGTGTGTGTCCGAACACCAGAAACCGGAATTTTAAAGGTTAAAAACGGCACGTTGCGAATATGGAACGCGCACTTTCATGCAAAGCTGACGTCAAGTGACTCAAATCGAAAAACATGCATATTTACAATATTGTTATCTCTTCTGGCGAAGGCTCAGCAACCGTTGCATCCGTTTTCGCGCACGAAACGGCGACTACCAGAGGAAGTAAGAACGCAGTGATTGCCTTTATTTTAACAATGTAAACACACTTGCAGGCGTGCGCTGATGAAGCCTCAAAATCAAAGCTCTCGTAGTGTGATTCGTGACTGTGCCGGCTACTACCCAACCTCGTTGTCACGCCACTTTCTGGAAGCATACACCAAAATTACAAGTAAACACACAAAAGCGACATCGATACAATTATCTTCTAGAATATCACCTTATTTAGTCATAACTCTTTCAATAAGCACTACAAGTTGTATTTATTTTAAGAAGAAGAAGCAAAATTTTTTTCGTGAAAAAAAAACAAAATATCAATGTTAAGTCTGGTAACGTTGTAATTTTGCCGAATCATTGCCAAATCTTTAGAAAAGTTGGACAAAAGTTGCGCCGAATTTTCGATTTGGGGGGGGGGGGGGGGGGAGAGGGTCTGGTTTGCCCCCCCACTCAAAAACAAGTTGGTACGCCACTGGCTTTAAACATACAAGAGAAAGGGGACATGTGTGTTAGTTCACCCTCTGTGACCTTAACCAGAGAAGAGAGAACGTTCTTGCGAGGTGAAGTACCGCCCACAAGTAGACAGACGAGGAGGATGCCTTAGTTTAATAATGAGGAAAAAGAGGAAGAAGTGAAGCAAGCTAGGTATGATTGATCCTAGCTTGTCGATGAAGATGAAGTGTTTCATTAAATTTCAGTTGGTAGTCCAGCGGTTGAATGCGTCTCTCTCGTCCTTCTTACATTTGTGTGCTTGGGTTGTTCAGCTGGTGTCTCCTAAATATGTGTAACCAACGTGCTCAACTCTTTCCGGTGGTTAATTGGTTCATGTTCGTTAAAGGTTTAAAAGCGAAAAAAACACGGCCAAAGAAGTTGAAAGTTAGCGGCCGTCTGTGATCTACCTGTTGCTTTTCGTACGTTTGTTTTATTTTTTTATTTTTTTGCTTTTTTAACATTTTAAAGGAACTCATAACATCTTTGCGCTTTAGATCATTGGCTAGCATCTAGGAGCGTTTTGACAAAACAGATATGTGTATCACACCAACGAGGTTCAACGGAAGACACACTTTGCCGGCCTGTTATAAATATTATCAATTTTAGAGACTGTGCTCAATAAATTGCACAGGATAAACAACATTGAACTCTAAATATGCTCTCTTAATCGATTTGGGCCATATCGGTAACAAAGAAACGACAAAGGCCGCCATTGGTCTCATTATTGGGCTACAACGTTGAAGAACCTACATTAGTTGAATGCGAATTTATGTGCGCGTTAGTGTCGAGGCCTGCAGCCCTCTACAACAATCTTCCTCATAAAAAATGAATGAGCTTTATTATTTTTTTTTTTTTTTGTCGTTTAAGCGGGATAAAACTACGACACACCGAGGCAAACGCGCAACTATTTTTCTACGTTAAGAGAAATGCGGCTTTCTTTAGAACACGTCACAACAATGCGATGCTTTTGGAAATTAAATCGAAAAGCTAGCCGTCTCGGTGGCTCCGAGGCAAAGCGCCGGCTGCCCACCAAAAGCGGTTAGGGGATCTGGCATACTTTACCGGGAGTTCACGTAAGATGTTTCGTAAAGCGCGAAACACATGTACGACGAAACCGTCCGATCCGACGTCCAACCACGCAATACGACGGTCGGAGGCGAGGGTTTTCAACGCTCTCCGATGCTACGAAAACCCTCTCCCCCCAAGGTCATTCCGGCAGTCCGCACGTCGGATCGGACGGTTTCGTCGTACATGTGTTTCGCGCTTTAGCCCTTTGAAGTGACCGCGCAAATTTCACCATGTTGAATTAACCTGAGACTGGGGTAGGGAATAAACATCAAAACAGAGAAGGGACAGAAAATAGACAGGACGATGTCTCAAGACGTCGTCCTGTCTATTTTCTGTCCCTTCACCAGTTCGCCTGAACCCTTGCTAGTTTTTCTATGCGCAAATTTCCTTGTTAACGTGCGTGTTACGATTTACTACAGGGATGCCCGAACGTGGTGTTTTTTTTGTTTTTTTTTTTTTGAAAATGAAGAAATTATTTTTTTAGTAAGGAAAAAAAAACGAAGCAGTTTTTTATCGGTTAATTTTCGCGAAATCTCTTTTTCGGGGAACTATCAAACATTTTTCTGGGAAACTGAGGCGTTTCTTATGACTGAAAAAATGAGTGGAACAAAAATGCAATACAATATTACATAACATAGCCTTCATTTCGCCAGAATTAACGCCACCGTAGCCCGAAATATTATTTGGTGTTCATACGCAAAATAAAAAAATAAGTTTCTTTTTTTTTTGTTTTTTTTTTGCTTAGTGAACTAATTTTATTGAAATTTTACTGATTACTTCCACCATCTAACTACGTCTGTGTGCTAAATACCTTCGCAATATATTACAAAACTGTTTTATGCGGTTATTTCATAGAACAACGGAACAATGTGAACTCCATGCAATGCTGTTTATGCAACCTAAGATTCGACAATTCCCTCTTGCTTTGCTACCCATGCACGCACACAAAATTGAAACAAAACCTACCAGATTTTTTGTAAATTCTGGGTGACTCTTGGTATGATACGGTCCGCTGCTGCCGTGCCGAAGGCTTGGGTATTTCCCTGACAAACTGCCAATTTCTTGGGCCCCCGCAACCAGGCGTCAAGGAGCGTCCTTTTGGTAGCCATAATGATTAAAAGTGTAAAACTTTAAATACTGTGTATTTTTAGCGTTGCACTCGTCAAAAAAAAAAATAAAAACGTACATCCTTTGATGTTGAGATGTCCAAACAAACCGTCCGCGGATTTCACAGTGACAGATCTACAACTGCAGTTTCAGTGAAGTGACAGGACGAGCAGAAGGAAGGCTGGCGAGGAGGAAGCAGATGGACCCTGGGAGACGAGGAAAAAAAGCCGTTTAAAAACTCCCTGTAACGCCGGATTAGAGCGCAATTCTCTTGAGGAGGAGGAGGGAAGGATACTGAGGGATGGGATGGAAGGGTACTGAGGGATGGGATGGAAGGGTACTGAGGGATGGGTGACTCCCTAAGGCCACGTGACCGCGGGGGGTCACGTGACCTCAGGGAGTCACGTGACTTGAGGGGATCACGTGACCTGAGGGGGTCACGTGATCTCAGGGAGGGCCACGTGGCATCAGGGGGTCACGTGACCTGAGGGGGTCACGTGGCCTCAGGTGAGTCACGTGACCTCAGGGGGTAACCCTCATGACCCTCGTAAGGGTAACCCTCGTGGCCCTCGTGAGGGTAACCATCGTGACCCTCGTGAGGGTTACCCTAGTAACCCTTGTGAGGGTAACTCTCGTGACTCTCGTGAGGGTAACTCTCGTGACCCACGTGAGGCTAACTCTCGTGACCCTCGTGAGGGTAACTCTCAACCATCGTGAGGGTAACTCTCATAACCCTCGTGACCCTCGTTTGGGCAACCCTCGTGATGCTCGTGAGGGTAACTAACCCTTGTAGCCCTCGTGATGCTCGTGAGGGTAACCCTCGTGAGAGTAACCCTCGTAACCCTCACGAGGGTTACGAGGGTTGCACGCGGTTACGCCGACGCCGACGGCGACGCCGCTCAAGCCGGAAACGGGCGCCTAAGAGCTGCGCTCTAAAACATCCCTCTCGTTCCAGCACCTTCAGTGGCGATGCCTTTCTTTTTTATTTCAGCATGTTTCCTATTTTTATGGTCGTCTTTGAAAATGCTGAAACCGTCTGGGTGCATAATAGGGCGCCCGCCTGAACATAGCAAGCTGGCTCGCCGAGACCCAAAATTGTGTTTCGGAAACAAAGACGCAGAAATACCGGCGAAGATGCCGCGATTCTTTGATGTCTCCGACGACCACCGTTGTAGCAGCGCTTCAACACAGACTGCAGTGCGATCTCTCCCTTTACAACCTGTGTCGCCCTTCTCTTGCCTTGGGAGTTGGGAAACTTTTCCCCCTCAACTCGCTACATCTGTAGGCGGTGTCCGTTCAAGAAGGGCTTTCTTCTCGTGCAGACCGTCTCCCCGCCTCGCAATCGGCTCTCCACGCAACCCCTCCCCTCCCCCCCCCCCCCCCCCCCAAAAAAAAAAAATAGAATAAATTTTTGTATTTTTGGGGAAACGTTGTTGCTCAAAATAGAAGCAACACGAAGAAGCCGGCTGGCTCTGTGGACAAAAACAGTGTGCTGCGCGTTCTCCTCATGGCCACGGGCCAACCCGCGTGTGGAGTAGGGTAGGGAGCCTTCATGTGCGCACATGAAGGCACCCTAGACTCTCTCACTGTGCTATCTAAGCCCCAGGCGCCGGTTCTTTTTTTTTTTTTTTTTCTCTTTTTTATTTTTTGAAGTTGTCGCGTCGTCCGCGGTTTACTGACACTTCGCTTTACTTCGTAATTTTTTTTTCTTGAATTTTGTGGGCGAGGGGATGTGTTGTCGGTAGGCAATCAGCCGTAACAACAGACAGCCACTTGCTTGCCCTTAGACAAGTCAAGGCATTGTTCAGTACGCCTCCAGCCAAGCGCACGGGGGCTCAGCATATTGCCCAGCACCCCCTGGAAAATGTCAGCGGGTGCTCAAGCCCCCGGAGGAGGGAAGGGCACTGAGGGTCACGTGTTCTCGGCGGAGGGGGGGGGGGGGGGGGTCACGTGACCCCTCCCCTCCCCGAGGTAACCGAAGCTACCCGAGGTCCTCCCGAAGGAACCCGAGGTCCTCTCAAGGTCCTCCCGAAGGAACCCGAGGTCCTCCCGAAGGAACCCGAGATCCTCCCGAGGTCCCCCCGAAGGAACCCGAGGTCCTCCGAGGTCCTCCCGAAGGAGGACCTCGGGCTTCTTTGGGTAAGTTTACCCATAATGCACCGCGCGGGTACGCCGACGGTGACGGCGACGGCGACGGCGAAGCCGCTCAAGCCGGAAACGGGTGCCTAAAACGGAAGCCGCTCTAAAAAAAACAACTCCTGAATCCCGGACAAAAACTCACCGGACAAAAGCTCACCGTACAGAAGCTCACCTATATTGTCATCGACCCGGACAAAAGCTCACCAGGATAAAATTTCATGTTGGTCTTAGCACGAGTGCGGACAATTTAGGTGCATGCGTGTGACACTAAAACAGGGGCGGATCCAAGGGGGGGGGGGGGGGGGGGGGGAGGGGGCGGCCGCTCCCCCCCCCCCCCCCCAAACAAATCTGACTCGCGCCCCTCCTCCCCCCTTCTCGGAGGGCAATTTGACATGGGTGTACCCGCCGGTGCACAGGAAAGAATGGGAGAATAGTATCCTTACAAATTTTCCGCCCCCCCCCCCCCAAAAAAAAAAGCAAAAAAAAAAAACAGTTCTGGATTGGCCCCTGCACTAAAATGCAACGATAACTTAGATCTGACAGGTGGTTTGTTGATTATAGTAGAAGCAAGTTAATTTATCGATTGGTTAGAGGCGAATGCAGTCCCTTATGAGCTTCAGCAGTCTTGGTAGATCTGGGTGTACCTGGAACCCCTCGAAAATATTTTTCAGACGATTCTGCAAGAGCAGAAGTGGTTTTTCACACCCGGTTCACTGGGGGCTCACTCTTCGGGCTTGTGTCAGTGCTGTAGCAACGAGCGCCTGATTTGCCTGTAGGCATTCAATCAGCCTCCTGACGCTTAGATAGGCATGGCCAACAAACTTCTGGAGCCGGGTATTCTATCCTTCGCAGGTGTTCTTCTTCCGGTCTTTATCTTGAAGGGTAGCGTCGTACTTATTTCACCGTTTCGGGGGAAACTCCGGTCGTCGTCGGCGCACAGTCAGCTAAAGGGAAGGATTCGCTCTCGGTGCCGCCGCAGAGGGAGCAGAAGCATAACGGAAGGGGCCGTTGACATATGTGCAATCAAAGTAGTCCAGCAGGTAGCCGATGTCACCGGTAGGCTTTTCCCTGATGTAGGTTAGTCCTTCGGGTACAACCTGTGGTGGAAGGAACGCAGCCTATCCAAATTCCTGCGCAGCTTTCTAAATTGATAATCTGTCTTGTACTTGTCCAAAGGCCCAACTCCCGTTCCTTCAAAAAAAAAAATGTATATATATATATATTTGAAATCGCAATTTAATGGTTTGTGTATTACAGTTTTGCTTCAGTTTCCCTTTCACATCACCCTGAGATAATCGTTGATTTCAAATACATTGACAACGCTCAATGACGGAATAAATTTAGTTTTTCTAGCCATTCACTTGACATATTACCCTAAACCCCAAGAAACCCCATGCATTCGTAATGAAAGAGACATAGTGCCTAACCTTTATGCGCGCGTTTATCGTGACATAAGCACAATGAACAAGCGAGGTCTCCGAAGGGTGACTTCGCTTCTTCGGTCACTCTTCGGGTTCAAAAACTTCGGTTTACGAAGTTTCTTGGGCGTGGCACAAGAGTGCTGCAACTCCGGTCGTCGCACGCATGCACCTTGAGTCAAGCAAATTTTAGCTCATCAGCTCCACTCAGTTTCAGTGACCTAAATTTGGTCGACACATTTCCATGGGATGGGATGCCAGTTCTCCTAAAAATGATGAGATGTCCATCGCGTCCGCACTTTTTCTCAGCCCATGTTTCGCCCAGGTCGCAAAACAAAAAGAGATGAGGTTTTGTTTGGGTTTTTGAAAAAACGGGTGAGCGTTTGTCCGGTGAGCTTCTTTCCGCCGAGCTTTTGTCCGGTGAGCTTTTTCCCGGTTACCTTCGAATGCTGAACTAGAGTAGCTTGCAGGTTCAGAAGGTAGGGCGAGGGAAAAAAAGCTGAGAGAGGAGGAAGAGGATGCCACGCTGGCGGGGGCTTCCTCCTCCCCTCACCAGCGTTGCGTCCATTTCCTCCTCTCCCACCTACCTTTCCCTCGCCCTACCTTCTCGAGTTGTCAACGTCTATATTGGGGACAAGGAGCAAAAAGTAGTACTGGCAGCAGAAACGTTTTTGCATAAAAATATTTCGGAAGCCGTACCTACAAGTACCTGCTGTGCCTCCTGAAACTACAGAAAATAGCGGAGTGGTTCAGTACTAAAGATAATCTTTGCGCGACAAGTGTCGGTACGGAAGAGCAGGGATAAAAGAAAACTATGAAACCGCTTGCCATACCTTCAAAGAGCTTCTTAAAAGTCTCTGGGATTTTGCGTTCATCTATTGGCCGTATCGTTGCTGGTCTGTTGGGAAAAAAAAATTGTGAACCTTCGGTTCCCTCACAAAATTTTCCCAACACCAGTGGCGTAGCTAGTCTATCCGGCACCCGGGGCCCTTAGGTCTTTCGCAGCCAACCCCCCCCTCCCCCTTTTTCCCCCTCATTCACTGGGTGTAACCAGTGTAGCCCAAAACAACCCATTCCCGTCTGAACCCGTCCCGACCCATTCCCGAAACGCCCTTTCCATTTGAACCCGTTCCGTTTTAACCCGTTCCCGAAACGCCCTTCTCATTCCCCCCCCCCCCCCCTCCCCCCTCCCGAACCCGTACTCGAAGCATCCTCTGCGTTTGAACGCGTCCCATTTCAACCCATTTGTACAAAGTACCTCTTCGCAAAAAGCTTCCATCGTTCCGGCCCTGGTCTGCGCACCTTTTCTGCTTAAAAATATGCTCTGAAATAGTTTTGCATGTCAACGTATTCTTAGAATATACAACCCTTTCAGACAAGCTTAAACGTAATATATTCCTACTTCAACCACTTAAAACGTTTTTTTTTTCAAGATGGTCCCCAAAACATGCAAGCGCGAAACGGACTATGTACACTGCGCGACACCGTTACCACCACCACGAAGTCGTTCGCGGTAACAAATGGTATTAGTAGGCACAAAATTTATCACTTAGGTTACTGACACAGATAAGCACTTCCAAAGGCACTAATAGTTTTGATGGCTGCCTTTTGATTCCATGAGTTAAACACTAAAAAAAATGACGATCGCTTGTTCGCGCTAATAGTGTCGCGCTCTGTACAATAAGGGAGTCTTATAACGTTGCAAGCACTTTGGGTAAACTAAAATTAGCGTCGCACTAGGTTTTACATCGCAAGGCTATTTTTAGGGCATTCGAAACGCTTGCGTACGTCTTTCTAAAACTTCCTAATAGCGAAGTAGATATTTTTGAGAACGATATAAATCAGACAGGTTGACAAGCATGATTGCGACTTTATTTTGTTTACAATTTCAAATACTGAACCTTCGCTCGCACAGGAAAAAAAATCATAGACCAGAAAATGCCTTCGCCTTGTTGAGGAAGTCCAATAGGAAAATCGTGCCATCAGAAAGGCGACACTCCAACTCTGATAGTTTGCGGTCCTTGCTGACCCACTTGTGCCCCCTGGCCCGCGCGGCAGTATACCGTTTGCAAGCTGTTGCAAGAATACACTTGTCAAGGCCTCTTCCCGTTTGATCAGATCGATGAAGCTGTAAATGTTCGGGTGACCCACCCCTGACACCGTGTTTCTATCTTAAGGTGCATGCCAGGTCTCTATGTCGTTATTGTTCTGTGGTCCTCGGTTTTCGTGGTGGTCCCTCTGTTGAATGGAAAAATGGCCATTCGTCCGGGTGCCATTAAAATAGTCTAGCGCGAACGAAGTCATCCTGCGCCGGTGTCACAGCGAGAATTGCTATGTTCGTTTGCAGCACTGTAGCCACCACAAACACCAGAAAAGCGTGTAGAAAGTTACTGCTGGTAATCAAATTTCCAAGGTTGTTTCGGGAGCGGGAGCAGTGAGGTCACCAAGGAGGACAGGCATTATTGGACGGTTGGATCGACCCAACAAACGAACAATGGTCGAAGGGGGAAGGTCGTTTCGGGATAAGGCGAAATTGGAAAAGATGCAACGAGAAGGTCGTTTTGAACCGGGTCGAAACGGGAAGCTTGAAATGGTAACAGGTAGAAACGGGAATCAACCCATTCACTCCCCAAGATCGCATCGAGAAGAGGGGGGGGGGGGGGGGGGGGGGGGCTTTTTGGTTACTATGCCACTGCGTTGCATCATCGAACTTTATCTGTTTTATATTCAAGTACATTTTCTTTTCTATTTATATTCTGCAGGTGCAGGCTGAATATTCGAACAACCTAAACCCCAAAAAACTCGACCTTGATGAGTAAACGCTGGTTTGACTTCAGTGCTGTATTCGTGCACCGTGTGCTGTATCGGCATTACGAAATTAAACTATTACACATAAAAAAATTTCGCGATGACGTTTTGCTGGAGAGCCCAGAATAAAGAGAGGGAGTAACTCAAGCCACGGATGACAGATCGGTCGCAAGTGCGCCTGCGTTGCGTCGTGGCGTGACGAGGGGGAAAGCGATCGGAGGGGCCATACCGGCACTCTCCCGCACACACCGCCTAACCCGTGTTTAGTAAGGTACGTTGTTGGGCTAGTTGGTTCATCTCAGTAAAACATATAAAATAGCGCAACAGAAAGACAAGGTCAAGAAGACAAGGACAATATAGCGCCTGTCCTGTATACTTCTTGTCCTTGTCTTTCTGTTGCGCTATTTTATGTTTTACTAACCAGTGTTTCTGGCGTACGACTGATGTAAACAAGACAGCCGACGTAACATCTGTACGACCGCAAAGGTGGGTGATGTGTCTGCGTCATATTGAATTTGAACGATCGTTCACGTTGTGTGCCGTGGAACCAAATCATTTCGTCTGCTCGCGGTCGCCACGGGTGTAGCCCGAAACAACGTATTCCTAACGTATTCCCGCTTGAACCCGTCCCGTTTTGACCCATTCCCGAAACGACCTTCCCGTTTGGATCTATCCCGTTTCGACCCATTCCCGAATTTCCCGTCCCATGTAAACCTGTCCCGTTTCAACCCATTCCCGAATAGCCTGTCCCATTTAAACCTGTCCCGTGTCAACCCATTCCCGAATCAGCCGCCCCATTTCAACCCGTTCCCGAATCCCGTCCTATTTAAACCTGTCCCGTTTCAGTCCGTTCCCTAATCGCCCGTCCCATTTCAACCCGTTTTTGAATCTCGTCTTATTAAACCTGTCCCGTTTCAATCCGTTCCCTAATCCCCCCGTCCCATTTAAACCTGTCCCGTTTCAAATGATTCCCGAATCGCCCATACCATTTAAACCTGCCCCGTTTTAACCCGGTCCCGAATCGTTCGTCCCATATAAACCTGTCCCGTTTCAACCCATTCCCGAATCGCCCATCACATTTAAACCTGACCCGTTTCAAGTCGGTCCCGAATCGCCCGTCCCATTGAAACCTGTCCTGTTTCAAATTAAGGTGTAATTAATGCAAATGTGCAAGCGAGCTGGACAAGAATGGCAATAATAATCCCTAGAAAAGGGGAACAAAGGGGACAAAGGACAAACACAAATCTCCAAACACAGCTAGAGGTGACTGGTGCGCGGCCGATAAAATCCGCCCGGTCCGGGCATCAAACCCAAAACCTCTCTTTTCTTTTTGCTTGGAATAAGCGGCGCAATTGTACACACTTGCGACAGCTTTGTATCAATCACGTTATCTCTACTCGTCGTCGAAAATGTACCACTCGCTTTTTCCAGGGCACTATCGAGCACGAGTGGCCAAAATCATTCACACCCTCCTTCAACTACGTCCGGCAGTCGTCGCATATAGTTTCGTTTCGGCCAGCCCGAACACTCACGGTGTGGACGCGCAGTTGACGGAGCGTTGCTGTGCTCGCACACGCTCTTCCGTGCACGAAACACAAAACAACTACAAGTCTCGGTTGATTTGTGAGCGCCTAACTTCGCTGAATGCCTCAAGTGTACAGTACACAGCTTACACTGGGCAGGGCCACGTAACTTTAGCCACGGAGGCCAAATAAAACGAGGTGCGGTGCCTTTTCTTGGCGCCGTATGGTCCAGAAACACACATCGATCTATCTTACGTCCGGTTTTCGACATACCTTTTCTGACTTTCCTCTGAAAAAAACTTAAAAGACGCACGGCTCATTTTTGCTCATACACAAGCACTAGAACTGTGCACAAGGTGCTAAAGAAGCTGTTCAACCGGAAGTTATTTACGCCACAGACGCAACAGACGTATCAAATTCTCCTCTTTTTTTTTTCCCGCGCTTGCCAACCGACTACACGTGACACCTGGTCGCGAAAATGATCACGTTTGCCATTTAGTTCTTCAGCAATTATAAGGTTCAACGTGAATAAAATGTTTATTTAATGAAAGTCCGTTTATTTACTTAATGTCAATTGCTGCAATGTTTCCCAAACTGGGCCGCGTCAGATTCAGCAGGTGCGGCTCGGGTCAGGGTTTCGGATCAGAGTACCGGCAAGTGTCAGAACGGTCTCGGATTTTTGACTCTCAAGTATTGCAAGAGACGCGACGGCATCAGGCGCGGCGGTTCACCCCGCTTGCGCCGTTGCGCGTTCTCTGCAGGGTCTGTCCGAAGCGCGCTTTGCGTCGTCGGTTATCTTGTCGTCTGCTTGTGCCGCTTTCAATCAGCTCTTGCGCTATAAAAAGAACGCAATTACAGATGTCTAAGCGGCATACACAATGTCTGAAGGTTCAAATAGCTTCCTGTTCGTCAGACTTTAGTATCTCCATTTTGCGGACGCAGACCAAAAAAATATGTCCCCGCCCCAAGCCCGGCAAAGTCGCTACCCCGCAAGCAGGGTGTCCAACCGGAACCGAACTATTATGAGCCGAAATCTTCACCGTCATTTTGGAAATGAGCCAGATTTTTTTTTTTTCTTTTGTTAAAGGGGCTATGAAACGAATTTTGGGTTGGGATGAGTGATTCTAGATTGGGACTTTACTAATCGAATATCGTTTAGTTGGCCAAAAGAAAGAGGCTAAAAAGTCAAAAGCCAGCTTTTCGGGACGAACATTTGAAAATATAGCGGACTATTTTGTACCTTCTTGCCTTCGAAAGCTCTCCGCCTTTTCACTATGATACGTCCGCAGTTCCAGAAGCACGTCACCGGCGCCAAACTGGCGTCAGCAGAGCCCAGCTCACGCATTGGACACGAGAACTGCGTCACTCGGACGTATGCGCTCGTCAACAATCAATC